>NC_053158.1:90241268-90974598 GCF_016835505.1 Polypterus senegalus
GTTCGAGTTCTGGGGCAAAATGGGCAGCTGGCTACGGCCAGAGGGACCCCAGGCCCGGAAAGTAGTTGAGCAGGTGGCCTGTGAGGGCCTGGTAAACGCCATGCCCAGTTCCCTCGCCCAGCAGGTCCGGCGACATCCTTATAAGGATATGCCGGGTCTCCTGGAAGTCTTGGAGCGTCAGCTTGCGGTTCTCCGAGTCGGGGAGTCAGAAAGGTCTGCTCGTGGGAACCAACAGGGACGGGCGGCCAACCCCGAGCCCCCTCGACGCGCTGTGGAAGCGCCGTCAAGGCCTAGAGAAAAGCCGGCCCCTCCGCGCTGTTACAAGTGCGGCGAGACCGGTCATCTGCTGCCAGCCTGTCCCCTAAACAACACGAACGAGTCGATGGACTGCACCTGGGCATCTAAGGAGAGGTACTGTACCCCGTCGCATCCCTTGGCGAGTCCGAACATGGGAGTGGTGTTATTGAATGGGCACGCGGTGGTGGCTTTGTTTGATTCCGGCAGCAACATAACCATTGTGGCTCGCCATTATGTGTTACCGCGACAGTGGCTGAAAAAACACCTACATATCACTTGTGTGCATGGGGGGACCAGGTCATATCGTTCCGCACAATGTTATATCACCTGGAAGGGGGAGTTAACTAATTTGATGGTCGCTGTGTTGCCCGAACCCCCCTATCCTGTGATTTTGGGACATGATTGGTCAGAAGACACACACCGCTCCCGGGGCCTTGTTGGATCTGGTCATGAGGGGGCAAGGCGCCCCTCCTGCGGTCTCCACGCCGTGCTCTGGGGCAGGCCCTTATGATGCTGGTACCTCGGGAGATGTTTCCCCGGTGACGGGCCCTGACCAGGAAGATTTCGCCGGGGAATAGACTAGCCAGGGAACTCTTCCGGGATCCACGCCACAGGACCCTCTGGGTAGCCTGGATCACCAATTCCGGTCCACATCGGCCTCATTTAAGAGGGAGCAGTGGAATGATGATTCCCTGCGGTTTGCCCGGAATGCGGTAGTTCTGCCTAATAGCTCACAAGCCGACGGTTCCACACCACGCGAACCCTTCTTTGTGCTTGAAAACGATCTGCTGTATCGGGTGGCGACCCACGAGGGCGAGGTGCGGAAGTTGCTGCTAATTCCGCATACCTTCCGGCGGGAGGTATGCAAATTAGCTCATGCTCACCTCCTGGGTGCCCATCTCGTCACCGAAAAGACCTTGGAGAGGATTAAGCTCCGCTTTTACTGGCCTGGGATTAACGAGGAGGTCCGGCGCTTCTGTCAATCCTGTCCGGAGTGTCAGACCCACCAGATTCCCAGGAAGGACCGTGCTCCTCTCGTCCCTATACCCTGATTGACATTCCCTTTGACAGAATAGGGGTCGACTTAGTAGGACCCTTGGAGCCCTCAAGCCGTGGCTATAAATATATATTGGTTATGGTGGATTACGCCACCCGATACCCAGAGGCGGTTCCCCTGCGCTCCACTAACACGAAAAGCATCGCACAGGAATTAGTTAATTTATTCTCCAGAGTGGGTATACCCAAAGAAGTCCTCACGGACCAGGGTACACCCTTTACCTCGGATACATTCAGGGAGGTGGCAAGATTACTGAAAATAAAGCACCTGAAAGCGTCTGTCTATCACCCTCAGACAGACGGGCTGGTAGAAAGGTTTAACCAAATGCTTAAACAGATGCTCCGCAAGGTAGTCAGCGCGGACGGTAGGAATTGGGATCAGCTCCTCCCGCTGGTGCTTTTTGCCTACCGGGAGGTACCTCAGGCCTCTACGGGCTTCTCCCCTTTTGAGCTGTTGTATCGGCGACAACCCCGAGGCATTCTGGATATACTTAAAGAGGGCTGGGAAGCCGAGGCTCTTCCCTCCTCTAACATACTGGAGTATGTGGCGCAACTGCGCGACAGGCTCACAAAAATCAGTCCCATCCTAAAGGACCATGTGACTCGTGCGCAGGCAGCGCAGGCCCGGTGCTACAACCGCAACTCCGTCCTTCGGGAGTTCCGTCCAGGGGACCGAGTTATGGTGCTTGTTCCTACCTCCTACTCTAAGTTGCTCGCTCACTGGCAAGGGCCGTACGAGGTTAAGGAGCGAAAGGGACTGGTCGACTATTTGGTAAAACAACCCAATCGTCGCCCAACTGAGAGGATCTACCATGTGAACCTGTTGAAACCCTGGAAGGATCGGGAGGAGCTTCCCGACGCCCCTAGGTCCCTCTCCCATTTGCACGACAGCCCTTAACCTCGGTGATGAGCTAAACCCCAAACAACGGCAGGAGTTAACGTATGTGATCCGAGCCATCCCCGAAGTAGTGAGCGAGTCGCCTGGCGGACCTCGCTGATTGCTCACGATATAGTCACAGAGCCCGGCGTAATCGTCCGGGAGAGGCCCTATAGACTCCCGGAGGGAAAACGCGCTGAAGTGGAATTGGAGGTGCAGCGAATGATAGATATGGGCAGAGCCATAGCCCTTGGTCCAGCCCTATCGTCCTCGTGTCCAAGCCATACAGCTCCTGGAGATTCTGTAACGACTTTAGACGTCTGAACCAGATCTCCAAATTCGATGCCTACCCGATGCCCCGCATTGATGACCTCCTTGAGCGCCTGGGTACGGCTCGATACTTGACTACGCTTGATATGATGAAGGGGTATTGGCAAATTCCCTTAACGGCATCTGCAAAAGAAAAAACGGCCTTAGCACCCCTAGTGGACACTGGTATACAAGGTCCTCCCATTTGGGCTGCACGGGTCCCCCGCAACCTTTCAACGTCTGGTGGATAGAGTGCTGAAACCCCACCAGTCCTATAGTGCCGCCTACCTGGATGACGTCGTCATCTATTCCGGCACCTGGGAAGAGCATCTTTTGCAGGTCTCTGCTGTCCTCACGACACTAGCTAAAGCCGGCCTCCGCATAAATCCTCGAAAGTGTTTCTTTGGCTTGAAGGAGGCCAAGTATTTAGGCTACCTGGTGGGACGAGGACAGGTGAAACCCCGGTGTTCAAAAGTTAAAGACATCTTGGAATGGCCCCGTCCGAATACCAAGAGGCAGGTGCAAGCTTTCTTGGGGTTAGCGGGGTACTACCGCCGGTTCGTGCCCCGTTTCTCCAAAAAGTCCGCACCCTTGACCAATTTAACAAAGAAGGGCGCTCCCTTATACGTGGTGTGGAATGACAAGGCGGAGCACGCATTCAGTGACCTAAAGAAGGCCCTGACTTCGACACCTGTGTTAAGGACACCCGATTTTGGGCTCCCTTTTATTCTCCAGACCGACGCTTTGGACACAGGCCTGGGCGCCGTGTTGAGCCAAAGCGTCGACGGTGTCGAACACCCCGTGATGTACCTCAGCCAGAAACTGATGGACCGGGAGACCCGGTACGCGGCAGTGGAGAGGGAGGCCTTGGCCATAAAGTGGGCGGTGACCCATCTCCGGTATTACCTGCTGGGCCGCGAATTCACTCTGGTGACTGATCACGCTGCACTTCAGTGGATGTCACTACATAAGGAGTCGAATCCGCGGGTTACCAGGTGGTTTCTGGACTTACAACCATATAAGTTCACCGTCACTTATCGTCGTGGCACCCTTCAGGCCAATGCCGATGCCCTCTCTCGTATCCACGACCTCTCGGTTAGGTCCGCCCGACCTGACGGTCTTGGGCTAATGGGGGGGGATCATGTCACCCACGCGCGAGTAGGAGACCATAAAATGGCCGCCGACGCCATGCTTTGGCGTCTCGCATTTGAACTGTTTAGTTTATGTTTGACCTGCTTTTCTTTTTTTTTGCATTATTGTGGATCGCCTACAATATACAGGGCCGGAAAACCCCAAACCTTTGTGCTGTCTCCTTTTGGAATTAATACATATATATATATATATATATATATATATATATATATATATATATATATATATATATATCCTTTGGGGTGCGAGCAGCTGTTCCTGGGGGTGCCAGAATCCATCGAGGAAGAAAAATGAAAAACATTATTTGTACAATATCTTAATTTATTTATCCATTCCTAAATAATTAAATGGGCAGGCTATTTCGTATCAATGCAATACGTTGCTTGTTAAAACAGATGACTCCTGCTCTTACATGCACTTAGTGCTGCGTGGGTATTAAGAACTATCATATCTGTTCAAATTCTATTTAAATTTATATAATTCTATAAGTAATTTTTATTTAGTCGACAGAAATATGTTTGGTAGGAATGTAAGTTAAATTTAGTCAGCATTGTATACATTTTTCTTCACCATAGAAATCTAAAGAGTAAATTCAACTTACATTCCTACCAAAGATATTTCTGTTCACTAAATAGAACCTAATTATATCCAAATTCGAGCTATTGAGCTGTCGCCCGCCTGCCTGAATAAGTCACCCTTGCTTTGCTCTTACTTTTTTACCGTTCATTTAATCATGGCTAGTCACGAAAAAATTAGAACATGGAAGAGGATTACACTGAGTATGGCTTTACCAAAACAATTATTGATGGCGAATAAAGTATCAATTATTCATAAAGCTTCAAATGGTGATCTGTTTTTCTGCGTTAATCTCATATTTTTTCATAGTTGTTCTCAGATCAAGGGGGTGCGAGGGTATAATGAATCGGGAAGCGCTGATATATATATATTGAATATATTGAAATAGTGTTACTGTCAAATAATGCAAACAGTACGCGGCACGTATTTCGCCCCAATTCTGGGCTCATGAGGCATACACACTCACTGCACCCCCTCTCGGGAATCAAACCTCGGACGTCAGCGCTAGAGGCGAAGCCTCTCGTGTAGCGTGACGGCGTATGGTTCGTTTATTTGACAGTATGTGGATCGGGTGTGTATATATATATATATATATATATATATATATATATATATACTCCTGTAGCCACAATAAATGCCTTTATTTTATAGAGAAACCAGGGATGAACAAGTTCCTTTCTATTGCAGGCACAGCCGCGACACACAATAATAACTCAGAAACGTGCAGTATTATTTAGGAAAATCGCAACATTTTACTCACCAAAAATTTCGGATCATTTGTAAACAAAATCCATCGTCCTCTGTTTCCTCAAAAACAGTTCACTCTGTCGTACGGATTATCCAAGCACTTCAGTTCCATCAAAACGTCACTTTCTATCGCCATCGAAGCTAATGCTGAAACGCGAACCCGCCCTATCGTATTCCTGGCATAAGTTTGATTTCGCTTTAGGGCTGAAAATGTCTGCTCGACAGAAGCAGCGTACACCGGAATGCTCACTGCCAAATATACCAATGTGAACAGCCGCCCCATGCTCTCATTCAGATTTTTCTGATGAAGGAAGTCAAGGAGATCAGTTGGAGATTCTCCTGCAAAATCATCCATGGAATACATTATAGTCAGTTCTGTTTTTAGCCGAGACAGATCAAAAACGCTCCATGGCTCTTGTGTTACAGTGGAGAAGGCTGCATGCGTGAAATTTTTCTTGTATTCCCAAAACTTTTGGGGCTTGAAGAGTGTGACAAACATCAGGTTTTCATGGTCTTGAAATCTGGTCTGTGTCTGGCAAATACTGTTGTCCAGAATCCTGCCATGGAGTTGGCCGTAGTGCACACGACGATCTTTTGCTTGGAGCGGTTGTGGTGCGTTCGTAGAGTTCCTCATATCGGCTTCTATCCAATCAATGGGTCTGAATACGGTTACGTTGCCGTACACCTGCGAAAGGGCCCTACTGACACCAACTCAAAATCTGATTGGTTGAAGCAACAGGTTAATTGACATTTATTCTGTGTTAGTGCCTCCATAACAGATTGTGAAAGCCTCTCTGCCTGGCAACAAATGATGGCTGAAATGTGATTGGTTAAATATTTTAATACGAAATGAAACCTACTCAGCTTTTGTAAGTAAGCTGTAAGGAATGAGCCTTCCAAATTCTGCCTTCTACCTACACGGGAAGTTGGAGAATTAGTGATGAGTGAGTCAGTAAGTGAGTCAGTCAGTGAGGGCTTTGCCTTTTATTAGTATAGATTTGACTGTTGGCAGAAGTAGCAGGATGAATTCTAAAGTGTATAGGAATATACTATCCGCTCAGATTCAGCCAAAAACTGTAAGACGTATAGGATAATGCTTCACAGCACAGATGGAGAATGAGCCAAAAAACACTGCAAAATCAAACCAAGTGCTTTTCAACAAAAAAGTAGTAGAATATTCTTTAAAGGCCAAGTCAATCAACTGACCTCAACCCAATTGGACCTATATTTCACTTGCTGAAGACAAAATTGATGGTAGAAAGTCCAACAAGCAATCAACATCTGAAGATAGCTGCAGTAAAAGCCTGGCAAATCATCACTAGGGTAGAAACCCAGTATTGGAGCTGGCCATGGGTTCCAGCACTGATCAGATGTTTCTCAGAGAGGCTGACTGTACTGCCATGGTAGAGATGACTGGCATTTCTAAAGTAAAATATAAATTTAAAGACCTTTCTTCAATATGGAATTCCAGCAGCTGCCAGATTCTCAACACGCTTTGATAAAAGGCTGGAACATTTCCAATGGAGAAAGAAAGAAAGAAAGATTACTTGAAAGCAAGATTCCTGAAAGATTAACCTGTGTTTTGAATTGTTACCATAATGAAAATTTGAATAAATTATATGATTATGCTTTCTTCACTCTTTTCATGGCTGTTCTTGATTTGATGATAAATTCTGTATAATATACACCACAAATGTCATTTACTCCAGAGCTGACAGTAGTTGGTGCAAGGCAAGGCAGACTCCCTAACTCAACCAGCCCAATTTGGACATGCAAATTATCCTTACCTGCTTTGGTTTTAGGTAAATCATTGTGACGGTCCAGGATGGTGCTTCCAGCAACCTCTTTAAAAGGGAAGTCATCATGGTCTATAGTGGTGTGGTGAACATACCTCAGACTAGACAGGACCTTTTTTCTCATCCTGTCTTCTGGCCCATTTGCCTGTGGGAGATAGGGTGTAGCTTCAACCTCCATTAGCCCTGTCCTAACTAACTGAGGCAGGGTCTGTAACTCAAAATAGGTTTCCACCTGCTGCTGCTTTACATCCCCCCATTTCACCAATCCATCCTTTTGGCATATTGAACACCATTTGACTCAAACAGTTACATCTCTTGTCCAACCAGGCCAATACAAGTATTTTGAGAACCTGGCAATGATTCTCGTTGGTCCACAATGGACCAATGGAGAAAACAGATTGGCAGTACCAGTTGCTCTCCACACTCGTCCCTATGATACAAAATGTTCTTCTGAATCACAGATGTCTCCCTGGTCTTACCCTGGTGTCCTTCGGCAGCTTTGGCAAAATATGCATTCAGGCTCAGATCACCCTGCTGAATACAGGCCACTTTTGCTTGGAAAGTCAATGGCTTTACCTGAAAGAATGGAGAGAGTGATAGCCTGAGTGAGACCCTCAACTTCTCCAGTCTCTTTGGAGTGGTGGAATAGATCAGTGGTGAGAGACTGATTTATTTTTTGGGAGCACAGACAAAGATGGATTTTGATTTTCTGATAGGAAGCAGGAAATATGAACTGTTGACTGGGAGAAGGAAAAGGACATTCATACACAAAATGTGTATAAATTAAGCGTCTTTGTTATACCTGTGTATTTTGTTTTGCAGGTTAACTACGAGGAGAGGTCAAGGGTGTAAATGGGTTTTCTTGCAAAAGCTGGAAAAAATGGATGTTTTTTAGAGTATGCAACTCTCCAGAATGGTGTTTTCATACCCACGGATGTAGGGTGGTGGTCTTAATGGAGAGTATGACGGAACAACAAAGGTGTGGGGTAACTGAGTTTTAGCAGGTATTTCAGTGGTCAGTAATTATTTTTGGCCCGGCTGCACAACCTGGAATTTAAGGGGTGGGGTGTGTGATGGGCCGTAACACAGAACATTGGGAGATATTGTAATAACTGACCATAGCTGTTTATCGTTGTATAGTTTAGTTGAAAAGTGCACTTACCTGCATGTAGGTTAGAAGGCTTCACGTATAAAGTGCTGCAGTGGTGGTATGGAGGCACGACACAGATGGAAACATTGGTGTTAGTGTGCCATGAGTGAGAAGTGACTTTAGCTCTTGAGCCCCAGCATGCTGACACCCCATACTGGTGAAGAACGTCAGTTTGGCCATGTGAATTGTGGCAGAGTAACCGGCTGAAAATAGGGGCACGTAAGCCAGTCGTGTGGAGATGCTGTGAGACTGCAAAGTTGCAGAGAAAGAATAAAAAAAAAAATGAAAGCAACTTCAGAAAGCTGCCTAAAGTTTGAGGTGTGTGCATGTGTGTGTGTATGGGTGTGTGTGTGTGTGCGCCGGCAGCAATGCACATGTGCACAAATGAGACGGCCAAGATATAGAAAGTTTTCTGCCTAGATCAAGTGTGCAGGGGTTGAAGGTCATAAGTGACATTGCTGACTGAATTATGTCATCTTTTGACCATCTAACATGAGGGAGAGAAGGTAGTTGAGCAAATTATGTATAGTGATCCTTATTTAGCATTCCGGTCCATAGTGTTATATTTTTTTTCTTTTTTTCATGCTTTTTATGTCCCGTATTCTTCACTTTAGATCTTGTTAACTGTTTTTTCTGTCCCCTTGATTTTTGTCCTGGGTGAAGGAGGAAGAAGAAGAGTTGTCTCATCGTTTGTTGTTATTTTTTTCTCATCACCTTTATTTTGAACCATTGTAAAACACTACATTACTTATTTACTTATCACCATTACTTATTTTTATTTATTGCTGTATATATATTAATTTTGTGTCATTACAGAGGACTGCATTTAATCTGAAGTGCATGACACTAGGCTTTTTTTTGTCTTGCTGGCACTTTAATAAAGACTCATTTTCTTTTGAATATGTTCTTTGGTTCTGTGCCTTCGCTTTATACCACTGATCCATTCAGCTACACTACAGAGACCCAGAGTTTGAGCATATGCAGAGGTGCCAGTGCACAGGGATTCACAGTCATTAAACTAGAGTATCCAAAGAAACATCATACCTACAGTATACTGTATAAAACTGTTGGAATTGTTCATAGCTGGGTTTAAATTCTGTATTATTCCCAGGTCATCCGTATCATTTATATTTGTTTATTCAGTTTATTATTTTGTCCAAGGTTACTTAAGTGTATAGTAAATTTGTTTACAATTGTTTACAACAGGTAAATTAACTACACAGGATCATATAATGATTAAGTATTGATGATTTAACCAGTTGTCATGTTTACAGTCCATTAAATTAGCATAATGCTGCACACATTATTTGAATTGATTTTGTAATCTTCTAATTAATTTGCAGATTTACCCATTATGGATATTGATTAATGAAATGCTTATGAAAATGTCTATCTACTTACTCAATAAAAGCTCTACTCTGTCTTGTTTTCTAACGTGTTTAAAAAATGTTTTACACTGTATAATTCGGTTAGGGTTATGAAATTTTACTGTACTTTATACAAATTTTAAAACACGTTAACTTGAGCAAAGGTGTTTCAAAATGTATTTTTAACATGCTAGAGCTGATACCAGATGGTGTTAAATTAAAAAAGAAAGAGCTAAGTCAACTTACTGTGCTTGGGTTTCTGTTTCATCCAAAGCAATGATTAGGCTGTATGAACCTCTGAAACCTACACATTAAAGCAACAATGATTCCACCTACTAACACGATTTGAACAAGTTAACCTGCAGCTCAGTCTGGTGGGCCAAAAATAGAGATAGAGTTCAAAATGAAGAAAAGACAGGAGAAATAAAAAGGGAGTTGGGGATGCAGTAAGGGTGAAATTCATACATCACAGGGAGAACAATTATTTTATTATGAGCTTTGCCTGGAATTTTCAGTAAAAATTTGTAATTGAAGCATTTTATCGATTACATGTAATTCCTAAAATCATCATTTTTGACTAGGGGCCAAAGATTGTTTTCCATTTTTTGTGCTAAAATAAGCATAAAATCCAACTTAACATTTGGCTACTATCCTAAATGTGATGGGAAAGCTGAATGTGCTAATCAGGACCTATTATGTACAATAAATGCACATTGTCTGGCACTCATGCTTAATAAAAAAATCTCCCTTTAAAAGTATTTAACAGTCATTTTTCTTAACTTCTCACTACAGTATTTTGAAGAAATGAATTAATTAATATCTCAGTTTGAATGCAAATCCAGGTTTAAACCCATTTTTTTAGGTAAGTCGTCCATTCCCAATTCTTGAGCATTTCAGTAATCTTAAAAGAAACTGACAAGTTATCCAGAAGAACTTGTTGAATGTGCAAAACTCTGTCAGAATACTTTCTGACAAAAGAATGAAGGTACTTCCAAACTTTAAGGTTAGAGAAAAGCTATGGTTTGCAGAATGGGATATTATACACTGAGAATTCTGTGTTGTAAAATTGTGTTCAGAATGATAGATCCTTAAAGTAGGGACCTGTCATTCTGTAAAGACAGGAAAACATCTCATGAGTGCCCACTTCAGATGTTCATGTCTTTTAAGACAATTTCACAGACACCACCCTGATAAACCAGATGGACACATTCACAGCCTGCAACTTAAGATGGCAAGGAGTTAATGAATTTCCCAGCTGCTACATGTCAAAGTATAGAACTCCTGTTATGTCATCCATTAATCCCAGAATTTTCTTTTAAATCAACACCCCATGAATGTGCTTAGATTAAAGAGAACATCAGGTAAACTGGTATGTTTTTCCTGTTAATTACATTTACGCTATCTATTGTGGCCACCAGGGGTCAAACCAGCTCCACAATCCTGACACAAACTGACCTGGGGCCTCATGTATAAACGGTGCGTATGCACAGAAATGTTGCGTAAGAACTTTTCCACGTTCAAATCACGATGTATAAAACCTACACTTGGTGTAAAACCACGCACTTTTCCACGGTACCTTATACCTTGTCATACACAAGTTCTCTGCTCGGTTTTGCAGACTGGTGGCACCCAGCGTCAAAGCAGTGCTACTGTTCCTGTGTGGTTACACCTTATTTTCCTGACGCGGCTTTATAAATACACTGAAACTAACGGCATATTGTTTATTAGTGTAACGCATCTGATTGTAATTAACTTTGAAACAATATAATGGTCCAGAGAATAGCCATAGTATTCCAAATACCACAACTGCTTTAGCGTTGTTACTCTCACTGCACCTTCTTTTTTCAGCTGCTCCCGTTAGGAGTTGCCACAGTGGATCATCTTTTTCCATATTACTCTCACTGCACCACTCGGAGTATTTATATCACTGTATCTGAGTGTGAATCACAGCAGCAGCTGATCGGAAAGAGAATTATAGGTATACAGCTTCAAGTACACGCTGTCTCAGCCACAGCAAAATGTTTCAAAGCCTTTCTTGTATGGACCTCGCGGTTCAGAAACAGTTTCATCCCAAGAACTATAAACGCACTCAATCAATTGGTCCTTGTAGAACTGTTTGTACTTATAAGTACAATCACCCCACTGTAAACTTGCACTACAGTTATAATATCACACAACCTGAGCCACTTTATAAAGCGCGCATTTACATATGATGACGATATAATTTTTAAGGTGAAATGCAGCAAAATATGTTTATTATATTATACAGATAAAACTTTAACTTCATTTAAATAATCTATATTCTTCACTGGGAGTGTCGTGAAGGATAGAATAATTAAACATGTACTACAAAGATATTTCAATGTTCCTTAAACGTTTTGAAGAATCGGCGCTCCCCAATTCTGATTGGGTATTTGGGGAAAGAAAAGCAAGGACTGCAGTGGCGGCTACGCCAATATATATTGAATATAAAACAGAAACAGAAAATAACAACACAGCTAAAAACGCAGCGACAAATTTCACCAAAAGTTAAACGCTTGTGTCATGAGCACGAGACGGCTATGCAGTGTCTGCAACGGACATGGCCATCCACTGTGCATAGGCGGGCGAAGGAGTTACCAAATCTTCCTCTGCCCAGTGCCACCACAAGCCTAGAGCCGCCCCTGAGTACTGCTGCAATAAATTATTTCATCAAAGGTCGTACACAATCTCTGTGCCGTGAAAGCCATGTTTAATAACATGCTTTAACTCCTATCATCATAAAAATTATATCACATATACATCTCAGTATTTTAGTTATTCAGAGAGCTGTAATATCACGAATTGAATGGATTCTGTGTCCAGTTGGAGGAAGAGAGCCGGTTTAAGAAGCAAGTAGTGATTCACACACATAGAGCACATAGAAGATCAAATACAAAACAAAGCATTTAACGTGCTACTTTAATTACGATGTGATTTGAGAAACTGGTTTATTAACCGATTTTAAGATGAAGTGTATGAAGTTCTACTTTAATGACAAAATAAACTACGTGATTAAAGTGGAAATGTCGAGATTGAAGTTGACATTTCGTGCTTTTTCCCCACTGTGTGCCTTTTTTTCTCTGTACCCTAATAAGCTTTCATATGACACTCAGACAGTGGGCTACAACTCGCCTTTTCACAGCGACTTTGATATGTGACTTCTTTTTTTTTTCTGGCACTGTGCGATTTTGTGAACGTGAGCTTTCAAGTTTCTCCAACACGCTATGTCACTCGATCAACTTCCTTTTGTTGATTATACCACGGTTTATTTGAACAAATAGTATGTTTTTCATTTGCCTCCACTTGGTATTCGCTGAAATTCTTATATTTTCCCCCATGCTTTTCCCATTGTCTTTTCACAGAAGGCTGAGCTTAAGGGCGATTTATATTCATTTGCATATTCAAAGAGGCGTAATTCTGGAGGAGTTGGGGCGTTACATAAATCGCGTGCACAAGCGTTACTTTTAATGCTGATCGGGATTTATGTAGCGGAAGAACGTGGAAGTTGAAGTATGCACAGATTCCTGCATCTGGATTTTTCTGTGCGTAAGCACATTTCGGCTTTTGTGCTTACGCCATGTTGTAGTGCGAATTCTACGCACGGCTTTATACATGAGGCCCCTGGACACAAGTTCAGCACAACACATAAGGCTTTATTTCAGTAGGGAATGCTTCCCAAATCATTTTCCCACCAGTGCAGCACCAAGCACAGTACTATAAGCACAATAAATACACTTTTCTTTTTTCTTTTCTTCTTTCTCTCTCTGTCTCCTGCCTCTTTTATTCCTCCTACAGCAAGATTTGTCCTCCACCTTCTGACTCGAGTAGTGGCAGGTCACTTCTTATATGTGATTCACGATTTTTTATGTACTTCTAGTGTCCAGAAGGCTTGACCCGGGAGCACTTCTGGGTAAGGCTGGAGCCCCATGAAGTAGGGCTACCCATTCCCTGCAGCACTCCCTGGCGGCATCCACGGCACCCAACAGGACTGAGTCACCAAACTCCAATTCACATGAAGCTCTGTGGGAAACCATGGTGCTGCCGCAACCCAGGGGAACTGCCATATATCACTCCCGGAGATATAATGTCCTGTGATTGCTAAGAGTTGTCTGTCTGTCACACAAAACGTGCAATCCTTGGAGCCTTGAACTTTCATCTTGGCCTTAATCAAGTACTTATGATGTAGTTGGTGTAACACAACCCAGAAATTGAAGGGGTAGGAAAACTTGCCCACATAATTATACTTTAGGTCCTTCTCATGGCAAGCAGAGATGGCGCCACGTGCCCTAGATGACAGGAAAAGAAAAGCTGTGTGGGCACGTGGCATTGCTCAGAGTAAAAGAACCGCACCAATCTCTACAAACAGTGAACCACATTGCACAGGCCAATTGATCATTTTCATGGCAAAAGCAAGTCATTCCATCTGAGTGCAATGGAAAGTTGTACACGACCAAAGAATTGGAGGTGTGGGCTTATACCCCTTAATTACTGGGCTTCAGGTCCTTCACACAGTGAGCTGTGGTGCAGCTGGCAGTGTGGGATATTACAGCAACTTCGATGGAATGACTTAGAGTGCTGTGTTTCGTGAAAGGTTGGGGAGCGGAGGTCTGAATGTTTTAATACATTCTTGTTTTGTGCTACAGACTGTCGGTATTTTACATGATTGATCCACATTCAAGTTGGAATACAACTAGGCCAATTTAGACATATGAATTAGCCTAACATTTATATACATGGATTTTATATTTATCAGTGGACCAGAGTATCCTAAAAAAACAACATACCACGGTACATAAAGCAGTTGGAATTGCTCATGGAAGGTGCCATGCCTGCTCATCTAAGGATCAACATCCCAGCTCTTCTCTGATACGAAGTATCACCCTGGACTGAAAGGGGGCACTGCCACTAATAGCCTTGTCAAGTTCTTCCTTCACAGCCGGGAGAAAATGCCCAGTGAGGGCAATTGACCCTGCCCCTTCTGGTATCCCCTGGGCTTTTAAACTATGACGACCTGAATGGAGGCGTCTTTGACCAAGTAGACGATCCACAGCAAGAACCTCCTTACTAAAATTGCATCACCAGCAGAAGCCTGACAATTGAGGCCACTTCGCTGTGTGCTAGTTGCTTCACACCATTGTGCATCATTTTTGTTTAAAAAGAACTGTTACTAAACAGTGAAGGTCGTGTTGCCACCCCAAACTGCTCTTGTTTTATCGACTCTTCTTCCCGTGACCCCCACAATGGGTTTATATTTTGTATTACTTCCAGGTTATTCCTAACTTTTATATTTGTTTATTCGGTTCATTATTTTGTCCAAAACTGTTAAAAATTAGTTATATGTTTAACAATTGTTAGAACAGGTCAAGTAATCAAGGTCACATAATGACTAAGTATTGATTTAACCAGTTTTCATGATTACAGTTCATTGAATTAGCATAATTTTGCATTCAGAATAGAAATGTATTTTGTCATTTTCTAATTTATTAGTAAATTAACTTATTATGAATATGGAAAATTGGGCGGCACGGTGGCGCAGTGGTAGCGCTGCTGCCTCGCAGTTAGGAGACCTGGGTTCGCTTCCCGGGTCCTCCCTGCGTGGAGTTTGCATGTTCTCCCCGTGTTTGTGTGGGTTTCCTCCGAGCGCTCCGGTTTCCTCCCACAATCCAAAGACATGCAGGTTAGGTGGATTGGCAATTCTAAATTGGCCCTAGTGTGTGTTTGTGTGTGTCCTGCGGTGGGTTGGCACCCTGCCCAGGATTGGTTCCTGCCTTGTTGGCTGGGATTGGCTCCAGCAGACCCCCGTGACCCTGTATTCGGATTCAGCGGGTTAGGCAATGGATGGATGTATTGTCACATGTGACAATGCTAATACTATGAGGCTCCACATACTTTTATTTGACTGTGGGTCAGACAATTTCTCATCTGCTGCCTGAGAGGACTCTTTCATTATCACCTTCGTACAGGCAACTCCTTTGCTTGTCTTTCTGGGATGCCATTCATATTTTTGGGGCATCACACGCTCGGGGAACAAAAATCTAGAAATTGCCATTGTCCCTAATTGCTTGTTTTTTATAGCATCAATATTAACATAATCCACTCCTTTGTAAATTCTTCTATTTTTTTAATGTATTAAGAAATTGCATACTCATATTTTATTTTTTGTTTAGCCATGTTATACAGTCAACTGTTTACATAAGGGATAAAGTTACTTAAGCTGTGTAGGTTATTTTGAATATATGATGTTCATTTATCAATAGTGTTCCTTTATTTTATTGTATTAATTAAAAAATAAAATATATTTAAAAATCAATATAACATCTTCATGATTATAAAAATCTTTTGCAACAGAAATATTTTATACTCTGTAAGATGAAGGCAAAATCATTCTGTTTTTCAAGGTTTTGTATTCGTAGGAAACACACCACTGAATATATAGTTTATTTATCACAACAGCTGTTTTTTAATGTTTATTTTATTATTTGAACTAGGATAATATATAAATGAACTGATTCTTTCTTTATAGATATGGGGCCAGCAGGATAAGAAAAACATAAAGGTTAACATCTAAGAAGGCTGGAAAATGCAGGTTTTTTAATTAAAAAAGAATGTTTAAAAATTTTTGACTTTCTACCTCTAAGAAAATCTCAGAGGAATTAATGATCCAGGTAAAGAGAAAAAAAAATGATTTTAAGTAAAATTTTTGTGGATTTGAAGGACAATAACCATTAAAGAGAACAAAAATACAGGAGAGAGAATCAGAGAATCAGAATCAGAGAGAGAATCAGAAAGGCATGTCCATAAACACATACTGTGTACCTAAACTCCACAGAGGCTACAAGTGGGTTATTATTTCTGAGCGGCTGCACTATTCAGTATTATTTCAAAAAGTATAAAGCAAACAGAAAAATATGAAATGGCACCGTCAGTTTATTTTAGAAATTCTCTATACAGACCATTTTTTTCTATAACTGAAAGTCTTATTTCATCTAAGCCATTTATTTTTCTTCAGTAGCTTTTTTGAAGTACAAAGGCTTAAATTTCTTCCATCCTTCAAAATGCTTTGTGTAAAATTAAAGTGCAACCAATTTTAAAGGCATTTTCAATGTCTCCTACCTGGTGAGATGACACAGTTTATTTATTTTTTATCATTTTATTGTTACATTCAGCAATTTTAAACATTTCAAACAGTTTATCTAGAGATGTTCCTTTTCCTTGATTCTAATGTCTCCAGTTTTGAAATTTCAACAGCAAAACTTTAAAAAGACACAACATTTAAGAATTTTAGACAAATGTCCCCTACTAAAGAGGGTATGTTTTCATAATCTGATAACCGTTTTTCTTGAAAGTCATAAAATTGGTTTATATATAAGTGGAAGCCACACTTGCATCCTTGTCTTGAGCTTGTTCCTGCCCCGAAGCGCTATATAAATAAAATGTATTATTATTTTATTATAATTAATAGCTGTCTAAACAAGTTCCCCTGCTCTCACAAACCAATACTGGAAAAAGTCATTTCTGAAAATGCATAGATGAATAAATGAATGGATGTTGTGAATCAGATAGATAGATACATAGAACTTTATTTGTCCTCAGGGAGGAATTTTATATACAAGAGCAATAAATATTATTATTATTATTATTATTATTATTGTAGCCCGGGGAAGTGACTGCTGGGTTGATTGAGGGAGGGTGGAGGACTGACATTGGTGTATGATTGACAGTAATGGGAGAAAAAAAAGGGGACAGCACCCTAAACAGAGGGGCAGAGGACGGAGGCAGGGAATTTTATGTTTTGAATGGTTAGAGGGAGAAGGCTGGGGACAGAAAGTATGAAATCAGCAGTGTAGCCGGCAAAGTATAAGGCGAGATCAAGCATGGGTAAAATGCATGCTGAAAGAAATCTCACAGTCCAAAAGTTTGCTTTAAAAATATTTAGTGAAAGTTAAAAGCAAATAATCCACACAAGAATAAAGAAAAAGTAGTTACACACACAAAAGAAGGAAAAATGTATCTTCTCTAAACTTAGCTTTTATTGAGAAACTTTAGTTATTTCTGTACTTAAAAGTTACTTTTTCTTCTTTACTTAAAGATTCTTAACTTCTTATATACTTAAAGATTCTTAGCTTCTTCTTCTTCTGTACGCTTAAAACGTACGGCTCTGCACTTAAATTAAGTGCTGTTTTCTTACATATTACTTCACACACTCAAAAAGCCCGTAGGCACATAGACACGGGCATGTGCATGGTTTAAAACCATGTGCCCTCTGCACCTTACTCATGGAAAGGCTGGTCACTAACTGAAAAATAATGTTTAGTGAAAGCAGATACATATAGCTAGAATATACCAATTTTACTCAACTTATGGGGGTTATAGGAACCTCCCATTGATTATGCATTGTCATCTAGTAAAGTATTTATGAATCTTATGTAACTAGGAAATGGCTCTTACAAGCGGCTTTGTTGTTTTTTGTTTTTTTTTTGGGTTCACTAATGGTGTCTCTCAGGGACATAGCAGTGAAAGATTCATAGATAATTTTAAATAGTTCAAAGTTATTCATTTTTGCATTTACAATTGTGTTTTTTTTTACTGTTCCAGTAAATGGTTCTGCAAATCCCCTCTTTATCCTTTGAACCTGACATGTTGAGGTCGCTTCATTATTATTATTACAACAAAAACAAACTTTTCTCATATTTACACCAGAATGACTACAAAGGCGGAAAATGTCAGACTTGGCAGTCATAGTCACAGTGAGACATTATACAGGCATATTACCATTGGTATAAAGGTTTCTCAGTACAGCACAGTGTTAGTGTGTCAGAGAGAGGATGTATAGCATTGTTTATAGTGGGACTCAGTTTTGTCTCCATTCTCTCCTCCCATACTACCTCCAGGTAGTCTAGAGTGTGTCCCATAACTGAGCCTACCCTTTCATTAGCTTGCTGATTCAGTGGCCCTCTTTTAAAGTGATGATACTAGCACAGCACACCTCAGTGTAGAACAGGGTTCTCCAACTACGGTCCAGAAGGGCCGCACTGGCTGCAGGCTTTCATTCTAACCCTTTTCTTAAATAGTGACCTGTTTTTTGTTGCTGTTAATTAACTTCTTTTGAATTGATTTTAATTGACTTGTTTTTTAAAATTTGATTCCCTGAATTTCTTTATCATTCCTCTGAATTTCTTCATTTCTTTCCTTAAACGGCACCCAAACAGAACATTAGAACACTTTAGATGAGAACAGGCCATTCAACCCAACAAAGCTCACCAGTCCTATCCACATATTTCTTCCAAAAAAACATCAAGTCGAGTTTTGAAAGTCCCTAATGTCTTACTGCCTACCACACTACTTGGTAGCTTATTCCAAGTGTCTATCGTTCTTTGTGTAAAGAAAAACTTCCTAATGTTTGTGCGAAATTTACCCTTAACAAGTTTCCAGTTGCGTCCCCGTGTTCTTGATGAACTCATTTTAAAATGACAGAAATGAAATGTGAAGTCAGTGAGGCAACAGAAGACCAACTAAGTCAGGGCCTCAAACTCCAACCAAATTCACTCAAGGCAGTTGGTTAATTAGACACTGAGTCTTGTGAATTAAACACATTCTTACATTCCATGGCTTGTTGCTGCTCTCATTGTTCAATAGCATACATTTCCAAAATTGTTGATTTTCTCTTTTCTAAGAGCACTGTTAAAATGTTTTGTGGACCTGAGCAGATCAACATTCCTGAGACTTATATTATTATATATTATATATTTCTTAATTTTCATATATTGTATGATGGACACAGTTTGCTAGTCATGTTTTGGCTCATTTTGTATCTCATTATTGTTTGGTAGCTAATTAAGGAAAAAAAACAAAGGGTCTAAGTCTTCAAGAGCAAGTCAATTGCTATTAATTCAAAAGAAGTTAATTAGCAGCACTAATAGGTCATTAATTAAGAAAAGGGTTAGAATGAAAACCTGCAGACACTGTGGCCCTTCAGGACCGGAGTCTGAGAACCCTGGTGTAGAAAATTACACTGGCCGTGACAGAGTTGTAAGAAATGTAAAGGATTTCACATTAAAGGAACACAATCTCAGAAAAAAGAGTCCACTCTTTATAAGAATTTAAGAATTTCTGTTGAACTGTTAATTGCACAACTCTGTAATTATAAATTATTATAAATACAGGGATTTTTAAATTAAAAACTGAGCGTCTTTTTGCACCATTTAGGAAAGATTCATTTATGATTATGACTAATGGTTAACGTTGCAATCAAAAAATGTATGCGTATTATATATAGAAATAGAGTCTGACTACTATTACTATTTTACCATTACTTGGCATTTAAGGGCCATGTCATTTAAAATAACTTTCACATTCTAGCTCATTATAAAAGATTTTTTTAAAAGTCTGGACTGCTTTATCCCCATCTCTTTGTTTTCTTTTGACAATTATAAAAGGTCTTTTTGAACCTGAGTGCACACCAGCAGTACTGACCACAGGCCACCTAAAACGCTGTGTCTAAACTCTCTTCACAAAAGAGTTTGATGCAAATACAAGTAATTTTCAGAAATTCCTATTAGTCATAATGCTATGTAATGCACAGGAGTCTAGTGCCAATGTCATCAACTCATTTTCTGCATTTCTTGCTTTTAGTTATGACAAAATATTACAGTAAGAGGGGACAAACTTTTAAAGCAACGGTCTTTGAGTTAAATGTCACCAATAAAATTTTACCAAAACAAAAATTTGATCAGACAGCTTTACCTCAGATTTCATGCAATAAAATATAATACACAAAGCATACACAATATTTTTTATTACTTTCACCATAATAGTACGTGTTACATTAATTATACGATACATTTTTTATAAAGGTGAGGCAAACCCAAACCACCAATGGTTATAGTTGCAGCTTCAAGTATCTAGAATCTTTGATTTTCATTTTGCACCTGGACATGTACACACACCCTACTCATCCAACCCTCTCTAATAGCTTTCCTCTATGTATTACTGTTTTCCTCCTGTATCCCCAAAGATATGCAAATTAGATTAAATGGTCATTCTAAATTGGATCCTGTGTGGGTGTGTGCATTAGGGGGTCCTGAGATGGACTGATGTCCTACCCAGGGTTTTGTAAACTTTGAATAAAAAAAATTTGGCTCCAGGACTCTGTAACACTGAATTGGATTAATCATTTTTAAGAATGATATGATTACTAATACTGAATAGTACAGGGCTATTCAAAATGAAAGAGCAGACAGACAAACTCTACAAGACAGAAACACATTCTGCACAACCACAAGATAGAGGAAACTTTATAGTTTGGTCCTATGGTCCTTGAGGTTGCAGGCACTCAACATGACCACCATGTATAGTGCGACAAACATCAAAACGGTGGACCATTTCTTGCCACAAAAGTCAACTGATCCCTAGTTACTGAATTCACAGCTTCCTCAATTTGCTGTCACAAATCTTGAAGATTAGCGGGCATTGGTATGTACCCTCATAAAAATCACAGGGGGTAAGGTCTGGAGACCTGGGAGGCCATAGACGATCAGCAAGATCTTGTTGCCCACCTCTCCCAATCCATCGTCTTGGAATGGTGTCATTCATGAAATTAGGTGGGGCACCATCTTGCATGAAAATAAGGTCATTCAAATCTTCTTAAAGTTGAATTTTTAAACTTTGAACTTTCCTCTATTTAGTGTTGTGCGGAATGTGTTTCTGTCTTATACAGTCTGTTTGAAATAAATATTTGAAATCTACTTTTTCATTTTGAATAGCCCTGTATATTGGAATTGCCTTTATAATTGTCACAATTTTTAGAGTATGTGTGTGTGAGTTGGCCATTAGATGTATTGTTTTGCTGTCCAGAGTTATATTCTAATAATAAGTATTGCTAACACGCTCTTTTCTGAGCAATATAAAGAACTAATAGCTTTGTCAAAACAGCAGGAACAGCAATAAAGTGTCTGATTTACCAGCTTTTAGTAATACATATTTATACAAATTTATACAAATTTTAAAAACATGAAAAGCTTGTAAGTTGTTGATGTTTCACAATTTTATTAATAAATCTTTTTTTTTAGTGCTGAAATAGTATATCATGCATTACCTCTGAAAAAAATTTATATACCCTGAAAAGCCACAACATTAAAACCACCGGCCTAATATCATGTAGGTCTCCCACATGCTATCAAAACAGCACTGACCCATCAAGGCATGGACTCCACAAGACCTCTTAAGATGTCCTTTAGTATCTTGCATCAAGACATTAGCAGCAGATTCTTTAAGTCCTGTAAGGTGGGCCTACAAGGATAAGACTTATTTTTCCAGCATATCACAAAGATGTTTGATTGGTTTGAGTTCTTGGGAATTTGGAGGCCAAGTCAACACCTTGAACTCCTAGTTTTGTTCCTCAAACCATTCCTGAACAATTTTAGGACACATTATCCTTCTGAAAGAGGCCGTAGCCATCATGGAATACCTTTGCCATGAAGGGGTATATATGGTCTGCAACAATCTTTAGGGAGGTGGTACATATCAAATTACCATTCATATAAATGCCATGTCTCAAGGTTTCCCAGTAGAACATTGCACAGAGCATCACACTGCCTCTGCACTCTTGCCTTCTTCCCATAGTGCATCCTGCTGCCATCTCTTCTTCAGGTAAATGACACATACAGTATGCACCTGGTCATTCATATAATCTAAAAGAAAACTAGATTTATCAGAACAGGCCACCATCTTCCATTGCTCCATGGTCCAGTTCAGACACTCACATGCCCATTGTAGGTGCTTTTGGCAGTGGACAGGGATCAGCATGGGCATTCTGACCAGTCTACAACTTTGCAGCCACATAAACAGCAAGCTCTGTGCATTTTGATGCCATTCCCTCATGGCTAGGATTACATTTTTCTATGTGATCGGACCAGAGGAACTAGCCTTTCCTCCCCTGTGCATCACTGAGCTTTGGGCACCGATGACGCTCTCGCTGGTTCACCTGTTTTCCTTACTTGGTCAACTTTTGGTAGGTTTTGCCACTAAATACCACAAATGATCCACAAGACCTGCCATTTCGGAGTTGCTCCAACCCAGTCATCTAGCCATCATAATTTGGCCCAAATCAGAGTTGCTCAGATTCTTACACTTGCCTAATTTTCCTACTTCCAACACATCACCTTCAAGAACGGACAGTTTACTTGCTGCCTAATTTATCTCACTCTTTGACAGGTGTCATTGTAATAAGATAATCAACATTATTCACTTCACCTGTCAGTGGTGTTAATGTTGAGGCTGTTAGGTGTATGGATATATTTGTATGATTAGATTGGATAAATTTTATTAATCCCATTGAGAAATGCAAATGCATACATCAGCAGAAACATACAAAAACAAGAATACAGACTCACAAGACAGATAATACAGCCAATCAATCAATTCATAAATAAATAAATAAACTTGGCAAGTATATCGGGTGGATACACTGCCTGATAGCAGTGGGCAGAAATGACCACCAGAGGCACTTTTTAGCACAATTATTAAAATAATTCTATATATGGCATTATGACTGTTTCAATATTGAAAAATGAGATGAGTCAGAGATCATCCATAGTAGACATTAAACGGAATCACATTCTCAATATTCTCTTTTGAAAGACATCTGAATGTAGCAGCAGTTTTCAGAGTTATTCACACATTGTAAATAATGGCAAGGAAACACTAATGGTGTAGGTATTAGTTAATGTATTCATTGTATTTGTTAAGTCACACTTTGTAAACGATGGAAAGTATAAAAGAGGGTACATTTATTAATGAATACACCCTATACACTTGTTAAGTGTCAAATTATGCACTGAACTTTTTATGTTATTCTGCTCTAGCATAAAATAATTTGTATGGAATTTGATTTTACATTTGCAATTATTTGCTTAGCAGTTGCTTTAATCCAAAGCTACTTACAAAAGAGCTCAGGATAACTGAGTAAATGTAAATTTTAAATGTACCATGCACAAAAAATGAGAGTAAAAGAAATAACTTAGAAGAAGTATTTTGAAAAGAGCAGGTAGCCTTTATGAAACTTAATTAAAGTTTTGCAGGAGTCTTAGATGTGGTAAAACCAAACTGAAATCTGATATGAAGCTGGGGTTAGTACATTGGTGGATAGGTGCAAACATTTCCCTAATCAGTGCTTTGTTGACATAGCGAATGGAGGGCTGTTGAAAGTGGCACTTTTTGGTATGTTGTGCAATGTAAAATAACAACATCTGTTTGCTGGGTGTCAGTCTGTATAGATATAGAGTGTGGATGCTACTGTGTGTCTCTATGTAGTACACTCTTCAGAGGTCAGGAAATACTCTGTCAGACATCAAAGAAAACACAAGATGTTTCACTACTTTAGATGGGTCATGATTTGTTTAAAAATCAAACATATTAAAATAGTCTGTCCTTCCATTTTATGAACTTGTATTTTGAATTACAATCCTACAATTAACCTGTCTGTATCATCTGCATTAAGTGCAAGGCTGGAAACACTCATAATAAATGTTTAAGAGTGGAGACATATTTCCTTGGGTTTCTCCATTTTCTGAGTGTTGTTAAGATATGACTTAATGCTCTGGAGCATTCCACCATATGCTATAGTGCACGTGTTCAAATGTTGAAGCCTTAGTTCCATTTCAAATTGTATATGAAATATTATCCCAACCTTAAAAATCTTAATATTTTATGCGTTATAATATATTTATTCATATTCAGTTTTCAAAGTCATATTATTTATGGGCTGAGCTGAAAACAACTGTTAGGTAATTTCAGTTTATAGAAATTATATCTTCTGCATTTTTTGTTTTCTGATTAATAATAGACACACAATTAGATGTGTGGGATGGTATGAAACAGATGCGTTTCTATGATTTTGTAGGTATCAGGGTCTTAGCCCCCTCTTTGAGTTTTGCACACATTCTTAAACTTGTGTAAAATTGAACAAAACAGTGGCATTGTAACATGAATATAAAATTGAAAAGTTGGAGGGTTCCTGGGGAATGCAGCCTTACCAAAAAATAAAAAGATTCTTAGCCCCATCTTGTAGTTTTGTATATACAGGTACAGTATATAAAATCAAAGAGTGTGGGGGGGACGACATCCTTAAGGTATTGTGTTCATTCGTATATTGGCATGCAGTTGATCAAGGGCTAAGTGCATTAGGTCATATATTATGGACAAACAGATCAGGACTAGGCACAAAAGATCATATATATATATGATAACATATTACAGTTTTTGAAAATAGAGAAATCAGTTTTGGTTGCTTAGAAATTTTCAGTGCTTTGAATTTTTTTGTGAATGTTTTGAGGTTTACTTTCATGTATGAGTCTGAACTTTTTGTTTTAAATATTAACTGTGTCAAATTGCCAACTTGAAAGACACTACAAGCAGACAATGGGTTGCCAAGGAATCTCCCCTAGTTGCTATGGCCTGCTTCTTTGACTGTGATACAAAGTGTTTTTCTAGTTTTCAGTATTTTGTTTTGGGCCCTTGCTCTTTCATCTCCAGTCAGTTTCTGTCTTTGTCTTTTGGCTCCAGTTATTTAACAGGATTTCGGTGAATAGCAATTGTGGGTAAGCCACTGATTTAGAAAAACAAATTTCAGTGTTCAGGAAAGTTTACTCCTTTTACTTTTTTAGTTCTTCAAAAGTTAGTCTCTTGGTGTTGTTTCTGAAAGAAACATGCATCAATTGGTTAGCTGCTTTTAACATCAGAGCAGTAGATCTCCAACACACAGTGCAAGTATTTAACCTGTAGTGCACAAAGATTAAGCAAGCAGTAACACAGATGTAGGTCTTTTTTATAAAATTAGCAAAATAGCTGTCATTACCTGTGTAGTGACACTTAAAAATTGCCCTTAATTTTTCCGCATTAAAGGGTACCACTAAACTCTTTATTTGTTTACATTTAGCTTTGGTTTTAGTTGTTCTGATTTGAACACATAGTTGGTCATGAAGGTCTTTCCTTTATTTGGTCAAAGTTCATATGTCTTGCCATGTTTGTCACCATCTTTTATAGGGCCACATGCTACACTTAACCAAGTGGCAACACCAATGATTTTATTAGGGGAGAATGCATACAACATATTAGCATTGTACCCCATTTGTAAACTGCATGGGATCTTAGAGTTCAGCCTTTCAGAAAACTCGAAAAAATATTCAGCCCTCAAAGAGTTAAGCAAAACAAGATAAAGTGGGGACATGATTGAAATGTTTAAGTTTATGAAGGGTCCAGACTGTTATTTTAAAATGAGTTCAGCAAAAACATGGGGACACAGTTGGAAACTTGTTAAGGGTAAATTTTGCATATACATTAGGAAGTTTTCTTCATATAGACAAACATAGACACATGGAATAGGTTACCAAATAGTATGGTAGACAGCAGGACTTTAAGAACCATCAAAATTCAACTTGATGTTATTTTGGATGATTTAAGTGGGTAGGACTGACAAGCTTTGTTGGGCTAAATGGTCTGTTCTCCTGTACATTGTTGTAATGTTCTAATTATTTAGTGAAATGACAATATTTGGCAGTTTAAATGTTTTGTATAATCCAATATTGCACTTATTTTTATGCATAATGTCATTTTGATTATGTTATTTATTTACTGAAAATTTTTGTGCTACTTTGTGTAATTCTCAATGACATTGGCCATACTGTTGTCAATTACTGGGTGGGCTCAGTTTGAGAAGGATAGAGACAAGTTAGAAGGCACAAATCTGGGAGTATATGCTATCTTCAGTGTGGAAGACTGTCTGAAAACTTTTAAAAGATCTTGTTCTACATCTCCTGAAATGTCTCAGATATGGTTTCTGCGGACTTTGATGGAAGTGGCTGCAAAGAATTGTGGTTGAAAGGTTATTGGTGTATGACATCTCTAGGACCAGCTGGTGAAACTGACTCCTGCAGAAAACAGTTAGGTCTAAGGAGAAAACGTTATAAAAGTTTATAAAAGTAAGTTAGATATATAGCTGGACCAAGAAATGAACAAGTGCATTGGTGGCTTAAGGGAAATCCAACAATTAAAAATGTGATTTTGGTAAGCAATGCAGCTACTTAGAAAAGAGTAAATGAGACATCCCTCTGGCTATTCTCAGCAGTGGCAAAGAAAGAGGATGGTAATCTCACTGGATACTCAAAGAAACTTTGAGGAACATCTAAACATGGCAGACATGCACTCTTTAGAGGAGATTGTGCCTTAAGCACCTAATGCCTCATGTATAAATGGTGTGTATAAACAAAAATGTTGCATACATCAATTTCCACACTCATATCGAAATGTATAAAAAGTAAAAGTAAAGCTACGCACATTTTCACAGCAGCCTCAGACCACGCGTATGCATGTTTCTGCTCAGTTTTGTAAATGGGCGCCACCCAGCATCAAAGCAGTGCTGCAGTTCCTGTGTGGTTTTTGTATCCATGATGCTGACTTTTTCAAATACAACGATATTGACTCCATATTGTTTACAAATTGAAAGCACTTGATTATAATCAATCTGTAATAATATAATGGTGCACAAAAAGGACAAACTATTCCAACTACTATTGCTGTTTTAGCCTTGTTAGAAGACTTGACAAATGAAAGAATTAAAAGAGAGCAAGTTTTTAGAGATCATACTGATTTCTTGTCCCATGAAGATGACTGCTTTCTAAGCTGAGTTAGAATTCCAAGAGCTGTCCTCTTGGAGCTGTGTGCTGAACTGGGTCTAGCTTTACAAAGCCAGACCTTGAGGAATTGTGCTCTACCTGTTCTATCCACCCTCTGGTTTTTAGCCACAGGAGCTTTTCAATGTGGACTGGCTGACTGATTAGGTATTTCTCAGTCATCACTGAGTCATGCCATGCCAGCTGTATGGGTCAACTGCATGCACAATGCTATAAAGGCGCCTCCAGAGAATGAATTTGCATATGTAAGTAGTAAGTATTTCCACTCTATTAATGTACTGCTTTATAGTCCACAGAAAGTGTATTGTTTTGTGCAAGCATGTAGAGTGCTGTATAATGTGGCACACAATTGTGGCTTGCCTGAGGAGATGTGGTATCCCTGACCCACAAAATGATCAGCAAAATTCAAACTTTGTTTGAACGTAATTAGCAAAATGTGAAAACAGGTAATGAGATGCAGCATTTATTTTTCATCCAGATCATTTAATTTGGGGTCAATATCACATAGTACAACATTTATATTCCTTATTTCATTGGTCACATCTATTACAGCATCGACTTTTGCATTTTGTGACTCCAGAACGACGTCTGTCAGCACACGGCTGACTGATCACCCAGTAGTTTCCAAGGCATGGGTGTGTGCACAGCAAGCGCCCAAAGATGTGCTTGGAACAACAGCACTATCACCACCTGAGGTCACCTTTTGTAATATTCTCTGAAACAGAATAAAAAGTAATACTGAATCTGCTGCCTTTATCCCCGGTTATGTCAGAATCTCCCTCAACCGCCAATAATTGCGTAGCCTGCTGCTCAAACGGTGTGAGCCCCGGAATTCCACCACCTCCTCCAGTACGATTTTCCTTACCTCCACTTCACTGAGTAGAACCTCCATTTTGCATGCATGAAATTCTTCTTTTTTTGCCATTGTCTTTTAACAAAACACTGAATGGAAGCGACCATTTATATTGATTTGTATATTCAAATAGGCACAATTCTGGGAGGAGTCGGGATGGGCCTCTAGGCACGTGCATGTGTGTTTAAATTCATGTTGATTTGTGATTTATAAAGGGAAAGTGCATAGAACTTTGCTTATGCACAGCTTTATGCATCTGAATTTTTTGTGCATACGCGCATTTTTAGTTTTGCCCGCCTGCCATGTTTTAGTGTGAATTTTATGCAAGCTGTCATACATGAAGCCCTTAGTGAGATTAGTTCAGGTAAATGTGTCATTTTAGAAACTCCACATTAATGAAGCTAAGTGGGTGGATATGATCTGCATTAAAACTGAGAATGATGAATGTAGGTGTAGTGTCTTTGTTAACCCCTTAGCATTGGTTACCCTGAAAATAAGAAATAAGAAAAAATGTTATTATGTGTAATAAAAATGTGTATGTATCAAAATGACAACATAAATACAGTAGTAAAGGTATGTCTAATGTCCACTACTGTACTGATGCAGGTAGTACACACCCTTTGAGTGACATGTTTTGAAACAATCAGCAACACACAGTCCCATGTTACAATCAAAACAATAGATGTGTGCTTCTTTGTGCACTTTTCTTAAAATTATTTTTTCTTTTGCTCGAGCATGACAGGGCAAAATGACAGTGCCTGACCCTCATGATCAACATGCCCCTTGTGTTATTGTAAGCTACCACAGTGCAAGGCTTTCCCCTGACACAAATGACAGTTGCTGCATTATGAACAGTAGTTAGGAGGCTAACATCTTTCTTGTCTTTCTAGTTGATCACAGTCATTTTACCTTTTTGCCACACACCTGTTTACACAGTACATCTTCAGGTGACCAAATTCTCCAGGCATATCAAAGCAGTTCAGTTTTACTGTGCCATATGCATCAGTTCACAATCCTTGTCAACATCTGATGAACAATTCACATTGGTATCATTCTCAATTGATTCAACTACTGGTTCAGCTTCTTGTTTACATGCCATTGTGTTTTGGTTGAAAGCTCTGCTAGACTCATGAATATTGATGAGAGTGGCAAAACACACAGAAATATATGATTTTTTTTTTAGAACAATGTTATTTTATCCATTAGACGGCAGCAGAATACTGTCCCAAGAATTACTTGGGCTTGACACTGTAATAGCAGATTATTACAGGTCACCCTGAGTTTGATTTGGGCTTAAGGGTAATTATGAAGTATTGTGAGACTGAGTCACACTTGGGTATAATGCAAAGGAAGTGAATATCCTCTTCTTTAAAAAGAAGGATCAGGAAGAGTTTCAATTATTATAATGCATTACTTCAGAGGAGCACTATTTTGAGATTTGCAAGAGTTTTACAGTTCTGTGTACATGTATTTTTAGGATCTTGAAAAGATTTTTTATAATAGTTTTCTGTTAATTTTTCATGTTATTTTGTACCTGTGTACATTAGAACAATTTTCATAAGAAGAGGTCATTCAACTCAACAAGCACTCTAATCCTGTTCTTCTAGGTTCTGCAAAATAACTAAGTCAAATGTTGAAGGTCCCTAAAGTCCTCCTCTCCACCACACTTCTTGGTTCTACATTCCATGTGTCTGTTGGTAGAAGATCAGTTAAGTTTAAATTCTTGCCTTTTAAGTATAATTGGTTTAGTAATATTAATATGGAAGTCACAAATTATATCAAAAGCACAAGCAGCCAAAATGAGGTTATTTTCCTGGGCTCCTAGTCATATACACCTGCATACGAAAAGATTGGAAACAAAACATTAAGCTAAAAAATAAAAATCCATGGCAGAGTTCCCTGTGATTTCTAGATCCCATACCTGCTGTAAATGATAGAGACCCCCAGTGATATAGCCAACTTTGTTATTATTATTTATTTCGTATCACTCTTTGCTTCATGTACACAGTCTTGTATTTTAAATGTACTATTCAGAATTGTATTGATGAGGATATACATTAGGAAGACAAAAGCTACACAACACATTTTCATTCAGGAAATAATACACTAATTATTAAAATTCTGCAACACAACTGCATCAATCATTCTATTCCCACAATCATCTCCATCATTAGTATTCTTGGGTGTGGATCTATTTTGTGCAGTGTTTTACAGTGTTTACTGGGAAGTTTAAAAAATGCATCCCAGAAGCATTCAGCAGGACAGACTGTGAGAATCAATTTTAATTAATTCTGCCTCTTTAAATCTGTCTGCTCTTTTCTAAAAGATCGGTATCTGCACCAGACACCATGCTAAGATAATTAACAGAAACACTGCAGGAAGCTGATAGCGCCACTAACCAAATTGCATGGTAGTATTATGGAATCACATTCTTGGGAGGGAATATAATTTAAAACACATACAGTAGGATCTGTTATTGAAGATTCTTGTGAGCTGTTGATGCAAATTAAGATTTGATGAAAACAGAACTAATGGAAGTGAAGACTTACTTTTCCAATGACTGCACAGTGGACACAGAGAGCAAAAAATCATTACAATACCAATCCTATTGATCAACAAATGGAAATGCAAGTGTTAAGCTGTTTCTTGTGGTTACACTTTGTTTTCTATCATTGTAATGCACAAAGGGTTTTTTTTGTATTAGATCCATATTAAAGAGGCAAAAAATGTAGTTAAATTGTGCATCATGAAGTCAACATGAGAACTGCTTTTTTGTCTAATTTACAGCATAATATCAACCCTAAATTGCAGTAAGCAGACTTGAAAATAAATTAAATGTATCTTGGTTTTGTTTGGCATTTTCATTTCTTCAAATGAACACTTTATATACTACATTTTTTTTAGAAAATATGGTAATATAAATAATATTCTTGTTACAGCTCATACATAACTAATACTATTTTAATAAATATGAAGAGTTATAAAAGTGAAAACATGCATTTAAAAATATTTTAAACCAGAATTATCTGACTATGCACATTTGTTGTTAGACAGGCTGTAAATCTTAATAAGACTCTACATACAACCATACATTTGTCTAACACACATAATTTAAGAGGGCGGCACGGTGGTGCAGTGGTAGTGCTGCTGCCTCACAGTTAGGAGACCTGGGTACGCTTCCCGGGTCCTCCCTGTGTGGAGTTTGCTTGGTCTCCCTGTGTGCATGTGTGTGTGTGCCCTGCGGTGGGCTGGCACCCTGCCCAGGATTTGTTCCTGCTTTGCGCACTGTGCTGGCTATGATTGGCTAGACCCCCATGACCCTGTGTTAGAATATAGCAGGTTGGATAATGACTTACTGACTGGCATAATTTAAGATGGGGTGTCCAGTGCAGACACTTGAGAGGCAGAATATCTACAGCATTTGCTTATCCAATGCATCTTCTAGAACTGGTTCCTGTCCAGGAAAGGCTCCATATGACCCTAAATATGTTGAAATAGGACTGAGAATGTTATGGTACATGGTTTATGTTTGAGTGTAACACCTTTTTTAAGTAAGAGAGAAAAGGGTTGCTAGCTTTTGAACATGGCGTTGTAAATAACATAGCAGAAAACAGTGGAGAAGGCAGATTGGTGTGTGTCATATTGGCTGTTGTATTCAAAAAGTAATACATTGGGTGGTGATGAATATGAGAAAAATAAATGTAAACTCTAAAGATTCTCAAAGTCAATGGAAAGGGTTTAAGAAAGTTTAAGGGACATTAACTAGTGTAATTACACCCAGATATGCTACAAAAAGCTGATATTTTTTGTTGTATTTTTTTGTTCCCAAAAAAAGTCTTATTCTTAATTGCACTCTTGAAGTTAACTTTGCTTATCTATAGTCAATTTAATTGTTAACACTTCTTTTTCAAAGAATAGCTAAAAAGATAATTGATTCTCATTAAATAATAATAATAATAATAATCCATCCATTATCCAACACGCTATATCCTAACTACAATAATAATAATAATTGAAATGGTTGTCTTTGATTTGTGTGTGTCACTAGCAGTTTGCAACTTTCCCAATTCCTGATAATGCTGGAATGGCTGAATGTGTAAGGTCAGCCAATGGTATTTGGGGAAGGAAGCAGCTGAATTGGAGAGTCGAACAGAACTGTACGGGGAGGAGCCAACCTTAAGTAAATATGAAGGAGGAGAAGAGAGCACCAGATGAAAGGGAGAAGCAGATGCCATAACAAAAAGGAAGAAGGAAAGCTATTCAACCTGCGTGGGAAAAGTCAGGTGAATCCGGGTTCATTTCTGGAGGAAATATTTACTTGTGAGTGAGGGGAAGGTATTCAGGAGAGAACCTGATGGGCCAGCACAATGGACTGTTTAGTAGTATGTTTCCCTGAACAGGAGGTGTGGTTCGGTGCATTATTCGCCAAGACAGACTAGATGTTCATCCTTAACAGTGAATATTTAAAGGACTCTGATTGCATTAAACTTTTCTTTTCTCTTTCTCATATGTATGTATTAGTGTCCTATGTGGTTGAGTGTTTTGTGCCATGATTTGTGTGGGGTGAGAAGTGCTGCAGTGCGGTAATGTATATACTGTATAGGGGTTTTATTAGTTGTGTCCAAGGTCTTATTTTCTGGATAATAATAATTTTTTGTAACTCAACTTTGCTTTCGCTGGTGTGTCTCTGTACTTGTGGTGGTGTAGTAGGGAAGTAGTGTTGGTTGCTCATGCCCTGGATCATTTCTTTATTATTTTTCTTTCTTTTCTTATGGCAGTGCATATTATAATCATACCGGCTCGGGAGCTATACATAATAATAATAATAATTTTATTTATATAGCACCTTATGATATGATGATATGATACAGCATTACCTTTCACACCTAAACCTAATTTAACCTAAATTCCCGACTGTGTGGTGAGAACATTTTAAATGGTTGAGTCTATGTGTTTCTTATAATGTCAACAGATGGGAAATGATTGCTGTACTACACATTATGTTCTGAAGACACTAAATATTCTTCTGTAATGCCAAAAGCAACACAGAGGTGAATAAAAGATGAAGTAACTTTGAGCACTACACACCAGCACAGCACAGAGCGGAGCAGCAAGCGGAAGCACAGCACAGAGCGGAGCAGCGAGCAGATGCACAGCACAGAGCGGCGGCATCTCCCACAGGCACGTAGCCCTTCGCAAACACCCAAGCAAGTTTATCTGAGGTAAAGCCGACAGCTGACCAGTAGAAATAACTGACAGTGATAAATTAAAGTCGATTGCTAAGCGGGTGGTGGAAACTTAAAGCCAACGGTTTCTTAGTAATTCAGCTGAACACAGAAAGCGCCAAAGCACCTATAAAAATACGTCAGGAAAATACGCGAATTGGAGGACTGCATTAGGAATCTGATAGCGATTAGACAAACCGAAAATTGGATCGACTCGGTTTGTTTAGACAATTTGGCTACTTCTGATTCGAATTCAGTCTCTCCTGGTCCCACTGTAGTCGGTGTGTGGCAGAAATCAGCAGCACCAATTCAGCCACAGGACGAGTAGGTAATAGTAAGACAGGGGTCTAAGAATCCAAAATTTAGTCCCCACAGCATCCAGGTCACCAATTCGGACCCAGAACAGATTCTCAGTACTCCGCAGCGCGCTGTGGAAACTTAGAATAAGAAAGTGCTCATAATTGGCAATTCCATAGTGCAGAATGTTAGAATTCCAAACTATGTTAAACCAGCAGTTAATGTTAAATGCCTCGCAGGGGCCAAGATTTCTGGCATAGAGGCCGCATTGGACCGTGTCGCCGATGATGAAGTATCTACCTTATTGCTGCATGTCGGCACTAATGATATTTATTTACAGCAATCTGAGGTATTAAAGCGAACTTTCATCTCTATGCACCAAAGCTAAAAGAAAATGTCAGAATTTAATTGTATCTGGTCCCTTACCAAGATTGTATAGAGAGGATGTGATTTATAGCAGATTGCATTCCCTTCACTGCTGGCTAAAAACCTGGTGTGCAAATAAAAGCATAGCGTTTGTGAACAATTGGGATGATTTTTGGGAAAGGCCTGGATTTTTCAGAAGAGATGGTCTTCATCCTAACTGGAGGGGATCTTATGTATTATCCCAAAATATGGCAGCAAAACTGCCTGGTTGACTGATTAGAGCACCATCCAGGCCGCAGTCATGTGATCTTAAATCACAGGCTGTTGTTTATCCCACCTGTTATTTTCCTGAAGCTGTTACCCATAATCCCTGTTGTGGGGCATCCAGTAAATTTAGTCTTGATACAAACCCTAAATTAATTGATAACCAAAAAAAAAGGTGTATAATTAGAACAAGGGATAAAACCAGACACTCCACCAGGGGCATCTGTAATAGAAATTTAATTCAAATTAAAACAAAAATATATCACCAGTTCAGAAAGAACCATGCAGTTTTAAATGCTGTTTATTGAACATTCGCTTGGCACTAAAGTTGTTTTGGTAAATGATATAATATTAAGTACAAAATCTGATCTGTGTCTTCTTACTGAAACCTGGCTTAGTAAATGTGACACTGTTCCCTAGCTGAGGCGTCACCAGATGGATGTTCTTCCTTCATAAGTCTAGAGATTCTGGTCGAGGAGGAGGCCTTGGAATAATTCATTGTAACAAAATGCAAATCACTCCTAAAAATTTAGGCAACTTTACATCCTTTGAGGCATTCATTTTAAATATTAAAACAGATTCCAACACAATTATAGTGCTAGTCTACAGACCACCAGGGCCATATTCATTGTTCATGACTGAATTTAGCAACCTTCTGTCTGATTTGGCTATAAATTATGATCACGTAGTTCTGATGGGGGAGTTTAATGTACACATTGATGTGGAAACTGACACTTTTAGCAAATGTTTTACTTATTTGTTAAATTCAGTAGGATTTTGTCAGATTGTCAAAGGTCCAACTCATAATCATAACCACACATTAGATTTAATTATAACTTACAAAGTTGAAATTCAAAATTTAAATATTACTCCATTAAATGAAGTTATTTCCGATCACTTCTTAATTACATTTGATTTAGTTCTGCCCATGCCAAGCACTCACAGATTAAAACAAAGACAGTGCGACATCTAGATTGTAATTCTGCTTCAAAATTTATAGATACCTTGAGTAAGTCGAGTGTAATTGTGGAAAACCATTTAGATCAGTTAACATCAAATGTAAACGTGGAAAACAATTTAGATCAGCTAACATCACATTATAATGTGACCTTGAGAGATGCTCTGGACACAGTGGCTCCCCTAAAACAAAAGTGATCAAAGCACATAGAAACTCTCCCTGGTTTAATGAAAACACTCGCGCTCTTAAATTAGAGTGTCGAAAACTAGAGCACAGATAAAAAACTACATGTCTTTCAAATTGCATGGACAGAGAGTGTTAATAAATATAAAAAAGCCCTCTTTAAAGCTCGCTCAGAATACTATTCTACATTAATAAATAGCAATAATAAAAATCCTAGGGTACTTTTAGAACAGTGGCTAAATTAACAAATGGGAATTCAGATCAACAGTGCAAAATACCAACAGATATTAGCAGTACAGACTTTATGAACTTCTTCAATGAGAAAATTAAAAATATAAGATCCCAGATCTCAGCATCACAGTACAAACCAAATACTAGCTTAGCAGACCCTGTCTCACATTGCATTCAGCACTTTAGTAATTTTAATCCTGTAACTGAGCAGGAAGTCTTAACTTTAATTTCTAAAATGAAGCCCACTACTTGTTCCCTAGATCCAGTGCCAACAAAACTAGTAAAAAGTGCAATGGATGTTCTTGCAGCGCCTATTCTAAACATTATCAATAGTTCATTATTGCATGGCACAGTACCTGATGCACTAAAAGTGTCAGTCATTAAACCTTTACTTAAAAAGTCAGACCTAGACCCACACATACTAAATAACTATAGGCCTATTTCAAATTTACCATTTCTCTCTAAAATACTAGAAAAGTAGTCGCCAGTCAGCTTCAGTCACACCTTACACATTACAATTTATTTGAGAAATTCCAGTCTGGTTTCCGCACTGGTCATAGTACAGAAACGGCACTAACACGGGTTGTAAATGACATTCTGATATCCTCTGATGAAGGAAACTCCACTGTAATTATGTTGTTGGACTTAAGTGCAGCATTTGACACCATTGACCATTCTATTTTACTGCACAGGCTAGAAAATGATGTTGGGCTTACAGGCCCGTGCTCGCTTGGTTTAGTTCTTATTTATCAAATCGATTCCAATATGTACAGAAATGTGCTGACAGTACTCCATCATTATACACAGAAGTTCAATATGGTGTCCGCAGGGCTCAGTACTGGGACCTTTACTGTTTTCACTTTACATGCTTCCACTGGGATCTCTCATTAGGAAACATAATGTTAATTTTCACTCGTATGCAGATGACACCCAGTTATACCTTTCATTTAAATCAAATGAAGTTTCTCCGATGTTGTCTTTAATTAGTTGTGTTAGTGAATTAAAGGAATGGATGAATGAGAACTACTTGTCTTTAAATACAGATAAAACAGAGATGTTAATTGTTGGAGGGAATGACGCTGATCACAGCAATATTTTGTCATCATTTAACTCAGTTGGAATCCCAATTAATTTTACTGAATCAGCCCGCAATCTAGGAGTTATCTTTGACTCTAGCATGTCATTTAAAGCACATATTACAAAGTTGTCCAAAACATGTTTTTCCATCTTAAAAATGTTAGGAAATTAAGGCTTTCTAAATAAACAGGATTGTGAGAAATTAATTCATGCATTTATCTCTAGTAGGATTGACTACTGCAATGCGGTGTTCACTGGCTGTTCAAACTGTTCTCTATACAGCCTCCAGTTAATCCAAAATGCGGCTGCAAGAATTATTACAAGAACAAGAAAATATGAACACATAACTCCAGTTCTTAAATCTTACACTGGCTCCCAGTTAAGTTTAGGGCAGATTTCAAAATCCTCCTTTTAACATATAAAGCATTAAATGGCCAAGGTCCGCTTACTTGTCTGAACTTATCATGACTTACAAACCTGAGGCACATTAAGATCTCAAGATGCCGGTCTGCTTAGGATTCCAAGGATTAATAAAATAACAGTGGGAGGTCGAGCTTTTAGTTACAGGGCCCCTAAACTGTGGAATGGTCTTCCTGCTTCCATAAGAGATGCCCCTTGGTCTCAGCCTTTAAATCCCGGCTGAAGACTCACTACTTCAGTTTAGCATATCCTGACTAGAGCTGCTGATTAACTGTACATACTGCATCTCTGTTGTTAGTCATTAGCACTAAAACATAAGTAACATGATAGTTATAATTGAATACTAACCCTCACCTATTCTGTTTCTTTCTCGGTACTCAAATGTGGCATTGGTGCCACGGCCCACCTGCCAAGTTGTTTTGCCTGCCTATGGTAAAGTCATCCCTGATGGAGGATCACAGGAATCATGGGAAAGAGGGTCCTTTCATGGATTGGCTGGCCCAGCAGTGTTTCAGCCGTGGAATGGCCAAATGGGGGAGGCAGCTTGATGGATGAGGTCTCCAGGACTAAAAATATCCAAATCTTGTTATGTGATATCATCTACTGTTAAAACCGTACTTCTAAAATTTTTATTTTTATGCTGTATTGAAGGATTTGTTCTGTTCTGTGTATAGTATTGTATTGACCCCCTTCTTTTGACACCCACTGCACGCCCAACCTACCTGGAAAGGGTCTCTTTGAACTGCCTTTCCCAGGTTTCTTCCATTTTCCCTACAAGGTTTTTTGGGAGTTTTTCCTTGTCCTCTCAGAGAGTCAAGGCTGGGGGGCTGTTAAGAGGCAGGGCCTGTTAAAGCCCATTGCGGCACTCCTGTGTGATCTTGGGCTATACAAAAATAAACTGTATTGTATTGAAAAATACACTGCTCAAAAAATTAAGGGAACACTTAAATCACATATCAGATTTCGATGAACAAAATATTCAATTGGAAAACTGAGTAATAAATACTATGTCATTCGTTGAGAACAAAATGAGGTGACAACAACTAGTGGAAACCAAAATCAACAACCCATAGAGGACTGGATTCAATATCACACTGAATATCAAAGAGAAAAACTGAAATCACTTGCATGAATTTCATCACAGCATCTCATAATGTGACTCTGTAGACTATATGGCACTCATGTGCCTGCACTTCCAACAACATCTGGGTATACTCCTGATGAGATGGCAGATGGTGTCCTGGGGGATCTTCACCCAGACCTGGATCAGGGCTTCAGTTTGTTCCTGGACAGTCTGTGCTGCTACTTGGTGGCATCAGATACATCAATACATAACATCCTAGAGGTTCTCAATTGATTCAGGTCTGCAGAACATGTGGGCCAGTCAATGGCACCAATGCCTACATTATCCAGGAACTGCCTACACACTCTGGCCACAAGAGGCTGGACATTGTCCTGCACCCAGAGAAACCAAGGGCCCACTGCACCAGCATAAGGTCTGACAATGGCTCTTAGGATATATTATTGTTATCTAACAGCAGTCAAGGGACCTTTGCCTACCACATGGAAGTCTGTGCGACCCTCCAAGGTATGCCTCCCCAGACTATCACTGACCCATCACCACACACACTGTGACCCTGGTCTGGAATAAGCTGTTTAGGAAATTAAATGATACATTCATTACAATGGCATAAGGTCAATCTGTCCACATACAAATAAAAACATGGAAAAAACAAGACAAAAAAGCAGGGGCATAATGTAAACAATCAATGTAATAATACAGAAGAAGAAGTATGTGAATGCAATTGTTGTTCCAATTAGTCAGTAATTCACTTGGCACATTGTTCAGAGTATATTCACTGAAATCGTGAACAAACAGTATATTCAAGTATGTTGGCTGACGTGTTTTGAGGTAAACAGTGCTTCTTCAGGGCAGGATATACTTATGTTAGAAAATGGAGCAAATCAAAAAAATGAAATATGGTAAAACAATTCCTTATTAGGGATAGCTGTACAACAATAGACAGAATGGCCTCTCTATTGCACAGAATCAGGTACACATTATTATTGATCACTTCTATACTGTATATTGATCACAAGAGGAACTCTGTAAACAAAAGTGAACAGGTATCAATGGACAAGAGACACACAGATGTGTAGAAACTAAACTAGAAAAAAGGCTGATACTGTAAAGGCTGGCACAGCTTACTTCACCAATATTAAATCCATGATAGAACAGGAGGCAAATGGAATACTTGTAGACTAAAAAGCCTAAAACTAATCACAGAAAGAGTAGAAAAGAGTAGAAACTGAGTAGAAAAGGCTGTAGAAGAAACAGGTGGCATTGAGTAAAAATAATAAGAGAAAAGAATGCCTCACAATATCCATGCAGACTGACACAGACTGTATTCAATTGTATTTTACTCCTTTGTTATATTTTTCCACAATTTGTAGACCTTATCCTAGTTCTTTTACTTTTTTTTTATTCTCATGCTTATATACTATATTGTTGACAAATACAGATATTGCATACTGCCTGTATTCCTTTTGAAGTGTTTCCCTTGCCCCACACAGTAATTAAAAAAAAATTACAATGTTTTGCAAGTGTCAAAAAATATAATGACTGCAGTGTTTACTTTTTTTTTTTTCTTTCTTTTTTGATGCTGTTCAAATTTGCATCTACAGGCTGGCTTTGTTTTCTTGCACGTTGTGTACATTTTTTTATTACTGTATTACCTATATTAACATTTATTTTTAATTGATTCATATGGGGACACAATTTTAAATTTCTATTTTAGGTGGCCATGCCTCTAAAAGGGCAATTTTATTTCGGTGTGGCTTTGTTTCATCAATGTCAATTTCTCTTTTCTCACAATCTTCTTGCAAACCTTCAAAAAACAAACAAAAGATCTTGGAGAGAGCCTACTCAAGTCAGAAAAGTATGAATGAATCTCTCAGCATTCATTATCAAAAAACAGGTATCTTTCATGGCACAATCAAATACTGCATAAGCAATAACATATTTCTTATGGTCTTGCATCTCTTAGTTCTTTCAGAATGACTCTGATGTTTGCTGCCATTGAAAATGAATTAACAATGTTCCATATCTAATCTTCATTTGTTCCTTTGATCTTCTTTTAAAACAAAAACAAGATTGAATCATATTGTCTTTTGGAATATTTGTCAGATATACAGCTACCTGTCTCTTCATTATTCAGTATTTTCAGTTAGAACATTTTTGTCTTATGCATAACATACAAAACACTATTGATTAGCATAATATAAAGATACATCGATACGCTCATTAAAGTACCTTTCAGATTGCATAAAGATTTAAGCTGTATATACTTTAAACAATTGTAATAATAATTTATCATTGAAACTGTTTCATTTTTTTTCATTTCTAGCATCTTGTAACTAGTTTCAATTGCTGTAATAGGTACAGTATGTTCAGTTTAAAAATAAGCCAATGACCAAGCTAACAAATTTAGGAGTTTGTCCAATCCTTTACTCAGAGGCACCCTTCTGTATACATTCTTTATTTAGTTTCAGTTCTTTGGCCTTTAAAGATCTGATTAGATTTACTGATTCTTGAAACTAACTCTGTTATTCATTTTCTCTTTTGTATCTGGAGAATCCAAAGTTGAGTTCTGATCTAATCCAGAAATTATGCTGAGGATGGTGGATAGTAGTTTATGATGGGGTCCTTTTTTTGACATGCCCTTATAATAATGGAAGGTGGCACCACCACACAGATAAAGAACTTCCAGTGGAAGGTGTCCTATGGGTATGAGGGTAAATCAGAAAATGAAATTCACTGTACCTCTGTACCTTTATGGCCATTCGCTACAGGGGTCTTTTGTTATAGGTTTGTATATTTATCATAAAATATTTCTTAATGCAAAAAAGGCAATATTCAATGTTAGTCCAGGCTTGCATTCAAACTGATTCTTGAGGATATTAATTTAAAATCATATATTTTCATATATCAATATGGAAACTGCAAGCAGGACAAATGAAATCCTTTATCTAAGCTACAGGTCACTTAGGGGAATTGTCACTCTGTGACTCTCCTCACCATACTATTAAATACTTTTCCTCCTAGTTTATCAGAGAGCATTTAAAAGAGTACACAAAATATGGATAGAAAAGTCTACTCCAAGATTCATGACATGTATTAAGAAACAACCTCAAGCCTGGATGAAGCTGCTAGTAGCTCGGTGACATGCTCATTGTGTTCATTAAGAATTACTTATGAATGGTTTGAAATCGCTTTAGTGTTTTAGTCAAATGCCTCCTGATTCAACAGTTCAAGAAAACCTCAAAGATGATGTATCTTTTGATTCGTCTTTATGTTTTATTAATGCAAGATGTTGAGCTTTTTGGGATTTCCAACTATTTCTGGCTGTCTAGACCCAAAAAACTCTCATTTGTAGGCCATTTTTTAAACCAAAGTTGACCAGGAAATTAAAGTGTAGCAGCATCTTTTCCTGGTTCCCAAAATCATGCAGCTGAGTTGGCAAGGTAGGATCCAGCATGAGTCAAATACGTAATTAAGGAAATGTTTCAGTCCAATAAAGTTCATTTTAAAAAGGTTTAGTGAAAATTCAAATCAAAACAGTTCACACAAAATAGAGAAAAGGATATTACACTCACAGAATAAAAGGCAAAAAAGGAAAGAAGTCTCTTCTACAAACATAACTTTTTCTTGTTAAACTTCAGTTACTTAAAAGTTGTGTTATTCCTCTATGGCTAACTTGCATATGCTTTACTTAATATATTCAGTATGCTCTATACGTACGGCATATTCAATATGGTCAATACGTTCAATATGATACGATTTGAAAACTGTTTTCCCTCCATGCCTTACCAACTGGAAGACATATCATAAACTGGGATAAATCTGTAGTCAGAGGGACAAAAAATAGGATTTTGCATTTCAATTTAGCTTGTGGGGTTTATAATTGAACTTCCCATAAACTGTGCACTGATATAGCGGCAAACATTTAAACAAAGCTAAGAAAATAGTCTCATCAATTTAGCATAACCTAAATAACTAACAGATGGCTCTTACATACAAACTAATGATAAAGAGTAAACCAATAGGTGCCTTCAGACAAAATGATCAGAAGGACTTGAAGTTTTTCACACCACATCAACTGACCTCAGGGGTTCAACTTTTCACAAAACTTTGAAAAAATGGAGATCAGTAATATAGACATATTCAATGTCGTTTTATGCTATTTCAAAGATGTTGATAAAGGACATATTTTTGATATTTGATTTTTTACCCAGTGGTCCTTGCCCTCTAAGAGCCAACCCAGAAGGTTAAAAATGACAAATTTTAACCATGTAAGCATGTAGGGTATTGTTTTAGACTGTTTTAAGGTCAGTGATTGTATGATGTTACTTTTGATATTTTTCTATTAAAGTCAAGAATATTTAGACTTCAAACATTTAAATTGTAGCATAGATTTTAATATTTCTAATATCTGATGCAACTATTCTTGTTTATTATGTATTTCAATATCTATGTACATGTCTTATAGTCAGCCTGAATTAAGATGGCACATGTTAATTCAGACCTTTTAAATTTAAATGAAGATATGTGTGTATATGTCCTGCAGCAAGCTCATTTTTAATAAATCCATACTTAGAATATTTGAAAAAACCTCTTTAAACAAGTAAAACTCAAAGAGATACAGATGGCACAAAGGAAATTAAAATGAAATTAAAAAACTAAACTTTTCTTCAATATAGTAAATCAAACTGAGAACAAGTTTTCCATGAATAAATTTAAGCTGTGCTTGGGCTGGCATTAATACTATGGTTGGCCAACCCCAATCAAACAAGTAAAAATCAAATATGATTTTTTTCTTTAATTCAGATTTAAAATTTGCTAAGTGGTTAGACTTAAAATAATGTGCAGAAAAGCTGAGAACATGCAAAAGAGGGCTCAGTCACGGGCTTTGAGCAGCATTAATTTATAGATATTTTGTGATATTCCTTTATTTAATCTTTTCGGTTAGCTTCATTTACTGCTGTTAGCCATTTTGCCAGTTTATTAATGTTGGTGAATAATCAGTACACCTAGAGCAAAATTAAGCTCATTTTACTTTTCTATAAGTAAAAACATTACATTATTTGGTATATGTCATTATTATATAAGAAAAGATTTAACAAACTAGTTTAATGTAATATAGGTTGCACATACTGTACCTTTGTTTAGAAATATGTTATTTCTTTATCCTCCATGTTTTCCTATTAGTACATCTGTGGGTCTGCAATTGGACAAACAAAGGCTCTGGATACAAATTAACTTATTTTACTTTATTTTCTTATTATTTAATGTGTATTAGTAAAAAAAAAGTATAATTTAAAATAAGACAGTAGTACTAGGGTCTTGTACCGTGTTAGCCATTATGAATGTAGGGAAAAGTCAAGCAAAATGACACCTTTTTATTGGCTAACTAAAAAGATTACAATATGCAAGTTTTCGAGGCAACTCAGGCCCCTTCTTCGGGCAAGATGTAATACAGAAACTGGAGTTCCCTGTGCTTTTTATACACACTAGGACAAGAAACAACACTGGAAAATCTTTAAGTGAGAAATCTTAAATGTAAAAAAGATCTTTGGATAAGATAACTGTCCATTTTTTTGTAAACAGTCCATGTAGTGAGCAATTACTTAATCAATTCATTCTCTTTTATACTTTTCTATTACCATTACCTTACCTTACTCTAATACATCACGTCATCTAACTCTTAATATATAGAATCCTATCATCTTAACCAATTAACTACAGCCATAAGTAACTTCATATGTTTGTCAGTTCTTACATTATTCTAAACACTGCTTCACTAGTTTGTGCTTGCAACTTAAGATGTTCATAACTCATTTGCTTAATTTTTATTTTAGTAACTACACTGGTTTCTCCTGTAAGATGAAGCAAAAGCTTCACAAGCCTACTCTTAAAACACCATTTAGTTAACCTGTTTAGTTACATTCAGTTTGTATCATTATGTTTAATAATTCATTGTCATAACTTCATTTAAGTATATACTTGTATTGAATTGTAAAGTACAGTGGATCGAGACTGTTACTTTAAAATGAGGTCATATAGAACATGGGAACACAGTTGGAAACTTGTTAAGGGTAAATTTTGCACAAACATTAGGAAGTTTTTCTTTACACAGAGAACAGTAGACATATGGAGTAAGTTGCCAAGTGGTGTGGTTGACAGTAGGAGTTTAGGGACCTTCAAAACTAGACTTGATGCTATTTTGGAAAAAATAAATGGATAGGACTAGTGAGCTTTTTTGGACTGAATGGCATGTTCTCATCTAGATTGTTCTAATGTTCCAAAAACACATTTATGTTACCTCTTGTTTGTCTTTTCCCAAACTGGGTCTAGCCTCCCTTTCTCCATAAATGAACACTTGAATGTGAGGTATGAGTAAAGATGTATCTCACTGAGCCTGTTAAATCATGACAAAATGAGAGAAGTCATATCTTAGTATACAGCCACTACAGATGCAGCCAGATTGCTGGTGAGCATTTGACTCAGTTGATTGAACTGCCCTGTGGGACATCCTGCAACTTTACGTGATCCTCTGAAGTTGCTGTATATCATGGGCGCCCTGTATGTTGGTACTGTGAGTGCTGTGCAGAGTTGAGGCAGAACCTCTGTGTTTTTCCCAGTTGATTCTGGGGTTTGCCAGAGGTGTTTTCTTGCTCCTCTTCTGTTTGATGCTTGCATAGACTGGGTGTTGGGCAGGGACATGGGGTCCAGTGGCAGTGGGGCATCTGTTGGTGAAGAGAGATTCACTAATCTTGACTTTGCCAATAATTCTGTGATCTTCGTGGTGTCAATGGAGGCTCTGATCGGGGCTCTGCTGAGACAGAGCAAGGAGTCTGAGTGTCTGGGCTTGCAAGTGTTCTGGATAAAAACCAAGATCAGACCTTTAATGACCTCTTGGGCACAGCCATCTGCAGTGTGTCTGTCTGCTAAGGGAATGTCGACTATGTTGAGAGGTTTACTTACGTCAGCAGGGACATTCATGTCCAAGGTCATGTTCATGAGCAAGGGTGATCCAGTATGCAGGATCCTTATTGCTTAGGACCTGAGTGGCTAGACATGGCCAAGACGATGCCTATGTAACACCTGGCTGAGGCAGATACAGTGGAACCTTGGTTCACGAACGTCTCTGAACACGTACAAATCGGGTTACGACCAAAAAGTTTGCCAAACTTTTGCATCTGTTCACGACCACACGCTCGGTTGACGAACAAGCCAGTTTCCCTTCTGGTTCATATGCGCTGATGATTTCTGCACGTGTTGATTTCTGTACTGTATATTGTTCTTGGTGCATCACGCAGAGGGACTCTCCCTCAAAACTGTAACCTCCTCTCAACCCAGCTTACTCCTCTGGTATAGCAGGTCCACAGCTCCCGTCAAAAAGGCCAGTTTTAATAAATAATCACTGCACTTGCTGCTTAGCGAGGGGATGTATGGCTGAAGCGGTTCCTGAGGAGTTTCGCGATGTGGGCGTTTCTTACGTAAGTGCACAGGTGAGAAGCGGTCCGCATCCATAATAGTTCCCTGGAGCTGCTGATTGCCACGACTACCATGCCTCTTCGTAAATAGAAGCGCGAGTCGGCTAAAGGGAAAAAGAAGAGAACAGGAAAGAACGGGAGGTTGCAGGAGAAGGCAGGAAGCAGGAGGAGAAAGCCGGTGCAGGATAGCGAGCGAGAGAGAGAGAGAGTGAGACAGCGAGAGAGAGAGAGAGCAAGTGAGCGCAGGGAGCCTGGGTGTTTGTCTCAGTATTATTCAGTGTTTTTACATTTAGTTTACTATTATACTGTGCATTCTATGGTATAATGAACTATTTTTGTCCCTTAAAATCTTTAAAGAAAATATATTTACATAAAGTTTGTACGGTCTGGAACGGATAAATTGTATTTACATACAATCCTATGGGGGAAATTACTTCGGAGTTTTGGAACGAATTATGGTCGTGACCCGAGGTTCCACTGTAGATGGTCACTTATGGAGGGTGGGACTGGACCGTGTGTCTGCTTAGGGGGTTGCCAACTGAGATCCCAAGTTGTTTCATCATGTGGTGGGTTATTATATGTTTTTGTAGCCTGGAGACCAAAACTGCACAATTTAGGTGAGGTCTAACTAGTGCATTACTGTATAAAGCTTGAGCATAATCTCTTTTGACATGTACTGTACACCTCATTCTATATAACCTCACATTCAAATTTAACATTTTTACTTCCTAAATGTAATACTTTACATTTACTGAGATTAAATTTCAACTGTGGCAAATTTGCCCAATCCTGAATGCTGTCCAAGTCCCTCTGAAATGAGTCAATGGATTCTAGATTATTTGCTAAACCTTGGTATCATCTACAAACTTTAACTAGCTTGTTATTTAAATTCCCATCAAATTTATTTATATATAATAAAAATAGCAGCAGCCACAGCACTGACCCCTGTGGGACACCACTCTTAAACATCAGCGATTTCTGATAGCGCTCTCCCCACCATAACCCTCTGCTTCCTATGTCTGAGCCAATTTTGTACCCATCTACACTACCCTTTGAACTCTCACTTTAGTTTGAAGTCCAACCTCTCTTGTGGTTATGGCAGTATTGGAGTGGTGGGATGGTGGCTGAGCTACACAGATTTTCAAAATACATGTGAAGACATGCCAAAGGGAGCAGCACACATTTATTTGTTTTTTGTTTTGTAGGTAATGTTGATCTCCATGTTGTTTGTTTACATTGATGTTTTATTTTTATTATAAATGCATCCATTTATACATCCCGTAATAAGCCAGTCACTTAGTCCATTTTAGGTTTCCAGAAATTATAGCTGTTATTTTGGCATTTATCATTCCCTTATCTTTATTTAGGGAACACTTACTCCCCACAAGGAAAGCACCCTCCTGTAAAAACAAGATTCAAATGAAAATTCTCAGGGTTACAGATAACACATGAATTTAAACTTCTGTCATGCATGGTGCATCAACAAAGTGAATGGAATTGAGTGTAAATTCAAAGTTTTAGAATTTAGATATTCTAAAATTCCAACAGGACAGCCTACAGTTATATCTGGGGAGACTTTATTAACATAAGTACAGGGCAAAAAATCCATTTTGTATTTAAAAAGTTTATATTACGCAACTCAGTAATAAAATATTTAAGAGATTTTTGCATCACCTAGAGGTCTGTGTTTATGGACAATCTGTGTAAAATAGTGACAAAAGACAGCAGGAATTCCAGTAAAGAAGAATAAAGCACAAATGCAGACTAAGCAGGTTGATGGATTAGATGTTTCATTACATGCACCTTACCACATCTGCAGAAAGCAGTTTATTAAAGCAATGAATACTTCAAAATGCAACCTATACTATTATTATTTTAACTCTTTTTAGATATAGTTAATTTAAAAATGTAATGTAGCATCTGGTTTACATTGTTACAGAATCCTCACTAATATTAATGATGAATTTGAACAATTTTTGCTTTCATGTATTATCTGTAATAAGAGGTGTCAGCACACTCAGTTAAGCATTCTTAGAAAAGATATCTGATGAGCATACAAACGTTTAAAGATGTCATTCCATCCAATCAAGCTAGGTGACAACAATTTATATTCTGTTTGAAATATGCCAGCCTACAAAAAACTGGCATTGTGAAGAAATATTACATTAATATAAGAAAAACACATTTTGGAGTAACACATTTCTTAAATGAGTGCCTTTTTTATTTTAGGCTCATATTAAAATTAAAATGTGTCAAAAGTGTCTTGAGACAGATTTAAAAAACATTTAGTATAAAATAGGGTGTGGTGATATACCAGCAGAAAAAGACTAACAGATATTTTTTTTATTTTGAGAAGGAAATAAGTAAAAAAAATACTGAGAATCTGAAAAAGAAGGATAAAATGTATAAATGTACTTCAACAGTTGTTATGAATGTAAAGTCATTCTGTGTTGTATAGTATTGCATCAGTGGTGTGAAATCAATACTCACCCTTTAAGTTGACTTTCCAGGTGACCTACAAACATGTACAGTATAGCATAACAAAAGCTTTAAAATAAACTACAATGTATGAAAACAAATTAGAGTGACTCGGTACCACCGTGGGTAGATTTCAAGGCACATTCAGAGTGAAATTTGGATGTTCCAGCTCTTTTCTTGAGAGTTTACATACAGGTTCATTGAATGTGAGAGTCGTTACATATGTGGTGGTGTTCTGTTTTGTATTCTCTAATGACTGTGATAAACACAATGTGTAAAGATTGATTTGGAATGGGTTACATGTAGAAGGAAGCAGCATAACTTATTTTATAAACTTCAGTATTGCAGATGAAATATATAATTAAGCATGTACAACAGAGAACTTCTCACAAGAAGCTAGTAAGACATTAAATAACACAGTTATCACACCTGTTTGAATAAGCAAAGTTTTCAATGTAAATTGATTTGATTAGTGTGCTCATATCACTGATTTATATTTTTTAAAGCAAACAGTAAATGCTCCTTGTTGTAACCTAGGTAAACAGACAATATGGTGAAAAATAGATTTGCCCTCTCTTTGACCTCATCATGCTGTCATTCTTTTTCAGCGTCAAAAACGCTCCATCTTGGTTATGACAAATGAGAAGAAACTCCCTCTGTTCGAGCAGACATGATAAGCCAGGCAGTATATGTCTGTTAAACTGCTCCAATAAAATATAAGCATATATTGTGCAACAGAAATTGTACGGTATTCTTGTTTTGATTTTATGTATTCTGAAATGTGTTGCCATATGGTCACAAAGTAGGTAACGTTCTTATTAAACTAAGATTAAAGGTTTTAAAATTAGAACCATAAGATCATTATAAGTGTTTAGTTTTCTGCAACAATTAATTTTACTCATAAAGTACCATAACATACTCAAATCAACTCATTTAATTTAAGATCACAGGGGCACTCAAAAAAAGACCTCAAAGATTTATAATTGACAGAAATACATTCTCAAAAATAGAACTGAAATATGTTCTTAATCTTTGCATTTTGTTACTATGTTTGGATGGCACCATGATCAACACTTATGCCTCACAGCACTTGGATTCAGTTCTTGGATCAGTCCATGTCTTTGTTTTTTTTGTGCATTTCCAATCTATATATGTGTGGTACCTCCGGGTCCTTCAGTTTCATCTCTCAACAATATATTGTCTGTTTTAGTTTAAGTTGTGTTTAAGTTTAGTTTTAGTTGTAGGTTGTTATTTATCCCAAAAAACAAGAGCCATGTATGTCTACTACAGTATGCTCTTGATTTTTCTTGATTTGGTTTCTGTCTTGAACTCAGTGATTTCAGAATAATCTCCAGTTTTTTACCACTCTGTTTGGGAAAAATAGGTTCAGAAAATTGATACATGGGGTTTTATAAGTGATGAAGAAATAGTGTGTTTAAAGTAGCAATTATCTTAATGCAGGTCTCTTTTACGGTATATCTCCCTCTAAGCAGATGTTCCACGCAGATGTTTTACAAATAGTAGGCATAATATACAATACATGATATGGTGGGTTTAATAAATTAGCATTTTGGCTAAAATTTAAAATAGTTCTTTAAAGTTAACTGCATCATACCCAACACCCTTTGCACATTTAGGAAGACCTATACATCATGCCCAGTTTCATAGATCCTTGCATTAGCATTTCACTTCTCCTTCTGTCTCCCTTTAGTACTCCATTTGTACAGGAGGAGCTTAACATGTTTGTCATAATTAAAAAGAATGTAAAACTTTGTGTGTTTGCATATTTTTAAATGAATGAGTTATATATAGCTTTCTGTAAATAGAAGAATTAAGAAGTTAGGCGTGGGTGTAGTGATGGTAATTCCACCCACAAGACAAGAGGAGATGCTGTTATTCACATGCATTTCCTTCATCTGCAGACCAGAATCTCAAATATTGAGGACCTAAGATATCACTTCTGTTTTCTCCTTTTATCCCACCTCATTTAGTCTGGAAGCTATTTAAGTCACAGTCAATGAATGGACACATGCTTGAGAAGATGTCTTCTTAAATGTACTTGCAATACGTATATTGATTTTTCCAACATCATACGGGGATCAGGAACTGGTGCCGCAAGCCTTTTTTATGTTTGGCTTAGTGTTTTACTGATTTAGAATATTGCCATTATGATCATTAATTTTTTAATACAAAAATTTTTAACATTTATGTACATTTATCATTTGGATAAAATTCTTAGTTGTACAGAAAAGACACTAGCTGTTTTATAAATGCATCCATTTACTGAAACCAGTAATTCATTTTTTGGGTTTGCATATAGCCTGGGCCTATCCTATCAGTACTATGCTTAGGGCAGGAGCCAGTGCTACATGGTGTTGTAAAATGAGATTTTGCATATAAGTTGATAAATATTATGTATGTTTTTATTTGTAATTTAGGCAAAGTAATATTACATTAGAGAGAAGCATTCATGTTTACAACCCCTGACCCCCCAAAGGAATGGTTCTCTTTGAATTTTACGACAGAGTTGGGAGGAAGTGCCTTAAACCAGTTTGGCAAGTGTTTCTCTGCTAAAGTCTTTCAACCCCCCACAAGAAAGTCAGGCTGCCTAACTGCTAAGCTTTACCTTACCATATGGTTTTGGGGGATGGCAGGTGTTAAGATGTTCTGTTCCCCCAGTAGTCTGAAGTATGGCTGTTTGGAACTGGCTTGTATCAGAAGCTTTTAAGTACCATGATGTCCTATTGGCTGTAGGGATTGGAGAGAGAATCTATAAATCTGCTTGTTTAACCTCACTCTCTCTCTCTTACTAACATCTGATGAAGGAGCATCTCTCTCTCTTACCAAACTGATGACCATCACATACCATGACTTGAAAAGGACAACACAATGAAGAGCACAGCTCTGCAGCCATATTGACACAGGCATGCGGACTGTTCTGAAGAAAGCTGACCACAAATGATGCCTTAATTACAGACTTTTTTTTAGTAACTAACAAGTCTGTGTGCCACTTGAACTACACATCACCATTTATCAGATTGTACGGTTGCCAATATTCAAATGTACTTTGCATATTGTTATTAATTATGTTATCAATAATACATTGTTTAAATAGTAACTTAACTCCTGCTTGTCTTTTACTACACCTAATTGCCTGAGGTTATAGATGTAGGAGGGAAGATGGGGAGAAGTTATATACTATGATACCTTATAAACAGTGGTGAATCTGGGAGATTTGAGGCATTCTGACAAAGGCTAGTTATTAATAATACAAAAGGGGAAAGTAGAACGATATATTACTCTACCAAGACAACACACATGGGATGTCAGTTCTTTACACCACACATTCACAAATATATTACAAATACTCATTCTGAGATAATTTACAGTTGCAGGCTGAGACACAGATAGAACATGTAAATTGGAAATAGACAGTGACTTGGCTAGGATATAAACTTAGTCTCCTGGAGGCATGTAGTAACTTTAAACTGTCTGTCACCATTACAGATGAGCGAACCCTGCGGAGTTTGGCAAAAATATATAAATGTTCAAGAACTTTGCATTGACTTTAACTGAATTAGTTTTGGATGGATTATTAACACCTGAGGGCTAAAGAAGTGTCTGCCAAATATGCTGGACTGATTATTGTGGCCAAAAATGTGACAGAAACAGAAACAAAAAAGAAGTGCCTACCGTATCTGTTCTGTGTGTGTGGAAGGCTCATACTTTTTTGTTTCCAAACTATCAATGGAAATGCTTTGCACTTTTTTCTTCCATAAAAAAGATAAAAACATTTTGTAAGTAGTAAAAAATGTTACATTATTATTATTTCTTACTCCAGTTGGGATTCAGTATCCTTTAACATTTGTATGATTGGGCACTGTGCAGTGTGGCTAATTACTCATGCGTTCAGCCTGTGTCTCCTTCCCTTATATGGATCATGTGTGCTTCTGGTAAGTTGGATATGCCTCTGGCTACTGGGAAACAAATATTGGTTTGTGCTTCTCCAGGTACTTCTCTGTTTATGATTCAAAGTGCCAATGTGGGTATTCTGACACACACACACAGAGAGCCTGTGATGCGAGGAATTAGTGTTTTATTGTATACTTGGGGGGCTCTGCCTGTCACTACTTGGTCTGCTCTATATAGTGAGGAGCACAACTTGAACCAGTAGTGAAGATACAATGTACAATGAAACTATGCTGAAAAACAAAGTATGTTTATAATATTCTCAAATTAACCCTCAAATTAAATTAGTGCAAGTTTTTTTTTTTTTAACTCTCTCAGAGTACACACCTGGATGGAGTGCTAACATCAATATGAGGATAAATACTGGATACATGTGTGAAAGGTATGCATAAGACTGCTACAACTCTATGATGTTATGCTGGCCTTGCAAAGCATCATGGGCTGCTGTGAAAAAAAATGTTTGTCTAAGCCAACCTTACTGTGAATTTCCAGTAAAATATTTCAGCAAACAAGATCATTGGTGAACAAAACATTTTCACTTTGAAAGCTGCTTTGCTGCATTAGGCCAATCAACACTAGTAGCTATGTTGCTATAGTGAATTTTAATAGGATAATGTTTCAATAAACATTATGCATGAATCTATACTAATAAAAGGCAAAGCCCTCACTGACTCACTCACTCACTCATTCACTCACTCACTGGCTCATCATTAATTCTCCAACTTCCCGTGTAGGTAGAAGGCTGACCCCATCTTCACGAAATTTGGTAGGTGGCTTCCCTGTGCTAACCAAAACCGATGTACGTACTTATTTCGGTGGTATGACGCCACTGTCGGCCACCATATTGAACTTTCCAACGTCACTAATTCTCCAACTTCCCGTGTAGGTAGAAGGCTGAAATTTTGCAGGCTCATTCCTTACAGCTTACTTGCAAAAATTAAGCAGGTTTCATTTCAAAATTCTACGCGTAACGGTCATAACGGTCAACAACGTCCGCCATGTTGAACTTTCTTATTTACGGCCCCATCTTCACGAAATTTGGTAGGCGGCTTCCCTGAGCTAACTGAAACCAATGTACGTACTTATTTCGGGGGTATGACGCCACTGTCAGCCGCCATATTGAACTTTCCAATGTCACTAATTCTCCAACTTCCCCTGTAGGTAGAAGGCTGAAATTTGTCAGGCTTATTCGTTACAGCTTACTTACAAAATTTAAGCAGGTTTCATTTCAAAATGCTACGCGTAACGGTTATAACGGTCGACAAAGTCCGCCATGTTGAACTTTCTTATTTATGGCCCCATCTTCAAGAAATTTGGAAGGTACCTTCCCTGAGCTAACTGAAACCAATGTACGTACTTATTTCGGTGGTATGATGCCACTGTCGGCCACCATATTGAACTTTTCAACGGTCTTTGTTACTTATGGGCCCATCTTCAAGAAATTTGGTACGCGGGTTCCCAACGCTAACTGAATCCTACTTACGTACATATATAGTCCATAGCCTGCAGCTCAGTCACCGTGTGAAAACCGCCTCCCACGTTGTTGGCTGCCTGCCTATATAAGGCCGTCCGTCGCTCCAGTCTCTACATTCCCTTCCTTGCTTCGCCACGGGATTCATGTCTCCCTGCTGATAACTACAGCCTTTTTATTTAATCCACGGCTTCTCCGCTGTTTTATTGTTCATTTATTACGATTATAGTTATTGTGTAGGTATTTTAGACTTACTTTACATTGTTCAGGTATCCATTTCCTTTATCATTCCAACTGCACCCCCATTAACATGTCTATCAAGGTGATCACCATCGATCAAAGAACTGTCACTTACCAAGTGGTTTCCATGCCCGGAAATGGCACCTACCTTTTCCATTCTCTTTGTTACATATTGCACGGCCATATCAGGCTCACTCTTGATATCCGGAAGAACATTGTGTCTTATGTATTGAATGACTGGGACAGGTTCAAGGAGTGGACTGATGATGGTACAGGAGATAATTATACTACACAGGAGCACTAGAAGAGTGAAATGCTTAAGCCCTTCACCTATGGATCTGCATGTGAGTTGATGGCTGCTGCTGAATTGTTTGGTTCTTGCTTTCAAGTGTACCGAAATGGCCAAATATTTTACACCTTTCAACAACCGCCAATGCCTCTTAAACATCTTTGATTCACAGGTGACGATTTGAGTAGTGGACACTATGATATTTATGAATGTTTAAACTCTCAAAAGCTGGATGTGAAGTTATTGATGAAACCGGTTGTATACTTACAACGCTTGACAGATGCCGAATGTCACTTCAACACAAGTCCTGCAAATACTGTCGTAATTGAAACAAACCATAAATCTCAAACCAATTATGACAGCAGTAATCCAAGCTGTGAGATTTGAAACAAGATTACTGATCACATGGCCAACTGTACGTTGCATGCTCAAGAGTAAGCTCAGCGCACAGCTTGGTCATATTACAACCGGAGGGCCGAAATCACAATGTGGTATACAAAGAGATGTTTAACAAATAATTATTGGTATATTTTCCCTCAGTTTAAAAAGGATTAATTTTCTTCTTAATAAAAATTCAAAGGCAGTACTTCGCCGCTGCGAAGCGCGGGTATTTTGCTAGTTCATTATAAAACCCAAGGGCTGATAAAACTTATGATTACTTCTGTGTAATTATGGTTAAGCGCAAGTCAGTCTTGGGATGAAATCTAATGTTTCACTTACAGTGTAAAGCCCAAATACCTTTCGGGACAGTATTCTGCTGCCATCAAGTGGGTAAAAGTAAAACTATGATGTTAAAATAATTAATATTTCTATGCACTTTTCCACTCTAGGGTAACTCATTAATATTCATAAGTAGGGCATAGCCTTTATCCAAAACACTGTAACGTCAGTTTTAGAACACTTTTAGAACAAACTGGAGCTGAACCATTAGTTGAATCAAGTGATAGTGATGACATTGTAATTTGGCCATCAGATGCTGACCTGGATAGTGAAACTGATGCATATGGCGCTGTACGACCGAACTGCTGTGATATGGCTGGTGAATTTTGTCAGAAGAAGGTTCACCATTATTACAAATAAGTGCATGGCAAAAGAGGTAAAATGATTGTGATCAAGTAGAAAGATAAGAAAGATGTTAAGCACTGCTCACAATGTAGCAGCAACTGTGTAATTATGGTTAAGCGCAAGTCAGTCTTGGGATGAAATCTAATGTTTCACTTTACAGTGTAAAGCCCACATACCTTTTGGGACAATATTCTGCTCCCATCAAGTGGGTAAAAGTAAAACTATGCTGTTACAAATAATGAATATTTCTATACTTTTTGCTACTCTAGGATAACTCATTAATATTCATGAGTGGGGCATAGCCTTTATCCAAAACACTGTAAAGTCAGTTTTAGAACAAACTGGGGCTGAACCATTAGTTGAATCAAGCGATAGTGATGACATTGTAATTTGGCCATCAGACGCTGACCTGGATAGTGAAACTGATGCATATGGCACTGTACGACCAAACTGCTGTGATATGGCTGGTGAATTTTGTGACAAGAAGGTTCAAAATATTACAAGTAGGTGCATGGCAAAAGAGGTAACATGATAGTGATCAAGTAGAAAGATAAGAAAGATGTTAAACACTGCTCACAATGTAGCAGCAACTGTCTTTTTTGTCAAGGGAAATTTAGAAGTCTCTAAGTCTTGCACTGTGGTAGCCTACAATAACACAAAGGGCACAGTGTGGTTCAAGCACTGTCTTTCTGTCCCAATCAAAAGACAAAATATCATAAGAAAAATACACAAAGAGACACGCTTCCACTGTCCCGATAGTGACGCTGGGCTGTGCATTGGTGACAATTTCAAAACATGTCACATAAAGTACATACAGTATACTAAATCTGCCTCATTACAGTACTAGACACCAGACATATCTTTCCTACTGTATTTGTGTTATTCTTCTGGAAAAGAAATTCAACATTTCTGACTCATTTTTATGAGGGTTCACATAATGGTAATGAGATTAAATCTATGTAAGTGACCAGTTTACAATAAGAAATATTTTAATCAAGTTACTTTTACGATAACTTTGACAATTTGAATGCACTAATTTTCACTTGATTACACTAAAAAGATACTAGTTTTTGGCCTAGTGAAATATTTTCATTATCACCTTTCAGAAATGATTGTCTTCAATCTCCTTTTTAGCTCAAATTTTGATAGTCAATTTCCATAATATGTAGATATCATATTATATATAATATATCATGTAGATATATCAGCCTTCCCAAAAGGCAAAAGGACAGCACGATTAAGTACATAAAACAAGATTCTATTTATTTTTATCTTCGAAAGGTAGCAAGAAATTTATGTATAGTTATTCAATGCATAGAACACATGCAATATTTTGAAATCATATTAAAATTAAACTCATTTTTTTTTACTGCTGTGCCATCTTCTTCAGTCATTTTATAAGTACCTTTTATTTTTTTGCTAAGTGAAAAACAATAGTTCCAGTATTTAAACTTAAAAAGTGTCAAGATTGTTAAAAACAGAAAATTTTATTTGGAATGAATGGATGTGAGTAATGCCTAATTGGATGTTGGAATAGAGTGATAAATCAGCTTTCAGTATGACATCCTAAACATAACAGGGTACTGATAAGTTATTTAGAATAGGAGCAAAATATATTTTCACACAACCTAATTCATAAATTTAAAACATTTTAAATACTAAATTGTAATTTATGTTTGTTCTTTTGTAGAAAATAACTCATAACATATAAAAATTAGAATTTGGAACAGAGGTACAGGTGTTAGCATATCTGCCTCATAACTCCAGGATATAAATCCCTGTCTGTGTAAAATTTGCATGTTAGCACTCAATCATTATATTTTTTCTTTTTGCATTTGGATTTCCTGAAATATTTCAAAATTGTGCATGTTACGTCGATTGCTGACCTATAATTGGCTTTGTGTGAGCGACTCTGTCCTATGTTACACTGTAGCCTCATTTAAAGTTGGTTTCTGCTTACGTCCAAAGGTGCCAGGATGGCCTTCAGTCTCCATACCCCTGCACTGAAAACAGATAAAATGGAAAATGAATGAATTAATAAAAATCTCTGCCTGTATAGTTTCCCATAGCATTATTCTTGCATTATGTGTTTTTTTCATGCTGTGCAATGGGACTGCCTGAAGCTTTTCACATAGACTTAAGCTCCCCGCAAGCATGATGATGGAGAAAGGATGAATGTTTTTTCTCAGTCAGGAAACAAATTGTTGTTTTTATGTCAATAGATACCTTTCAGGCATGAATAGCCAGAATATGAAGTTGTCTTCTTGTGTTTGATTTTCTACACAATATATTTTACAGCACAAATTGAGTTTATCACATAATAAAAAATAAATGCCCTGTCATGTTTAGTAAACAAAGGGTAAAATAGTAAAGAAGCAAACTTCTGATCTACAGCAGAGTTTCAGGAACCCTTTTCACATTTTTTATTCATTTACTATTAACCTAATGTGAAATACATTATACTAAAGCCTGCAACCCAGGGAGAAAAACACATTAAGTTGATGAGTTAGATCACAGCAATTTGCACGGCTCTTTCACGCCATGGGAGGACAGTAAGTTCTGCTTTTGCATAACATAATGAGACCCATTCTATGCTATTTTAGTTGCACACTGAAGAATTCCAGGTTTGGGAATTATCATTTTGCTATAAATAGAATTAAAAATTAATAATAAAATACAGTATTTGAAGACCTTTAGTTTATGCTATTTCAATTCTGTCAAGTATTGTGGCCTCTATTACAAAAATATTATTTTGACTTGCATGTTGTGTACCAGAGAGTATTATTTTCAAATTGCAAAAGCAGATTAAAATGTAATTAATTAAACAAAAATAGTTATATTTTAAAGCCAGTTGACAGTTAGATAAAGTCTTTTCTGAGTTGTGACAAATCATAAATTTTCCGCACTAATGATTACAATCTAAATAATAATTTCTGCCTAGTTGGCTTCAGCATTATAGCACGGTAGTCCAGTGAAGTCAGTTTTGATCACAATGACATGGACAGTTTTTAACACTATCACAAGCTTTGAAGATATCCTCATACATGATGGATGTTACAAAAATAGTTTCTGCTGTAGGTACCAGTTAATAGATTTAAGTTTCTCATGACAGTTTTTGGTATTTTCTACTTTGATTTTGGGACTAAGAAAAAGTCCTACTCAGGCAGAAATCTTAGCAGTACTTTACATTGCAAAGAAAACATTGAAACACGTCCAGGTCATTGTAATTTTTTTAATATTTGAATTATTTTTGCTTGTTTATGTTTTGTGTTCACATGAAAAAAGTACCACCGACTTCATCAAAACCTAAGAATAAGACCACCATCATTGCTTCATTTCTGTTCTTGCAGCGCATGTACTGTCACATCAGATATGGAGAAAATGTATTTATTAGACCCCCATAGCTAAACCATTGTAGGAGGTTAATTTTTGCTGGAAAAAAGACTATTTCACTGCATTCATAAATTAACCACATAGCCTTAAATTAAATCATTGAGAAGAGCAACTAATACTCAATTCTTCTTGGCCCAAATTAAAAAAAGAATTAGACAATGTATGCATGACTTAACATTCAGGTACTTCGTGAATGAAATTGACTAATATGAAAGTTGGCGCATTTCACATTTTTTTTTATCTATTTCATCCAAGAGCTAATTATTACAGTTTTTATTATTAAATTGTTTTTTAACAATAAGTCATATTGAAAAGTAATAGTGATAGAATGCAAGTATATGTATTAGTAGACTACATTAAATATATACTTTTAAACAGTACTTTACAATGAAGTTAAAAGCGGAGAGCACAAATAGGCTTGTGGTGTTTCAATAGCTTTCATAAACTGCAGACGGCAATTCAAGTGATTTAAAAATGGCATTGATTGATGTGTGTTAGTGGTAATTTTTTACTTTTCTTAAACATAACATTTTTGAAAGTGTACCCAACAGAGTAGTATCCAATAATTAGGAATTAAAAACATCTGTTAATACAAGATGACCATTGCTAGCATCAATATTATCAGTACTAACCTACATTATAAATATTAACCTAAGAAAGGAGAAAGGCAACTGAAATAAGTTACCCATCTAGATATGAATATTGGTTAAAACTCAAAATTCAACTTATATAAATATATAAGAACTTGGATAGGAACTGATCTATTGTGCCACAGGAATATGAATGGTACACGATGGGCAAGAAGATCAGGGGCTTAACACTATTATCCATGTATATTTGGAACTGAAAGATCAGGGTCATAAGCCACTGAAGCTTCCCACTTCCCGATGCCACTATCCATTTCTAAACCAGTCCTGTGTTCATATCAGTTAGGGCACCTGCACCTTTCCTGTGTTATTAATTACTTCAAAAACCTTTTAGCTGCAAGTTGGTTCTTTACAATAATAATCTGCAGAAAATATGGTGCAATCAATTCTGTCTTATTTATGCTTGAATATTTGCTTTCCCCTTCCATTTATTTGCAGTTAACCTACCTAAAGCAGCAGGAAAATAGTATTGCCGTGGGAGTTGTTTACACACGTGCGCACATCCATCGTTTGACTGAGTTGCATTGGACATCCAAGCAGCTGTCAGACAAGTAAAAGAGGACAATTTGCAAGATCTACATGTGCATGCAACTACTCTCAAAATGAAGTTTTATTACAAGAAGTCAGTTAAGAATTTTACTTTCATAATTCATCATACCACTTGATTCTTTTAAAAAAAGACAGAATTATGTTTTTTTTTTTCAAATTAAAGAACTTCAGTATGTCTCCTAAGAGCAGCATGGTAGCGCAGTGGTAGCGCTGCAGCATCGCATTTAGAAGACCTGGGTCCTCCCTGCGTGAAGTTTGCATGTTCTCCCCATGTCTGCATGGGTTTTCTCCAGGTGCTCTGGTTTCCTCCTACAGTCCAAAAACATGCAGATTAGGTGCATTGGAAATCCTAAATTGGCCCTAGCGTGTGCTTGGTGTGTGGGTGTGTGTTCCCTTCGTTGGGCTGGTGCCCTGCCCAGAGATTTGTTTCTGCCTTGTGCCCTGTTCTGGCTGGGATTGGTTCCAGCAGACCCCCGTGACCCTGTGGTATGATATAGCAGGTTGGAGAATGACTGACTATGTCTCCTATTTTAAAACATTGTCAACAATAGCTACATTTCATGTGGAAGTAAATGTGTCCATTATTAACCTAGGTGTACTTTTTCCCCAATGATCTGCTGAAAGTTATAACATACTTGGACATTTTCTTCAAAAGGTGTTCTCTGAATTAATACTATGAATTATGACTTGACAGCTATTAAACATACTCAGAAAGAATAGACACATTGGCTGGAAACACCTGGTTGTAGATAATAAGAAATTATATTATTTAAGAAAGGTACAAAGCTTAAAACATTGGATGGACATTGCTCTAGTGCTGGTTTATTTTATTCACTTCTTAGAACCTGTTGGAGAAAAAAGGAAAGGCAAATATTCTATAAAATTACTTTGATGAAAGCATTAGAACACTATACTTTTAATTCAGATGATTGTAGCTCCTAGTAATTTATGAAAGAAAATAATTCAACAGCATGCATTATTTTGCACATCCAAGAACATTCTTTATTGGGAAATTGGTGGATATCTGGATATTACTAAAACTTAGAAACTATCAAGACACATTTTTATTCGATAAATATAAAGAGGCAGGTTGAGATATGTTTAAAAGGTAAGAGTTGAAATAGTGAAAGTATGAATTAGTATAAGCCTCTCTAATTTGGGGTGTTCATTAGAAATATAATGATTTTGTTAATGAGGTAGAAATACAAACTAAGGAAGAAAAGTTAAAATCAAGTATTTGCAATGTTAAAATGTGTGCTTCAGTTTCAGTGTTTAATGTCTAAATATTATTCATTGTATAAGAAATTTGACACTTTTCACCCTTTCATAGAGGTTGTGGTGGGTAGCCGGAACCCTTAACCAGCTGGGGGAGAGAATATTTGAGCATGGGAGCTCAACCTGCTGGGCCCCGTGGCACATAGACATTTTCTGGGCCCTATTTGGCCACACTTATTAAGCTCATTGGCCACCTGGAGTCCTTCCAGGTGCCCTATAAAAAGGGGCCAGTCCCCACCATTCTTCAGCCAGAGTCGGGAGAAAGAGGACAAAGCCTGAGGAGGGCTGAGGTGGATGGACTGGCGGCAGAGAAGGGACTGTGTTGGGCTGTGAGCCCTGTGTCTTGTGTCTTTCAAAAACCTACTGAAAATATACTTTTTAATTTGGTCTTCCCCTAATTAACTCATAGGATATCTATTATGTAAGACAAAAATTAATCCTGCATCAATTCTTATTTTAACCTTTATATTTATTCACAGTGATGGGCATATCTGTTTTCATACAAAGCAACTATCAAAAGCAGTGTATGTGCACATAACTGTAAATAAACAGGTGTAGTGTGGCAAAACCTGTCTCCTGCCTGTCTGAGTCCGGGTTGGATTCACAAGGTACATAGAGGGCAAGATGCCTAATAAAAAATGAAAAATCAAAACTAACATATTTGTAATCACTAACCTTGAAATAGTCGAAAACAATACCCCACATGGTTGTATTTTACATTTGTCATTTATACCTTCTGGGATTGGGATGGGCTAGGAATAAAATATCAAAAATATTATTATATTCATGATCAGTAACCTTGAAATGGCATAAAATGGCACTCCACATGTCTATTTTACTGATCCCCATTTATTCAAATCTTTCTGAAAAAGAGTAATTTTCACTCATCATATGCTATTATTGGGTAAACCCTTGGGGTCTGTTGATGTGGCATGCACAATTTCAAGTCCTTCTGATCATTTTTGCTGCAGACACTAGTTTATTCTTTACCATATGGGTGTAATTTCTCCAAGAAAATCTTGTCCAAAAATGAACTACAAATGAGAGTTTTATCAGTCTTAATGCATAAAAATGGGAGGAAGTCCCAATGTTTGATGTTGCACATAACCAAGCACCAAGTCATATTGAATGGTATATCATATTGTGGGGGTTTTCTCATATCAGTGAGAAAGGTGGTTCCGGACAACACAAAAAAAAAAAACTTGAAGTGATGAACACAAAATCACTATAAAAATACTGTTATCTTGCATATCACTTACTTTAAGTCCATTCCTAACTCCAAGTCACATGCATACCCAATTGAATATAGACATCATTGCTGATTTCTCTAGTCCTGATGGTAAAAAATGTTTGATCATATTTCCAAAGCCACATGAAAAATATTTAAACTAAATAGATAGATAGATAGATAGATAGATAGATAGATAGATAGATAGATAGATAGATAGATAGATAAGGTGACAGTTTAGAGCTTTCTCGCTCCCTTGTACACTCCGACCACACATCAGACACCAGGTAAAAGTCCAATGATGAATATTTATTATAATTATTAAGTGCACAGAGCACCCTCCTCTCCACAATACTCCAATAACAACAATCAAATAAACAATAACCAATCCTCCACTCTCCCAGACGCTTAGTCACCCTGCCTCCCACAGTCCTTTATAGTCCTCGACCTGGAAGTGCTTCTGAGCCCTCAGTCCATGTGATTATCCAGCACTTCTGGGTCAGGTAAAAACTTATTTTTCTTCAGCCCGGAAGTATATAATTTCTTCCATTCCCGTGACTTGGAAATACTTCCGGGCTATATGGGAAATATAAATCCCTGGGCCTCCCTGTAGAGACTCCTGGCGGCCCCCTTGGTATCCAGCAGGGCTGTACATTATAATTCCACGGTCCATAATTCCCTGCTGGCATTCGGGGCACCTCTATGCTTCAAGGAGGGCTCCATCTGGCAGCCTGGGGGTATTGGCTGGGATGAATGGCCAGCCATATCTCACAACAGATAGAATTTTATTTGTCTGGGGGAAATGTAACTTTTTACAGAACCACTTTAAATAAATAATAAATAGGTAGATAAATAAGTAAGAGGCCAGTAAATTGTGTCTTGCTTTTAGAAGGATCTCATTCAGTTTATATCCTACCATACATACAATGTAGGCCCTGGGCCACTTGTAGTTCCTGATCACTTTCATGTGTTGCATTCCCTCCACACAACAGTAACTGCAACTTTTATGCAAGATAGTGATGTACAGAGAAACTGATGTGTTGCAAAATGAGGCATGTTTGGAAGTTCACAGGCACCCCTCTAACTTGTAGCTTCGAAGCAGTGTATGGTGAGTCACATCAGGGAGGTGGCTATGAAGAGTGATGCCATGTGAACTGCGACGTTCCATCTTCAACTGATAAATTACTAAAGTCCAAGCTAGTAACAAATCTGTAAGATGGTGAAAGTGCTTGTTGTCACCAAAAAGCATAATTAATTGCCTGAGCCCCACCCTCTATAGTTCTTGGTTGACCCAAAAATACATATCCTGGAGTAGAAGCTAACAATAAGTTCCAGAAACTACTTACCAGGAAATACAAATGGCCCAGGTTCGTGTGATGGGAATGCTACAGAAGTTCCTGAGTTTCTAAAAAGTTTCTGGTTCCTGAAAAAAGTTTGTGCATTGAGAAATGGCCTATCAAGCTATTGAGGAGGACACGTCTGAGTGTGGAAACATGTAAACACCATTCACTAGCATTAAGGTAATTTTTATGTAATTGTTGGCAGCCATGAGTGACATCTGTATTCTCAGTTTAAAGGAAAATGTGAAGAATGGCGAGTGATGGAATGCAGAGTGATGCAGTCCCATTGATTAAAAAGAAGAAAAAAAATCTATGGCCAGCTTTTTCCTCTTTGCAAGATTGCACTCCTTTTGTGGAACATTGCCACAAAATTTAGAAAGAGAAGCATGATTAGTCTCATTCCAAGCCTCTCATCTTTCTTAACAACATGGGTTGCCAGCTTCTGCCTCATCAAATTTGGAAGGTTTACAGCTTATCCTATAATCAACACCATGCATTAGAAGGTCTAAGAAGCTAAATTACACCTTAAGTTATTTCATGTAGTGGATTGCATTTTATGAAGATCTTAACAAAGCTGTGGAGGTTCATGAAAAGAGATCTGAATAATCGCACACCTTTACACATTTTTCAGAATGCCTATCCCCATTACATCTCTAATCATAATCTCAAATCTATGAACACTGTCCTTCTCAATGCTCTCCGAGTAAAGCGTAATATAACTTTTCAGGCAGCTTTTTCCTTTTATGTTCCAAAAATCAGTAATATTTTACCACTACATACAGGTCAGGTTAGTAGTACTGAACATTTCAGAAACCTACTGAAAATACACTTTTTAATTTGGTCTTTCCCTAATTAACTCATAGAATATCTATTATATAAGACAAAAATTAATCCTGCATCACCATTCATTTTAACCTTTGCATTTATTCACAGTGACGGACATATCTGTTTTCATACAAAACAGCTATCAAAAACAGTTCTCATAATAACTACTTCTCTTGTTCTCTTTCATGCACCATTGCCACCAGGCTGTATTCTATAGCCACCATACTTACTGAATCAAATCTAGATATGAATTAATAACATTGTGACTTTGGGGTTATTTGAGGGTCTTTAGGCCTTATGATCTCAGAGGTCTATTTTCTCTGCCATTTCCTCTGTACCCTAGCCATCAGACCATAGCATATATTTTCAAGTTGGACACTAACGTTTGCTACTATAACCATTTGAGACTTTTTTTTCTTCTTTCTACTATAGAGCATCTTAATCTACACTGTGCTATATTCTATCATTAAATGTTGTCATTCTATTCAGAAACCCAACTGTAACCTTTAACTTTAGAAATTTGGCAAGATGGTGTTACAGTGTGCTGTGTCTACCTATTTGACACCTTCATAAAATTATTTTTATTTATATACAATTCAATAAATTAAAATGAGGTAGTAATGGTGATGTATGGTTAGCATTGTGGCATTAACAGGAACTAGGTTGGAAATGCTGTTCATTTAATCTTGCAGTAGTACCATTTCTCAGGATATTCCTCCTTATTCTCGAAAATGTGTGAATTACGTAGACTAGCAACTCTGTGTTAGGAAATGTCCAGGTTTGTTTTTTTTGGCTGGTGCTGGCTCTCAAAAGATTCGACTTTCAAGCTTATTTTTATCAATTAATAACAATGAGAAGGTGGTGCTGTGGTTTATGTTGCTGCTTATGGACTCAGCATTGTGGGTGTGAATTCCAAGCCCCCTTTGACTATATTGAGTTTGTATACTTTGCCCATGGCAGTGTTATTTTTTTGTCTGGGTATTCCTGTTTTCCTCTCACATTCCAAATACATGTATGCCTGGCTGACTGCAGACTCTATATTGGCACCATGTTAGTCAGAGAGAGTGCAAGAATGTGCAGGAGAGAGTTCTGTAATGTACTGACACTCCATGCAAAGTTTGTTCTACTTCACACCTGATGTTGTCAGGAAAGAATCTGGCTCTCCATGACTCTGAATTGGATTAAGTTGGTTTAAGAATTTTACGTAATGTGTTATTAAGTATTCAGCTTTCCATTATTTGGATTATAGGATGCATACTATTGTCTGCGTGTAAATATGTAAATGAACTGTACTGCTGTTAGTTTTAAAAATGAATCATCTACTTATAAACTAACCCTTACTTTTATAATATGAATATTTTGCACTTTAATAACAATATTTTAAACAAAAGGCTCATGGAAAATTCATGTCAGCTAAATATAACTCGAACATTAGAAGTTATAATTAAAGAATGAATCTGCATTAATTAAACTATGATTCATAAATTGTTTATGTGTATAATTTACAGCAGTAAAAAAAGAAAGCTATTATAAAATTTTAGATTTTAATACTTTTTTTCTTAACAAAAACATGTTACATCAAGTAGACCCAGTGGGCCACTTGCAAATTTTCCAGTACAAGTTGTAATTAGCACAAAGCTGTGTAAAATAAGCAATATTATGGTATACAGTATTATATATTAGCAATGGGGTATTTTATCAAATCAAAAACATTAATTTGAAAATTCATTTTAAAAAATAAATTCACCAGTACATACTATTCAGACTTATAATAACTGATTAATAATTATTAAACAATCTATGTAAAACCACATGCTGCATATAAAGAATTAAAAGGTCTTATGGATGCTTTATTAAGCCATATTACTACTGGGCAAATTCCTTCCATTATGTGTGAAAAAGTAACTTCTTATATTTGTTCAAAATATGTGTATGTTCTTTACAAGACTTAATTTATACTACATCTGCATTAATGATGGCATGGTGGCAGAGTGGGCTAGATACCCTGCACTGAGTCACTTTCTGTGTAAATTCTGCCAATTTTTTCAATATTTGCTCTGGTTTTTTGCTGGTATTGTTGTTTCTTCCCACATCACATGGACATAGTTAATTCGTCATTAGATACGGGGGTTTTTCCAGACTGTCTTAAGACTGCTGTAATTAAACCCCTGCTCAAGAAAAATAATCTTGACCCCTCTGCCTTTGAAAATTTTAGACCCATCTCCAACCTGCCCTTCTTAAGTAAAATTCTAGAGAAGGCAGTCATTTTGCAATTAAATGACCACCTCAATAAACATGCTATTCTTGATAAATTTCAGTCAGGTTTCAGAACAAATCACAGCACAGAAACTGCACTCGTTAAAGTAGTAAATGACTTGTGGGTAAATGCAGACAGAGGCCATTTATCTGTTCTCATCCTCTTAGATCTGAGTGCTGCATTTGACACCATTGATCACAATATTCTTAGAAATCGCCTTAGTCAATGGGCGGGCCTCTCTGGCAGTGTCTTAAATTGGTTTGAATCCTACCTGGCAGGTCGAAAATTCTTTGTGAGTTGTGGTAATCACATCTCAAAGACACATGATATCCGATATGGTGTTCCACAAGGCTCTATCCTGGGTCCGCTGCTCTTCTCAATCTACATGCTTCCGTTAGGTCAGATTATCTCAAGTTACAATGTGAGCTACCACAGCTATGCTGATGACACACAGCTGTACTTATCAGTAACACCTGATTACTCCGACTCTCTCGATTCACTAACACAATGTCTTACTGGTATTTCTGAATGCATGAATAGTAATTTTCTCAAACTAAATAAAGAGAAAACTGAAATTTTAGTAATTGGCAACAATGGATTCAATGAGGTTATCAGAAATAAACTTGATGCACTAGGTTTAAAAGTTAAGACGGAAGTAAAAAACTTAGGGGTAACCGTTGACTGTAATCTGAATTTTAAATCGCATATTCATCAGACCACTAGGACAGCATTTTTTCACTTAAGAAACATAGCAAAAGTTAGACCTCTTATATCATTGAAAGACGCTGAGAAATTAATTCACGCTTTTGTTTTCAGTAGACTAGATTACTGTAACGCACTCCTCTCAGGACTACCCAAAAAAGACATAAATCACTTGCAACGAGTGCAGAATGCAGCTGCTAGAATCCTAACTGGGAAAAGAAAATCCGAACACATTTCTCCAGTTTTGATGTCACTACACTGGTTGCCTGTGTCATTCAGGATTGACTTTAAAATACTGCTTATGGTTTATAAAGCCTTAAATAATCTCGCTCCATCTTATATATCGGAATGCCTGACACGTTATATTCCAAATCGTAACCTTAAATCTTCAAATGAGTGTCTCCTTAGAATTCCAAAAGCTAAACTTAAAAGAAGTGGTGAGGCGGCCTTCTGCTGTTATGCACCTAAAATCTGGAATAGCCTGCCAATAGGAATTCGCCAGGCAAATACAGTAGAGCACTTTAAAAAACTGCTGAAAACTCATTACTTTAACATGGCCTTCTCATAACTTCACTTTAACTTAATACTGATACTCTGTATGTTCAATTCATCACATTAACTATTCATGGTGGCTCTAAAATCCGTACTGACCCCAACTCTCTCTTCTGTTTCTTTTTCCGGTTTCTTTGTGGTGGCGGCCTGCGCCACCACCACCTACTCAAAGCATCATGATGCACCAACATTGATGGACTGAAAGCCAGAAGTCTACGTGACCATCATCATCAGGTCCTTCCACGAGAACCCTAAATCCAAAGAGGACTGTTTGATTTATGTTAGGTAGATTGCCCAGAGGGGACTGGGCGGTCTCTTGGTCTGGAACCCCTACAGATTTTATTTATTTTCTCCAGCTTTTGGAGTTTTTTTTTTGTTTTTTCTGTCCACCCTGGCCATCGGACCTTACTTATTCTATGTTAATTAATGTTGACTTATGTTTATTTTTTTATTGTGTCTTCTATTTTTCTATTCATTTTGTAAAGCACTTTGAGCTACATTTTTTGTATGAATATGTGCTATATAAATAAATGTTGATTGATTGATTGATCACACCAATGTGTGACAGGTTACTTTACCCAGAGTGGCTGCATTGCAATCCTGATAATCAACTCTCTGGCTTCCTAATAATCTTCTCACAGTAATTCAGATGATGGACAAAAGTATCTTTGTCATGTTTAAACAGATAATTCTTAAGTAACAGCAGATATTAACTCATTTTAAAAACTCTGTTTGCTTACATGGCAATTATTAGTTTATTTACTTTGTCTATAGCTTATACTTTCCAGTCTTGAATAGGTACTGTTTGTTAGCAATTATTCTCTGGAAGGATTCCAGCAGAATTAATTATATTTACGAATAAACTTTAAAAAAATAAATTGAACACTGTATTCAGGATATAAAGCTTTTCACAAATGTGACACCTCTTAAGTTTATTTCCTATAGGTTTTTTTAGTCTTCTTCCATACACTATGAAAGTCAGTCTTTTCCATATGATTTGCATTTGCCTTTCTACTTGTTTTTGTCAATAAAAAATTCTTTCCAAAAAAAAAGAACTTCACTTACTCACTCATCCTCAGTTGGATGCATTGTCTTGGCTATCAATCAAAGTATTATAAGTAAAGAAACACAATTGTATGTCTTTGAAAAACTCCAGATGACCGGGGTGTGACACTGGATGCACTTTCAGAACTGTTTCAGAATTAAAAGAGCTCACTGCCTTCACTTAATCGAGTCAGGAGGCAGTTGACAAAACTCTACAGGAGGTGGAAGGAGAGAATTTGTATTGGTGTATTTGGCTGGTGTATGTGTAAGAAAAATGTTGTTGTTGAATAAACATCCTTTATTGGAACCGGGAATTGTGGTTGGGCATTATTGTATCTGTGATTTGGGACTCAGTGGTGCTCTTTTTGGTTACAACACATAACCACATGATTAAGTCGAGAAGACAAAAAAATGCCAGATGGTTAGGTTTTGCTGTTTTCGTATCTATTGGAGGTGCTGCTGCATCAAGAGGTGTATGGGTAATAGAAAGAATGGTGGGACAACTGTAACTCTGCTCCATTGTTGTTTTTGTCGTGCTGCCTGTGTTGACTGATAATGAAAGCACTCAGTCCACCCATTCATATAGGCAAAAAATACATGTATTCCGATCTGACAGTTCTCATAAATGGCCATAAAATGGATATGTAGGACCACATATGGAAATGACTCAAATCTGATTTGAAAAGATCAGATTTCTGTGTCCAAACAGCTGTGAAAACATTCAATTTATGTCACGCTATGGCAAAAACATTGGCTGTGAGTCCTTTCAGCTTGGTAATGTAAAAATAGTCATAGACTTTACGACAAATGTAGGACTAACCATTTCTAGAATAGTGTCTGTTTATGTTGGTGTGCAATTGTTAGACACAAAATATATCAGCCAATTGTGGTCAAATGTGCCTCCTCTCTTATTAGAATCCCCGAAATGGTAAAAGGCTTTTTTGATTCTGACAAAATAGTCATTTTTTTTATTCTTCTTTTCAAAAATTTGTTTTTGAATACAAAAATTGAAAATAAAAGTATCTATAGTGTTTATTTGAAATATTTTTTTAATTCTCAGGTAAAACTTTCATCTTTGTTTGAGCAATGGAAGAAATTATCAAATTAATCTATTAATTGTTAGTGTCTTGTACTCCATTAGACGTTTCTTCAGCGTCAAGTCAATGGTTATGTTGTTGGTTTTGTTATTTTTATTTAAATGTGCACTATAATGGCATAAATGTTTTATCTGCAAGGGTGGTCAGAGAATATGTTTCCAAATAAATATTCTCCTTTGACTCTCTGTATGAACCTGAGCAAAACAGTTTTAAAAGACATGGTAAACTTTTTACTACATCTTTGTACTGATAAAATGCATTGGGAAGGTGTTTCATTCTACAAAAAGTTCAATGTAAATTATTGAAAAATAAAATATGTAAAATGTTTTATCTTCTAGGACATTTACATGAAACTGTTTTAGTGATTAGCAAATGACTTTATGCATTTTAGCTTTTCCACAGTATCATAATAATTGGCTGTGTGGACATTTAGACATAAGCTTTGATTTAAACTCCTTGCTGAATTAGACTTCTTATTTTTCTAAATGGCTTTCCTAAAACAAACAGGCTATAAACAAGAACAGTTAGAGCAAAAAAATGAATGAATTCATTCCTACAGGACTAAATGCAATTATATCTATTTCTGAAAAGAGCAAAACAAATGCTTTATTGTCATTTTCAATTCACTGGAGGAGTAAAGAAGCAAGTGTATGTGAAATGTAATTAAGAAAGGAGCTCAATAAAAGGCGGGAGTCGGTGTATGATTAAAAGAGTTATTACAGTGAAAATTGTGGCCCACCATGCACATTTTGTGCTACATTGCTTTAGAAAAAAATAATTGTAATGAGAGCAGACCTCAGCATTTCCTTGTGCATGTTTAATTTATTTGTTATGCATTTCTGAATAAAATTAAATCAAATGCAATTAATTATTATATGGTTATTCATGTTTGCTCATTTGTTTTGAATAATAACAACCTTAAATCTGGTGCTAAAGTAGTACTTCCACCCATATGATGAATACGCTTAATCCAATTTATGGGTCAGACAGTAGTTAGCTGGATCCATTAAATGTTTTTATTTTATTTTAATTTAAATGGGATCTAAAGGACTACAATATTAAACTCTAAAATAATATGCAACATGTTAAAAATGAATATACGGTAATCAATGCTCAAAATGGCATTTATAATAAAGTTACTGAATTGTTTTTATTGGTTTATTATTAGTTTGGACACATTCATTAGCGTTGTTCCCAGATATTTCCAGGAGAATGGCTTTAATTTCTCTCACTTTCTGATTAGTGTTCAGATGTTCTTTCCATGTTCATATGGATTTTCTTTGTATATCTCACAGTTGTGTGTGTTAGGTTGCTTGGCAAATATTAATTGCCCAGCTGTGGGATCATATTATATGCTTCATACATTTTTTTTTGCAGTGTCCAGTTTAAATAAAAAACTAAAACATTTGATGGCTCCCTATGTCCTGCTTGTGTTTAGAGAACCAAGGAGATTGATCAGACCAGAACAACAGTGTGAACCATTAAGTAGTTTCCTGAAAACTACAAGAGTGGGGTTAGACACGTTATAAAATTGTCTGGTATCTCATCAAGTCAGAAGTTATTGTGTACTCAACAGAAATACATAAATAGTGCTGCCATGTGTGACAAAGCCAGGTTAGAAGCCATATAGAGTGAAGAAATGTGAAGAGAATGTGAGCTTGGGTGATGATGTGTAAAGACAAATAAAGACTGTAATTGCTGTTTAGTACAGTGAATAATAAATGTGTTTTTACATCTGGACCCTTCAGCTCTCAGATGTCATGTAGGAATCACTGAGGAAATGGATAATCAATTCCATGTAGCTAAACTATCAGCATGTTCACTGAATATAAATTATTCATGAAAAGGATTTTAAGTACTTACACTTAGTTGGTCTACTTTCATTTCTTTTGATGTGATTTGAGAAAGGAAAACATAACACTCTTTTATGTTAAGGCAACAACACACTGCAGCTACATTGCAGGACTACTTTGATTTGTGATAACCAGTTGAATTGTGGGTCCATATAACCATTACTTTCACATATACAAGACCAGAATTTTTATATTAAGTAAAATTGTTGATTTTATCTAAAGGAATAAATACCTAACAAGTCGCTATCTTCTACTATCTACTGAATTACTAAGTACAACTTAAATGGTTATATTAGTAATTTAAAGAATTACAGTACATTGGAGATCATATTATGAGACAGAGCTTGCCTAATATCCTTGCATATTTCTGCTTCTATACAACTGTATGCTTCTTATTTATCCAAAGTAACAATTTAGCAGAATATGGTTTTACATTCATGAGCTTAATTACAAGCACAAGTTTATTGCGTCTGATTCAGATTTTATTCATTGGGAGGCAGGCTCTTTCCATTACAGCTCATTAGGAACAAATATTTTGCCTCTATGCGTGAAGTAAAAAACCCACCAGAAATTATATGTATAGGAAATGCTTTGAGGAAAACTGTTGATTCACTTTCACTCAGCTTATCCTGGTGTTCATCTACCAGTTGGACATGCCTGTAAAATCCACATGTGAGGTGCTGGGAAAGCATTCTAACTCCATACCCACACCACCTCACCTGCCTCATGTTGATCTGGAGAAGCTCTGGGTCTAATCTGAGTTCCTCCTGTATTGCTAAACTCACCATCCTATCAAGGACATTTGGTTCCACAACCCAAGGCATGAATTCTGATATCAACTGTTTATACTCATGATCTAATTCTTCTGTTTACTACCAAGAGTATCTGACCCAAGGTGAGGATAAGCATGCAAACTGATTAATAAATCAAAAGCTTTATCTAGGGACTTAACACCCATCTCACCTCTAGAATCTGATATGATGTCACATGCTACATTTTCTTGGTTCATCTCACAGTCATCTCTACATTAACTAGTCAGTAAGACCTTAAAGTAACCTGAACTTCACCACTTAAGGTGTCTACTCACCCCTTACCTGTTACCACTGTTTTCAGAGGAGACTAATGCCTTCAAATATGGAGATGCTAATTTAACCACATCACACTTGGATGCAAACCTTTCCAGTAGCTTCAGACACCATCTACCAATAGCACAACAACATAAAATAACACCAATAAGAAACAACAAACCAAAACAACATAAAATAACACAAAACCAATAAAAACAACACCATCTACTAATATCAAAGATGCAACTTCATACATTCTGGACTCAAATGAATGCAGTGAATACAAATCTTGCATGGCAAATGCAATGTCCAAACCTACACATTGTACCAGTTTCCAAAAGATTTTACAAGATACAAAGATCATAAGCACTTTCCCCAAAACACATGTACACAAATATCATACCATTACTAAAACAAGATAGGACTGCAATTATGCACCAGATGTACAGGTCATTGTTTAATTAGTCCTGATCCCATAATGCTAGATTCATTGTTTCAACCTGATGGGTGTAGTTTTAAATGATTCCAGCTAGCATCACGTAATTCATGAAGACTTTTTCATATTATTGATTCAGTAGCTTAGACTACTACACAGCATTACTTTGATCCCAGGCTACTGAGAGGCCATCTCAGTTTTAATCTGGAATTACCTCTAAGTAGTATGTTAGTGTAAGGGTTTTGATTTTATATACAGTACTAGGGGCTTAGCCCCCTGCTCGCTTCACTTAAATTGCGATACAATGGGAAACAAACATATTTTTTTACCTCCTCTATGCTCAATCAACTGGTTTGCTGCTGCTGCAGCTTGTGCCATGCTGCGTGATTGTCATGTTGCACTTCATTTCGATCATTTAAAAGCCTGTACAGCAGCTGTCCTCATTATCTCGTGGGACGTTAAAGTGTCTCCAAGAAAATCACATCTTGACCCAAGATTTTTTTATATAATAGAGAAATATGGTTAAGATTGTCATCCAAACATACTCTAACCTTATGTAGTGTTTAACTAATTATTAATGTTAAGATCTGGTGTCTGTCTTGTTACTATAAATCACTATAGTTTTTAATGGATTTTTAAATTGACAATATGCTGCTGTCATTGCTGACCTGAGCATCGGCTCATCTTAAATTCCTTTCAGACAAGCCGAAAGCTTGAGAGATGTCACATGGTAAGCACTGAGGATCCAGAATCTACCTTATGTCCACAATATCTGTGAATGTCAGAGACTTTGAGGAATGTAAAGTGAGCTATATTAAATACTCCTTTATTCAGCTAGTAGCACTACAGCCAGCTCTCTGAGGATGGTAAGGGTGAGAATCCACAGTGAGGATAAACGTAAGGTGGAAACGATTCAAAACTGGCTAGACTTAATGGCTCACATTTCATGGCGAGTTTAGGTGTTGCAGCATTTTGGGAAATGCGGAGAACTGGCTTAAACCACCTTAGATGCTGTTTAATGCTGGACAGGGCAATATGATCAGATACAGTGGAAAAAGCAGGAAAGAGTCTAAGACTTATGTGAATAAAATATACTAAAAAAGCAAACACAATTACACTTAAAGCTGAAATGTGTGATCCAGAATTGAACTCATCCATGTTACTGACTAGAAGGGGGTTGCATCATCCCATTTATGTTTATTTTTAAACTCAATCACAGAAATTATTTTTATAATTTACCCTTGGGGGCCAATAAAGTATATCTAATCTAATCTATCTAATAAATATAGAAGGACAGGTATGTGTAGCGTCGACTGCTGTACTGATGCAGATTTAGTATGTGCCCTTCAGTGACATGTTTTGAAACAGTCACCAACACAGAGCCAGATGTTGCAATCAGGACAGTACAAGACTGACATGGTTGTGTTCTACTTGTTAGATTTATATTATTCAAAGGAGACTTTACAGAGTGAGTACTATGATAGCTCATTTAATAATCAATATTTGATACCAAAACATTCACAAAAAAGCATCAAGTGAAAAAATGTACTAAACATTTGATAGCAGTCACATTCAGGTGGTGCATGTTAGAATTATATTCAATGTCAAGTGAATGTATTTATCCTTAAAAGGGAAATTCAACTGGTTATGTGGTGCTAAATTTTAATAAGATAATAAGAAAAGTACTAAGTATTATAATAAAACAGCTCATTTGAAAAACAATATACAATATGCTTTTGATGAGATGCCCTTTATAACTGAACAGTCTAACCATAAATGCACAATGATGAATGTTGTATTTGCAGGACTTTTCTATCAATTGTCAAACTGCTGAAAAGAAATGTACAGTGCAGAGGATAACCAGAGTTCTAGCCGAATTGATAAGGCATTTTAAGAAAAAACATCTGCATGTTGATATTCTACAAGCTTTTGATGGATCCAAAATCACTCTGCTTTATCTTTAAGTCATAAATTCAAGAAGCTATTTTTTTTTTCCAATAACCATTAATGTTTTGGAATATTTATTTGACTTTAATTTAATGCAAAAGTAATGGTGCTGTGATAAAACAACCCTTTGTGTTTTTTACAGTTCAAATGTCATTTCAGCTGTACAGGTTATTTTTTTAAATCTCTCTGCACTAACATAATGGACAGCATTTACTAGATAATAAAAAAAGTTACTAGATAACACCAAAAATCTTCAAAAATAGTAACTTTATAGATGTAATTGTGATGAATACAGACTTTTTTTGAAGGAAATCAAACCCTATTACTGGTTCCTGGATATGTTTTCAGTCACAAAAGGTCTTAGATGTGAAAGCGTGCTCTCTTTAGTGCAACAGATTTTGTGCAAAAAAAAAGTGTATATATCTGACTGTGGTTGCTAACTGTGGTTGGTTTTAAAGTCAAGAGCATATAATATTGAGTGTTTGGTGCTTTTAACTTGATTCTAGTTCTTTGGGTTTGGTGTCTTGTGGACTTGCCTTACTTAAATGGACATGGTGTGTCCTATGTTTCAACAGACAGGATGCAAGCATAGCACATTTGCTGGTTCTTTGATATTTTGTTTAAAAATACATGCTGGAAGAAAGATAACTTGTTTATTTTGCTTAGACATATATACTTTATTTTGTTTTTCTTTTTTTCCTGCAGAGATTCATTTGGGAGAGGTCTGCAGTATTCAATGAAGCACAGTGGTGGTTCTGTCATGCCCTGGTGGTACATTACATCCAACAAACTAGAAGAACTGGCCAAAATTGACTAAATGATTACTTCTGAAAAATGTATACAGATTTTAATTTATCAGGCTGTACCTTTAGGGCAATGACTCACTGGTAAAAACTTCATCTTTCAGCAACATAAATACACCAGACACACTGCAAACAAGTTTGGACTGGAAATCTGTGAATAAAACACTAATACAATTACATTGTCCACTGTTAACAGAAAAGTACTTGCAAATCCTGGAAGAATTTTGTAAGACTTCTTGAAAAACTCATACAGCCATGTACCAAATTGAATTTGTTCAGTTTTGCATTCTGACTTGATTTTGTTGTTTTGCATTGTATAAATGTTAATTTATTTATATTCAAAACTTAACTCTAGACATACCAGAGCCTACGAGAAAACTCGTACATCCGGCCCACCTTAAATCCTTTCTCACCTGTCCGTCAGTGTCTTTTGTCCTGTAAATGTATCGATAAGCAGTAAGCAGCCTGGTATCCCATCCCCGGCCCACCGGCGCAGTTCAATTCCAAAGAAGTTTCTCAGTGCTCACTGTTTATCTTTGAGTGAAGTGCTGGAGCTTTATAGGGTTGGAAAGTACATTGTCATTTGGAATACATACATTTCATGTGTGTTCCATGTCAACAACAATCTATGTAAAAATGTGGTTAAAACAGAAACATTTTTCATGTTTTAGTAATAATTGACAAAATGTAGACATGGAATGTATAATGTGTGAAGCCTGAAATACAAATATGAAATAAACATTTTCACAAAAGGTACAAGTATAACAAAACTAGTGCACTTTTATTCAAGAATTTCAATGAAGGAAAAAGAAAGCAGGTTACGGTAGGTGGTTGATACGACAGCTTGCGTGGTACAATGCTAAGAACTTCTGCCTTCCAATCAAGAGGTTGCAGTTTCGATATCAGCTGCTTCTGAAATTTACCATTTTGAGTAGTGAGCTACTCTTATTGTTTATTTCATACAATAAAAACATACATTTGATTTAGTGTTTTTTTTTTCAGTTTATTCTCTCACTCACGTTCACGCTTTCACACTCACTCAGCCACTGGTGCCATTTCTCAGTTTACTTGTTTTGTTATACCTCCTCTTTATTTGAAAACCGTGGATATGAGTGGTGTGCGTGACTGAGAATGACTGTGGACGTGAATTTTTTTTATTCAGTTTTATTCTTGAGTGTTCCTGCTCACACTGAATTAGTATGCACCTTCCGGAGACTGTGCACCAAGTTTCATGAAAATCGCTCCAGCCATTCAGATGTGATGCTGGAACATACATACACACATTGACTTTTATATATATATATAGATTTCAGAAAACGTTGTTGCACCAATTCAACATTATATTCATTTGCATACCTTCATGCAGTTATAGTCAGTGACCATGCTTGTTTTTTTTTTTTTTCGATCTTGGCCAGTGTTCTCATGTTGCTGCATGGTGGTATTTCTTTTGAACTCCAGGAGATGCAAAGGCCAGTATAGTATAGAGAGGTCAGTTCCGCGCTATATGCAATCATCAGATTCAAATGTTAATAGTTCCCACACACACCCAAGGACCGTCATTCCTACATTTACGATATGTATATAAGGTGTGAAGCCTGAAGTCCAAATATCAAATAAACAGTTTCACAGAAGGTACAAGTATAACAAGACAAGTGCTCTTTTATTCAAGAGTATAACCGAAGAAAAAAGAAAGCAGGTTACGCTAGGCGGTTGATATGACAGCTTGCGTGGTACAATGCTAAGAACTGCTGATTCCCAATCAGGAGCTTCTGGGTTCGATGCTGGCAGCTTCTCAAATTTACTGTTTACTGCTCTTATTGTTAATATTATAAAATAAAAACATACATTTGATTTGCGTCTGTAATAGCCTCTGTAAATTTATAGTACTTGTCAAACTTAGCTTTTTTTTTCAGTTTTATTCTCTCACTCGCGTTCACGCTCCCACAACACCTCCCTGCCCTCACAAACCCCCAATCTGACGATGTTTTCAGATAAAGACGTGTACTTGACTGGGAATAATTGTGATAATTTTATTATAAACCTTTTTTATAAACCTGCGACATCTCTGTACTATTCTGTTCTCTGCATCTTCTGGAGTTTGTTTATTATACCACGTCTTTATCAGCTGTAAATTTATGGTATTTCTAAAAGTTAGCTTTTTTTTCCCAGTTTTATTCTCTGTCACGTTCACGCTCTAACTCCCCTTCTGATCTGACTCTAACAGCACCAGCATAAATTCACACCTGATCTGACGCTGTTTGTTTTCAAATAATATTGCATTAGTGCGACAATGTTTTCTGATTGGTACTATTCAGGTCATAAAATGATTTCTTTAAAATGTAACATATATTTGTCTTTCTTTTTTGCCCGGTGCTGTGTTGACAGCGTGCACCAGAAGGAGCATGCAGTTGCCCGGTTGCTGTGTGCTACAACAAGCTTGACTTGGAGGCAATCATCGCACATGTACTGTACAAGGCATGCACGGGGACCACTGAGAAAAGAAGAGTGTTCATGGCTCACCTTGTAGAGGAACTTCATATTTGCTCCTCACAAGAAAAGGCGATGAATAAAGTAAAAGAGGATGCAACATCGACAACCTTCTGTTCCAAGACCGCCGCTTCCCCAGCCCCTTCAGTGTAATAGTAACACAGCACAGAGAGACCGTAACCTGCTTTAATTTTTCTTCGGCTATATTCTTGAATAAAAGTGCACTTGTCTTGTTATACTTGTACCTTTTGTGAAAGTGTTTATTTGATATTTGGACTTCAGGCTTCACACCTTATACACATGTCATAAATGTAGGAAGGACAGTCCTTGGGTGTGTGTGAACTGTTAACATTTGAATCTGATGCTTGCATATAGCGTGGAACTGGCCTCTCTATACTATTCTTTCCTCTGCATGTCCTGGAGTACAAAAGAAACACCACCATACAGCAACATGTGCAGACTGCATGGGCAAGATCGGCAGAGCTAACCATGGCACCACGGAAGCTGTTGTGTTTTACTTGCACCTTTTGTGAAAGTGTTTATTTCATATTTGGCCATCAGTCTTCACACATTGTACAGTTCATGTCTACATTTTGTCATTTATTACTAAAAATGAAAAACGTTTGTGTTTTAACGATGTGTTTACATAGATTGTTGTAGACACAAAACAAACATCAAATTATTTCCCCTTACAATTCTGGGTAGCTCACACCCAGATAATCAATCAAGGCAGGAACTGGGAGAACTTCTTGCCTGTTCTGAGGCGGTGGGGGGGATGGTTTAGCAGGCTGCTTGCTGCTTGGGCTTATCGACACATTTAGAAGACAAAAGATGCTGACGGAGAAGTGTGAAGGAATTTAAGGAGGGCCAGATGTGCAAGTTTTTTCGTTGGCTCTGGTAATTCTAGTGTTAAAGTGTTTCCCATGTAAATAACCCCAGTATTCCCCAGATAACTAGCCATAATGTAATTTTCTTAGATGGTGGATTCTGAAAGTATTTAGACCTCTTCACTTTCTGTACATTTTGTTGTGCTGTAGGTGCAAATGGATACATTTTTAATTTTGCTCCATCAAACTATAATCAATAACCCATAATGACAATGTGAAAACACATTTTCAGACAGGATTTATTAAAAATCAAAAAATGAAATTTCTCACTCATATCATAAGCATTCTGACACTGTGCTCCAAATTTTGGTCAGGTATGTTCTGTTTGCAATAACTTTCCATGAGATGTGTCTAGAACTTGACTGGAGTCCACCTGTGGCAAAATGTGTTAATTAGAAAGGTACACACCTATGTATGTAAGGTCCCACATTTCACACTGCATGTCAGGACAAAAACCAAGCCATGAGTCCAAAGAACTCTCTGTAGACCTTCCTGACAAAAATTGTGGTCATGCAAAGATCAGGGAAAAAGAATAAAGCTGTTTATAAAGCTTTGAGTGTTCCCAGGAGAAAAAGCATCCTCAAACATTGAGAAATGGAAGAAGTTTGGAACCACCAGGACTCTTGGCCATTTGGCCAAGCTGAAGAACTCAGCATGATGGATAGGGAAATGGCTAAGAACCCAATGGACCTTCAGAAGTCCTCTGATGTGATGAGAGAACCTGTTGGAAGGACAACCATCTGAGCAGTACTCCTTCAGTCAGGCCCTTATGGTAGAGTGGTTAGATGGAAGCCAATCTTGAGTAAATGGCAAATGACAGTTTAAAGGACTCTGAGAGCATAGGAAAGAAGTTTGGTATAATGAGATAAAAATTGAACTCTTTGGGCAGAACTCCAAGCACTTTGTCTGGTGAGGACCAGGCACTGCTCATCATCTGCCTAATACCATCCCTACATAGTGATGGGGCATAGTGGCAGCAGTATAATGCTATGGGAGTGTTTCTTAGCAGCAGGGCCAGGGAAACCAGTCAGAATTGAAGAAAGGATGAATGTAGCCAAATGAAGAGAAGTTCTTGATGAAAAGTTGCTGAAGAGTATACAAGACCTCAGACTGGGGTGACAGTTCACCTTTCAGTACAGAACCGAAGCATACAGATAAGACAATGCTGGATTGGCTTCAGGACAAGTCAGTTACTGTCCTTGAGTAGCCCAGTCACAGCAAACATAAACCCCAGAGAACATGTATGGAGAGACCATGTATGGAGAGACCTGAAGATGGAGGTTTACAATTGCTTCCCATTCAGTGTAACAGAGCTTAAGGTTATTTGCCAGGAACATCGGGTAAGATAGATAGATAGATAGATAGATAGATAGATAGATAGATAGATAGATAGATAGATAGATAGATAGATAGATAGATAGATAGATAGATAGATTTGTGTCTTCCTCTTCACAAATAACTATCATAAAATGCGTCTACATTCGTGTTAGAAGCTTCATGGGTTTGACTCAGTTAAGACATTAAATAGTAATAAATAGAATTTCTCTTTTTTTGAGAAGTGTTTCAGTTGATTATACTGTAGTGTCACAATTCTGTTCACATCTAGAAAGTCAAATTTTATTTTTATCATTGATGTAAAACATAAGCCGGTAGGTGCGATAGTTATACTGAGAGCCATTTCTTCCTTTGCTTTTGAATCTACTTAAGAATAACAAATTAAACCTATACACCCCTCTTAAATAGAAAAAAATGTTTAGTACTCATTTCTATGTGCTGTGGAGAAAATCTGTAGACCTCCTACTGACAAATGCCTCTGTGTATGTCACTTTTTAGTACATGTTTAAACTTTCACATGCCCCTTGGCTCCAGCTTGAGAGCAGCTTCTTATGCACTTATCCCCAACAAATTAACTTTTACACTTTCTTACCCAACACCCTTCACCCATGGAGTGCCAATTTGTACTGTGAATTCACATTAATTCTCATATACAACTACATGCTGGTTACATGATGGTCTAAACATCTGGGGATTAATCTGAAAATTGACACACACTATCAAGGAGACGCAGCACAGCATAATGACTCAGTTGTGTCAGCAGGTGCTCTATACTCTGTAAGCCAACCTGTCAGTAAAACGGTCCCCTCCTTGTGCAATCTCCAGATTGCTATTATCCTTCAATGATTTACTGACATTATTGCATAGATGTCTGATACTTTCCCCATCTGAATGTTTACAAAACTAAATTATGTTTTGCATGATATACAGTTAAACTGAAGAAGTCTGAAAACTTCATTCTAGATCTAACTTCCTGCAACCTTTCCCATCATCTTATTTTATCAGATTATACATACAGAATTTGGCAGAATTTGACTGTGTACCAAATGTACTATTAAACTGGATAACTCAGTCATCCTATATAATATTGTATTATACTGATTTAGAATTTTGCTCAGAATGCCTATGGTGTACCTTTTAGTGTACTTTAATGATAACGCATTGAAGAGGTATTAAGGATTTTTTACTCTCAAGTCACTGACATATTATTATATGATTAAACATTTGCCTGAAATATGTTTTACTAAATAAAAACATCCCACGTGTTATTGAAAATATATCATAAAAATAAACTCAGCAAAACTGCATGCAATCGCTTGAATTCAATGAAACTGCATATTTTGCTCAGAAGGTTTACACCATTAACATCTGAATATGATTGATGGTAGCTGGGTATGCTTGATAGCATAACACCCTAAGGATGTTGTGGTGACTGTATATTAGTTTCCTGTCACTCTTATTTTTATCAACTCATCATCACTTGATATTTTCCTCTGGCAGCACTGCTTTTAACACTTGCTACACCGAGAACAAGGAAAATAAGAGAAAACACTTGAAAATGTATCATATTTTTTGATTGTAATTTAAATTATTTGGTTACTCAGCATCTTTTCTCAGCTAATAGATAAAGTATAATTGAAAAATTCACTTAAGAAAGTAAAGATAATAGATAATTGTTATATGATTGATTGTGATGTAGTAAATAAAATGATAATTACAGAAATGTAGATCCTATTTTACATGACAATTGTGTAAATGTATATAATCTTCAAATTCTCAGTTAAAAGTTAGTAAGTATACAATAAAGAAAGGAAACATTATACACATAAATATATACAATATATTGTAAAACAAGTTGGGGCACCACCTTGGTGATCCTGTACAATTGAAGAGAATGCTCAAAAATGCAAAACACTTATTTCCAGAAGTAAGTTTAGAACAAAACTGAGAACAAGATGGCTGGTTCCTAAGTTATATTGTCACTGGGAAGGAAGGGGCATTTCCAGGACAGCGGACAACAGAAGTGATCGCAGCAGTGCAGTGGCGGTCAGTCCTCAGTTCTGCAGAGAGAGAAAGGGATAACACATTAGACCAGAGCACCAGCCCCTGGTTCATTGGGTAATTACCATGACCAGAGCCCTTAAGCTGTATTCCATGCACACATGCATGACACTATCACTTTCTGTCCCAGCCCCAAGCATGTCACCTCCTGGGAACCAACTATAAAAACCCCTCATCCTTCATATTTAAACAGTTCTACTTTGGACTTGAACCTGTACACATTGTACTCGACTCAAAGCCTTTTGCAGCCAGGGAAAGTATACGGGTGGCTGCCCCAAACCTTTGTTGTGTGTCTACACACATATTTATATATACATACCATTCAAATCAAGATCACATCTTGATATGTTCATGTGTTAAAAAATAAACATATAAGTAAATACTTGGAGTGTACTTAGCATTTTTTATGACCGTAATTACTGTAGATAGATGGCATGTGCCGGAAGTGCTGCAGACCATGGTACCAGAGCTGTACAGGCGCCTTCTAAGCCCCAAGCCCGTGGCCCCAATGCAACTCAGGGGGGCTGCCCTCTCATGTCCCAGGGTATGAATTGCTCTTCTTCCGGTCCTCTGCTTCTTCATGCTTCCAGGTAGGGCACGATCCCTAGCCATCCATCACAATATATATATATATATATATATATATATATATATATATATACAGTAATCCCTCCTCGATCGCGGGGGTTGCGTTCCAGAACCCCTCCGCGATAGGTGAAAATCCGCGAAGTACAAACCATATGTTTTTATGGTTGTTTTTATATATTTTAAGCCCTTAGAAACTCTCCCACACTGTTTATAAATATTCTCCGCACAGTTATACAGTAAACCCTAGTTTATCGCGGTTAATCCGCTTCAGACAGATAAATGAATTTCCACAAAGTAGGATTCTTTATTTATAAATCTAATATTTTCGCAGTTAGAGCATAGAAATCCTGTTTACGAAATTCTAAATAAGTTTTTTAACATTATTAGAGCCCTCTAGTCATGAAATAACACCCTTTAGTCAAAAGTTTAAACTGTGCTCCATGACAAGACAGAGATGACAGTTCTTTCTCACAATTAAAAGAATGCAAACATATCTTCCTCTTCAAAGGAGTGTGCGTCAGGAGCAGAGAATGCCAGAGAGAGAGAGACAGAGACAGAGACAGAGACAGAGAGAGAGAAAAGTAAAAAATCAAAAATCAATAGGGCTGTTGGGGTTTTAAGTATGTGAAGCACCGCGATAAAGCGCCTCCAATGAAGAGAACAATGTGAAGATAGTCTTTCAGCATTTTTTAGAGGATTGTCCGTATCTTCAAAGCAAACAGCCCCTCTGCTGACACCCAGTCCGTCAGGAGCAGAGAATATCAGAGAGAGTGAGAGAGACAGGGAAAAGCAAACAATCAAAAATCAATATAGCTTTTAAGTGTGCGAAGCACCGTGCAGGAAGCATATCGTATATCATTGAGGAGTTTTATTCAATACGTAATACATGCTCTGATTGGGTAGCTTCTCAGCCATCCGCCAATATTGTCCCTTGTATGAAATCAACTGGGCAAACAAACTGAGGAAGCATGTACCATAAATTAAAAGACTCATTGTCCGCAGAAATCTGTGAACCAGCAAAAAATCCATGATAAATATTTAGATATGCTTACATTTAAAATCCGCGATGGAGTGAAGCTGCGAAAGTCGAAGCGCGATATCTGGTTCGCAGATTTCTGTGGACAATGGGTTACTGTGAAACAAAATTAAAACATTTTGACAATAAGTCTATTTAAAGAAAAGTAATTTTAAGTAGAAAATTAACATTTTAAGATTTTCACAAAACAATTGTGGTGATTTATTTAGCTACACCACTAAGCCACCCTTGGCAATATACACACAATCACATTTCTGCTTCAAAAATAAATTATTTTCTGCAGGAAAAGTTAGCAAAGGTAAAATAATTAAGCTTTGATTTTATATGGAAGTGGTTCAGTTTCTCATTCAATGTTGATGCGGAAATGTAGACACAGGTTAGATTCCATGCCTCTGCTGTAGCTCTATTTTATTCAGATGAAAAAAATAAAACAGTTTATGTAGCTTAGTCCTTTTTAATTGCATAACTTAGTGTTAATATTTATAAATGTATTGGATGTGAGAAAAGAAAGAAGTTTCATTTAACATTTCAAAAATGTAGTTTAGCACATCTGTTTTTTCGGAATCAGAGGTAAATGTGGTTTTAGTCATACACTGTGCTGAAGAGGGGACGGGAGAGGATCCATTTATCAAATAAAGGAATAGACTTTCAACTTTTTAAATAATGTCTCAGTAATTCTTCACTAATACTGATATGTACTGTTTGCATCCTGAGTACACTAATGTACAAATGAATATTTTATGTAGTGTTTAACAGCTATAAACGGAACTGTGTCCTTTACCATTAGTGACACAAGAACAGGGCACCGATCACTTACCTTGATATTAATTCTTGCTTAATTTAAATGGGGTCATAGAAGTAGCAAGTCTGAATTGTCTGAGCATGTTTAAGACTTTGGATTTTGGAAAATATAAGTTTAATTAAGTGATGGTTTTTATTTATACAATCCTATCATCCTGGTTATGTTTTATTCTTTATAAAAACATAGCTAGTGCCCATGTTGACAGTGAATGCATTTTGAGAAGGGAGCTTGCCTTAGCACTGTTGCCATCTTTAATATAAACCAGAAGCTCAGCATGTAAATGCTCCAGTAGGGAGACCAGTCTGCTGGATGCAGCTTCGATAAGGTAAGTCAGCTTATGGCTTGCCCTGCAATTACTTCTCGCTCAGCTGCTGAGCTTAACTCCTCCATTTTTGTCTCTTCTTAAAAAAAAAATCTCAGCAAACATGTGAAGCAGTCAGGCTCATAGAACACATAGAATGAGTTATCAAACCAGCTAAAGAAAAGTATTGACTTTTTATTTCAAAAACTAAAATGGGAAATCTAGCCGTGAAGAGCAGATGAAGGTAAGGGCTGAGGAATATGATTTTCATGATTTTACAACATATCAGTGGCTTTAGTTAATTGCCAGTTTTGATGGCGAGAGATCAAATCTCTGTAGTGCAAACTGCCATATAAATAATATTTACTTGCACAATGAACCTCTGTCATTAATACAACAACCAATATCTTGTAATTATGTCCCACAATTACTAAAACAAACTAATTAAAAACTATGCTTTGTGTGAGTTATTTTTCCATCAGTGCTCTTATTATGTGAAATATTTGCCATTTGTTGATTTACTGACATAAATAAATATTTATGTGTAAAAATGATTTTCAGAACGACTATAACAAATGCAAACAGCAAATGTATGTTTGCATTTACAACAGTATTTTTAAAGTGCAAAAGACGCCTTTTATTAATTACTATTATGTGCCTTCATAAACTAAGATTTAAAGTACTATCTGTCTATTTTAGAATTTTAGAAAGAAGCACATTTAATACATTTTTTTTTTGATGCTGTGATAAATTTAACATATCTTTCCATTAATACTACTGTTATGTAATATTGATAGATGTGTTTAAATAAATGCTTGGTAATAATAACTACAAGGCAAAGCATTATGCTTCATAGGCTTATCATTTACAGAACATTGCAACAGGTTTATAAAGAATTATGTTATCAGAGATGTCACTTCTTCTTCACACTGATGTGCTTTAACCATTTGTCATGTTGCCAATATGAGGATGCCTAACTGTCATTGTCATACTGGTTGTCACTCTTTTTCTATCAAACTAAATTACTTAGCATAAATGAATCATTGAGAAGCCTATAAGCCTCAGTGCAACATTCAAGAAAAACAGAGAGTTTGGGATAACGCTCAATAAGCAAAGATTAAGCATAAATTATATTTTCCACATGCTCCCTTATGACATGTATTTTACATTCTCTCTGAAGTTTAGTTAATGTTTAGATTTAGGATTGAATAATACTGTGCTCAATATTAGTTAAATCTCAAAAGAATTATTCACTGCCCGTTCACACAGTACAGTAACCATGTGTTAACATTTTACGGAGGTACATGTATTTGTCTATTCACTTTTTACCATTCCAGCATAAATATCTGAATAGATTTCATGCAACATCCCAGCTTGCAATCTTGCTGTGTAAATTAATATACATAACATTCAAAAACAAATAGAACATCATAAATAAAGCAGGCTTAGCAATAGGAAGTTTCTTCACATGCTTAATAAGAAGTTCTATTCTGAGATCACGGTAGGCTTTGTAATAATTTTCTAAGACTTGTTTTTTTCTAAAAAACAAACTTACTGGCAGAAGCCGGGATCTAAGAATAAATTAGACTCTCAGATTATTTCTTTATTTATTTTTATCGCCTATCTTATGCCAAGTCAACTTTAAAGTCTCCTGAAGGCATGAAGGAGGGAACAGAAGCTACAGCAGGTAGGATGCAAGGGCAGCCATGTATTGGTTGTGATGGAATAAAAACTTTTAGGAGTTGCCACTAGGACACAGCAATTTGGTTGCATGGTTAAAATGAGAAAAGGATGAATGAACAGCAGTGAAAGGTCATTGGAGAATCAATGAGATGTAGAACAGGAAAGATGCTAGAAAAAGCCATAATGAAAGGTTAACAAATGGAATGGAAGGAAGGATACTAGGATTGCAAAGCAACACAAGTACAGGGACTGTACACAATAAACTGAATATGTTTAACTGGTTGATACTTACCCTTCTTTTTGATTCATCACTTTAAAAGAGCTATTGCACAGTTATTACCAATTATATCATGCATAGATATTTTAAGGCATATTCCTCCAATGTAGGAAATAATTGCAGACAGGTTTACGGTGACCCATATCTTCACATTGAAATGCTCAACCATATTATTTAAATTACTGCCTGCATTGAAAAAGTCAGTGAATTCAGGCTGACTATTAATTATATTGGAAAATGTGGCAGTAGCTGTGGTGTCAAAATAGTGGTAATGTGTCTTAACAACACGCTCCTCTTTGGTTCTAGTCACAGATAGTACTACTGTAAAAAGAATACAGTAATGATCAAAGATACCAATGTCCAGGATCTGTGTTACGTTAATATTAAGCCCCTTTGACATTTTATACTGTTATTATATTAAATAATAACAATAATAATATTACAACATAGTTAAGGCAAAGCATTTACAGAAGTACAAAACCTGACACCTATTGTTTGTGAGAATAGAATGTTGTTGTCTACAAAGTCATACACAGACTATATCTTGGTTTTTCCTGATCGTGTTCCCATTATGCTATTGCCTTCATACATAACGGCCCAAACCAATAACCAAACAACTTAGGGTATGGTCAGAGGGAGCTATTTCAGCCCTGTAGGGCTGTTTTGATTACACGGACTGGGCCCCGTTTAAAGTAGTTATCACCTATTGCTATCAGATTAACTTAGAGAATCAGTCACTGGCTACATTAACAAGTTCATACATCATGAGACTGTCTCTAAGACCATCAGAACATTTACAAATCAGAAACTATGGGTGACACTGGAGGTACAACTGTTAAATGCCTATAATGCTGTCTTTAGATCAGGTGACAAAGTAGCCCTTAGGAGGGCAAACGTAACTTGAGGCAACAAAGCAGCTAAATGAGAGTATGGCCTGAAAATCCACAGCCACTTTTAGAACACCAAAGACACATTTCCAGATGTTTTAAATAAATTCTATGTGGTTTGGTGCCCTGAATGACATGCCTGCAAAGATGTCCATCTTTCCTTAGGAATAACAGCTATTGGGCTTACCCAGGCTGACATGAGAAGAACTTTGTTGAATGTAAACCCACACAAAGCTGCTGAACTACCCAGCATATTAGGTGGATAATCAGGGAATGTGCAAACCAACAGATATCTTCACAGACATTTTCAACATTTCCCTGTGGCAGGCAGTCATCCCCAAGTGCTTCAAAACCACCATCGTCATACATACACCAAAAAGGGCTAAATCACCCACCAGGTTTTGTAACAGCTTCTACCCCTTGGCTGTCTGGACTCTGAATGCTTGTTGGTGTTATTTATTTCTTTTCAAATTATTACTATATATTCACTTACTTATTTTTTATCGATTTTTGAATTTATCTATTACAATAAATTTCAGTTCTTTATCTGTCTTGCACTTGTCCCGCATTTACAGTTGTGCTTGAAAGTTTGTGAACCCTTTAGAATTTTCTGTATTTCTGCATAAATTTTACCTAAAAAATTTTCACTCAAGTCCTAAAAGTAGATAAAGAGAAACCAGCTAAACAAATGAGTCAAAAATATTATACTTAGTCATTTATTTATTAAGGAAAATAATCGAATATTACATATTTGTGAGTGGCAAAAGTATGTGAACCTTTGCTTTCAGTATCTGGTGTGACCCCTCTTTGCAGCAATAACTGCAACTATAGGTTTCTGGTAACTTATGATCATTCCTGCACACCGGCTTAGAGGAATTTTAGCCCATTCCTCCATACAGAACAGCTTCAACTCTGGGATGTTGTTGGGTTTCCTCACATTAACTGCTCGCTTCAGGTCCTTCCACAACATTTCGATTGGATTAAGGTCAGGACTTTGACTTGGCCATTCCAAAACATTAACTTTATTCTTCTTTAACCGTTCGTTGGTAGAACGACTTGTGTGCTTAGGGTCGTTGTCTTGCTGCATGACCCACCTTCTCTTGAGATTCAGTTCATGGACAGATCTCCTGACATTTTCCTTTAGAATTCTCTGATATAATTCAGAATTCATTGTTCCATCAATGAAGGCAAGCAAAACAGGCCCAAATCATGATACTACCACCACCATGTTTCACAGATGGGATAAGGTTCTTATGCTGGAATGCAGTGTTTTCCTTTCTCCAAACATAACGCTCTTCATTTAAACCAAAAAGTTCTATTTTGGTCTCATCCGTCCACAATACATTCTTCCAATAGCCTTCTGGTTTGTCCATGTGATTTTTAGCAAACTGCAGATGAGCAGCAATGTTTTTTTGGAGAGCAGAGGCTTTCTTCTTGAAACCCTGCCATGCAAAACATTGTTGTTCAGTGTTCTCCTGATGGTGGACTCATGAACATGAACATTAGCCAATGTGAGAGAGGTCTTCAGATGCTTAGAAGTTACCCTGGGGTCCTTTGTGACCTCGCCGACTATTACACGCCTTGCTCTTGGAGTGATCTTTGTTGGTCGACCACTCCTGGGGAGGGTAACAATGGTCTTGAATTTCCTTCATTTGTACACAATCTGTCTGACTGTGGATTGATGGAGTCCAAACTCTTTAGATATGGTTTTGTAACCTTTTCCAGCCTGATGAGCATCAACAACTCTTTTTCTGAGGTCCTCAGAAATCTCCTTTGTTCGTGCCATGATAAACTTCCACAAACGTGTTGTGAAGAGCAGACTTTGATAGATCACTGTTTTTTAAATAAAACAGGGTGCCCACTCACACCTGATTGTTATCCCATTGATTGAAAACACCTCACTCTAATTTCACCTTCAAACTAACTGTTAATCCTAGAGGTTCACATACTTTTGCCACTCACAAATATGTAATATTCGATCATTTTTCTCAATAAATAAATGACCAAGTGTAATATTTTTGTCTCATTTGTTTAACTAGTTTCCCTTTATCTATTTTTAGGACTTGAGTGAAAATCTGATAATGTTTTAAGTCATATTTATGGAGAAATATAGAAAATTCCAAAGGGTTCACAAACTTTCAACCATAACTGTATGTATGTGTTACAACAGTCCCTGGGAATGTTATTTCGTGCCACTGTAGGATGAAGTATTGTGTGTGGATGGTATGACAATAACGGCAATTGACTCTTCTTGAATACTAAAGCACACAGATGTTTGACAACAGTGAGAGCAAAACAAAAGTGAGGAAAATGAGTGCCTACACAACACAAATTAACTTCACTCTCTCTTCAGACTCTTTATATGGGCACAACCTGGATGCCTGTAGGCAGTTTGTAATTTGAGTGTTTATTTAATTTACATCTTTATTTTTCCAGATTTCTTACATAAATGTGAATTCTTACATGTGAATTTCCCCTTGGGATTAATAAAGTATCTATCTATCTATCTATCTATCTATCTATCTATCTATCTATCTATCTATCTATCTGTCTGTCTAAAGGTGAGTAAATAAATTCCTTTAGATATTAAAAATTCCTAAATAACTTTGGACTATGCACAGTGTATTTATTTCTCAAGTATATAGGAAATAACTTAAATACAATGAAAAAAAATCAAAGTCTTCTAAATAGAAAGCGATTCACAAAACAAAACAATTATATTAAAATGGTTGTGGTAATAAATTGCCAAACCTACACACCACCCTCTACCACCAGTACCTGTATATACCCTCTGCATTAAGATTAAGAATTATAACAAATTATAACAAATCCAATCTCTATCCCTTTTTCTACCTTTTCTTCACTGGGCAGAGGAATGTCTGCTCTAACAGCAATGTAGTGAGGTACAGTATTTAAAGTACACAGTACCATCACAGTGCCTGCATCACTGAGGTGAAAATCTGATGCTACAGTTTAAGAAGACAGTAGAAATGGTTTTTACACCTACTGCATATGTTGTGTCAGGCTGAATGCTTCTAAATTTGCCTTGTTTCTGGTTCTTAAGCCACTATCTGTTGGTTAGTTATAGATATCAACAGGTATGCCCAAGTGGTACTTGCTATGACCCATTAGTTGTCCACCACCAAAGATGATGTTTCTTGCTTTCTGATAAACTGGTGAATCGTACTTACTCATAGTTACTCCCAGGACACTCTTCGCCAAAGTCCTTCATGATTGCAAATAACATGTACATTCAATTCAGAGAAACTTAATGGCCGGTATGACTAAGGCGAAAGATCCTGGGCATATGAACGGATATCGGCTGAATCACAAATGTTTAGGTTAAGTACTACTGTACAAGTGTTTGGTAAATCAGGTGGTGGTCAGAGGCACAGCCACAGAATCTAAAGGATCTTTTTAGTAGGTTTTCTTTATTGTACCCCTACTAACTCTTCTCAAATATTTTGAACCCTATTTCCTGTCCTACTCATTTATTTCTTACACAACTGATAGCAATACAAAAATTTTTTGTCTAAATAAAGCTGAGTGCAACCTCAGAAAACAGCTTCTTTAAAAGTTTAAAGAGCACAGACATACAGTATTATTAGCTTACTGGATATTTTAAAGGCAGAAAGTATTTAAACTAATTTAATCTTACATATACATATAATCCTGCAGATGCATTACTGCATCTCATCAAAAAATGTTATTGTTTAGTCAATTATAAATATTAGTACTCTAAATTTTAACAGAACTGTCAAAACACAAATTTAATTTGCTCAGTCTTTTGACCAGTATGTAGCTATAGCTAGCAGAAAATGTAGCCTGTTTAGGAAGCACTTAGTGGTTAATGAGTAGGTTGAGAAGCACATAGATTACAAACAATTTAACATACTCCTTTACTTATGAAGAGTTTTGGGAAACAGTTGTTAATCAATAATCAGTTTTAATATGGGGTTTACAATGTTCTTAGTGTTACAGTGCTTTCACTATGCTCACCCAGACTTCATTAAGAGGTCTGGATATTACTACCACCAGTTTTATTATCAATATTAATACTATCGATCAAATGTTAAATGTACACTTCAAAGCAATGATGCTCCAACCATCTACTAGGCTGGTCTTAACTATGTTAAGCAGTACACATGTTTTCAAGAAAACTTTGAGTACATTCATTAATACCATCAATTTAAACATTAACAGCAGGTTAACTTCAACAGAAGTATAAAGAAATCACCATGGGTTTGATGTTTGGCCTGAAAATTCAGTGGTATTTTACACAGTGTTTGGATGCCATGTTTGCTCTTTTATTATTACCACAGCTAAAGACACAGGTCAGGGGAACTTGTAAAAGTAAATTGTGTTTTGGTGTAACACACATTTGTAAAGAGCATCAGCAACTTAATGAAGATAATAATAATAATGAACATTTGTCCTTTCATTAGGTAGGTTGTAGAATTTATCATCAACAACAACAATTTATTTCTTGTATAGCCAAAAAGCAGTGCCCCAGTCACAAAACTCCCAAAAAACCTCATAGAAAAAAACATGGAAGAATTCTTGTGAGGGGCAATTTAGAGAGAGCAACCCTTACAGGTAGGTTTAGCGTGCAATGGGAGTTAAAAGTCGGGTAAATATTGGTCTCGTCCGATGCGAGAGATGGACGTCTGAAATGGAGCTCCACTAGCAGTGGTGTTATTTTTTATATTATTTGCTTATTATCCTGAGATATCCTGTATTTATTCAACCCGAGAGGGACTGCTACAGTATATGTAAGCACATATAAACATGGCCAACAAGAAGGGGGGTTCGAAAGAATCGAAAACTAAAGCTATATCCAAGCTGTGATTAGCAAGCCTCTGTTCAAGATACGGCCTTTCAGAGACAGACCTGGATTAGATGGGCGAAAGCACAGACTCCTCGGGACCACGGTCCGCTACATCGTCGCCGGCTGAGAGCGAAAAGGGGAGCGAAGGTGTGATCGTGCGTTCTGATCTGGATAGTTCGCCGATTGGAGAAGATTACCTGAAACTGGAAAGGACCGTGAAGTCCGTGGCTTCAATTACGCAATTACGCGAGCCTGGAGCAGTGGGGACACCGACTACAGCAAAGTCTGCTGCTTCATCTACGGTACAAGAAGGCACAATTGAACTATCTGAACTGAATGTGTTGCTCGCTGAGCTGACGCAAGATATAAAGAAAAGCGAGAAGGCTAATGAGAAAGCAACAGCAAAGGCACTTGAGAGACTGAAACAGGAGTTGAAACAGGAGGTGAAACAGGCCAATGAATGGCTGCGTCAAGAAGTGCAACTTGAGCTTCGACAGGTGCTGGGTAAAATTGAAGAGCACATTCAGGAAAACTCGGTTAAACTGAGCACGCTTACTGATCAACTGGAGGATTTCAAGGAGACATTCATGAATCGGATTGAAATGGCTGAACATTTAGCTGCCAGTGCCGAGGAAAGAGCAGTAAATGTCAGTTCCGAATGCAAAAAACTTGTTAAAAAACTTGGAGACAGACTGGCTGCTTTAGAAGATGGGAGTAGAAGGTATAATGTCAGAATTGAAGGTCTGCCGGAGAATCGAGAAAGTTCAAACCCTGTGAAATTCGCAGCTGAACTTTTTTCTAAAATAATCGGGGACGACTTTAAAGCAGAATCTGAGATAGCAGCGCTTACAGCGCTCGGATCAAACACCGTCAGACCCGACCAAGATCTTTTATAGTTCGTTTTGAACGATTATCATTTAAGCTAGAGGTGATGGCACTCCTCAGAAACAAGGAAGATATTATATATGAAAATAACCACATTCGTATCTTCCCTGACTTCTCTCCAGCAACAGCTACTAAACGCGCAGCCTTCTATAATATTAAACAGCGCTACGGCAAGCCAGTGTCAAATACAGCCTCCTGTATCCGCAAAACTGAAAGTGGAATGGCAAGGTCAATTCTATGTCTTCGCTAGCAAGGAAGAAGCAGAAAATGAATTAAGAAAGCTGATCCCGGGACTATTCTGATACATAATTGTGAGTCTTGGCGGTAAATGATAAGGCTAGGACTAATAATCTACGTTCTTATCTATTCGTTTTAAAATAGAGTTTTTAATCAGCATATATTTTCATATATTCTCATATATTCTTATTATTACTTAGTATTACTAGGGCACTATCTGTTTATGTTTTATTGTGCTTAATTACTTTTTCCTCTTTTTTTTTTTCTTTTTCTTTTCTAATTATTTCATCTCTACCCTAAACGAGACTGTTCAATATCATACCCTTGGTTTACTGTTATTGCTATTACTGCATTAAGACTTGTTATGCTTATTTTGGACACATCTTTAACACCATCACCCGGGTTTATTATCTGGGTGTATCATCTTAATGCACTAAATTTTTTTTTTTCTTTTTTTCTTTTTTAAAGACTATATTGGTAACAGATATCTCTATCTTTTAACCCTAAAGCCCACTGCATGGGGCTTGTTGTGCTTTGGACGTGCTCTGTCTCTGGGTATGTCAGAGGACTGGGACTGCGTGAAGTGGGTTTTAGCCTCACTTGGGGAGGCAAAAAGGGAGGGTGGGGGTTAAGGGGAGAGAAAGAGAGCAGGCTTGATCTATACCTAATCTATCCTCTCAATCTTTATAATTATAACTATCAACGTAATAATAAGCTGCATGGCAACAACTCTTGGGGAAATAGGAAATTAAGACCTAAACTATCTCACTTCCAGTTAAGACTATAAAATGACATCAAAAACTCAGAATCAGTGTCTCCATGATGGGACAGTTAACTTCGTAAGCTGGAATGTTAAAGGCCTGAATCACGAATTAAAGAGAAAGAAAGTACTTTCTCACCTAACAGGTCTAAATGCTAAAATAGTATTTTTACAGGAAACCCACTTACTAAGCAAGGATCAGTTCCGGCTGCAAAAAGACTGGACTGGCCAAATGTTCCATTCTAGTTTTACAAAGAAAACTAGAGGGTGGGAATTCTCATACATAGAACAGTACCATTTGTAGCATCAGATGTAGTATTGGATCCTGAAGGGAGATATGTAATGGTCATGGGAGACTTATCTAACTGTAAAATGATTTTGATAAATGTTTATGCACCTAATGTTGATGATAAGGAATTTATACAAAATTTATTTGCATCCATTCCCAATCTGAACACTCATAAAGTTATAATGGCTGGGGACTTTAATTGTGTTTTAAATCCACTTTTAGATAGGACTTCCTCCACAGGGGAACGCATCTAACACTGCAAAGATAATTACAAAGTTTATAACTGATCACAACTTATCAGATCCCTGGAGGTTTTTAAACCCAAATTCAAGAACATATTCTTTCTACTCACCAGTACATCATTGCTACTCAAGGATTGATTACTTCTTTATAGACAATAACTTCTTGCCTAAGATTAAATCTTGTAAATACGATGCTATTGTTATTTCAGACCATGCACCTATGATCTTGGAGCTGAAATTACTAAGCCCCATACACTCACCCCAGATGGCGCTCAACCGCTTCTATTAGCTGACGAGAATTGTACTGAATTTATATCCAAACAAATCAAATTCTTTCTAGAGACAAATACATCCCCGAGATCTCTGCAGGAATACTCTGGGAAACTCTTAAGGCCTTCTTAAGAGGACAGATTATCTCATATCTTTCCCACAGAAATAAATCCGAAGCCAAGAAAGTAGCAGAGATAAAAAGCGAAATTACTAAAATAGATGAAGAACATGCCAGACTACCAAGCGAGACTCTACATAGAGGAGGCAGGCTCTACATTCAGAATTAAACCTCTTGACAACTAAAGAAACTGAACAACTAATTTACAAATCCAGACATCATTATTATGAACATGGAGAAAGCTAATAAGCTTTTAGCTCAACAAATTCACAAGCAAGAAGTGCATAGCGCAATCTCGTAATCACTAACACGAACGGAGATAAAATCATCGAACACAAAAATATAATGCACACTTTCAGAGACTACTATAAATCCCTATATACTACTGAGTTTAAAGAAGACAATATACAATCTAATGCATTTCTGGATACATTACAGATACCACAAATAGACGCTTTTAGTGTGGAGGAACTTGATAAACCTCTGGCATTATCAGAATTACTAGATGCTATAAAGTCACTCCAAGGTGGAAAAGCAGCAGGCCCTGATGGCTACCCTGCAGAGTTTTACAAGAAATTCTCCGCTCAGCTAACTCCCCTCCAATTAGCAACATTTACAGAAGCCAGAGATAACCAATCTCTTCCACAAACCTTTCGCCAAGCACTAATCACTGTCTTTCCAAAACAAAATAAGGACTTATTACAATGTGCATCATACAGACCAATTTCACTTCTGAATAACACGTTAAAATACTCTCTAAAATCATAGCTAGAAGGATGGAGAAAGTGCTCCCTCGTAATATCACAAGACCAAACTGGATTTATTAGGGGCCGACACTTATCTTCAAATCTTCGACGCCTGTTTAATGTAATATACTCACCAACTAAATCAAACACCCCAGAAATATTATTATCATTGGATGCAGAAAAAGCATTCGACATGATTGAATGGAAATACCTTTTACTACATTGGAGAAGTTTGGGTTTGGCCCGAACATTTGTGCATGGATTAAATTACTGTATACTAACCCAGAAGCTTCAGTTTGCATCAATAACATTTGCTCAGACTAATTTAAACTAGAGCGTGGCACTAGACAAGGACGCCCCTTGTCACCGCTGCTGTTTGCATTGCCATTGAACCACTGGCAATACATTGTCGAAATACTGATCAGATAAAGGGGATTAGCAGAGAAGGACTGGAACAGAAAATCTCATTATATGCAGATGACATGGTACTGTATATATCGGACCCAGAAAATTCTGTGCCTGCAGTCTTAGCAGCACTCACAGAATTTCAAAAGATCTCTGGTCTCAGAATTAATCTGAATAAAAGTGTACTCTTTCCAGTGAATTCTCAAGCATATAATATTAGATTAGACACCCTACCTTTTATCATTGCAGAACAGTTTAAATACCTAGGGGTAAACATCACAAGTAAACATAAAGCTCTTTATCAACAAAATTTCGTCTGCATGGAAAAAATTAAACAAGACTTGCATAGATGGTCAACCCTTCATCTCACACTAGCTGGAAGAATTAACACTGTTAAGATGAATATTCTTCCTAAGCTCCTTTTTATTTCAAAACATCCAATATACATTAATAAATCATTCTTTAAGCAATTAGATTCAACAATAACCTCATTTATTTGGAATTCAAAACATCCACGCATCAAAAGAGCGACCCTACAAAGACAAAAGGCAGAAGGCGGCATGGCTCTACCTAACTTCCAGTTTTATTACTGGGCAGCAAATATACAGGTGATAAGAACCTGGACACAAATAGAAGAACATACACAGGCTTGGACCGCAATAGAAGTAAAATCCTGCAGTACTTCTTTGTATTCCTTGCTCTGTGCTCCAATAAACACACGTTATCGGCAATACACTAATAACCCAATTGTGCTCCACTCACTTAGAATCTGGAACCAATGTAGAAAGCATTTTAAGACGGAGAAGCTTCTATCTGTGGCACCCTGCAAGAGAACCACCTCTTTCAACCTTCACAAACATATGCAGTTTTAATATCTGGAAAAATTTGGAATGAACTTGCTTAGAGATCTTTATATAGACAACGTCTTTGCATCCTATGAACAATTACATTCCAAATTTAACATTCCAGCTACACATTTCTTTCACTATCTTCAAATCAGGAACTTTGTTAAACAGAACCTTCCAGATTTTCCTCATCTTGCACCCTCATCCATGCTGGAAAAATATTGCTCAATTTCAAGGAGTTAGACTCCATCTCTACAATATATAAAATCATTTTACAATCCCTTCCTTTCAAAGATCCAAGAGGACACTGGGAAAAGATCTCTCAATTAATATATCAGAAAAGGAGTGGAAAGTAGCAATGCAGAGAATTCACTCGAGCTCCATATGCGCAAAGCATACAATTATACAACTCAAAATTATATATCGAGCACATCTGACTCGACTAAAACTCTCAAAATGTTTCCAGGGCATGATCCAACCTGTGAACGTTGCAACCAAGTCCCAGCCTCACTGGGTCACATGTTCTGGGCCTGCACCAAATTAACATTATTCTGGACAAAAATTTTTAATTACCTCTCAGACAGCCTTGGACTCACAATCCCTCCTAACCCATTAACAGCTGTGTTTGGGGTTCTTCCAGAGGGCTTAAAGTGGAGAAAGACAAACAAATTGTGATTGCATTCACTACACTTTTGGCACGCAGACTCATTCTGAGAAACTGGAAGAACCCAAACTCTCCTCTTTAAGTCAGTGGGAAACTGATGTGTTATATTATTTGAAATTGGAAAAATCAAATACTCAGTTAGAGGATCTGTACAGACTTTTTCAAAACATGGCAGGATCTAATCAGTAATATTTTAAAATAAGTTCATAAAGCACAGAGAATTTATTAATTTAGGTATGTTTACAAGGCTTAAATTTTACACCGTTTGGCTTGCTCTCTCTCTCAGGGTGGGGATCGATCTGTTCTTAACTCAATTTTCTTTTTGTAAAAACTTGATTGCTTTGTATGGATTGTAATAAAATTAATACAAATAAAAAAAAAAAGTCGGGTAAATACTCCACACAAAATAGGATATACGTAATCCATCTAACAGAGGTAGATGGCCATTCTATCTTGTGTACAATAGTACAAACTATTTTGTTCTCGAACAGGGCTCCTCACCAAGTGAGGACACAGGGTGACAACTCTCAAAGCAAAATGCAAAAGTAGATTCCAGCACTCATTAAATACATACCTATCACATATAAGGATACAGATTTGTTCAAATACATCTACAAACTAATTAACAGAAATGAAGAACAATTTCTGGCTATCATCTCATTGTAGAACCACAGCCAGATTGTAAGAAAGGAATCATAGACAAGCCAGACACACTCAGAGTCCTGGAGACCTTAGCCAACTAGCCACCTCCCCAATACTGGCCATTGAACATTTGGTCCAGCCAATCTAATAAAAGGAACTGTTGATTCCAGTGCTTCTTTATCTGAGATGACTTTTCCATAGGCAAACAAAACAACTTGACAGTGCAGAAGTGGCAACATTTTCCAAAAGAGGATACCAAGAAAATCAAAATAAGGGAGGTTTTGTAACAGTTTATAAATGTTGTATTACTTATATTTTAGTACTAATGACTAACCACAGAGACACAGTATGCACAGCCAGTCAGCAGCTCTAGCCACGGTATGCTAAACTGAAGAAGTGAATAGTCACCTCGTATAGTAGCAGGCAGACCATATTAGTATATGAAGAATGTACAGAATTTACATCTTGAATTACATGGTGTTAAATTTTATCTTTCAGAAAATTTGTACAAGCACATTTTTAATTTTATGTAATTATAAGTCAAAATTAATTACAATTTTGAAAAATGCCTTGCAGTGAGCACTGAAAACAAATTACTTCTGATTTCTGTAGCAGAACCTGGGTTCTCTTTGTTCTATTTTGGGCAGAATAAGTTAAATGATCTCCTGTGATTTTACCAATTGAAATGTGCGAGATATGTAGTTCCCAATTATCAAAAAGTATATGATTAGTGAAACCTGACCTGACAGATGACTGAAAGGCGCACTAGGGTATTACAGACTGCTGGAGTCTGGTGTGTAAGAGGGAATGGATTAGATAACAGTGTCACTTGTCAAAATCCACTCAGCATGCTGCATTTTAAAACACACACACACAAAGTGAATCTAATAATATTCCTAAAATAATTTATCATTAACTGTTTTTTTTTGTATGTTTACTGCCTAAATGTCAAATATAAGCATTCTTTATTTTATACAGTACCTTTCTACAAGTAACACAATCTCAGGGTTCTTTACAAGTGCACAGCTTACATTTGATTGATTTGTAATTTCTAAGTTGAACAGATTTGTCCATGGTCACACAGTGATTCAGCAGCAGCAAATGAACTAGTACCCTTGTGACTTACAACAATAAAATCCCTAAAAATTATCTTTATTAAAATAAAGCATAATATAATTGCACAAATAGCAGACAAGAGACTTAAAAGAGACAAGTTAGTAACTGAGTTTGACAGTGTCTTCCTTTGAATAGCGTACAAGTATTTGTAATATTATTAGACACCTTACCTTATTAGAACATTTCAGGTGGTCTGCTATTGCTTGTGTTCTTAATAACTTATAAAGAAGCCCTTATCCACCATATTTTTAAAGCAAGAACATTCATCCATCTCAGTTTAAAGAACTGAGATTTCGAAAGGGTGACAAATAATTATTGCCACAAAACGTATTATTATTATTGATCCATTCATCCTCCTACTCATTTATTTACTGAACCTGCCTTTCAAGTTATTTTCAAGGTATTAGAGCTATACTGGGAAGCATCAGGCTTAAAGCAGAAAATAACTTAAAAACACATCAGTTTTGTTATTTGCAATATAATTATTTCCACATTACCTATTTTTTAATATTACCAGATATAATATAAGTGATAAGCACTTCCATTTTACTAATCCAGTGTCTTGGGTTTGAAAGTCATACCTAGTCATTGCCTTATTGTATGTAATTTGTCCCTATGCACTTTACTGCCTTCTAGGATTACACCAAATATTGCCAGTAATGAATTAAGAATTAAGTTAAGAGTTATTGTATTGTAAGGCTGTCTACGAAGTATGTAAACATCATTTGTTAATTTAGTGCAATCTTAAAATATAAGACCTAGTGATTCTGGAACTCAATGTTTACAAGTTAGATTTTTCCCTGGGTAAATTTTAGGTAATTTAAAACAAAATATAAATGATTCATTGAAGATTTTTAGTTGAATTATGGAATGCTTTGTGCAAACTGAACTAAAGTGCATTCTGAATGGCTGAGTTCTGTTCCTGTTCTGAGATGCTAATTGAAAATTTCAATAATTGCATTGTGAACTTCTTGCTTATGAATTTGTTGGCCTAAAATTATATTAGTCTTCTCTCTATGTTCATAATAATGATGTCATAATTTAAAAATATGTTTTTACAGTTTCTCTTGTCAAAAGACTCTATCTGGATTACACAGCCAGTTTACACTATAAAGTACCTCATTAGGAGATCTGTCATATTCATAATATATTCTGGAAATCTGTGCAGTAAGTTCTGATGTCTCACTAGTTGCAAGTTTTTTGTTTTTTTTTAATGAGAAGGATATGAAATATTTTGTCCTCTTAAAAATGCCTTCAAAATTTCCAGATTGTTGTTGTGGAAGCCTCTGGGCTTGCATTGGTCTCCAAGAAATTATCAATTTGTTTGGAATATTAATTCTATAAATTCCTCAACTGCCACTGACGGGGCATTAAAATGCCAGTTGTGAATGGAGTATGTACAGTACGTGATGTAAACTCCAAAAAGAGGGGACCGCGGTCATCCCTGTGCAGTGTGCATATTAAAAGCTTGTGATATGCTGGTAAAATCGGTTGTGAACATGAGAGCTTCATTTTCTCTTATTAAGCATGATTTAATGATACATAAGTCTTATACATATGGCATGATTTGTCAAATATTGTGTCCCACATTAGCCACCTTAGACCAGTCCAAAATAAAATTATTTTAGTATGCCATCATTTCACAGAGATAAATACCCATTTTATTGATGCTTTGTAAATGCTATTAACATTAAATTAGGTAATACAGTATATTTTCTTTTCTACATAGCTAATAACCTTTCATTCAGTCTATCCATTTTCTAAATCTGCTTTATCCAGTATAGGGCTGCAGTGGCCTGTCATGGGAACAAAATAAACAAGGCAGGAGTAAACTCTAAATAAGAGGCCACTTCCATTTTTAGTAATATTGGATTCGCCTGTCCTTTCTTGTTCATACTGCTTTGGTAAATTCAGATGACTTACAGAATGCGACATTTTACTAGTAATTAAAGGTATGCATTATTGATTCCTTCAAATTTGCCCTTTGAGTAAACTAAATTAACCAAACCTTTGGCTTAATTGTCTTGATCACAAACTGATTTCAAAGATGCAGTCTAATACATAGAAAAAAATGTACACCAATCTTTCAACTTGTAAAAATGTAGGTTATTAGTAATTTCTCAAATTTCTAACTTTCAGTGTCAGGTGTCATCTTAGACATTGTCTATAGTCTTACAAGGGGTTGAGTGATTTCAGGAGCTGGGGAGACATCATAAGCCTGCAACAAAGATTTTTCTGGAATCTGAAATGCAAGGGTATCAAACTAAACAGTATTAACCAATGACTGACTGTAAGCGGTCCATACCAGAAATATCACAGACACTAGACACATCTGCCCTGGTTTTCATATTTTGTTCCTGCAAATGGGACCCAAACCTCCAAAGTTATAGTATAAAGTATAATTTATCCAATAGCCCAATTAAAAAAAAAAAAAATAATCAAAGGATACTGTAAGCTGATTCAGCGGGTTGGAAAATGGATGGATGGTAAGCAGAAAAATACTCATTGTCAAAAACTGTTTAACTAAACATAGATCAATCTAAACATTTATAAATAATTATTTACAAAATGTCCTTCTCAATACCCCACAATATGATAAACAATAACCGGTTAACAACCACAAACACTCACTATTTGTTAACAAACAGTGGCACAGTGATCCTGCGGCTTCTGGAAATTAAAGTCCTTTTCATGTAGCACTGCTACATACATGTACTTGGAGATGTGAAATTAAAATCAGAGTACTTGGAAACCCAAACAGACATGGGGAGAGGAGGCATACTCCACAAATACAACGTCTGGGTGTATCATTCAAACCTAGGATGCTGGATCCCTCTGTGCCTCCGTACTGCCTTGTATGTAGTATAAGTAACACAATTTTGTTTTATTATGATATTAAATGACATCAACTGTAGCTTATTGTAAAGAACTATACCATAATTGGTAACAAATCACTTTCATTACCTTTCTCCTGGCTTCAGTTTCCTCTTGCAGCACGTAATTTTTCTCCTAGTATTGGTTTTGTGCATGCTTATTTTAATTATAGGGCATTATTTTTGTACTACTTTTGTTCTTTTGATTTTTATTCTTATCATTATTTTGTCATCAGGTGCTATTTTGTTTTGGTATGTATATTTTAGGCACTGCCACTCTATATGTTGCACTAACCATTCTCATATATATGGCAACATCACTACATGTGATGGCAACATGATGTGCCCATTATCGTAGTTTTGGGGTAAACCTTGGGTTTTGTTTGTTAATAAAATCTTCATTGGGGCTCATCTGTATTTGCTTAATTTTCACCTCAGCTTTGTACTTCAACTGTTTTATCTAAACCCAAGATAGTTTGTCTTTCTCTTTGTTCCAACCTCTTTCAGTTTTTATTGCAAGTCAGAGGAAGCTCAAGATAAGTGCTGCCTTACAGATCCAAGAAACTGTGTTTGAATCCCAGATGGGTCACTTCCTGTGTTGAGTCTGCACATTATCACTGTGGCTGTGTAGGCTTCATTCAAGGTGCTATAGCCCCCAAAAAAAAAATTGCTTGCTGGTGTAAATGGGGATTCTAAAATGGCCAATGTGAGTGAATGTGGCTTGATCTATGAGTGTTTTATTGTCCACTTTTGGTACTTTTCTTACTCCTAATGTTGGTGGGATAACTATGGCCAGCTGCAGCTCTAGAAATACAATTAGGCAGATCAAGAAATGGGGGTGCTACACAGTTAAATGGTTATAAATCTGAAAATGCCTTAATCCTGAAAAGTATTTTTTTTAGAAAACTGTCTCCTCAGGGGAAGGGCTGCAGATATGAGTTGAAGAATGGTTCAAGGGCTGCAGTATGTACACAGGATGTGAGTTGAGAAGAATGGTTCGCGTGAACGTATCATGCCCTAAGTCTAACAACCAATGGGAGTTATGTCAAGGGTATGTGAATACCTTGTGAATATTACAATGTAGCCAATTAACATTAAGAGATAAGAGACTGCAAAAGAAATGTAGCCAATCGCCATTGTTTACCAAATAAGCATATAACTTGCTGTATACAAATGCAGGCATTTATATAATCTCTAAAGGGAATAAAAAATTAAGCAAAACTCTACTCAGGGACAGTCCTGTCTGTTAATCAGTGGCCGCAGGGTACCCCTTTTCATGAGTAGAAAAAGAATAAGCTTTCTCCTGTCTGATTCATGTAATTGTCTGATTCTTTGACAGAAAAAGCAAAGATTATCGTTTCTTAAAAAAAAAACACATTGATAAAATAGTAGTATAGTTGATGCCAAATTTAACATTATTAGTCAAGTAATGTGAACGTTCTGAGGCATGCAGCCTTGAAGCATTTCTGTTCAATTAATACGTATCAATAAATATTTAATCCTTAATCCCTAACTTCAAATAGCTTCAATTTTTCTTTACTGTATTTTCTGCAATTTTTAAAATATAACAATTTTAGAGGTCTCAGTTATTTCCTGGTTAGTTTTAATAAATGAAAAGCCTACTGTATTGCACAGCATGACAATAACAGATATAAATAGCAACACAAATGTGTTACTTGATGTAGTGAACTTTAATTCATATAAATATCTGCAATTCTCAGTGGCCCGAGTGTCATTTATAATGATTAATATGAAATGTAATGATAGAAACAGATGCTCATAGGAAGCAATCTGAGATTAGAAGTTAACCAGACAGCACATCATGCACAGCATTACACCTTTCCTTGCTGGTAAGCATCTTTGCTTCAATGTACCTGTGAAATTCTCACAGTCCCCAGGGGTGGTAAATTACCACATGTGGTGCAACATCATGTACAGTTTTATGTTAATAAGCTGTTTAACTGCTCATGAAAAGGACTTGCAATACTCCCATTTTAAAGCATAGTGTTATAACATCTATTTTAACTTTTGTTGCTGTTTAGTTAATTATGAAATCAATTATACTGCAAATTACTGGTTCTTAGTAAGCCAGTAGTTTTTCAGAATGAAAAACTGTACAAAATCTAGGTAGAAAAAATGATAGATAAAGTCATTTAACTTCCAAAGATAAAAATGTATTTTTAATAACCTTGATCATTTATATTTATGGGTGCATAGTTTTAGGGTTGGCAAAAAATGTAATAAAGCAATAAATAACTTACAAATCAGCCACCTGATCAGTTCACTGTATAGCTTAGAGCATTACATTATTATGCCAGCACCTCCTACATTGGCCTACTTATGGAGAGACCCCTGACCTCTTGTTTGTATTCATACTTTTCACTAAGGTAGCTTTGTTCTACTTTCTTTGTGTTCTAGTTCTGAAAGGAAGACAATGAAGTGACATTGAATAAAACACAGAACAGTTAAATGTTTTCTGAAGCCAAAGACATACAAACTACAACATTATTCAATACTTTTGAATGTTATTTTTTCCTTAGTTTGGGAGGCTTTTAAGCAATTTTATTATAAGAGAATGAAATTACAGCAAGTCACACACAAGTTATTTAAGGTAAAGGGAACAAACACATTAAAAATTTAGAGGGTTTATAAACTTTGTATGAATCCTTTGTGGTGCAATTTGATGTAGAAAATATCAGAGTTTTATATCTGGCTAACAAAAACATTAACAATATATACTGTCAGAACTTGTTTAGTTGGTTGTCATTCTGGGACTAATAAATAACTAAACAAAATAAAAATGAATGCTCAAGTGCAGAAAGACTTAATTGGATATAACCACATTCTTGTCCTGGCTTATGTTTATTGATTTTTTTTTAATTATTCTGTTTTTATCAAAATATAATTTTGAATTTTATCATGTTTTGGATTTTGTTCTGTGTGTTTATTTAATATGGTGTTATTTATTATTTTTCATTTTTTTTATTATGTTTAGCTCCTATGTAATGTTTTAGTAAATGGGCCCTGTCTCCTTAATGTGGGGCCACTGGGTGTTCTTTCTTCAGTTTTGGGATAATATTATTTCATTTCCTTAATTTCTCCTTTATTTATTTAGATTTTAGAATTTAGACTCCAGCATTTTCTTTTAAGGTACTGATTCTTGGTTTATGCACAATTGGATTTATTTTCTTTTTTAATGTTTCCACTGTTTTCCTTTCCTGTTTTATTTTCTTCTTTTTTTGAATAATAAACACTGATTATGGGTATTTTTTAACCCATTTTTGGGGCTTGTGCAGGCTGAAGCTTGTCTTTTGATTTGGGACTAGGTTGTACTGGTTGAGGCCTAATTCAGGCAATCAGGTGTGCATTTAGACATGGTCTGGCCTTTTTTTTTGTATTTCTTGGAGGTCTGTCCACCTTTTTTGATTTTTTTTGTTTCATAACAGTTATACTCTATAGAACATCATCCAGGAGTCCTGCATGGAGTAATTGACAAATACACACCCTCCCACCCTGTCTGCATTTAACCTTTAATCGCTAAAAAATTGATATCTTTAGTGTTATGTTTTCCTGGAGTCTTATTCCTGACTCCACCTTTTTACCATTTTAGTTAAGTTCCTTTTTCCTTTGTCCATTATTAATAATTATTTTCAATTTCATTTGGAGCCAAATTGTGCACAACATTCAATTAGTTTGTGGCCCTATGGTGTTGTAGCTACCTGAGGGGCAATAAATTTATTTCTTGGGATTTCAACTCTTTTAATGCCATTTGCTTTCCCTCTTTGTGCAAAATTTGCTTCCTAGGTGTCACATACAGCATTACCTCTTAATTAATTTAATTTAGCCCTGTGACTCTTTTGTGGGGTATGGAATATTGTAACAAATAAGTATCTGGGTGGGCCATTCATTTTGTTTAAAAGATTAGAATTTTATCCATTTCATGAGACCCAGCCTTCAACCAAGTCTCATGGATGTGTTTCTTTCAAATGCCTGATGACTATACAATAAAATGGATAAGCATCAACTAGTCATGAGCTCTAAGACCGATCACTCTCTTGCTTCAGTGTTCTCCTTTATTAAATCTTGTCTAAGTAATTTAATCTGTAATGAGGCTGTCTGTCTTCTGGGATATAGTCTTTTCTGAGCTGACCAATGTTGTGACACCTTTTCTGGAATTTGTAATGCTTAATTGCTAATCATTTGTCTCTTGAAGAAGTATGTTTTTTATAACTGGAGTTTGTGTCCCACCTCAAACATATGCTACTTTTGCAATGCAGTTTTTAGTAGATCAGATCTCAGCTGTTGAAAATAAATACCTGGGGCCTCATGTATAAACGGTGCGTATGCACAGAAATGTTGCGTAAGAATGTTTCCACATTCAGATCGCGATGTATAAAACCTACATTTGACATAAAGCCACCCACTTTTCTACGGTACCGCATACCTTGTCGTATGCAAGCTCTCCGCTCGGTTTTGCAGACTGGCGGCACCCAGCGTCAAAGCAGTGCTACTGCTCCAGTGTAGTTACCCTTTAGTTGTTAGAACCACATTCTTGACGTGGATTTATAAACACACTGAAACTAACCGCATATTTATTAGTTGTAATGCATCTGATTGTAATTAACCTGTAACAATATAATGGCCCAGGGAATAGCCATAGTATTCCAAATACCATAACTGCTTTAGCGTTGTTACTCTCATTGCACCTTTTTTTTTCTTCTTTCAGCTGCTCCCGTTAAGGGTTGCCACAATAATAATAACAACAACAACATTTATTTATATAGCACATTTTCATACAAACAGTAGCTCAAAGTGCTTTACATAATAAAGAATAGAAAAATAAAAGACACAATAAGAAAATAAAATAAGTCAACATTAATTAACATAGAATAAGAGTAAGGTCCAATGGCCAGGGTGGACAGAAAAAACAAAAAAACCTCCAGACAGGTGGAGAAAAAAATAAAATCTGTAGGGATTCCAGACCATTAGACTGCCCAGTCCCCTCTGGGCATTCTACCTAATATAAATGAAACAGTCCTCTTTGGATTTAGTGTTCTCACGGAAGGACTTCAAAATGATGGTCACGTAGACTTCTGCCTTTTAATCCATCCATCATTGTTGGAGCATCATGATGCTTTGAGTAGGTGGAGGTGGCGCAGGCCACCACCACAAAGAAACCGGAAAAAGAAACAGAAGAGAGAGTAGGGGTCAGTACGGATTTTAGGGCCACCATGAATAGCTATTACGATGAATTGAACATACAGAGTACCAGAATTAAGTTAAATTGAAGTTATAAAAAGGCCATGTTAAAGTAATGTGTTTTCAGCAGTGCTTTAAAGCAGGCCCGTCGCGACAAGGCAGGCAAACCAAGCAATTGCTTGGGGCCCCGAGCTGGCCTGGGGCCCCAAGACAACGACTGGTTAAGAATAAAATGCAGCAACAAACTGTGTGAGCGCCCCATTGATAGTGAATGCAGTAAAGTGCAATGACACTGTTATCGGGATCCCCCTCAAGGGGGCCCCCCTCGCTGACAGCAGCCAGCCAACCACGCGATCTCTGCTGCCGACAAAACTTCCTCGGCAGTCATGAAGCGGAATTATGCTTCAGGAAGCCAAAAAAGAAAGAAGAGAAAGGAAGAGGAGGATAAGAAAAAACAAGACAGTGGTAAGTGATAAATTACACACATAAAATAGCTCTACTTGTCTTGTACAAATGGTGCAATTTTGCAGCAGGTAGGCTAGCAGAAATATGTTTATGTATCATACATAAATGACATGACATTGCTATAGCTTTGTAATAGGTTTTGATGAAAGTGGCATAGCATGCTATACTAACTATTTCACTGTGATAATCTATTTAGGAAAACCACACAATAAATTCTGTGCATCAAACATTAACTTGGGATGTTTTTAAGCATTGGTAGTCGACTCACAGCACTACTAATAATTAGTAAACATTTAGTTATAATTTCATTGTTTGTTAACAGTAAAAAGTTTATTTATATAGCACATTTCATACACAATGGCAATTCAAAGTGCTTTACATAGAAGAAATTAAAATAATAAAAAGAAATAAGAATAATTAAAACAGTTTAGAAAAATAAAATAAAATACAGTACAGTCGGACGAACAGCTGCACAGTGCTCATTCAGTAAATGCATAGCTAAAGACTAAAGATTAATTAACTGTCAATTTACCTTCTATTAATGATTGTTTATTTGTACAGTGGTGTTTTTTGCAAATGTTCAATTGTTGAAAATGTTCAAATTTTATGCACTTTATATGCAACAGCAGTATTTGCACTCTAAACATTTTTTATTTATGCACAGTATATGCAACAGCAGTATTTGCAGTGTAAACCTTTTTTATTTATATAAAGTGTGAGTGAATTTAAACTGTATGGCTATGCTCTGGTTCCTTTGCGTGCGTGCGTGCGTGCGGGGGGCCTCCATGTCCATTTTGCTTGGGGCCCCCAAATTCCTTCAAACGGCCCTGCTTTAAAGTGCTCTACTGTACTAGCCTGGATAATTCCTATTGGCAGGCTATTCCAGATTTTAGGTGCATAGCAGCAGAAGACCGCCTCACCACTTCTTTTAAGCTTTGTTCTTGGAATTCTAAGGAGACACTCATTTGAGGATCTAAGGTTACGATTTGGAATATAAGGTGTCAGACATTCCGATATATAAGATGGGGCGAGATTATTTAAGGCTTTATAAACCATAAGCAGAATTTTAAAGTCAATCCTGAATGACACAGGTAACCAGTGTAGTGACACCAAAACTTGAGAAATGTGTTCGGATTTTCTTTTCCTAGTTAGGATTCTAGCAGCTACATTCTGCACTAGTTGCAAATGATTTATGTCTTTTTTGGGTAGTCTTGAGAGGAGTGCGTTACAGTAATCTAGTCGACTGAAAACAAACACGTGAACTAATTTCTCAGCATCTTTCAGTGATATAAGAGGTCTAACTTTAGCTATGTTTCTTAGGTGAAAAAATGCTGTCCTAGTGATCTGATAAATATGCGATTTAAAATTCAGATTACAGTCAACAATTACCCCTAAGCATTTTACCTCCGTCTTGACTTTTAATCCTAATGTATCCAGTTTATTTCTAATAGCCTCATTGTATCCATTATTGCCAATCACTAAGATTTCAGTTTTCTCTTTATTTAACTTGAGAAAGTTACTATTCATCCATTCTGAGATACAAGTCAGACATTGTGTTAGTGAATCAAGAGAATCGGGGTCTTCAGGTGCTATTGATAAGTAGAGCTGTGTGTCATCAGCATAGCTGTGGTAGCTCACCTTGTGCCCTGAGATAATCTGACCTAACGGAAGCATACAGATTGAGAAGAGCAGCGGACCCAGGATAGAGCCTTGTAGAACACCATATTGGATATCATGTGTCTTTGAGTTGTAATTACCACAACTCACAAAGAATTTTCTACCTGCCAGGTAGGATTCAAACTAATTTAAGACACTGTCAGAGAGGCCCACCCATTGACTAAGGCGATTTCTAAGAATATTATGATCAATGGTGTCAAATGCAGCACTCAGATCTAAGAGGATGAGAACAGATAAATGGCCTCTGTCTGCATCCACTCGCAAATCATTTACTACTTTAACGAGTGCAGTTTCTGTGCTGTGATTTGTTCTAAAACCTGACTGAAATTTATCAAGAATAGCATGTTTATTTAGGTAGTCATTTAAATGCATAATGGCTGCCATCTCCAGAACTTTACTTAAGAAAGGCAGGCTAGAGATGGGTCTAAAATTTTTAAGAGCCGAGGGGTTAAGATTATGTTTCTTAAGTAGGGGTTTAACTACAGCAGTCTTAAGACAGTCTGGGAAGACCCCCGTATCTAATGACGAATTTACTATGTCAAGAACATTATCAATTAGCACGCCTGATACTTCTTTGAAATAATTTGTTGGTATTGGATCAAGGACGCAGGTGGAGGGTTTTAATTGAGATATTATTTTTTGTAAATCAGGTAAATCTATCCTAGTGAAAGAGTTTAATTTGTTTATAACAGAATGCTGGGGTTTAGGAGGATCCTTAGTGTTGGAGGGATATACTATGTTATTTCTAATATCATTAATTTTTGATTGAAAAATACAGCGATAGCCTCACAGGTTTTACTGGAAGTACTTAGGAGGCATTCCTTTGAGTTACCTGGGTTTAGTAGGCGATCAATTGTAGAAAATAAGACTCTGGGATTACTAGCATTGTTATTTATAATCTTAGAGAAATAGCAGCGCCTCTCAAGATGGACAGTGTTATTGTATTCTGTTATTTTGACTTTTAATATTTCATGGTGGATAGTAAGTTTAGTCTTCCTCCATTGACGCTCAGCTCTGCGGCATGTTCTATTTAAATCAGACACTCTTTGGGTCTTCCATGGTATAACAATGCTAGAAGATTTTTTCACTGTCTTTTCAGGTGGAACTCTGTCAACAGCAGCTCTCACTTTAGTATTAAATCTTTCCACCTTACTATTTACATTATCCTTGCTATTATAGTTGGCACTATAAACGGACTGATTGCTCAGAATGTTTGTAAGTTTTAAAGCTGCTGCTGAGTCTAAGAAGCATTTTTTAACAATATGCTTCTCATGGGTGTTTTTTATCATTATTTCTATATTAAAAAGTAGAAGAAAATGGTCTGATAGACCAATATCAATGATCTGCTTTATATCAACTTTCAGTCCTTTAGTAATCACTAAGTCTAACGTATGACCTGCTTTATGTGTAGGCTGATTAACGAGCTGCCTCAAATCAAAAGAATCCAGGAGGTTCATAATTTCTTTTACTTTTAGGTCACACTAATTATCTATATGAAAATTAAATTTGCCAACTATTAGGAGTGTGTCATAGTTAGTAATTAAGTCAGAGAATTCCTCAAAAAAAGACGCATTGAATTTTGGAGGTCTATACATGGATAATACTAGAACTTGAGAATCTCCATGGATAACAACGGCGAGATACTCAAAGGACTTGAACTTACCAAAACTGACATCTTTACATTTTAATCAGCTCGAGTAAATGTTTGCCAAGCCGCCCCCCCTTTTTCCCTGGTGGTCTGCACGAGTAAAACTGTAATCCGGAGGTGCAGATTCAATTAAAACAGCCACGCCGTCTGAGTTAAGCCACGTTTCACTTAGTGCAATAAAATCTATTTTTTTATCACTAATAAGATCGTTGATAAAAAAACGTTTTGTTAGTTAAAGCTCTAACATTTAATAGTGCCATGGGCAGAGATGGGTATTATATGCGTTATTGATATTTGGAATAGGAACTAAATTATTTTTATTAGCGTCGCTCTGTGTGTATTTTTTGTTTAATCTGTGATCTGTTATTATAGTTTTAATACATTGTTCCTCTAAAATAGTAGTTTTAATTAGATTATTGGAGTTTATGCCATATTGCCTAGATTTTCTATGTGCATTGAGATTGCTTATTACAGTATTAATGTTGTGCACTTTAACGGAAGATTCTATTAAACACTTATCATGTCCTAGCACAAAAGTATCATTTCGGAAGGGGTTAAGAGCAATGGATCATCTTTTGCCATATTACTCTCACTGCACCACTCAAGAGTATTTATATCACTGTATCTGATGGGGAATCACAGCTGCAGCTGATCGGAAAGGGAATTATCGGTGTACAGCATCAAGCCCACTCTGTCTCAGCCACGGCAAAATGTTTCAAAGTCTTTCCTGTACGGACCTCGCGGTTTAGAAACAGCTTCGTCCCAAGAACTATAAACGCACTCAATCAATTGCTCCTTGTAGAACTGTTTGTACTTATAAGTACAATCACCCCACCATAAACTACAGTGCACTACAGTTATAATATTGCACAACCTGTGCCACTTTATAAAGCACATATTTACATATGATGACAATATCATTTATAAGATGAAATGCTGCAAAATATGTTGATTATGTTACACAGATACAACTTTAACTTCATTTAAATAATCTGTATTGTTAATATTTAAACATGTGAGGACACTGTGCCGCAGCGCTAGCAAGTTCACGTATCGTTCCTGCCTCGTGCTGTATATTTGCTGAAGATGGCGCGACACTGGAAGGATAGACGGATAGAATAATTAAACGCGTACTATGAAGATATTTCAATGTTCCTTAAAAGTTTTGAAGAATCGTCATTGTAAGCTTACAGATGGCATAACATCTATTACAGAGATGATTGTGTGACAATTGGGTATTTGGAGAAAGAAAAGTAAGGACAGGAATTGAAGGATAGTACATTTGTAAGAGACAGTACTGCTACAGTAATTTCATTGAAGGTCACGCACAATCACACACCGTGTTCCCCTGTTTAATAACGTGCTTTAACTTCTATCATCATTAAAAAGATATCACGTATACATCTCAGTATTTTAATTATTCAGAGAGCTGTAATATCATGAATGTAATGGATTGAAGTTAACATTTCATGCTTTTTTCCTAATCTGTGTCTTTTTTTCTCACTGTACCCTAATAAGCTTCCATATGACACTCGGACGGTGGGCTATGTCTCGCCTTTTCACGGCGACTTTGATATATGACAACTACTTTTTTATGTCGGGCACTGTGCGACTTTGTGAACTTGAGCTTGTTTCTCAAACACGCTATGTCACTCGATCAACTTCCTTTTGTTGATTATACCACTGTATAAACCAACAAATAGTATGTTTTTCTTTGGTCTTTGCTGAAATTCTTATATTTTCCCTCTTGCTTTTGCCAATGCCTTTTCATAGAATGCTGAGCTTAAGGTCTATTTATATTGATTTGCATATTCAAAGAGGCGTAATTCTTGGAGGAGACGGGGCGGGACAGAAGGCGCGTGCACGTGCGTTAGTTTTCACGCTGATTGCACAGATTCCTACATCTGGAATTTTCTGTGCGTAAACACATTTCGGCTTTTGTGCTTACGTCATGTTATAGTGTGAATTCTATGCACGCTGTTATACATGAGGCCCCTGGACTCCATAGTTAATAATGTGGGTGGCTTTAATCTTTCCATGATAGTATGTAAACTCTCCAAGAAGTTGAATAGATGTCCTACTAGTAAGGAAAACCTCTACAGACCTGCCACATTATTATAAAGTCCATACTGGGCTGGGACAAGGCCATACTATTTCTTGTTCCTTCATACAGACAGAAATAAAAATCAGCTATTCCAGAAACAAGAACTGCATAAATGAACTGACTGAGCTCAGGGAAACCTGTGCTTGTTTTAATAAGTATACATACACGGTTAAATCTTACATCAATTTCTATCAGGAAAGCTGCTCACCTACAAAACAATTACTATAAAGGTACAAACAATTAAAAAGGAAGCTAACAAAACTGGAAATAATGTTCTATATAAAGAAGGAAAATACTGGCCAGACAGGGCAGTTAAGGATGTAAAATACAAGTACAAAAACAAACTTGACAGCTTTACTCCGCCAATAATTGCTCATTTGTTTGGAAAGACTACAAATTCAAATCCCCAACCCTCTGACTGATCCCCCTCTATCTAATCAGCTGAACAGATTTTACTGCACATTTGATAGGCACCACTGCACCACAAATAATCCAGCTAATGGCCCAACTTCACTAAATTGTCTGTCTTTCATTCAAATTCTTCATCTCCCATTCATATTATTGAGGATGAAACACAGTTGCTCTTCCAGAGACAGAAGTGTCGTACAGCAGGTGGCACAGATGTTGCCTCTCCCTCCACATTAAGGCACTGTGCTGATGAATAAGCAACAGTGTTTAAGATATTTTTAAGTTCTCTTTGACTGAATGCAGATTTCTGGACTTATTCAAACTATCCAGAATTACCTCAGTTTATTATCTTAATGATTAAAGACCAGATGCTATCACCTCACAATAAAAATGTTTGAATGTCTACTTCTGCAATATCTTAAGTCTTTCACACATTCTGTTCTTGAGCCCTTCCAGTTGGCTTATAAAACTAACAGATCAGTTGAAGATGCAGTTAACATGGCTCTATAGTACATTTGCAGCATTTGGGATTCCGTTTGTTAAGTTTGTGTCTCTTTTTAACACAATCATAAAAGGAATGCAGGTCTGCAAAAGAACTGTATTCAGGACCTTTAATATTCAGTAATTAAAGGCATTATAATTACAGTAAAGGTTACACTCTCCTGGTTAGCAAACTATTTCAATTATTATCATCACAAAAACATTACTGGTCTCTCAGGGCAAGAACCACTTGGTATGCACATTGCTCGTTTCCTTCTACAGTCACTCTGGTCACTATCATTTTATGATTCACCTTATAATTATGTATATCATCATCTCCAACCCCCTATTTCCAACCTAATTCATGTTTTAATGTTAAGGACTTATGTTGTACAGGGCATGAGTGCAGTTGTAAACATTATCATATTTTAAGTGTTATCGTGTTTTTTGCACTATAGTATTGTTTGCTACTATTGTCTATAATGATGATGTTTTATACTGTATATTGTTCTGTCAGTGACTATAACACTGAGACAAGTACAGGTAGTCCCCAGGTTACGGACATCCAACCTACGACATACGAACGAGGCCGCAGCTGCAAAGCATGTGCCTCAATAACTGCCGCTCCGTCATCTTCTGCCTAGGGACGCTGCAAGCGGTGGCTGGACGGAGGCTGGAGGGGGGCAATTTTGCTGCTCGTGCAGTGTAGCGTCCCTCGGGCGGCTCCCGGTGGCAAACGGTTTCACTGCCTGCCCACCTCACACGGCTGCCTGTTCATTCTCGGTGGGTGGCTGGTAATGCTGCAAGCGGTAACCCGGTTGTGGCTGAATGGAGGCCATTGAGGGTGAGCGGGGTGGCGGGGGATAGCATTGTAGTATGCCTCGGATTACTGCGTGTTGAATGGGGGCGGTGCTGCGGTAGACGCTGCAGGCAGCATACTGCAATGGAGGTGACTGTGAGGTGGGCTGGTGAACCGCCCCTCGCTGCCTCCATTCATTCTCAATAGCAAGCCTGCTTGTACTGTTATGTACATAGCAGAAAGTTGTCTCTTGTCAGTACAGGGTGGTCCAGATCTAATTATGCAGATCCAGATCATCTGCATGACTTTGATTTATGCACAGACGATTCAATTTCAGCGCGAAGATGATTCTTTGTGTCGTCAGTTCGCACACTTCTCGATGGTCTGAGATTTTTCAGGTGATTTTCTATGTAATAAACTGAATAAGTTATAGCGTAATGAAAATTGCATAATTATATCTTGCCCGCCCTGTACATCAGATGTGTTGATGACGGGTGCCTTCCTGCTGTGATAGTGTGTACAGTGCTGTACAGAAGAGCTCATCTTAACCTTTTGTCTTCACCCTTCAAGAATGTCTCTGAAACACAAATCTGATGCAAGTGCTGGTGCTACAGTAAAGAAGAGAAAAAACATCACCATTGAAAATAAAGAAATAATAAAAAGTTCAGAAAGAGGTGAAACACCATCATTCATTGGCAGAGCACTTGGTTACAGTTGGTCAACAATAGCATTCATTAAAATAATGTACCTGTTCCGACTTACATACAAATTCAACTTAAGTACAAACCTACAGCCTATCTTGTACGTAACCCAGGGACTGCCTGTACATTGAAAGACAGTAAAGTTCAATTTCAATTCAGGCAATTACATTTTATTCCCATTCTAGAAAAATGTCTTTATTTTTTACATTTTTAAAATTTTTGTAGTCAATAAATAACAGATGCTCCAAACCGCAAAGAAAACAAAATTGGGTGACTTCCTAATTTGTATGTATGATATGTCATATTTACTCCTATTTTCCTGTATGTATGAATTATTATCTTGCATATTCAAGATAAAATTACATTAAAAATGAGAAAAAGCAGTTTAGGCTTAATTAATTATGTCTTATGTATGACTCCATCTTAAATATCATTAGGTTGATGATGTCATGTGCTGCAACGTCTGTGCATCATGCAAACGGAAAATATTGTTAGCGACAACATGGCCTTAGTCACTTGAAAGAATGTAAAATGACAGAGTACAATATGTCAGCCCAAAAATATAATCAAAATAGCAATAAAAAATAATCACATTGTCAAAATGAAAATAAAAGTTCCAAATACGTATAACCATGCAATCCACAACTTCAGAAACTTAACAATTCATAACACACTTCTGACAAATTATCAACGTATTTGTACAATTTAAGCAATTAATTAAGCATTTCATGGTGTTCACTTCAAATGAGAGCAATATTTTACATACACAATATCAAATCATTGTAAAATAATTGTGTTATTTTTTTGAGAGTTCTCAGTAAGTAAAAATAATTAACAATGATCAGTTTCAAAAGCTTTTATGTGGTTTGGTTAGCCTCTGTGGATTTAATTTGATCTGTAAACAGCAAAATTCTGCAAACAGCGAAATTGAATAAATATAGCTAAATGCTTAATTTTTGCAGTTATATTAAAATGAATAGGGCCACTGTTCAAGTGCATCAAATATGATGTATTAAGAATACATATTAGCTAATCTTTACAGCTGTAACATTATTAGTTTACAAATCAACTTAGTTGTGTTTGTTTTAGAAACTAATTTTGCTGTTGTCATGACTGTGCAATGGACAAGCGCTTCAGTAAAACACTTTAAGAAATAATTAAGTACTAAGAAAATGAGTATATTGTGCAGATATTTCTGGGTGCTTATATTTAAATGAAAGCACCAGTTGCCAAGAAAGGAGGAAAGGCATGTGAGGAATGAATATTACTACCTTACAAGTACAGATATAGCAGTTCTTCATATATAGCCCAGTTTAGTTGTTAACACAGTATACTTTAGAGAAATACGATTGGGAATATTTTTTTTGGAGACCTTCTAATTGTTTAATTGAAATACAGTGCCTATAATAAAGTATCTATCTATCTATCTATCTATCTATCTATCTATCTATCTATCTATCTATCTATCTATCTATCTATCTATCTATAAAATGTAAGTCAATGGGGAAGTAGGAATTGAGCTAGTTTTGATTGGCTCTTTCTCATGTTTTTGTGCAGATGCTTTACACTTTTATTTTCCATCAATTAGAAAGAAATCCTATTTAAATAGTAATACATTTTTTGAAATCATTATTTCACATGGTGTCCTGTGATTTTTGTTGAGGTGGGCTCCTTTAAGGCTTATTTTGACTAGTAGTTGCAGCACATGGCTAACTATGATTGCAAATTAGCCATGCGGTGCTGCACTGCACAGCGATCAGTGTTATATATCCAGTGGCAGTACTCAATATTACCATTATGGTCAGCTAACGTACCCTCAAATTAAAATATTTTTTTCTGCCTTTTTTTAACCAAATATGGTATGGAAGGCTAGACTAGTGATTGGGCCTTGACATCATGCATGCAACAATTTTACAGTATACATGCGTAAATGTTGTGCGCATAGCTACTGCAACCCTCTGATATCACACTGGCTTTACAAAGCATCATGGTGTGCTAGGTAAAAACGTTCGTGTAAATTGACTGCACTGTAAATTTCTGGCAAAATATCTGGTAAACAAGGTTACCCGCGAATGCAGCATAAGCGTATAAAACGCTTTGTCAAATTTTGCTGACAAAAACTACTGATCAACACAAAATGTTAACGTGAAAACAGATCTCTGCAAGCTGGTCTAAATTAATTACAAATACAAAACACAAAATGATTTATTGCACAAGTACTCACCCATGACACATTTTCACTGGTGCATGCAGCCAATTGGTTTCAGAAGTCACATTAATAATAATATTAAGGAGAAGAAGAAAAGGGATATTTGTTTATTAAGGTGACAGTTTCAAAACATTTTAATATAAATATTTTAAGAAGACTGCCTTTTAGCATTCCTAATATTCCTTTAAAGCATTTTGTAGTTATTTATTTATTTACTGTAAAGTAAAATTTCTTACTATTTTTAAATTTAGAGATTAACTTGTTGTACATTGAGCATGAAATGCTTCTAAACCTGTTTTACTGTTCCTCAGTGTATTCCACACTTAATAGTTTTTCACTGTTTTTCTTTCTTTTAGATTAACAGTTTTAACATGACCTGTGTCAAAGCACTGTGAAATATATTAAGCTGACTAGTTCCAAATGGTTTAACCAGTCCTGATTATTGAAAAAATAATACTAAATCTATAAGGCTTCCTTGTCATTGCTTTTTTAACAATTAGTGTTAATAAACAGTCTTTGATTGCAAATAAATACACATGTCCCTGTGCTATGCTATTTGTAAAACTACTCCAGTTAATATTTAGGTATCCAAAGTTCCTTGTAATTTTTATGAATTTTTTGTATTTAATTTTTTTTTTTTCCTACTGTCCTGAACTTTTTTCAAAACTTTTAGTTTGCATTACAGGTTTTTGGGTTGCTGGCTCTGTTTCAGATATTCATTTTTTGTTTTAAAATTGTTTTAATCCACTTGTAAGAGCCATTTGCTACTTATTTAAGCTACATTAAATATTTTCCTAAATATTAGTGCATAGCCTTTGGGATGTTCCTACAACCCTCACAAGTTGAATTGGATTGGTGTATTCTAACTATTTCTAGCCTCTCTGACTACACATTATACTCAGTTAGTGACCTGCCTTGCCATGTGTAAGGCGTTAAGGTTTTAAACCGTGCCTTACATGCCAAGTAACATGAAAGACAATGTGCTGTATTTTGAATGTGCAGCACCATATGTTTAAAGCGTACAGAAAAAGAAGTAAAGCATCTTTAAGTATAGAAAGAACTAAAGTTTGACAAGAAAAGCTAAGCTTACAGAATATACAATTTTTAAAATTTTTGCCTTTTAACTACATTTTTTCTTAATTCTTGTGTGGATTATTTGCTTTGAATTTACACTAAATATTTTAAAACAAACTTTTGGACTGAGAGATTTCTTTTGGCACGTGTTTTACTCGTGCTTGATTCTGCCTTACACATCAGCAGCTACACCATTTGCAAAGTATTTACATTTTTCCTGATGCTGTTTTGTTTTTTGTTGGGAGCCACGGTTTTAGTGTTAAGGAAATTTTTTTAAATTTATGACTCATTTTAGTTATGCTTATTAAATGTGGGATAGAAATCTTGCATAACTGTATTAATATTAAGATCTCTTCCTTTATGTGAAAACTATAAGTGTTGTCTTTCCATACCCTTATCCCCTAGTTTAAAAAAAATTAACTAGTATACTCATACAAGTCCCCAATACATTAATACTCCTCCTGCTCAAATAACAGGCTGTCACTGAAGAAAAGGTCTCAAATGTTCTTAAAGGTGCCCCAATGTCCCAAAATCCCTTCTTAAGGTAAAAAAAAAAAATCAGAAACATACACACACCACACAGTTCTCAGCTCAGGATTCAGTTCTCAGAGGAAGACATTTGCAACGATGTACAGTGAAAAGGTTTGTGAAGTGAATATTAGACAAAAGAACTGCCAACTTAGCTCAGCTTGAAAAGATCCACTTGCTTTTGCTCAGCAAGACACAATATGGTAAACAGTACTTGGTTAATCTTTTATCCAAACGTTTATGGAAATGGATACACTAGTTTTTAGAATTTAGATTAAGGTTCAATGTGCCTTATTATTAGTTTCAGTCACTATTAGCTATTAAAAGCTTATGTCTTAAACAGCCTTTATAGGTCACCACTTATTTTAGTATTTCATTTTCACTTGCTTTGTTTTGAACATCTGTGAGTCAAGGGCATTGTGTTCTCTGAAGGAACTGAGCAAGCAGATTGCTTTGGGAACATGGCTGCTGAGGTTTTTGACTGAAAGAAGACTAAACAAAAGATTAACCAAGCTTCCACAAGCGTTCATTGACCTTTAGTTTTTTAAGAAAGCTAAGCAAGCTCTCATGTTACCGCATAAATATATAAACATTTTAGATGGTGTTTATATACCTTAGGTGATCAAGTGAAAGCAAAATTTATTTTGTTATTTAGCTTGAACTATTCAAGAGTTGATTATTAAAGGCTAGGGTTTTTTCTCTGAGTCCAAGGCTGCCTGCTCCCAATCCCAGCAGCTAGGCCCCTGTGCTAGCAAGTCAGAGACACTGTGTGGCAGAGACACAGCTGCCTGTGTTTGTAGGTTTTCACATTAGCGTGCATATTGTTATGATAGTTATGGGGAAGTCTACAAGGCATTTTATTGATATGATAAAGACTACAGGACCAGGGGTCTCATGTATAAACGGTGTGTACACACAAAAATGTTGTGTACGCCTGTTTCCACGCTCACATCGCAATGTATAAAAACTAAACTTGGCGTGAAGCCATGCACATTCGCACACCAGCTAAAACCCTGGCATACGCAAGTTCTCCGCTTGGTTTTGCAAACTGGTGGCACCCAGCATCAATGCAGTGCTGCTGTTCCCGGGTGGTTTCCCTTTCTTTTTTAGATCCACATCCACGACTCTGGCTTTATCAAATACACTGAAATTAACCACATATCATTTACAAATTTAAGGCACCCGATTGTAATTAACCTGTAACAATATAATGGTGCACAGAATGGCCAAACTATTCCACTGCCATGGCTGCTTTAGCGTTGTTAGAGGACATTGCAAATGGAAGGATCAGAAGAGAACGTGTACTCAGAGATCATACTGATTTTTTGGCACATGATGATTACAGGCTTCTTAGTGGGTTTAGATTACCAAGAACGATCTTCTTGGAGCTGTGTACTGAACTGGTGCTGGATTTATAAAGGTCGACTTTGAGGAACTGTGCTCTACCTGCTTCTTTGCAAGTTCTGTCTCTCGAGTTTTTAGCCACAGGAGCTTTTCGGCATGAAGTGGCTGACCTATCCGTTCTCAATTATCACAGAGTCATGCCATGTAAGCTATATGGTATGGTATTATTCGCGTGTCAAGCAGATATATGAGACTTCTGTACACTGTGGTTGAACAGGCAAACATCAAAGCGCAATTTGCAGCAATGTCCGGTTTTCACAATGTAATCGGAGCGGTTGACTGCACACACATTGTTATTAAAGGCACCTTCACAGAATGAATTTGTTTATGTAAATAGAACGCATTTTCACTCTATTAATGTGCAAATCATCAGTGATGTGAACGTGTACCTCACTATTGTTGTTTTTGAGATGGCCTGGCTCAACTCATGATTCATTCCTGAGAAACAGTAGTGTGGGGAACAAAGTTGAAAATGGTGCTGTGCGTGATGGCTGCCTTCTCGTTAAGATAAGACATTTATTACCTTTTTGATCACAGTCGTACATTGTACAATGTAACCATATAGCACAATTACTTAGGTAACAGTGGACACCCACTGAAGACGTGGCTTCTCACCCCTCTCGCCAAACCACTGACTGAAAAAGAGCGATATTATAATGACATCCACTCTCGGGCTCAAGCGGTGGTAGAACATACTATTGGGCAGCTTAAGGGCCTGGATAAGACTGGTGGAGTGCTGCTCTGTAGTCCACAGAAAGTCTGTCGCATCATGCAAGCATGTAGCATTCTACATAATATGGCACTCATTCTTTGCTTGCCCGTACATGAAGAGATGCGGTATGAGGAACCTAACCCTGAACCACCAAATGATCAGCCACACCGGACAGCATTATAATGTCGAATTAATGTAATTAACAGAATGTAAAAACAGGTAAGCAGATGCATCATTTATTTTTTCACAAATTCATTTCGTTTTTGGTCAATATTACACAATACAGCCTTTATATTTCATAGTTCATTGACTACATCCCTCACCGCATCCACCAATGCATTTTGTGATTCTAGTACAGTGTCCATCAGTACACAGCCAGATGATCGCCCAGCAGTTTCCAAAACAGGGGTGTGTGAGCAGCCAGCGCCTGAAGATGTGGTTGGCAGAGAAGCAGCACCATCATCACCTGGAGCCATGTCATCAGCATTGGGGTCAGCTATTGTACTATTGTCTGGAACTAAATAAACAGTAATTAATACAGCATCTACTGTCTGATTGTTTGTCTTATTACACATGCAAATTATTTACACGAATATGGATAATGGTAATAAAAAAATAAAAACTCACCATCACCTGCGGTGATGTCAGACTCTCCCTCCCCCGCTGGTAAAATACCGGTAGAGGTGTGTCGCCAATAATTGCAGCAACTCACTGCTCAAACGGCATGAGCTCCGGGAGTTCACTACCTCCTCCAGTGGTGCTGACATGCAGATGATGAGCTGCGACTCTCCTTTTCATGGCAACTTTGATGTCTGACCACTTATTTTTTTTCAGTCACAGTGCAATTTTCTGCTCCTATACTTTTGAGTGCATCTATCAATCTATGCCACTCCATGAATTTCCTTTTACTGCTTATTCAACTTCCTAAGCTACTAAATAAAACATTTTTTCCTTACCTCTACTTCACTTAGCAGGACCTCCATTTTGCATTCGCTGAAGTTTTTTTTTTTTCCTGTGCTTTCGCCATTGTCTTCATGAAGCGCTGAAGGTAAGGGACTATATATTTTGATTTGCATATTCAAAGATGCATAATTATGGGAAGAGTTGGGGTGTGGTAGCAGGCGCATGCATGTTTGTTACATTTCACGCTGATTGAGATTTATGTAGCTGAAGAACGTGGAAGTTGGCATACGCTCAGATTTATGCATCTGGATTTTTAGTTTTAGTGTGAATTCTAAACATGCCGTTCTGCATGAGGCCCCAAACGGTGCGTACACACAGAAATGTTTTTGTAAGAACGTTTCCACCTTCAAATTGCGATGTATAAAACCTAGACTTGGCGTAAAGCCACGCACATTTTCATGGTACCTCATACCCTGTCGTACGCAAGTTCTCCACTCGTTTTTGCAGACTGGCAGCACCAAGCGTCAAAGCAGTGCTGCTGTTCCTGTGTGCTTAATCTTTCTATTTCAGGTCCACGTCCCTGACGCGGCTTTATAAATATGCTGAAATTAACCACATATTGTTCATTAGTTTAATGCTTCTGATTGTAATTAACCTGTAACAATATAATGCTCCACAGAATGGTCAAACTATTCCAAATACCATAACTGCTTTAACCTTGTTACTCTCTCTGCACCTTCTTCTTCTTCTTTCAGCTGCTCCCGTTAGGGGTTGCCACAGCAGATCATCTTTTCCATATTACTCTTAATGCACCACTCAGAGCAGCTGATCAGAAAGAGAATTATCGGTATATAGCATAAAAGCACACGCTGCCTCAGCCAGGCTTCCTATTTGAACTGCTTCTCAAACAGCAAACGCTTCAAAATTTTCCTGTATGGACCTTGTAGTTCAGAAAGAGTTTCATCCCAAGATCTCTAAACACACTCAATCAGTCCATCAGCTGCTCCTTGTAGAACTGTTTGTACTTATAAGTACAAACACCTCACTGTAAACTTACACTATGGTTATAATATTGCACAACCTGAGCCACTTTATACAGCGTGTATTTACATATAATGACAATATCATTTTTAAGATGAAATGCAGCAAAATATGTTTATTATATTATGCAGATAAAAATTTAACTTCATTTAAATAATCTATATTGTTAATAATTAAAGAACACAGTGTTGCTGTGCTAGCAAGGATCTGGCACTCCGCTCACGATTGTTCCTGACTTACACTGCATGCTTCACTGGGACTGGCTTGAAGGACAGAATAATTAAACATGTACTACGGAGATATTTCAATGTTCCTTAAAAGTTTTGAACAATCAACGTTATAAGCTTACAGATGGTTTAATGTCTATCGCAGAGCTGATTGTGTGGCGATCAGTTACTTGGAGAAAGAAAAGGAAGGACAGGAATTGGAGGTTAGTACGTTTGAAAGAGACAGTACTGCAGGGGTGGCCTTAGGCATGTGCAAACTGTGCACCTGCACAGGGCCGCCAAGCCAATATATATTGAAAATAAAACAGAAAGAGAAAATAACGACACAGCTAAAAACACAGTGGCTATTTTTGGCAAAAGTTAAACACTTGTGTCATGAGCACGAGGCAGCTATGCAGTGTCCGCAACAGACGTGGCCATCCGCCCTGCATAAGATACCATATTGACATTGGCGGGCGAAGGGCCACCGATTCTTTCTCTGCCCAGGGCTACCACAAGCCTAGAGCTGCACCTGAATACTGCTGCAATAAATTATTTCATCAAAGGTTGCGCACAATCACAGCGCCATCGTGAAACCCATGTTTAATAAGGTGCTTTAACTCCTATCATCATGAAAAATTATATCACATATACATCTCAGTATTTTAGTTATTCAGAGAGCTGTAATATCACGAATGTAATGGATTCTGTTTCCTGTCGGAGGAAGAGAGCCGGTTTAAGAAGCATGTAGTGATTCACACACATAGAGCACATAGAAGAACACATACAAAACAAAGCATTTAACGTGCTACTTTAATTATGATGTGATTTGAGAAACTGGTTAATTAAACGATTTTAAGATGAAGTTTATGATGTTCTACTTTAATGACAAAATAAACTACGTGATTAAAGTGGAAATTTCGAGATTGAAGTTGACATTTCGTGCTTTTTCCCCACTGTGTGCCTTTTCTTTGTACCCTAATAGGCATTCATATGACACTCGGATGGTGGGCTACAACTTGCCTTTTCACGGCGACTTTAATATCTGACAACTTTTTTTTATTTCAGGCACTGTGTGACTTTGTGAACTTGAGCTTTCAAGTTTCTCCAACACGCTATGTCACTCAATCAACTATGGTTTAAATCAACAAATAGTATGTTTTTCCTTTGCCTCCACTTGGTATTCGCTGAAATTCTTATATTTTCCCCCGTGCTTTTCCCATTGTCTTTTCACAGAAGGCTGAGCTTAAGGGCTATTTATATTGATTTGCATATTCAAAGAGGTGTAATTCTGGGAGGAATTGGGGTGGTACAGCAAGTGCGTGCACGTGCGTTACTTTTCACGCTGACTGGGATTAATGTAGTGGAACAACGTGGAAGTTGGAGTACTCACAGATTCCTGCATCTGGATTTTTCTGCACATTTCGGCTTTTGTGCTTACATCATGTTATAGTGCAAATTCTATGTACGGCGTTATGCATTAGGCCCCTGGTGATCGTTATGAGAAAAGGTATGGAGCGAGGTCATTATCATGAGAAACCATGTGAAGTGGATGGTAAGAAACGGTGTGAAGTGGGGAAATTTTGAGATAAGAATTGTAATAAATATGAGGCTTGCCACGAGCACAGGGCTCACTTCATTGAACTGACATAGGCTTTATGTGCTCTGCAATAGTTTTCAATCCTGTGCAATAAAATGTATTCTGACTGCCTATCCAGAAACTCTGCACATTTTTTTCTGAAGATTTCTCCATGACATAAAATTGTCGACCACAAAGGAACTATAAAAAGCTGAAGATGATCCAGAAGTTGGGACAGGGCTGCAAGAGAATTACACAAATGTTGACTACTTACAAAGGTAAGTGATATTTCAGTTAAATTGTTTGTGTTAGTTTCATGGAGATTCTGCCCCTCCAACAGAGAAGCAATAAATTAAGCCTTTCTAGTCCACAGACTTAAAAGTGATGTGAGGAAGGATGGGCAGTCAGAATTGAGGTGAGTAAAGCTGGCAGTGTTACAGTGCGATAGTGTGCGTGTATGTGACTGAAGGAGGTTAAGTGGAAACTCAAGTTGTCCACTTTAGTGGGATACTGCCTTGCCAAAGGCAAAGGGCTGTATGGGCTTGTTTTCAGTGAAATCATGTGTTTCACACTCATTTGTGACTTGGGCCACTTCCCTGGAGCAAGGCTTAGGACAGTTGGACAGGAGGCTGCCAAGGAGCTATTGTGCTTGAGCTGGCAGGAGTAGTATGAGGGGAACAAGTCAGTAGAAGAGAGTCAGAGCCACCAGTGCATAGGGCTGGGCCCTCCCTTCATACTGCATCCCATAAAAGGTCTACAGGTGTGGGGGCTGACAAGGTGGATGTAAGTCCTGTAGTTACCATCTTGGATTAGAGACAAGAGTCTGCTCGGATAGGCGAAAGAGTCCTGCTAGGTCGTTCTCAGTTCGCAACAGAATGTTGAGAGGGCTGGAATCCCGGCAGGTGGAAGTCTGTGAGTGAGCTAGCATAAGAAGAGATAGCATTAGAATAGTCTGCAAAAAAAAGTATATGGAATACTTTTGTGCAGGGTCAGTTTAGGGAAGCATAGGTAAGGATAGGGTTAGTATAGTTTTATATTTAATAGATAGGTTAGAATAGGGGTTGGAGTATGTGAAGAACCTGTGACAATTGACAGAATGTAAATTCTACGCAGATATAAATGTAGATTTCATGTAGACTTGAGTATTATAGGCTTGGATAGAAAATAACTTCATGTAAGCAAGTGACAGTGTAGCTCTGATGTTAAGCATGAACTGAGGGTGTAGGGTTTAGGTTAATATCACTAAATTAAAAGCACTTACGTGAAGTGTAGGCACATCTGTACAAATACACAAATATTTTTAAATGCCCTATCTCCAAATAAGGAATGATTGGGTGACAGATTGTATACTAAAAGTATGGTTGTATGAGCTCCACTATCCTTTTTCAGAGAGATTTTCTATCAAGACTGTCACTGTAAGGAAGTTTAAAAATTAGAGATATGAAGGCCAAAGTAGTTAAAATAAGACGATTATAAATTGCAAAAATTATATATATATTGTGAACGTCACCCGGGCACAGACAGGCAGACATGTTGTTTTTCCACCACCACACGTTTATTTACAGTTACTATTTACAATATTTACAAGTGTACACAAACCCCCACAAAGTCCTGGCCACACAATGCCTTCTTCTTCGGGCCGCCTCCACACTCTCTTCTGCTTCGTCCTGCTTCCACCCGACTCCAGCCCCGAATAAAGGGAGGAGGCCCCTTTTATCCACACCCGGATGTGCTCCAGGTGCCCCAGTATGACGGAAGTGCCAGCTGTACTCCTGGAAGCACTCTGGATGTCCCTGCTTCTCTTCTCCCCAGCACTTCCTGGTGTGGTAGAAGTGCTGAGGTCCAGGGCTCCAAAGGCATTGGGGCGCCCCCTGGAGGTGACCACGGGCCCCTACAGGGTTGGGCTTCCAAGCCCTCAACCCGTGGCCCCCAAAGCAACCAGGGTGGCAACCCCCACGTGATCCCAGTTGGGCGCACGTCCTCTTCCGGTCCTTTACGGCATCGTCACCCCTGGCATCCCTGACAACCTGACAATATATATATATATATATATATAGTAAAAGATGCAAGAGTAAACAGCATAAAGATTTGGGGTTTCCGGCCCCGTACTGTATATTGTAGAGCAATCCACAATTCAAAAAAAAGGTCAAAATACAAACACAAAATAGGTTTATATGCGCGACGCCATACAAGACGTCGGCGGCCATTTTATAAGGGAGGAGCTGGAAGTGGAGGAATGCTGGGAAGGAACCGTGAGGGAGGATGGGACTGATGACGTCAAGAAAGATGGTGGAGGAAGGGCGGAAGTAGCGTACTGCGGGAATGAGTCTTATGGTGGCGGAGCGTCTTTTTTCCTGGAAGAAAGCAAAGGAGAAAGGTTAGTACCCCGCCACTCCCTGCCGGCGAACGTCTTCCGAGCGTGTTAAGGTCCGTCCGCGGTCTCCTATTCGCGTGTGCGTGACAATATAAAAAACATTTATGTGTTACTTATATAAAAGCCAAATCGAATGTTGTGCACTTGTTTTTACTTTATATACTCGTGTTAAGTTCTCCCATGGATAAGTTGGGGCTTGATTTTACAGTATAATTTCAGGTATTTTATAATGTCAGTCATATAAGTCAAATGTGGAAAACTCATGCTATTGGTCCAAGAGATTATGATATGCTAACGCTCACCTGAGAGAATAACCATGGAGCACAGTGCCTTTTTGTTTCTGTGTATTCTGCCTATGTGACCACATGGTAATACCCGAACTATTCCGAATCGATGTTTGAACTGTTTTGTGTCTTTTGTATCGCACACCCTCATACACTTCTATCGCAAGAGCGTCCCTCATCTACAATGGTGCGTTCGATCAGAAGAAAATATGAAGCTGGTTTTAAATTAAATGTTGTTGAAGTGCCAAAAGAAATTGGTAATTGTTCTGCTCCAACAAAATCCGATGTGTCTGAGAAATTGGTGCAAGATTGGAGGAAGCAAGAATTCAAAAAAATAAAATTAAGTGTTGCATTTATGAATGGGCATATAAGTCGGGTCTGATTTTATGATCAATTTTTTGGGTTTCAAAAACCAACTTATATGCTAGTATATACGGTATTTATTTATCTCCCTACAGTGTAAAGTCACAAGTAGACTGCAGAGCTTCCTGTGTTCGCTTGACATGGGCATGCTGGCAAAGTACTTGTGTAAGGCACCTCACACCCAGATAAACAGACTTGAGCTGGGAGAACTGCTTGTGCTGATTGACACATTTGCAAAACAAAAGACGCTGATGAGGAGATTCAAGGGAATTTAAAGTGGCCTGGGATTATGAGTTATTTTTTAATAGGCTTCAGGGATTCTAATGTTAAAGACATTAATAGACTTATGTCAAGTTTAAATATCTAAGACTTCAATATCCTAAATGATACAGAATCCTTTCAGATATCTTGCACATTTAAGAATTCTGGCTAAATGTTAAATGGAAGTGTATTGACTCTGAAAACAGAAAGCACTTACTCAACCTTATATAAGTGTGAGTCAGGAAAGAGCAAACCAATCAGGCTGCTGAAGTAGACATTGAGTCGTCTTTGAGAAAATTAATCAACAAGATATTGGATCAGTTAGCTAATATGTAATTAAATGAGTGTGATGGACCAAATTGAATCCTTTGTTTCCAACCTTTATTGAACACTTAAAGTGATCAGTCTGATGCCTATTAAGCCTTTTAAAACTGTAGGAGGAGAAAAGTAGTTAAACACACTGCTGAAACTCTTCATATTTCTGTTTTACCATTTAATCAAATCTGTTCTGCCACTGTCAGGCCCTTCATTTGTCAATTGGTGAATGCCTATTCCAAAGCAGCAGTTTTTGTTTGCTATTGAAACAATATGTCATAATTCTAATAATTTCCTTTCTTATGAGAATGTACAAATCAACTTTTCAATAATAATATAATACTAAGTATCAATAAATCTGGCCTAGAGTAGATGCTTTAATAAATTCTATCCTAAACTGTGAAACCTAATTTTTACTTTTACAACATATTGTTGGATTTTTTTTTTCAGAAAAAAGATATTTATTCCTCCAGCTACACTTACAGAGTCATGGAAATGGACACAGTATTTTACTTTATTATCAAAATCTAACTTGACAGTTGCTATAATAAAAAAAAATAACTGAAAAGTGTTTTCTATTTGTTTTTCCTCACCTTTTTGTTAAAGCAGAGGTGATGTAAACTTAAGACAACCTCACCAACTGACCAACTCTGTAAATAATTTATAGTAAAACAGAAAAACATGTATATTTTTTGGAATACTGCCTAGGGTTTTTGGTATAGCAAAATAAAAAAGAAAATAAGTTTCTGTGCAAAACAATTTTTCTTCTGCTAATGGATATTTTTTTGAAGTGGGCTGCTTTGTAATAAGCTCAGAAAGGAACTCTCCTAAGAGCTCCAAGAATTTTTCCAAATTAATTCAGACATAGCAGCTAGCCTTCAGTCGTTAAGGGACACCACTAGACGTCTTTTGATGGGTAATTGTATTTCATTCGCATCTCATTTAAATGCCACTTGTAATAAAAGAATTAATGAATTGGAAAAGGTAGTTAGAGATTTAAAGGGACTGGAAAATATATTTTAAAGTTTTTTTAAGGAGGGTGCTGAGCTATAAAATTTGGATTTTAAAATAATTATCTAATACAAAATGTAAATACATTTTAAAAACTCATCCCCCTCCTTCCTTACATGTAACACTAGAAATACAAATGTATCAACACATGTAGCTCAAAGTGGTTTACAAAATGAAGAAAGAAAAAAGAAAAATATAAAAATAAGATTCGTAACAAAGAATAAAGTATGGTCTCATGGCCAGGAGGACAGAAAAAACAAAATAAAAACTCCAGAGGGCTGGAAAAAAACCCAAAATCTGTAGGGGTTCGGAGGCAACAAGACCACCCAGCCCCCACTTCATTTTCACTAACATTTATTCTTTTGAAAATTTTATTCAACATATTTTACAGCTCACAGTGCAATAGTCACATTGTTATTAGAGTTGAAACACATTTAGTTAAACAATTTGTCACACTGTGAATAAGAGGTGAGGACTGATCTTTGCTATTTATTATCCATGGCCTTGGCCACTAGATCTACTCTATCTTTGTGTACTTTGCATTTACTGTTATTTACCAGTCTTTCTTTGTTTTATATTATTCCTTATGTGACTACTTTATCTCCATGAACAACAACTTTAATTATGAAAGGCCATAAAGTTTCAAGTTCAACTTACATGTTACCAAAACTGTTAAATGGTAAACTCTGCACCATTTTTAAAAAGAAGAAAGTATGGCATGCAACATATTTAGTCTAATGGCTAGATTTTTTGTCATATTTCTAAGATGCACCATGTTAAAAAGTATAATCTTTCACAGTATTTGAAGCTTAGTTCACCCTGTTTGTTGATTAACATTTCAGATTTTGTTTTTTTTATTCTTTTGTGACTCACTTTTGAAATATAAGAGAAATTTCCATAACTGCTGTATGTGAAAGATAGATAGCTAAATAGTGACCACCAGGGATCATTGCAGCACCACAAGCCCCAGGAACAACCTCACAGACACAAGTCCCGATATAAATAAAAGGTTTATTAACATGAATACCTTGGACAAAAAGCACCAAAAGTGACATAAATCAAATATGAATCTTATCTATTCTTTTTTTCTTCCACTCCTCCAAGCAGACTTCGCCCTTTCCATCTAACCCTGACTTGTCTGAATATGGTCAAGTGGTACTTCTGAAGTACTTCTGAGTTTATCAGTAGGCATTGTAAATCCCATCAGCTTCCTCTGGCAGACCCCACAGAACCCAACAGAGCTGCTCCACAGGACTACAGATCTTGTGGGCATCTGTGTGGGAATCCTAATCCAGTAAGGCTGCCATCTAGTGCACTGGGAGAGAACATATTTTTTAGTATTCGTCTCCCCCTATTCCTTCCATTGCACTTGTCTCCTGGCCAGTCCTAGCCAGGTTGCTAGTCCCTTCATGTTGTCCAACTGCGCAGTGTGCTAAAAACCCTGTTAAAACAGAAAGGAGATGGTTGTCTGATGCTGGGTAAACTGCAAGTTTGCAGGCTCACCACATAACATGTTTGTCACCTAATGGCTAATGGGGGGGACAATTAAAACCGGCCACTGACCTGGCCTTGCAGTCACTTTCTGCCTTCCCTCTGAGGAAGGCTATCTGTCCTTTTAACCTGAAGAAGGGAACAAATGCAGGACAATGTCAATGTCACTGCTTGCTTGCTTGCTGTGTGCACTGAGTGCTGAAGTGACAGCTCCCATTTGAAAATGCTTAGGATTGTTCCTGTCTTTACAACAATAAAGCTGATTTTTTTTGGAAACCTGGACTCAGCTCCTTCTCTCTTGTGCAAATCTGTGACCCACACACTACACATACACACACACACACACACATTCTCTGACCAGAACGACTTAAAAGGAAAAAAAAATGTAAAAAGACAGAAAACTCCTAGTCACAGTATTTGTACACATTATCTCATACATCATATAATCCTGAGGTTCTCCATACAATAAAGAATGGATGAGCTTTAGTTTCCTCAAACTGAACAAAGCAAAAAGTGTATAAATCTAAAAGTCTATAATTATGAATACCTACTGACATTATCAGTGGAGACTTTTTTAATGATAAGTCTTTAATGATAAGTTTGATACTATAAGATTCTAGATTTTAGGGTCATTTTGCAAAATTAATACTAGATTAGCAAACACGGACTCATCTTGTGCACACCAATTTAGTAATTTTAATTTGGTGAAAGAGTAGGAAGGTATAACTTTAATCTCTAAAATGAAACCTACTACTTTGTCTTAGGCGCAGTCCCAACTAAACAAGTAAAAATCTCTATGTTCTCTATCTCTATCTCAATGTTCTGGCAGCACCTATTCTTGGGATTATCAATGCTTCATTACTGAATGGCGCAGTTTTTGTAGAACTAAAAGTTTCAGTTATCAGAGCCTTACTTAAAAGATGAGAGCTAGACTTACATACCCTCAATAATTATAGACCCACTAGGGGGGCAAGCCCCCCTGCTGCCTTCGGCACCCAACCCCCATTTACGGCCAGTCTGCCATTTACATTGTGAAGAGGGGTGCTGAACGCATCCCAAGGAAATGCAGTCGTTCCTCCGAAACCCCCTCTTAAACAGTGATACAATGGGCTGCTGAGAAAACATAAATGTGCTGCTTATTCAAAATGAAGTAGCAGCAGCAGAACATTTGAACATATTCTACTGGTATTAACACCCGGAAGGGGTGGAAGGCATAAGTAAAGTAAAAGTTTACTGGTATTAGCATCATTACATTAGCTGTCTGTGTCTTTTAAAATTGATTTTAAAATACACTCATTTATCTATAAAGTTCTGAGCAGTCTTGCACCTTCCTATATTTTAGAATGTCTGTCCACCTGTAATCTCAGATGTTCAAACACTGGTTGTCTCAAAGTTCCTAGAGAGACACATAAACAATCTGGTTAGGTCACCTTTTGCTTTTATTGACCAAAAATTTTATTAATAGAAGTATATCAGACTAGTACCGTAGAATACTTCAGAACACTATTAAATGAAGAGAGCAAAGTGCAGGGAAAAGAAAGTATACAGCAGGCAGGAGAGTCTGTCAAAGGAGTGTGAGGCAGATGCTCAGGGACTAAAGTGGGTCACTCTCACTGAAAATTTCTTAGGGAGTGTGGAGTGACCTGATACTCGCTCCTGTATAAGGCCGAGGAGTGGCAGTGGGAGTTGAAAGAGTGGATGCTCGACATGTGGACAGCAGGTACCCGGGCCTATGAAGGAAGGTTGACTGTGCCTATCATTTGGGCGTCTCTTCTGCTGAAAGATCCCCTGAGGGTAAGCAGAGGAGATGTCAGGTTTAGAAGAGGCACCAAGGGCTCGAGTATTTAAGAGACTGTGTCCTGCCTACTGATTTTTACCTTGATTTTAATGAAACTATTTATGTGGATATTTTAACCTCCACATTTACATTATTATTATGAGATTATTTATTGAATATGTTTAATTTGAACACATTTCATTTTTTGATTGGATTAATTATAATAAAAGCACTTATCACTTTTTGAACCCCTTGCTGTATGTGTGTCTCCTCATTAGCCAAGGTTACCTCAGTGATGACTATCAATGGTTGTAAGCTCAAGATGCCACAGAACGTGAGAGGTATCATGGAGCCAACTTGTACCATCACAGATCTATTCATAATTTACAACACAACTACTATTACAGATTGTAACTAATGCAACAAACCTGTATTATGCTTTACGCTAAGAGGCATGTATGGCTATTTTCATTAAAAGCAGCTATTGAAAATCTTTATTATTCACATTTCAATTTTACAAGTACAGTACTATATTTTTTTCGTTTCCTGGCTTTCTGTGGTGGCCTCCAACTAAGTACTCTGTATCTGCCTTTGATGCTAGAAAGGATGAAAGACATTTTACTAGGTTGAGATTGGCAGAAGTGATTCTTCTAGAATGTTTCTTCATATGTAGACATTAATGACCGTAGAATGCTCAGGTGGGATACTGCAGTCTCTAGAGGTTTATTTCCTTAATAATTCTCCCTAGTTGGAGTATTTCTTTTACTCTCCTCATTGGCCATCTGATTATAGCATATATTTGTCAACAAGATCTGATTTATCCCATTACAACTATGAGAGACTCAAAATAGTTTAATTAAGTTATAATTTATTTTTTTACATTTTTTTTTTATTTTTACTTGAATTTACCTTTGTAATTGTAATTTTCATTATACTGGATATATAGTATGTAAAGCTGTACTCTTTTTATGAAAATGTGTCATAGAAATAAATGGTGCTTTTGTTGTGACTTATGCCTTTTCAAAAATAATATTCTCTCCTCACTTTAAAAATTTAAACCAATTATACACTGTCTTCGAAAATATATACACAATGATATTAAAAAGGGTTCTTTTCTAAGAGGTCTGAGTAACTCAAATCTGGAGACTAGTGTAATAACAAGAGACCAAATCTGCACGTATAGTTTGTCCTTATAATGACATTGTGAACTGTGAAATGGTTTGTCTCAAGTGTAATAAAATTAAAGATCTCAGAAATGACTCGTTCTTAGACACACTTACTCATTTACATTTTGAAACATGTGTGATGACCCAAAGCTGTCACATGAATTACTTGTAATTTTTTATTTATATGAATATCAGTTAAAAATGGAAAACATTATATTTCAGAACATCGGTCATTTTCTTTCTTGTTTTTATTTGCCTTTTCTTATGCAAAGGTGCATGGAGCAGAGAGCTGACTGTATCAAGAAAAAAAATTCTCACCCCATTTCCTTTTATTAGAAAAAACAGCCATTCATAAAGGGAGGAGGAACCACATTGTTTGAATGCTTGAGTAAATTGGGCCACATGGGTCCATCCCTCATTTAAATTTATTTTTTATTGTATAATTGCAATCATTAATTCAAAATTGAATACATTTATTAAATCAAAGTAAATATACCCTGTTGGTGTTCTCATCATAGTGGTAGCAATATTGCTGTAATATGGTCACTTTAAATAATGAGTGGAGAATAAATGACTCAGGGAAAATGTTTAAATAATTAATGTTTAAGAACCAACATGAAATAAAAAAAATAACACTTTTTTTTCTTTTTTATCTTTCTCTTTCTTTTTTTTTAAAGATGATCGTCTCTCTCATGTTTTCTCGAAACAGGCTCAAAGAGACAGCATCTGCTTTTTTCCTCCTCTTACTTACAATGTCAGTAGATCTATTAAAAGTGATGAGAGACAACTGCTGCTGAGCCTCTCAAAGACAATCAGAAGCTAACAAATAATGCAGTAATATTGCAAATACAGTGCAAAAAATGATCAACTAACTGGCAGAAGTATACTTATGATGGAAAGCTCCCAGCAATACTTATCATAGTTAAAAATAAAGGCTGTATACCTTCTAAGAAAACTGAAATGCACTCCTGATTTATAATGTATTGTTAAAAAAATCTGAAACTTAAACCCTAAAATTCAAAGCTACAATTCAAAAAAGAATCCACAGCAAATATTCTCAAAAGACCAGTTATAGACCACTTATTGAAACAGCACAAAAATTGGCCAAACTACATAAGAGCTAGCATAAGCTGCAGCACTTGCTTAAGGTGCAAGAAGGTCTTATATAATCCTTTCAGGTAAATTTGTCTCTAATCACTGCAACACCTAAAAATCTTAATGGCAAATGAGGTTGTGAACACTAAGTGAAGTTTAGATAAGTTTAGGTAAGGGAGTGGGCTAAAAATATGTATGTAAAACAAAACAAAAACATGACAACAGTAAGGTTGTGTGGGGGAAATAAAAATGCAAGGAAAAATGTAAACAGGTCTGTTTGTTTTGCTTTTAGATAAAGAATACACTTTTCAGTTCTTGGAGGTCTTTATTGATCACTAAGAATAACCATTATGTGAGCACAATTTGATCTTTTTGAAGAGTTTGTCAATATAAGGGCTAGAAGAAAGACATTTGTAACCAATGGTTAGAAAGATGAAACTATTTTTAGATATTGACAAAAGGCTTCCAGGACAATATTTCTTAACCACTGGGTCATGGGCTGCTGCCGGTTGGTTTTATATTGTTATTGTTTAAAATCGTTGTGGGTCCCAGTGCTAGATTAACCATAGGGGAACATCCTCATCACTGTGATGATCATAATTAATTCACCAAGGGGAACCTCTGCAATGACTGCACTATTTTCAACAAGGGAGGGTTCGGTAACAAATATATTTACATCGGAAAAAGGGGGTCACAACACCAAAAAAAGCTGAGAAACACCGTTCCATTGTACACTGTTTGGTTCTGCACACTAGACTGTAGTAAAGAACACAAAATGAACTCTATAGTGACAGTATAGTTAATTACTTTTATTGTTTTTCTAGTAGAGGCTTGCAATGATGAATATGGATGCAAAGAGGTATGTCACTTTTTGTTTCCCCACCTTAATTATCATGGTATTCCACCTGTGATAATTTGGCATACAAGTCAGATTATCTATATATATTGTCTAAGCCTATAGCAACCAGTATTAGATAAGAATACAACTAGTGCAGCACATATTGCAAATAGTGGGACTTATTAATGCATGCATTTGCATACCTTGAATGGCTAAAAGGAGTGGATAAAAAAATACCAACATAATTCACAGAAAGGAAATTCCATGTTATACTAGAATGTGATATTAACTTAGGTTGAAAAACTCAGTGGTGCTGTTGCTACAGTTTTATATGGTTCTTGCAGGAGCCATTACCGAAACAACAGTATTGGCCACTAGGGTATAATTATCCACTATACAACCCTAAACTTCTTAACAGGCAGACCTCTGGTAGCCACACTCCATCATCTCTTACCCTCAACACAGGGTTCCCGACGGGGTTGTGTTCTGAGTCCTCTGCCTATACTCCCTCTACACATAAGGCTGCCTGGCTGCACCTGACTCTAACACAGTGACGTGCAGTAAGATTCATGGTTGGTAAGGCACTGACTCCTTCAGAGTCAGATTTACAAATATGTGAACCAAAAAGAGTAGCTTACTCATTATTCAACTGGCAGCATGCACATTGACTACTGGTTGTGTTTAATATCTTATCAGCATTATTTACACACATATAGGTAAGGTGCGTATTTGGCTAAGAAAGAACTTTACATTTATAGCAGCGAGAGAGAGTGGAGAAAGCGCATTTGCTCTGCATCCTCCATGCGTTCTAAATTTGCTGTTGCAATTCCACTCATTTCATTTGCTGTTGCAATTCATACTCATTCAATACAAATGAAAGTATAGAGTGGTGTACAAAAAAACGGATTTCAATTTTGACTTTGATTGAAATATTTAATTGTTTAAAAGCTTTTAATTCTGATGCGTTAATAAATTTTAATACAAACTGTTCAACAAAAGGATAACAAGAAAAAAAGAATATTTTATTTAAGGTCAAATTAAAATTTTTAAATATTGGATTGTTTCTTTTCTTAGTCTGATCCCATTTTTTATAAAATTGAAAACTGTTTATGGTCTTACCTTTATTTGTAAATGAAGTCTGCGCGCCTATCAATCTCCATGAAAATCTCTGTCTCTTTCTTGTAAAAGTCCTCCTTATTTTCCATTAGTTTTAAAAGTCTTAATCTTCCATTTTGGCAGTCAGTCGAAACAAAAAAATAAAAATAAATGGATCGCTGCAGTGCACTTGACTTTCAGACATCGCTTACTTATCGACACCCAGAGCCTCTGCATAGAAGAACAGCAGCAACAAGAACCTTTTTGGCTCACATGCACCCCCTTCAGGGCAGCATGGTACTGTCTGCCTCACCTTGTGCCTTTCAACTGCGGTTTTATGTCCGATCAGCAAGACTAAATATGTCCCACATATTCATTAAATATATTAGGCAGAATGTGGAAAGTCAGGGTGTATAATAAACGTGTCTGCAAACCTTAAACTAACGACATACAGAGAGACAGCAACAGGCATGCCCCAATTGTATGCATCAACCCAGTGTGTGAGGGAGAGTGCAGTCCAAATTGAGGTGAGGCTTGTTGCTGCCGCACCTCACGTTTCTCCCCTGTTCTTGAACAGGAAATGCACAAATTCAGCGATTTTGACTATAAAAATTATCAAAATTATTGGCATCATACAGAAACAAAATTTATAGGACAGACCAGTGGACAAATTTATGTTATCATTAGTAATTTTTTACTTTTCATGATGACAGGTGAGGCTCTGCCTCCCTTGGCTCCCCTGACCACACATCCCTGCTCTAACATCATTGTCAGGTTTGGTGACGAACAGCTGTGGTTGGCCTGATATCTAAAAACAATGAGCAAGCTTACCTGGGTGAAGTGAAGAGTGTGTCACACTAGTGTCAGGACAGTACTATTCTCTTGAATGTCAGCAAGACATAGGAGCTGATTGTACACTTTGTGAGAAAACAGTAGAGACACTAATATCCCTCAAAATTAACAGCACTCAGGTGAAGAGGTTGGACAGATTTAGATACTTCAGTGTTCACATCGCAGTTTGTTCAAGCACATTTACACTTTAGTGGAGAAAGTATGACAATGTCTTTACCATCTTAGGCGCTTCAGAGATTTTAGGCTACCATCCCAGATACTACAGATTTTCTATAAATCCAGCATTTAAAGTATCTAGAAAAGTTGTATTACTGCCTAGTTTGGAAACAGCACACATCAGGACTGCTGCCATGAGTGCTATGGTGAGCTGAATGCATCACTGGGTATGCACTCTTGTAACTTCCAGGACTTCTATACGAATCACTGTTAGACCAGGACAAAGAAAATGATCACAGATACCAACCATTCCAACAATAGCACCCTCTCTCTGCTATGTTCATGGGAACACATCCGCTGTTTAAAGAATAGTTCAGTGAGACTTAGGAGGAGGTTCTTTCCACAGTCCATCTGTGTCCTATCTATCTATCTATCTATCTATCTATCTATCTATCTATCTATCTATCTATCTATCTATCTATCTATCTATCTATCTATCTATCTATAGTTCAGTGAGACTTAGGAAGAGGTTCTTCCCACAGTCAGTCTATCTTTCTCTCTCTCTCTCTCGTAGTTGTTAGCCTTTAGTGGGAGAAAGGCTTAAGCTGTTGTGAATTGTATGTAGCATCCATGTGAGTCCTTCAGACTGCTCATTTGTGCTTTAAATGTAATTGAAAGCAACAGTAGTACAGCATTTTTCTGTATATTTCTGCCATTATAAAAAGGAACTTTGTTTCAAGTTCAATTGTGTATGATACTGTGCTTCTGTGGTCTTGCCTGCTTAGAAGAAAATATCCTAGATCTCAGTGATTAATGAGGTGTAGGGTAGGAAGGGGCATAACATGAATTCAGTGAATGCTAAATCATCTGTCATTTGTATACAGAGGTCAAATTAAGTTGACCTTAATTAAGATGTAAAAGTAAAATATTTGGTTAACAAAATCTTCATGCCAAAGAATGCATAACAAGTGTGGCAGGATTTTCAAGTCCTATTAGCTGTTATGTTAAATAATGTGTATTGTTGTGGGCTCAGATGTGTTGTAAGCCACATGTCTGCTGCTTTGTTTAGATAATGTCAAACGTCTGTTGGCTTTCTGGTAAAGCATTTATCCCTTGTAATCTGTATTACAATAATAGTTTATCCTGATATTAGAGTACATTTAGTGGTGATTTTCAGTCCCTTCTTGTTAACAGCAGGTAAATCAATTCATGATGATATTTGAAGTAAGTTGTTTGGTGCCCCGGGACAGCTGTTGAACATGTCAAATAAGTCATAAAGCCTGCTCAACTCATTTTTGTGCCTTTAGAAATCACACTTTTACCTTTCTATAATATTTTAAACATAAAATGGTTTATACAGAAGCATTTCACTCTTTATTATTTCAATAAGATGCAATACAATAAAAGTCATTAATGCTATTCCCAGGGTTCCTCCCAACAGAAATCCCACAGCATATTACTCAGTTGACTTCATTTGACTTAATGTGATGAATACTTGAAATAATTAAATGTACAATTTTTATCAGTATTTAAAAAGCTAAGTTAAATGGAAATATATACTGTATATATTTATAGACATATGTAAATTAGTTCTTGTTATTCTCTTGCCATTTTTATGTATGAGGCTTTTAATTAGAAAACAACACGAAAGTGTTACCGGTATGAGTGAAGGTTTATTTTGCTCTTTAGTGGTTAAATTTTGTTTAACAATGTCCAAGTTGATTTTCTTTTTAGTATACTTGCATTGATGAGAAATTATTATAATATTAATCAATGATAATACCCAAGTAACTATGGCATATCTTTATTGTTTTTATTGATTACACTTTGGAAAGCACCTTGAGTTGCATGTAAATGTATGAATGCTATATGCTGTATAAAATAAAAATAAAAACTTATAAACAGGTGACTATTATTATTTTCCATTAAATTATGTAACATTTGTATATGTAAACATGTGTTGAAGTCTTCTAGAAAGAATCATGACATACACTCTGCAGCATACTAAATGTTTAGCTTATTCCAGAAATACCTAACCAGAGACATAAAGTCTTACTCACAGTCTAATAGATGAGTCATCGAGATTTAAATTGACCTTAGACGATGAAAGTTTTAATTTTATTTTGTTTACTGTGCAGTTCTTCTGCTGATCATTTAACAGTATATTTAAATATTTATAAGAATTTATTCTGTCCAGCAATCTATTTTTGAACCTGCTTAATTCAATTTATGGTAGAGCAATTGCAGAAAAAAGGTTATGCATTAGTCCACCTAGAACAACTTAACTCATTCAATTAAATACTATATTTGATTTACAAAGCCAACTCTGCACTAATTATAAATAAATTATCTATCTAATGAAAGACTATCTCTCTCTCTTGTGATGGCTAATTTTAAACTTTTTTTCTAACATCCATAATGTCAGCGAATGACATTTCCAGGATTATTTTAGACAACATACATACATCTAATTACAGGGAGCAGAGATTGGTGGGATCAGTATGCAGGATTGAAGATTTTTTTTTACCTCTGTAGATGCTACATGGGCTGGACAGGCATCCCAGCTAGGAGAGGGGATGGTTCTTTACCAGCAAGGGAGACTCATAATAGACAGATAAGCATCCCGGCCGGGGAGGAAGAAGGAATCAAACCTGGATGGAAGGGCCAAAATGGATGGACAGACAGCCCATTGAGAGAGAGAGACGTCGCTGGAGGCTTTTTATTCCCCCGGAAGACAAGATGGCAGCAGCCCAGCATGTCGGTGCCCAATAGGAAACCTGCAAAGCATGATGTAGTCCAGCAGAGCAGACCTGACCTACTGGGGGCCACAAGAGGGCAATGCAGGTAGATAAGCTCCCTGTTATAATAGACTTTCATGTGGCCCAGAATTGCTTCCATCGGGCAATCACCGTGGCACCGGAAGTACTCCCGGGTCTGTAATAAAAGGGACCGCACTCCCTTATCCAGGCGAGTCGGAGCTGGAAGGTAGAGAGGCAACACTTGACTGGAGGAGGGCGGGGCGGTGGTGAGAGAGTTATTATGAGGAGAGAAAAACCTGTGTGTTGTTCTTATTGTAAAATATTTGAGGTATTCTGGTTAATATGAGGTGAGACAGAAAAATAACCGGACTGGGATTTGGGCTTTACTGGAAAACCATCTGGAGGTCAGCTGGATGTGAATTGTACAACTATATCTGCTCCTACACACCCTCTCAAACTGCCGACTAGCTAGGTATATCCTGTGAGTAGCCCAGTCAGTATTTGCACAACAATCGCTACGCGAGTTGCCGCAATAATGTCAGGTGAAAAAATCAAAGTGAATCAACATCAAATTTCTCACGAAATTGGACCAAACGCCCACAGACACTTATGAAATGATAAAAACAGTGTACAGCAATAACAGTTTGTCTCGAACACAAGTTTTTGAATGACACAAATGTTTCAAGGAAGGACAAGAAAATGTGGAAGATGTTCAACACCCAGGTTGCCCACGCTCATCTCGAATGAATGAACACATCAAAACCGAATCAGATTGTTCGAAATGATCATCACCTAGGTGTCTGAGCTATTTCAGAGTTTGGCTGGTATTGACAGGGAATCAGTGAGACACATTTTGCATGAAGAACTTCACAAGACAAAAGTTCGTATAGTAGATAACAATGTTTATAATGCTGTAATTCATCAATATTTTTTTTTTTACCACCTTGTAAAGCAACCTTTATTTGAACCAGGGATTCTGCTTGTGTGTTCGTGTTGGGGTTTGGGCCATTGACGCCCTGGTTTCCATCACACCTCGTCTGTGAGCTTAAATATATTCTACCAACTGTAATTTATTCATTTATTCATTTTCTGAGCCTACTTATTTCCATACAGGTCATGACAGGCATTAGTGTATTCCAGCAGCACTAGGAGCAAAGCAGGAACCAACCCTGGATAGAGTACCAGTTACCATCATGGTATGCTCATGCACATAAATACACACATACACAAAAAATAATGCATAGTAACCTATCCACCGTTGTGCACTAATCTATATATCCTATGAGCCTTTAGCAAAGAAAGCTGAGTACATGAATAATAAACATAAACAAAGGAAGAAAATGTGTACAGTGCTTGAGCTAAAATTTGAAATCAGACATTGCAGACCTCTATGTAAATATGCCACCAATCTATAGTTTATGCTGATCAAAACTTTGAACAGTCATTGACTGGTAAAAGCAGTTCTGTCAGCCAAATGGATCATACTTTTTTAGGGTGCTTTCACACCTAAAGCATTTGGTGCGCACCAAATGTGTTTGGTCCCTTGGTTCGGTTCGTTTGCGTTGATGTGAATGCAATCTCGGTACTTTGCGCGCCAAATCAATCGATCCGAGACCTGCCTGAAGGGGTGGTCTCGGACCGCTTTATCCGCTCTACTTTGGTACGGTTTGTCTGGTGTGAAAGCAACCAAACTAAATCTGACGAAATGGTATAGTTTAATGCACTTTGGTTATAAGAGATACGGGGTTGTGGGTAAAATTCTTTTCACTTCCTGTTGACTCCATTAAATTTTTCAAGCTATCGACTCGTGATGAAATCAAACCGCAGAGAAACGTGGAGTGCCGAAGAAATTAAGTGCCTCATAGATATATGGTCGGATGAGCATATCCAAAAGTAACTGTCCACGACACATTAAAACAGCTGCATTTACGTGCTGTTCAGTAAGCAGCTAAGGGAGAAAGGCTATCCTCGGACAGTTGAACAATGCCGTATTAAGACAAAAAAACTTCGGGCGAAGTATATAGAAGTGCGTGATGCACTTAGCAAGACGGGAAGTTCTCGTAAAGAGAAAGACAAGTTTCCCTGGTATGACGCTTTGGATAGAATACTCGGGACAAAACCTATCATTGGATCAGTGGATGTTGTGGAGAATGACAGCTCAACTCTTTCGCCACTTCAATCCATCGCCGCTGTGTCTGACCTGACAGACCAAGGTGACACTGATGTAGATGGTAAGCAACCTATTTTTTCACTGACACTGTATAAATGATGTTTAGACTAATGTACTGGAACAAAAACGAACAAATATATGTGTGTGTGTGTGTGTGTGTGTGCGTGTGCATATATGCATATATATATATATGTGTATATATAATGTGTGTGTGTGCATGTGTGTTTGTGCATGCATGCATGAGTGTATGAGACAGAGAGAGAGAGAATATGTTCATAATATGTGGGCAGATACATACATGCACACACACACACAATGTTAGGCTAGCTTAAAAATGGGCCCAATCTATTCTTCTATGCTGCTTATTCTATTCTTCTCTTCCATTTCAAACAGTTGAAGGTTCAGTTACCAACCTTGATGAGTCAAGCGAATAGCATCGAGAGTGGTGATCATGCAGAGACCCCTAAAGAGTTGAAATTACCTATTCTTGGAGCACAGGCTCGAAAGCGAAAGGCAAAGTCGAGCAGAGTTGAAGATGATGACTTACGGCAATACATGATTGACAGCAGAAGGATGATGCAGGAAATACAAACTGCTGAGCAGAGGCGACTGGAAGAAGAGGCTGCTGCATTTGAAAGAATGATGAGGGCTCAGCGGAAGGCAGATGATAGGAGATTTCAGGCTTTACAGGGCTTCACGGTCTATTTTGGTTCGTTTAGAACTCGGCATATGTGAAAGCAAACCATACCCATGTCTGTTTACTACTTTGTAACATTTTTCTGACTGGTGCGGACTAAAGCAATCGAACTATAGGTGTGAAAGCACCCATAGAGTAGTGAATAGTAAAAATCTGATTACTGCTCCCTCCTTTCTTAGGACATTCTCAGCTTATGTTCACTGCAAATGATCATTAACTAGGAAAAATGATTTATGAAAATGGATGAATGAATGAATGGCTAGAACTCAACTTTCAACAGCTAACTTGAAGTACTTATTAGTTCATTTCAATATTTATTTGTGGATTGGATATGCAGTATACCATTAAACTGCTTTACGCATTCATGACTGAATGAATAAAACTGCTGCTTTCAAGTTCAACTTCAAATCTGTTCTCATGAGTACAGTGAAAATCCAACATGAAAATTTAATAAACTTTCAACACATCATCGCTGTCCAACACTGGGATAAAACTTTAATGTACAGATGAATATACTGTTTTGTTAAATGTTAATAGGTCAAAAATATGTAACTGTTTCATATGTAAATTAAAAAAAGAAATATTATAGGGCACTGCGGTGGGCTGGCGCCCTGCCCAGGGTTTGTTTCCTGCCTTGTGCCCTGTGTTGGCTGGGATTGGCTCCAGCAGACCCCTGTGACACTGTAGTTAGGATATAGCAGGTTGGATAATGGATGGGTGGATATTATAGAGCAAGGAATAGTACATTTTTTCGATTTGTTGGTTTTAGGCTACTCTGTCTTTTGCCTGATGTTTCCAGGACATGACTTTGACTCAAATTGGCCACCATATTTGACTAAGCAGACTCAGAAACCGAATGTACAAATCAGTCAGTGAGATAAGTTAACCACTATTGTAGACAACCTACTTTACAAGTAATGTTAAGTCTAATGTCATATGAGGATATTTGCTTGGAACATTTTGTATTTTACAGAATGTGATCAGGATAATTATATGCATAAACACAGTTTTCTATGTACAGATCCACATGAATTCTCATACTCTCTTTCTGACACATATTCTCTCCATATACTACTGTACAAATAAACAATATTATTTGCATGGGCTGAAAAATGTTTTGACATAAAATAGTTCAACAGAAAGAGAGTGAAAATTCCAGACACTCCAAGGGAAGTTCAAAATAAAGTACCAATCCATGGGTCACATCTACTAGCGCAGAAACATATGCTGGCAGTTATGACTTTTGGAACAGCAAATTACATTTTTTTTAATAACGTCACAACTTTGAGTTTTGTTCCAAATGAAATACGATTTTGTCTAATAGTAAAATAGCATCTTATAATATTTACATAAATGCTGGTGATATGCAAGTCTCTTTAATCACACAACTATGAGCTTTTTATTATGTTATTCCTAAAAGGAGATTTTCATTACTGCTTGTAGAGTGAACAAATAGAAAATAAACTAATCTGAAGCAGAGATATTAATAGTGTTACTGTTATATAAAAAATGAAAAGTATCTTGCTTTTTTTGCTCTCTGGGTATTGCATGCAAAATAAAAATGTGAGTAGCAACTAGCACTTTCTTGTTTTTTCTGTGTTAACAGTGTTTAGCTCTCAGCTTTGTCTGTATATTCAATATATTTTCCTATCACAGTAAACCATCTCACTGAGTACAAAAATTAAATTTCATAACAATTAATATATTCTATATTATGCTAAATTTATATTTCAAAAATCACTAAATACATTAGAATAAAGTATCAACATAATATCAAAAATGCTCCACACAATGTATAGTCCCTATAGAATATACAGTACATGACATGACCTTAAAATCTTTTTATAATTTCATTCAGATAACTGTATAAACTAGTTTTTGAGGTATGTCTTTATTTCAATAATGACAATGACCGTTTCTTTTAAATCCCTGAAAGACTGTCAACTGAACAGATGTTATTTAAAGTTCAGTTAGAGTTTCTTTTTCCTTGTTTCCTGTGAATAAACAGCCTGCATAAATTTTGCTTCCTTCATATTCCCCATGGTCTTCACTAAGCAAAGTATAATTAGGGCTGAACAGTGCAAGAGCAAATTAAGACAATTCAAACACCTTCCATATAATAATGCATTTCACATAAGAATAGAGTGAATAAACCAAAACATGACACATAGCTTATAGGCACTTCACATAATTAATATCCACTGATAATATTTTTATCATTATCCATTACAAAATAATGTAACTGAATTATTTCTTCTAATTCAAGCAGCATATGTGTGGTTGTAAACAGTGGCAGCTGGTAAAAAACATTTTGCAGGGACACAGTTTTTCAGGGAATACGCTGAAGCAGCAATTACATATTATATAGTACCTTTCACATATATTATAAAGTGCTTTTTATATCTATCTATCTGGTTGTTTCACATGTTCTCGTGGTCCTCATCATAGTGTCAATTCACATCTTGTCCTGTCCTATACAAGACAGACCCATAGAACAAATCAAGGCTAAAATGTATTATACCCTTTCCACCATGCTGCCCAGTCTGATGTCCGCTATCCCATTACTACTTTGTTCCAAACTTCAGTCTGTGACATCCACAGTCCCCTTATTCTTCCCATAACTTGACCTATGCAGTAGATATGGAAAGCAATAGGTGCACCTGCCACCAAAATTTTGTACTATACCTGTCTCTAAATTGCACAATCCTCTGCCAACTTGTCCAGCTTCCCATTCTGCCAAAACTCACATCATAATGTCAGTGCCCCCACCTCTGTAATCATCCAATAATATGCACTTCTCTCTGTCTTATAACACATCCATAGCATAAGTCCAATCCAAATCTTATTCTGCCTTTGCTAAAAGAGTGTGCCCAGTCCTTGGCCATTTTGACTGTATTCCATAAATCAACATCATACAATCACTAGTCCTCTGATTTTTTCCCCAGTTTATTTGCATTCCAGTTTATCATTTACCACATCCACAGAGTCTTTCCTACACTAATTATTATCTACACTTTCTGCCAGTCTGCCATTCCTATGCAAGTTTGCCAGACTTACCACTCTTGGGCACAATTTCACAGTGTAAGACCCACAGACCCTCACATCTTAAAAGTCGCACACCAAACTGTCTTGTACTGCACCCACAGAACAAGTCCAACCTAAAACTTATTCTGCCTTTACAATCAGGATACCTAGATTTCCTTGAACATAACTTTTGCCCTGACCTGAAAATTTCTCTGTTACTTTCTGATTAAATTGACTCAATTCACTAAGCCTGCCTGTTTTTTTGGTGGTTAACATTGTAACCAAAAACATTCCAAGACACACCACTATCTTCCTAACCACAAACACATTAGATCTTGTATATGTGCTCAGCTGCCTGAAAGGGCAGGTCTACTGGAAAAGCTAGTAAGAAAGGAGCTTTGAGTCTGAGATCAGCATTCACACACACAGCAATTAGTGAGCACTTTGGTGGCATTTCCAAGCTGCTTCGCCCCTTTGCCTGCCCCTCTCTACCTCAGAAGTGCTCTGAAGTGCTCAAAGTGCTGCATCTGCCACATAGTGATCACAGATCTGCTTTTATGCCAGTTTCTCTAGGGAGACCTATATTCCTCAGACAGGCCTTGATCACCCGAAAAATTTGTCCCTCTCAGCATTTTGCCACAGCACACTGATTGAAAAACACTAGATGACCGTGGCTACTTTCATGCCATTTGCATTTTTCAGAAACATGTTTTAGGTCTCATATATCCATTGTTGTCCATAATACTGACACTTTGAAACGGCAATCAGGGAAAGCAAAAAAAGACATTACTTACACCACATTCAACTAACCTGCTCCGTTTGTCAAAACGAAAGCTGAATTCTTAAGTCAGGTCATTTTGGTCCAAGCTTCTTTATTTTCTTTTCTTCTTCAAGTGAATGACTTATGAAGAAGTGTTTCATTAACCAAGTAATCAACATTTGTTTGATTTCTGAACTTCCACTTGATGTTTCTATCTCCCTAAAGTCATGCTTGCTCATCTTTAGTTACCTTAACAGTGGGTGTGAACTGTGAACTATTGATGTGAGCTTAAAATAGTACATCAACGACTGTCCAATCATCCATTCACCCATCCATTATCCAACCCATTATATCCTCACTACAGGGTCGCGGGGGTCTGCTGGAGCCAATCCCAGCCAGCACAGGGCACAAGGCAGGAAACAAACCATGGGCAGGGTGCCAGCCCACCGCAGGGCGCATACACACACACACCCACACCAAGCACACACTAGGGACAATCGCCAATGCACCTAACCTGCATGTATTTGGACTAATCATATTAGATTAAAAAAACCTAAAACAATACTATTCATCCAGACAGTTATGAAAGTGGTGGCAAGGAAACTGTATTTTCAAGTTACAGACAATACTGTGTATGAACAATGTTTTGTTGGACAAACTGGAACATTTTTCACACTCTTCTTCCACTCTGAATATTAAGAATGTATTTGGTCAAGAGCAGCCGAAAGAAGAAAAAGAAGACCTGTTAAGGCATTAAATAGCAATGTATGCTAAAGCGTTGTTTGAAATAGCAATAAATTATGAATTGTATTGGTAATGGTTGTCACGCATGCGCGAGTAGGAGGCTGCAGACGGACCTTAAACCGCTTCGAAAGACGTTCGCCGGCAGGGAGTGGCGGGGTAATAACCTTTCTCTTTTGTCTTCTAGGAAAAGAGACGCTCCTCCATCATAGCCTGCCCGCAGTACGTCCATTTCCGCCCTTCCTCCGCCATCTTTCCTGACGTCAGCAGTCCCATCCTCCCTCACGGTTCCTTCCCAGCATTCCTCCACTTCCGGCTCCTCTTCTATAAAATGGCCGCCGACGCCTCTGAAGGGCGTCACGCATATGAACTGTTTTGTTTATATTTTTACCTGCTTTCTTTTCAGAATATTGTGGAATGTCTGCCATATACGGGGCCGGAAAACCCCAAACCTTTATGTTGTCTATTGCTTCATCTTTTACATGGTATATTTCAAGTAAAATGGAAACAAATGTATGGGGCATTTTGTTTTAATTTTTAGGATTTTATTTGCTTTATCTTAAAAGTATCTGTCATGTTTATTATGTACTGTATGGTAAGAAGTACTTTTATGCATTATCTGTTTTTCTTTTCTTTGATACATGGTATTAAAGCTTTTTGTATTATATTTATATATTTTATTAATTGTATAGGCCCTGACAGTAGTACTGCATGTTTAAAACAATTTTTCTCTTAGAGACGACATCTTTTTTGTATGTTACATCTTTGGAATGTAGTACTAGAGTGTTGTACCGTGTTAGCCATTATGGACATAGTGAGAAGTTAAGCAAATTGACACCTTTTTTTGGGTAACTAGAAAGATTACAATATGCAAGCTTTTGAGGCAATATCTTGCCTGAAGAAGGGGCCTGAGTTGCCATGAAAGCTTGCATATTGTAATCTTTCTAGTTAGCCAATACAAGGTGTCATTTTGCTTAACTTCTCACTACATCTCTGGAATGTGAAAGAAAACCTAACTACCTGGAGAAGTCCCTAGAACTGTAAGGCATTTAGCAACCACTGTGTTAGAATTAATTATCTTTTTGCAGCAATTCATTAGATAATTCCCAAACCTTGGCTGAAATCACTTGTAACTGTATCAAAAGTTAAGAACCCTTAATGTAGTCTTGTGCTGTTATTGAGCAGACTCGACTTAATGCCAGATATGCAAATACAACATGACCATATGCCATGAATGAAAACTTCACATTTTTGAAGTACTTTCCATAAAATATGACAGGATGAAATGTTTGACAAATGTATTAAACTCACAAAAACTAATTCACAAAAAACACGTAGTCAGTATCGGCAAACTTAGCACAGACCGAATCCCAACCAATGTTCATTGTATTGTTTCCTCCAAAGGAGGAAATCCAGTGCAATTCCTCAAAGTGTGTCTTTCAGCTCTTAACAATATCCAAAACTAAGGTGTACATTTTCTTCCCCTTGCTGAGGTCAGCCTTCGCAAAGTCCTTCCCATTATTCTTCAGTCCTCAACAAATACATTATGAAGACCTTATTGAAGTCATTCAAAAATCAATCTCTCTGGTTTGGTCTTGTCCATTATGAGAGATGGGTGTCTAGGACAGAGCACCGTTAGTAGCAATCCAAGAGGATGTAATAAAATTATATCCAAGTAAATATAAGCATGACCATCAAAGAAAGGGCTCAGAAACAAAAGGAAAATACAGCTAATGCTTCATTAAAGTCTAAACTGGCCTAAAATTCATGTTACAGCCTGCGAGAGACTGACCTAAAACAGACAGGTGAAGGAACATCTACCAGGACCTGACACTGCAGCATTGGCTCTAGCCGAGAGCTAAATTGGGAGTGAAACTGCAAGTAGGCAGGCAAGAAGAATTTGTTGATTCCAGGAGGATTATTGGACCTGAGAATGGCCTCTTTATCCCCGCTGTCAACTACAGCTAATACCCACCTCCATGAGTCAGCAGCATCAACTCCAATTTGACTCACAACCTTGGGAGGTGATGCATGCCAAAATAAAGACTTGCAATGTGGACATGCTCATTCGCTTGCGGATGCGGGGAAGCTCATTTGGCATGAAGACATGAAAGTCCTCATTCGCTTACTACTGTTGCCATGGAAACCGACTCCCATAATGAACCTTACACAAAATGGTGGCACAGGAAGGGTACAGGGGTGTTTGTGTCATTACCAGTTTCCCCTTTTTATAACAAACTGCAGTATATTATGAAATCCTGAAATACAAATCCATGTCATAAATAAACTTGGAGCATTCCACATTGTATCTATTTTGATTTGTAAGGTGAAAAACAAATGTAAATGTTATTACCAATGATGACTGTTTAACTTGCATAGTTTTCATTTCTTTCGTTTGTTAAAAATTGAGACTGGAATTGGTTAAAAATAACCACTACAGTGCAGCAAATTGCCAATGGTTATGATATTTATGTGGTGATTGTCATATCTGAATCATCTTTGAGAATTAGCAGTTTTTGTTTTCCAAGATAAAAGTTTTTATCTTATATTTATTTATTTTAACAATATTTAGTTATTTTAATAATTAATATACTGTAGATGATCATCTGTGACTGTTTGCTGTCAAGTTTGAAGTTAGTAGTCACAAGGAAAGTCAGCTTAATAATGGTGATAAATATCGGATAGTCTGACTAAAATCATTTTTTCTGAAAGCATTAGGCTTTTATTCATGTTGTTGAAAAATAAATAAGTAAATTAATAAATAAAGACACATGTTCATTTATAAGAAATATGGTTTAGATGAAACGACAGAAGAAAACGATGGAACATGCCATTAAACAATTACATTTGCTTTTAAGAGCACACATGGTCTGTCAAATTTTAAACTGCACATATTACAAAAGTGAGTCTTACTAGAAATATCACCATTATTCTTCCAATTACCTCTTGTTCACAGCTACTTTTGCTGTCTAGGTTAGTCTGGAATGTCCTTATCCTATATTCTACTGCTTGTTTCTGGCCACTTTCAGCTCGAAGAAATTTGACACTGTACCCACTGGCTGGTACTGGAATAGGGTTTAAAGTTTTGAACCTAAAGCTCCTCAAAATGTCAAGCCCTCCTGCTGATTTTAGTGCTGGGTAACTTGCAAATAAAAGATTTGTGAGATCTTCAGAACTTCCATTTTTCTGTTTCATATGTACTTTTTTTGATCTTTTGGTTCATTCTTGTATCAGCACAGTAAAAGTTGTTTGTTCTTTTTGTATTGTAAATAATTATTTAATTCTTCTGAAAGTGTTGTTAACTTTCCAGTTCTCTTCTCAAAATTCTAGCAGTAGCTTTAGCAGTAAATATGATAAGTCATATCATGTAGCTTATTACATGGGAGACCTCAACTGGATCTTGTCCTAGTTTATGTTTTGCCAGTTTGGCTGCAGTACTCTATAAAAGTGAAGGCTTGTCACTGAAAAATAAGAAAATAATTATATTTTTATTAAATAAAAAATATTATGCAAACACCAAAATTCCTCTGACAATATTCATGAGAAGACATGATTCTCTGTTTGCAGGAAAGATGAACAAATAGTGTATAAATGTAGCAGTAATTTTTGAAAATGAATAGATTGAAGGTTTCATACACTTAACGCTAACTCTATTATGTTCCTATACAGCTAGTGTACAAATAACTAAACACCACTTGCTAGCCTAAATATCAGAATAGACAAGTGGAATGCTTTACATTTACGTATGACATGTATGACATGCTTTTGTACTTCAGAATTACAATATACACTACAAAAATTTTTATTAAATGTGTAATCTGGTAGTGACACATAAACATTCGCTTACCCTTCCCGTGTTGCCATTTTGTGTAAGTTGCATTATGAGATTCAGTTTCCGTGACATTAGTAAATGAACAAGGACTTTATCGCCTTCATGCTGAATGAGCTTGTCCTCAATGTGAGTCTTAATACTCCGCAAACACATGAAAACTGAGTCTTACTTTTGGTATTGTGAAGGACAGCCGGGTCCCATGCCCGGCAGAGACACCCCTGCTGCTTATGTTCTGGTGGAGCCACCATGGGCAGTCTAGTACCTACCCCGGGACGCTTGGTGGCAGCCTCCCTGGCCGACGGCAATTCCCCAACCACCCACAGGGCTCCATGGGAGATGGAGTCCTCCATAGCCTGGTTGGGGGCTCTATTCGCCGTTAGGGGGAGCTGCATGGATTCAGCAGCCTGGCTGGACGATTCTTCAACCCCACCCGGAGGTGCAATCAGGACCAGGTGGTCAAGCACCTGGAACACTTCCGGGTGGGTTAAAAAAGGGCCAGCCACCACCACTCAAGGAGCTAGGGTCGGGAGGAGGAGGACTAAGCTTGAGGAGGAGTGGTGGAATAGAAGAAAGAGAGTGTTTTGTGTTGTGATTGCTGTTTGGGACTGTGTTGAGCTGTGTGGCACGGGGAAGACGTGTCCCACGACTGAAGAATATTAATAAAAGCCTCTGTTTATTTTAGATGTGCCTCTGCGTCAGTCTGTGCCGGGTCGGGCGCTTATATAGCGCCTTTCACAGTATGCATCATCCCTTATAGACAACTACTTGTTCAGAGTGCGTAGAAGACCAAAGCAAACTGTTCGAGCTGCACTTTGATATAAAAAGTGATATAAAGAAGGATATAAGAGATATAAAGGATATAAACAAAATACAAGAGAAACAGCTTCAGGATATAAAATTTAAGTACTAACTTTACTGCAACCTGCATAGAATTTCTAGGCAGAAATCATGAAATAATAAAGTAAAATATAAATTTGAGAGTAAAATTAGAATACTTGGTGCTCAGCTTGAAATGGTTAAGCAAATGTTTATGAATCATATTGAAATAAAGTAGTTGAACAATCGACATCTGCTGCTGACGAAAGAGCAACAGTTACAAAATCAGAATGCAAAGTGGTCAGTGACAAACTAACTGTATTGGAAGATAGGAAAAAAATCAGAATCAAAAGTATTCCTGAAAACCATGAAATTCCAAATCCAGGGAAATCCATAGCTGAACCTTTTCTAAAATAAATGGAAATAACTTCAAATAGGACACCAAGATCTCAGCAGCATGGATCAAATACCTTAAAACTGAAACGCCTGATTTTCCTTTGCGACAAACTACAGGTTAAAGAAAACTTGATATTGCTTGTCAGACTGAAAGAAGAGATTACATTTGAAAATAACCACATTCATATTTTCTTAGATTTCTCCCTTACAACAGCTGTTAAACGAACCTCTTTCTACTGCATTAAATAGTACTTACTTAAAGCCAAAATCAGATACAGCCACTTGTTTACTGCCACATTGAAAGTGGTAACTGAAGGCCAGTTTTACATATTTAGTTCTACGGATGAAGCAGTGAAAGAGTTAAGAAGGCTGATTCCGACATCTTTTTGAAACATGATCATGAGTCATGTCATGACTTGGGCAAGGCAAAGAAGATTCTGCTTGCAACTTGGTCCATTTGTAATATGACATTTACCATAACTATGTATTCTAATTCATTTTGGCCACATTTTTTTGGTAAATTACAATTTTTGTATTGAAATTTCTTCCATTGAATATATGCACAATTTGGTGACCACAAAGTAACTAGTTATGTGTGGTGTGTGTTCTTTTTTTTTTTAAACATCATACCCTTGCTTTATTGTATCGGGAATATACTATCATAGGTTAATTGTATTGGGACTGTACTGTCATGAGATATCTTAATTTGAATCTTTTCTACACCGCTGCTGGGGGGTTGTTTTATTTTGGATGTGCTATGTTTCTTGGCGTGTCAGAGGCCAAGGACTTCATGAAGAGTGGTATAGCCTCACTTGGGGGTGACAGAGAAAGCAATGCTTTTTCTTATTTATCCTTTCTACTCCAATAACTGTAAGTGCCAACATAGCAATAGGCTCCACAGCCATAATACCTGGAAAGAATATAATATCAATGTCAAAACTATCTTATGTAAAAATGTACTACCTTAACTTAAAACTATAAAAAATCAACAAAAGTTTAGAATCAATGTCTCTATGACCAAAGTGTGAATTTTGTGAGCTGGAATGTCAAAGGTCTATATCACAAATTAAAGAAAAAAAGTATTTTCTCACCTAACATGTCTAAATATCAAAATAGTATTTTTACAGGAGACTCACGTAATACATAAGGGCCAGTTTTGTTTGAAAAGAGGTTGTATTGGCTAAATTGTTCACTCCAGCTATGCAAATAAAACTAGAGATGTGAGAATGTTAATACACAAAATAATTCCATTTGTAGTATCAGATGTAGTGTCTGATCTTGAATGGCAATATGTCATGGTGATGGGTAATTTATTTAATACTAAAGTGATTTTGATAAATATCTATGCACCTTGTGTGGATGTATTTGCATCTATTCATAATGTGAAAACTCATAAACAGAATGGCCAGAGACTTTAATTGCATTTTAAAACCAAGGGTTGGTACGTTTGACAGAGACAGTACTGTTGCATTAAATTATTACATTTAGGGTTGCACACATCCCAGCAAGCATCTTACAGGAGACCTGGACGGAGCACCAGCTCATTGCTACCGACCTGCCATCATGTCCCCATGTTTAATACATGCTTTAATGCATTTCATCATTAAAATGATATCAAATATACTTCTTAATATTCTAAAATGTTCAGAGATCTATAATAACATGAATGTAATGTATTCCTTGTGGCGTTCCTTGCCTGCACACTCCTGTCTACTACAGAGTAAGCATGTTTAAGAAGCACATAGTGATTAATGACTAAGTCGGGGAACACATAGAATACAATGTACATAGTATACAATGAATTTAACGTTTTAATTTAGTTACAGTTGTATTTGAGAAACAGTAATAAATGAAACATTGATTTTAAGATGAAGTTTACGATGTTCTAATTTAATAACAAAATAAACCACAGGATTAAAGTGGAACTTTTGAGATTAAAGTTTCTGCCTTTTTTTTTTTTACTGTGTCCCTAATTTTTTTTTTCTCTGTGCCCTAATACACTTCTGTATGACACTCTAATGGTAGGCTACAACTCTCCTTTTCACCTCAACATTGACATCTGACCACTTCTTTTTTATTTCGGGTACTCTGCAACTTTCTAAACTTGAATTTTCGAGTGTCTGCACCCCGCTGTATCACTCCGTTACTGCCTTTTTGTTGCTTATACAACTGCTTAAGTCATAAAATAGTACAGTGGAACCTCGGTTCACGACCATAATTCGTTCCAAAACTCTGGTCGTAAACCGGTTTGGTCGTGAACCGAAGTAATTTCTCCCATAGGATTGTATGTAAATGCAATTAATCCATTCCTGACCATACAAACTGTATCTAAATATGTTTTTGTTTAAAGATTTTTAAGCACAAATATAGTTAATTACACCACAGAATGCACAGCGTAATAGTAAACTAAATGTAAAAACATTGAATAACACTGAGAAAACCAACACTGCAAGAGTTTGCGGTATAGCGCTACGAACCGCTCGCTAAAAACACCTTTTTTTAATAAGTTTTAAGCACAGGGAAAAAAATGAACATTTGAAAAATCCGTAATTTAATAAACCACCAAGAAAAGTAACATTGCAACAATGCACACTACTAACCGATTGCTGTAAACAGAAGTGAAGTGGAAGTTAAAATCCAATAGAAAAGGTTTTCATTAAATACAACGAGGTTAAAACAATGCTTGGATCTGTCTCTTTAAAAACAAGCCTGGTGCATTCTTCAACTGACTTCTCGGCCTTATGCGTCCAGCCGTCTCTCTCTTGTGTGTGTGTCTCTCTCTCGCGTGCGTGTGTGTGTGTTTGTGTGTCTCTCTCTCGTGCGCGTGCCTGTGTGTGTCTCTCTCGCGCACGCGTCTGCCTGTGCGTGTGTCTCTCTTGCGCGCGTGCCTCTGTGTGTCTGTCTCCCTTGCGCGCGTGTCTCTGTGTCTCTCCCTCTCTCTCTCTGTTACGTAGGTTACGTAAACTTAATAACAGGAGAGACAAAACATTTTAAGCTAATCTCAGAATAAAGAACAGAAGGCGCAACAATTAGTACCTTAGTCTTTCCTGAATTCAACTGCAGGTAATTACTACTGAGCCAGTTGTTAACCTGAGACAGACAATCAACCAAAATGACCAAAGTATTAATTTAGTTAGGTTTAAATTTAAAATAAAGGTGTAAATCATCTGCATAGAGATTATACGAGATATCCTTAAAAGAGTTAAAAATCTGTGATAGGGGAAGACTATTTAAAGAGAAAAGTACCGGTCCAAAAACCGAGCCCTGTGGCACTCCACATGTCAAAGGAGCAGAGATGAATGATAACCCAGCCACACCAAAAGATAAATTCCTATTCAACGAATAAGAGTAGAGCCATTCCAAAGCAGAGCCAGAGACACCTAACAGCTCTGATCTATTAATTAAAATCTGATGGTCCACTCTATCAGCCAGCTAATGTCTTGTTTGTCGTGTTTCAGGCATTTTTATCATTTGTTTTACATTTTTTTTTAAACTAATGAAACGAAGAGCGTTGCCATATGACTACATACACCAGTATTTCCCTCCAACAAAAGAGTGTCTGGAAGCATTGAATGTCCTGATCCTCAGAAATGATCATTGTTGAGAAAGACAGCTGTTTCTTTGGAGCTTTTGCACAATTTTCTTGTGTGCTTCTGCATATTAAATTTGCCTATTCATTTATTTTTTATAAAAGTATGCATTCGAAACAATTGTGAGTTTGTTGTCAGCACAGTGAGTTTTTTTTACCCATTTAAAATAAGTTAAATTTAGCAAGTTCCTATGATAGCTGCATAGAGCCAAGAGGTGAAACAAATATTTGCAAGCGCTATGAGCTATTGGCATTTAGATTTCTTTTCCTCTTTTTCATTCCTTTTGTTTTGAACTTCCCATCACTGCTTAAATTGGGGTGACTCAGTGGCAGATTTATGCGCTACCAGAATTTTTATTAATGTGCCAGCTGGTATTAGAAGCAGCAGGGTGACAATTTCCTAAAGTTAAGTCTACAAAGAAACCTTAACATACTCACAATTTAAATAATGCACATGAAATTTCAACTTTTACAGTTTGCCTTAGAAAGTATAACTTTTGGTGATTTATGACATCCATTACCTTTTAAATCCTACATTCCAACTCCTTATGTATAATCCTGTTCACATACAATGAATTGTCCCAAGAGGCTAAGCTTGTTTTATTGCATTGGTATGAAAAATTTCTTGTGTTATTTTGTATATGTCTCTAAACCACAATTTACTTTATATACTTAGAAATGCTAATGAAACCATGCATGCACACAATATTTTTACTGTTTTCAGATGAAAAACTTTACAGACTGCCCTCCCAAAACATAAACTCTCATATTCAATAATTTGAACTGTAATCAAGTGTAAATATGGAATCAGTGTTTGAAATTGAAACTATCAATTACTGTTATTTTGTTTTTGGCTTCTTTGTCCTCCTCATGATGTGGTGTAAATTTTGCACAGCTTCGTAACTGAATGGTTCATATTTGGAGTTTTGATTGTATTGATACATGTACGCTACATCAAAGATCAGAGGGTTCTCATCTGGGGTTTCAAGCATGCTGACAGAAGTGCATTATATCGAGGACCAGGGGTAGGCAGTCTATATTGGGGTTTTGAGCGTGCTCATAAATTAGCATTGTATCAAAGCCACAGGCAGTTTTGGAGTTTCAATCACAATTGTAGAGCTCTTCACAGAGTGAGACGTCCCAGTACACGATGTAACAACAGTATGCAACAATTTACTACCAGTACCTATGTAGTACATACATGAGTGCAGCTCAGTGGCACGATTCATGGACTGAGAGTTCTCAGTTGAATTCTCACATCTGGTTGTTGATTGTACACATTTCCTGCCATCAGATTGACTGGTGTCTCTAAATCAATGGAATGGAGCCTTGCTTAGGGCTGGTTGCTGCCTTCTGTGACTAGTGATTCCTGTATAGGCTCCAGCACTCTACTACCCTGACTTGGATTAAGTGGGTTGGCAAGATTTATGTTATGTTATACTATAAAATACATATTGTATTGTATAAGTTGACACTATAATTAATCAAGAGGGTTCAATGCATTGATAGTGGATGGGTACATTTTTTAATTACAGTACCATGAACATGTCCAAACAGAATTGTATCATTTCAGGGTTCAATTCATTTACTCTTTATTTTAATCAAGTGTCTCATTCAGCCTCTCAGTATATGCTATCTGACTTTCAACCACTTAATATAATAAATGTTAGTTTAAATATATCTTACTGTGAATATAGTGAAATTAATAGGGTTAATGTAAAGACTAGTTTTAGTACTTTTTCAGAAACATTATTTTGATAGTTTGCTTAATGATATAAAATATTCTCAGCTGTGTATCTTTATTCTTGGAGCAATTGTAATGTACTGGTTATTTTGTCTTTAATTGGACAATTTATTTTTGCTTGGGGATGAAAAAAGTATATTTATTGTATCATGTCATAAGATGTTGTCTAATTGCAAACATTGTCTAAGGGAATGTATGGTTTGTATAGGAGCTTATAACCCTAAAATAAAATAAACCTGATTGAGAATGAACTGTAGGTAAACAGCTATCCAACACTTGTATTAAAAAACTAATATGATGCATCTAATTCAATTAACATCACACCTATTCAGCAATTTATTCAGTGTGTAAATATATATCAGTTCTAGGATGACATCACTGTAAACTTCTGTCTTGCTGAGTTATATCTGAGAAGATTTCAGAATTCTGAAACCATTTAAAGCCACTTTAAGGAAGTATAAGACAAAAATGCAAAAATAAAAGGGAGGTAAAGTTCATGCAGATACAGACCTCATTCACTACCTGTGTATATTATGAATTGTCTGTGTTGTTGGATTATATAAATAAAACTATCTGGTTAAATATCTCTAATTGTAAGAAGATATAACATCCATAAACAAATCTGTCTTACTATACATAGGGTTAGGACATTTTTATACTGCATTAATTGCTTTTAATCATCAAGAGTGAAAGGGAAGATCTACAGGACGGTAGTGAGACCAGCTATGTTAAATGGGTTGGAGACGGTGGTACTGACCAGAAAGCAGGAGACAGAACTGGAGGTGGCAGAGTTAAAGATGCTAAGATTTGCATTTGATGGACAGGATTAGAAATGAGTACATTAGAGAGTCAGCTCATGTTGGACGGTTGGGAGACAAAGTCAGAGAGACAAGATTGCATTGGTTTGGACATGTGCCGAGGAGAAATGCTGGATATATTGTGAAAAGGATGCTAAAAACAGAGCTGCCATGCAAGAGGAAAAGAAGAAGGCCTAAGAGAAGGTTTATGGATGTGGTGAGAGAGGACATGCAGGTAATGGGTGTGACAGAGCAAGATGTAGAGGACAGAAAGATATGGAAGAAGCTGATCCACTGTGGCAACCCCTAACTGGAGCAGCCAAAAGTAGATTAATAGCTTTAAGTCTCAGTATACAGTATTACTGTTTATTGTAACAAACATAGAGTACCATGTCATATTCGTACTAAAAGCTACCTAATATTACGTGTTCAGACAATGGTAATTTAGGTGCAAATCTAATGGATCTTAAGATGGTCTATAAGATCCCAGTGTTTCTTAAACACCATGTTATGTTTGTAATTTCATAACTTGCTTTTTTTGAAAAGCTAAATGTGGCAATGTTTTAAAGAAGACATGGAAATGTGCTATTGGTTTATACTACACTAGTCAACTGAAAGCTATTTGCCTGTAACAATTATGAGAAGATGGATTTCTGTTACTCTAACTTCAGTATGAATTGGGTCATTCACTTATTATAATCAAGTGCTGTAATGACAGTACAACATCAGAGCACTGGAATTTCCATAACAGACCCAATGGTTGTTCTGAAGCTATGTGATGGTTTTTCGAATGTTTTTGATATACAAGAATATATATTAACAGTAGAATTACCAGAGCCAACAAAAAGCCTGCTATACCATCCCCCCTACCACCTCAGAATGGGCAAGAAGTTCTCCCAGTTCCTGCCTTGATTGATTATCTGGGAGTGAGCTACCCAGAATTGTAACGGGAAATAATTTGACGTGTGTTTTGTTTCAACAACAATCTATGTAAACACATTGTTAAAATAGAAACATTTTTCATGTTTTAGTAATAAATAACACAATGTAGACATTTACTGTATTATTAAATAGAATGTTTTTAGTAGTTGTGTCTTTACTTGTTGAAAAACTCTCGTTGGCATTGATTACATGCTTGAACCCTGGTTTAGTATTCTAATGTGGGTAACTTTCTGCAGTTTGTATGTTCTCTTCATGATAGACTGAATTACATTTTGAGCATAAATATGTGAAGCATGGTATTAGTCCGAATGCTGTGATATCATGGGGGCAGCTTAAGTGTTTTCGCCAGTTTTTAAATAAGTAAATAATCATGCCCATCAGAGGACAGATTATCTCATATCTTTCCCACAGAAATAAATCTGAAGCAAAGAAAGTAGCAGAGATAAAAAGCGAAATTACTAAAATAGATGAAGAACATGCCAGACTACCAAGCGAGACTCTACATAGGAGGAGGCAGGCTCTGCATTCAGAATTAAACCTCTTAACAACTAAAGAAACTGAACAACTAATTTACAAATCCAGACATCATTACTATGAACATGGAGAGAAAGCTAATAAGCTTTTAGCTCAACAAATTCACAAGCAAGAAGTGCGCAATGCAATCTCGGTAATTACTAACACGAATGGAGATAAAATCATCGAACACAAAAATATAATGCACACTTTCAGAGACTACTATAAATCCCTATATACTACTGAGTTTAAAGAAGACAATACACAATCTAATGCATTTCTGGATACATTACAGATACCACAAATAGACGCTATTAGTGTGGAGGAACTTGATAAACCTCTGGCATTATCAGAATTACTAGATGCTATAAAGTCACTCCAAGGCGGAAAAGCAGCAGGCCCTGATGGCTACCCTGCAGAGTTTTACAAGAAATTCTCCGCTCAGCTAGCTCCCCTCCTATTAGCAACATTTACAGAAGCCAGAGTTAACCAATCTCTCCCGCAAACCTTTCGCCAAGCACTAATCACTGTCTTTCCAAAACAAAATAAGGACTTATTACAATGTGCATCATACAGACCAATTTCACTTCTGAATAATGACGTTAAAATACTCTCTAAAATCATAGCTAGAAGGATGGAGAAAGTGCTTCCCTCTGTAATATCACAAGACCAAACTGGATTTATTAGGGGCCGACACTTATCTTCAAATCTTCGAGCCTGTTTAATGTAATATACTCACCAACTAAATCAAACACCCCAGAAATATTATTATCATTGGATGCAGAAAAAGCATTCGACATGATTGAATGGAAATACCTTTTTACTACATTGGAGAAGTTTGGGTTTGGCCCGAACATTTGTGCATGGATTAAATTACTGTATACTAACCCAGAAGCTTCAGTTTGCATCAACAACATTTGCTCAGACTACTTTAAACTAGAACGTGGCACTAGACAAGGATGCCCTTGTCACCACTGCTGTTTGCGATTGCCATTGAACCACTGGCAATACATTGTCGAAATACTGATCAGATAAAGGGGATTAGCAGAGAAGGACTGGAACAGAAAATCTCATTATATGCAGATGACATGGTACTGTATATATCGGACCCAGAAAATTCTGTGCCTGCAGTCTTAGCAGCACTCACAGAATTTCAAAAGATCTCTGGTCTCAGAATTAATCTGAATAAAAGTGTACTCTTTCCAGTGAATTCTCAAGCATATAATATTAGATTAGACACCCTACCTTTTATCATTGCAGAACAGTTTAAATACCTCGGGTAAACATCACAAGTAAACATAAAGCTCTTTATCAACAAAATTTCGCAGTCTGCATGGAAAAAATTAAACAAGACTTGCATAGATGGTCAACCCTTCATCTCACACTAGCTGGAAGAATTAACACTGTTAAGATGAATATTCTTCCTAAGCTCCTTTTTATTTCAAAACATCCCAATATACATTAATAAATCATTCTTAAGCAATTAGATTCAACAATAACCTCATTTATTTGGAATTCAAAACATCCACGCATCAAAAGAGCGACCCTACAAAGACAAAAGGCAGAAGGTGGCATGGCTCTACCTAACTTCCAGTTTTATTACTGGGCAGCAAATATACAGGCGATAAGAACCTGGACACAAATAGAAGAACATACACAGGCTTGGACCGCAATAGAAGTAAAATCCTGCAGTACTTCTTTGTATTCCTTGCTCTGTGCTCCAATAAACACACGTTATCGGCAATACACTAATAACCCAATTGTGCTCCACTCACTTAGAATCTGGAACCAATGTAGAAAGCATTTTAAGACGGAGAAGCTTCTATCTGTGGCACCCTGCAAGAGAACCACCTCTTTCAACCTTCACAAACATATGCAGTTTTTAATATCTGGAAAAATTTGGAATTAACTTGCTTAGAGATCTTTATATAGACAACGTCTTTGCATCCTATGAACAATTACATTCCAAATTTAACATTCCAGCTACACATTTCTTTCACTATCTTCAAATCAGGAACTTTGTTAAACAGAACCTTCCAGATTTTCCTCATCTTGCACCCTCATCCATGCTGGAAAAATTATTGCTCAATTTCAAGGAGTTAGACTCCATCTCTACAATATATAAAATCCTTTTACAATCCCCTCCTTTCAAAGATCCAAGAGGACACTGGGAAAAAGATCTCTCAATTAATATATCAGAAAAGGAGTGGAAAGTAGCAATGCAGAGAATTCACTCGAGCTCCATATGCAAAGCATACAATTATACAACTCAAAATTATATATCGAGCACATCTGTCTTGACTAAAACTCTCCAAAATGTTTCCAGGGCATGATCCAACCTGCGAACGTTGCAACCAAGTCCCAGCCTCACAGGTCACATGTTCTGGGCCTGCACCAAATTAACATTATTCTGGACAAAAATTTTTAATTACCTGTCAGACAGCCTTGGACTCACAATCCCTCCTAACCCATTAACAGCTGTGTGTGGGGTTCTGCCAGATGGGTTTAAAGTGGAGAAAGACAAACAAATAATGATTGCATTCACTACACTGTTGGCACGCAGACTCATTCTGATAAACTGGAAGAACCCAAACTCTCCTCTTTTAAGTCAGTGGGAAACCGATGTGTTATATTATTTGAAATTGGAAAAAATCAAATACTCAGTTAGAGGATCTGTACAGACCTTTTTCAAGAACATGGCAGGATCTAATCAGTAATATTTTAAAATAAGTTCATAAAGCACAGAGAATTTTTAATTAGGTATGTTTACAAGCCTTAAATTTAACGTTATTTGGCTTGCTCTCTCTCTCAGGGGTGGGGATCGATCTGTTCTTAACTCAATTTTTCTTTTTGTAAAATCTTGATTGCTTTGTATGGATTGTAATAAAATTAATAAAAATAAAAATAAAAAAAAATTTAAAAAAAATCATGCCCCAAAGAGATGCATGCTCCCGTTGGGTGTGGGGTGATCATTTAGGTGTCTCGATGGTACTGTGTGCTTGACTAGGCAGGTTAAATAAAAAGCAGCCTGCTTGGCAGGAGAGTGGTCTAAAAAAGAGAGAAAACAAAAGAACAAGAAGGAAGGAAAGGAGTGGAGGTTAACGACAGGAACTGAGTGAAATAGGCAGGAGTGAGTGAGAGCCTGTGGAAGATGGGAGGAAGCAGTCTGACGGGGAGGTGAGCCCCAGGAAGGAGTGTGTGGCCAAAACACAGGAAGGGGCTGAGGAGTCACTCCTGTTGAGCAAACATGTAGCAGAAGTGGCCATTATGCATAGGGTGTTTTCTTGCCAGGTGGAGCCAGAAATTGGCAGCAGTGGGGGGACAACACGCTTTTGCCAGGACGAGCAAGGTATCGGCAGAGATGCAAGCGGAGCATGGCTCAGCACCTCCCTATGGAATGCCGTGGGGATTGTTAGTGGGGACACGGGTCCAGATAAAAGGTTGTCTGCACCCATTCAGGGGCAACTGGGTGACAAACAACTCAGCGAAAAGACAACTCGGCGACAGACAACTCTGCCAAAAGACAACTTGGTGACATCCTTTACTAGTTAGGTAATAGTTAGATTCAAAGAAATTTTTAATGATATTTAAATGACAATGTAGGGTGCCTGAAAATCCACAGAATCACCTGCTTTATGAGAGTCCCAATACATTTAGAGTAAAGATATATCTTAAGTCGTACTCACAGGTCACCTATTGTATTCTAAATAAGTTTTTCATATGATTACAATAAATACGATGTCTCTATTATAAAAAAAAATCTTTGGGAGGGAGACTAGGGAGACGAGATGTGATCTTCTCGGAAGACAATTTGAAGTCCTGTGAAGAGACACTTTAACTTGCTCCCAGCTCTTAAAACAACGACAAACAATAAGCAAAACACTCAGCTCGCCAGCATCAGAAAGCCAGCAGATGATCCGACCGCTTCTCCGTTCACCCACCTTAACCCCCCTCCAACCTCTTCATAACGCGAGCAGCAGAGACACGAAGTGGCAAAAGAAGAGCTGCTGTACAGGCCTTGAAATGATCGGGCAGCAAGACAAGCAGAACAGGCAGCTCGCCAGCAGCAGAAAGACAGCAGATGATCCGACGGCATCTCCTTAGCATGCATTCAGCCGCACCCCCTTCACAATGTGAGCAGCCTGCAAGAAAGAGATGTAACTATGCCCAGGGCCCGACATAAAGGACAAGTACTGTTTTTACAAAGGTTTGAATGTAAAAGTGAATAATGTATATGTAACAGTTCCCATGAAAATAACAATCTGTTTAAATTGTATATCTGGTAAACCAAACCCGAGGTTGGGCAAGCGAAGCGAGCAGGGGTGGAGCCCCCTAGTTTATATAAAGGATTAGCAATTTTGGTTGCAGAAGATGAGCCAATCAGGGTAAGACAGGAATACTTCAGTTTTAAAAGGAAGGCACCAGGGCTCAGAATTGTAAAGGACAGTTTCCTGCATGTGTATTTAACCTTGTTTTTAAGGAATTATCTGTTCATTAAATTTTTTAACGATTTATTTATTTATGAACTTTTGAACACTGCACTGTTTTGGACACTGTTTAATTTTGATTGTTTTAATAAAAGCACTGGCATTATTTCACCTACCCCTTGCTATGTGTGTATGTCCTCATCTGCCTAGTTCATCCCGGTTATTTTAAAGATGGTTCGAGGTCCCCCCCAGAGCATCTGGGAGTGTGGAGCCGACCTGCACCATCACAAATATTGTCTGGAGTGAGATTACCTTTAAATTATTTATGAATGGCCTTCTGCCCTGCTCTTGCTCCAATGTAATTACTCTAGTAATTCACATGTATACACAGTCTGAAGACCTGGTATTGTCATGGGGAAAAACTGTCACCAAGAGGCTTTTTACCTGAAAATGAAGGCTATTAGGACTCAGGATAGGCAAACAGGGTTTTAAAGCTTTATTGCAATAAAACAACAACAAGGACTTATCCCAATTCGGCCAAATGAGGTTGAGCCCAGAACAGTTCAAAACTCAAAACTTATATAGTAATTTCTTCTCACTCCGACCTCGCTCAGTTAGCTCATTTGCTGTTTTTCTCTGACTCCCCTCTGCACCTGTCAGGCCAATACCTCAGGTTCTCATGGGAACCATCATTATCTCCTGACTTTCCCTGCAGCTGGCCTCTGTTATTTCACTGTCTATTGTCCATTTCTAGTTTCTGTTTTTGTTTATTTCTTTTACTGCCCAAGGCTGGTACAGACATTCTCTCTCTTCCAAGTATGGGCTTTCCTATCGTCACTTCCTCTTTCTCAGACTTTTGAGCTGGTTTGTTTGATGCCGAAAGTTAAGCTTTAATTAAAAACAAATATGGCATATGCCTTTATTGAATCTTTTGTTCAGCACGCTTGACTTGACTTAGTTTCTGCACTAAAGTTAATTTCTAATATATTCTTCTATATTTATTTATGCTAGTGCCTGAATATACTAATTTTACTTTCATGCATTACATCATCCTGACCTTGTTTATAGCAAAGCCTTTTGCTGTCTTTCTGCTGATTCACCGCTCCAGCTGGCCTCTTGCATGCCTTCCAAGGCCATATCGTTTTTTTAGCTTCCTAGCTTGCTGAACACAGGTGCACACACACCCCTCCTTCTCCTGTTTTCGGCATTTTCTGTAAGTCATCCTATTCTGTCCTTCCTTTCCCACACTAGCAATTCTACTTCAAGCTTAAAAAATAATGCAATATGACTGATTTTTTATTTAACTATTTCCTTGACATATCTTATTTGCTTGACATTCTATTTTATGCTAAATCTAATGTTTTAGAAGCTGTTAATTACTTTTATGGCTATTTATGCTAATATATACATTTTTTCTCTTCCATAGTATCAGGGAATTTATGACTTATTTGTATTGCAAGTTAAAGAAAAAATAGGTTGAATGCTATTTGGTTTTGATAGCCTATGCAATGCATTCTGATTCTGATAAGATGAATGTTACAAGGCACAGTTATTATTGCTAGTCCACTTTACATCTTTAAGTAAGAGCTGTGGAACAAGATTAAAATACCCGGAGAAAACCCACACAAACACAGGTAAGTGGAGCTGTAAGGCAGCAGGGCTAGCCTCTATACCACTGTGTAATTGTTAATTAAAAAACACAACTGTTAAAATATAATTTCTAGAAAAGCAGTTTATCACATCAGTTTGTTCTCACTGATTTGACAGATTTAGAGGAATATTATTTTCAAATACAAACTAGATAAATCTAACGAGTCAAATTTACCTCATCCCACACTGTACAATAATGTAACTCTGTATCCAGAAATGGAAATCTTTAGTTATTTTATTATGTATGTATAAACTGAAAGTCACGTGACACACTGAATTGTGTTAAGAAGTACATTTTTTATATCCATACATCATTTACTTTGTAATATTGATCATTCAATTGTAAATAAATATTCAAAGCATGCTTGTTACATTTAAACAAAATCATATACCTGCTTTACAAATTTACCCACAAATGTCACAACCAATGAGTCAATAACATCCTTTAATGAAGTCAATAAGATCTACTCATTGAATGTCCTTATTTCAGCCATATTCTAGCTGTATAATGAGTTTAAAAATAAATATGTATTGCTATTTCAAACTGTGTGATAAATGACCTTTTCAAATACAAATGTAAAATCTGTAGGTCAACATTGTTAGCACATTGCAGTGACATGATTATCATATTGTATGCTTTTCTTGGCTGTTTTTTTCAAGGATTGCTAATGTAATATTTAGTATTAATTTTAAAAATACTACATATCTGGTCAGGTAGTAATTTTAGTTTAGTAAAATAATCATTTTAGCAATTAAAATCATTAAAATGAATGTTAGTCTTATTCAATTAAAGTTAAAAGGCCCTTTGTTTAATATGTGCCTGCTGTTCACTGAAAATCAATAACTTGTTTTACATCATCCATCTAGGATTAAGCAAAGAATCTATATTAATAAAATCATCCACTTTTGAATTGTGCTTCAGTACGCTACTTCTGTAAACATTCCAGAATGAACTGAAGTTTAAAATGAAAAACTTGCAGCCAATCTCTCTGTACTTTAAATGTAAATCTTCATTTACTTCACTTTAACAAAACGTCCACCTCACTGTTTATATTTGTATTGTTCATAAGCTTCATATCCAGCACTCAAGATATTAAAAAGGCAGTAAATTCATTTTTCACAGGTTTTATATTGATTTATGAATTTTGACTTTGGAATCAAAATAATGAACACTTCAGAATTTCAGATGTAAACTGAAAAACAATCAGGATTAGGAACAGTTGACTATATAAATCAAAAGTTCTAGTTTAAACAAATTTAAGTGTTTCAACTTTAGCCTGCATGTCTAACAAAGGTGAAAACTAATAATGGAGACTTTGTTCTAGGTGGCATTTTCAGTGTGCAACCCCTGATACCCCTGAAGACATTGGCAAATAAGTTATCCCATCTTAATTGCCCTTTAACATCCTGAAAATTCCAAGGACTACTTTCTCCGCTCCTGCTCTCCTCTTCTATAGCAAAGGCTGAGGGCTACATTTCCCAAAAACATCTTAGAATCCATGTTAAGATCAATTGTTAAATTATGAGTGTTTCTCTAATCCCATTATTAATAAAGAAGTATATTAAATTCTTTCTAGTGTATGTGCTCACCAACCCAGTCATTAATCACAAAGTGCTTCTTAAACGGACTTCCTCTTATGCCAACCCTGGTGAATATTTTAAATTCATGTCATGACAACTCTCTAAACATTTGGAATACTTCAGATTATATTATTTTCATAATAAAATGCAATAAAGCATTCATATTATGGCATTATAAAGATACAAAGTAAAATTAATTTAAATAACTTAGACAGTTAATGATTACTAATTTATAAGTTAATATTTCTCTCTTCCTTAAATGTATTGAAGACTCAGTACTGTAAGGTTGCTTCTAGCTTTACCTTTATGTTTTCTGTGTTACAGTTGGTTACTGTATATCTTGTTAAGCCAGATGTATAATATAATATGTCTGAAGACAACCATGAATGAATTGTACTTAAAACTTGGTGGGAACAATTAGATGGCTCACCGAGTGTCACAATTCTAAACCAGTCTAATGCCTCATGAAGGCGGTGCTCAAAGTAGAGGTGGTAATTTTGAACTGCAAAGAGCAGTAGTGCTCTTGCTAACCTGATCTGAGCAAGGTTCTGTTTGTAATAAATCCATCCATCCATTTTCTAACCCGCTGAATCCTAACACAGGGTCACGGGGGTCTGCTGGAGCCAATCCCAGCCAACACAGGGCACAAGGCAGGAACCAATCCCAGGCAGGGTGCCAACCCACCGCAGGTGTTTGTAATAAATTGTACAACCAAAAAAAAAATTAATACATACATTTGTTGTGTGTGCAGATAGCACATTGCCCATGTTAAAAATATACATAACCTATTTCAAGAGAAACGCCTTTCTGTACACTCAGATTATTAATTGGCATTCGAAGAGGTGCTGTGTGTGCCCTCTTTCGTTCAGCATTATGACGATGCTGTTAGAGCTGATATAAGCTTGAAAGAATTGGCAGCTATATTCATTAAAATATGAATAGTAAAATACATACTTCAAGTAAGCAATGTGTCAAACCCCATCTCTGCTGTTAAGAGAGCAGAGGAAGTGTAGATTTCAGTACTAAACATACCCGAATCAACAAATCTGTCTAACAACACCAGAAGATGAACAAGGCGTCAGAGCATTGACCTTCTGATTGCATATCTAAATTAGTAACTAAAAGAAGTTAAAATTACTATTTAATTGAAAGGGCAAGCATACTATGCCAGAATAGCTGTAACACTTTAACATGTGGTATATAGACCACAATGTTTATCATCACTCTTTTTGCTGTTATGACATACAGTGAAGCAAAAATCAAAATGACAAAACTATATCATAGCAGACAGAAGCACATCTCAAACACAATCAGCCAGCTCTCTCTTCTGTTGCAGTGCTCATTAAAATGTACAAATTTATCATTACATTTCGGTTCCCTTGTGCTACTGAGCTCCGGAACTGAAAACAGCAATTTTAGCTTTTGGTTTTCTCTCAGCATCATGTCCTTTTTTCCGTTTCTTTTGCTCTCTTTCTGAGTCTCTGGTCATTGCAGCACAGAATTTCCTGTTTCCTACAAACTTTTTAATGGGTTGTCCCCAGACATGTATTCTCATTCAAGAATCAGGTATAGCCCCATAAGACTACTTATATTTAGAAGTTGGAAGGAATAAAAGAGAAGGATGGGAACTAAGGGGTGGTATGTATAAATATAGATACCCACACCTCTTTGGGTAATTCTAGTTTGGCAGTATTTTAAAGTAGGGCACACAGTTTAATTGTGCAAATGATACTGATAATCTCAAAGCTATTCTTCTGATTAAGAATTCAATTAATATGAGTACCTATGGATAAATTTCTTTCAACTCTTGCCATTAAACATAGGACTTTGATTGTTCTGAATTTTAAATGGCATCATGTACCTTTCAAATACATTCATGAAATACAAAACAAAATGTTCTATAATACATTTCATAGTGAAAACACTCCTGAAATGTAAAGTATATTTATTTAAAGTATGACCAGAAAAGAGTTATCATGATTATACAGAGAAAATTAAGAAACTGTTATGAATTTTAAACAGTATTATAACAGTGTACGTAATGTACATGTAATTCCTTGTCTGAAATTTTCTGTCAGAGCTTTGCAGTATCTCTGGTCTCTCACCAAAAAAATGCCTCTACATTTCTGAGCTACTGTAAAAGCTAAATTTCTCCTTGGGGCAAATAAAGCAGTATCAGTTTATGAATGGGCAAATCCAGTTTATCATGAGAGCTAGCTCAGTTTGCATGACACCCCCTCCTCCTCTTTCTAAGTTTCAAGAATGGTCAAGTTCTGCAAAAGGCAGTGAGGCATATCAATTCAGCCTGCTACTGCAAATCCTAAATAGTCCTCAGTTGACATCACCGGGAACTTCCCTCATTGTCATACTCTCTATTCCCCATCCATCTGCCAAAACTTCTGCTTGTTTGCAAAGCATTAGTCTGAAACTGACATATAGCCAGGTAAGCTGGCAAGTTACAAATCACATAAATTAAGGGAATCTGAAAAAAGCATTCTCAGCAAGATCAATGTCAGGTTTTCCTAATGAGTGAATGCCTAATAAGAGTAGCACTGGATACCGATGTTTTATTATAACATTTGAATTATGTAATGGCATCCTTTACTCAACAACAACATGATTTTTATGTAATGTCTTTCATAACAACGTACTTTGTGCCCAGCTACCTCGTTGTTGCTAATTTAACCTGTCCTGTTACATGCTACTGCTTAAACTCTTGTTTTCTGAGTTCTGTTGCTCTGTGATTCATCCTATTGTAAGGGGTATTTGAACTTTTTAAAGAAAGTGGATACTAGGCTCAGTAGTCTATTGCGAAATTTTAAATGTTTACATGAGGAAAGGCAGAAATGCCTGGCAAAGCAGGATTGGGAGAATGGCCTGTCTCAGCACAGCAGTAAATTGTTGTGGTTTTTATGTGCTCAAGGATTGTCCATGAATAATTACTATGATCAAACATAAAATTACTCATAAATGTACCCAATACTAGAGTATCTTGGGGCCAAAGGGAAATAGTTGACTTCATACTTGTGTCATCTTATCCAACGCCTTATGCTCCAGACATTTAGGTAAACAAGGCTGCAATGACCTTTAAACAAAAGATTGTCAGTGCCTGTCATAACAGCAGTAATTCTAGAACCAAATGATGTGTTAAGTGTAATTGCCAAGTTTCACAAATAAGACATCTGGGCAATGTTAGAAATAATTATTTTTTCACCTTGTCCTGTAACACTTGTTCCCAAATAATACCTTCGACTTATATTAACTTGATTAATGTTGGCCTCCTTTGTAAGTCACTTTGGATAAACCAGTCTGCTATGCAACTAAAAGTAAATGTAAATATAGTGTAAACAAGCGCTTTATAGCGCCCGACCCGGCATAGAATACGCAGAGGCACGTGTTTACACTCAAAGGCTTTTTATTTTTCTTCAGCTGTGTGACACGTCTTCCCCGTGCCACACAGCCCAAACACAGTCCAAAGCACAAACACACAAAAAACCAAACTTTCCTGCTCCACCACTCCTCCCAGGCAACCTCGTCCTCTTCCTCCCGATTCTGGCCTCGATTGCTGGGAGGCAGGCCCTTTTATGCCCCACCCGGAAGTGATCCAGGTGCCTGACCAGCTGGTCTTAATTGCACCTCCAGGTGGGGCTGATAAACCGTCCAGTGTGGTGGCTGGATCTCTGCAGCACCCCCTAGCGGCCACCCCATCTCCCAACCGGGCTGCTGTGGTGGACTCCATGTCCCATGGAACCACGGGGGAGATTGAGGAGGAATCCACTGCCAGGGAGACTGCCCCAAGCCCGGGAGGTATTGCAAAGTCCATGATGGCTCCCCCGGGATGTACGCATCAGAGGTGTCCCGGCCGGGCATGGGACCCGGCTGTCTGTCACAATAGCAAAATAATTCACAAATTTGCCTAAGAAGTCCCAAGCAGCAAAAAGGTGGAAGCTGCAACGGTGGCTGTTGTGAAGGCCACAGAGAATTACTTTTCTTAAATATTTTTATTGATATTATTTGAGGCAAATAAGTTTCCATACAATCAAGCAAAACTTAACAACCCAAAATTCAACTCCCACCCAAGAGAAAGAGAGCCAACAAGTATGGAAAATCTTTAAAAGCAGCAAAAAGGAACAGTATCCTTTTCACTGATATACAGTAGATGCTTATGAGAATAAGATTTTTTCCAATTTCAAATACAGTAAAATCACTCTTAACTGGCCTCACATTAACCGGCTGACAGATTAACCAGCCTTTTAAAATAAAATAAAATAAAAAAAAATTAATCCTGAGTTCTTCTTCATATGTATGCACTTCCTTCTTTCCTGGAAGGTTAGAGGTATTTTAAAACCAGCAAACAACAAAACAGTGTTCAAATTATCAAGTCTTTAAATAAATAATCCATTAAAATGAGTGAATTAGTGGAGGTTAAAATCCATTAGTAAAAACTTCACGGTTCATATTACTGTCAAAACCATGCAACACCTGGGCTGCTGAAAAATGTTTCTTACAAGACACCATTATGAGGCTAGGAGAACACCCGCCTACACTGTTACCCGGTTAGGCTTGGGCCTAACGCTTACATAAGAGACACCTATACTGTTACTCGAGTAATGCTTGGGACTAACACTTAGCATTTTTACAGCCCAAGTAATCCTCAGGCCTAACACTTCTGTGAGATGCGTCTATACAGTTGCCTGAGTGATGCTCAGGACTAATGTTTTTAGCACTGTTTTCACAGCCCGAGTGACAACACTAAGGAATTTAATTGTGGCTTAGTGGATGAAGCTAGATTGCAATATTCAGAAGTTGAAAAAATCTTGCAGTACTTCTTTATATTCCCTGCTCTGTGTCCCAAATATTATATTCATTGATTTGTGTCAATGTCCAGGGACCTCATGTATAATGCTGTGCGTAGAATTCACACTAAAACATGATGTATGGACCAAAGTGGAAATATGCGTACACACAAAAAAACTCAGATGTAAAAAACCATGAAAACTTCCCTGCACTCCCACTTCATAAATCTTGGTAAGCATGAAATGTACCACACATTCATTCCACCCCAACTCCTGACAGAATTACATCCTTTTGCACATGCAAATCAATATAAATAGCCCCTTACTTTCAGCAATTTGTGAAAAGACAATGGCAAAAGCACAGGGAAAAATTAACAAAATGACAAACAAGATAAAGCAAAATACAAACATAAACTAAGGAAACCAAAAAACATAAGAAAAGATGAAACGAAAATAGGACATCAATAAAAATTACAAATCACAAAACCAAAACTCCAAGTTAAAAGCTAAACTTAAATACTTACAAGAACAGCAAAATTACAAAAGAGTTAAACACATATGTATAATATGGTACTTAGTTTACTATTTTGTTCATCTTGACTAATTTCCAAATTTATTTACACTCTGAAAATCTCAAATGGGCATAAGGCCTACAAAAGCCCCACAAGCAAGCAAGGACCTTTGCTGACCTGCCCAGGTAAGACCTGACCCCAAGCAGACAAATTAAACTACTACTAAGAGAAATTTGGCCTAACAGGCCCAGAAATGGGAAGTGACTATAAAAGTTCAAAACACTTCTGATAGTTCCAAAATACTTTATAAAAAATGCCTTTCAAGATAATTATTGTCAACCCTTTTTAACAAGAATCTTTCTAATTTAACATCCTTGGTGTAAACCCTGAGCATGACTGTTTGAAATTCTATGTAAATATGGTTATTCCCAAGTCAGGAATAAAGAACCATTTCAGTGTGTTAAGCCCTAGTAACTTTTTGGACAGTATTCGTTTACCATCTAGTGAATGAAACAACATAGTAATGCAAAACATAATGAATATTTCTTTGTGTTTTTCAACTCTACGATAACTAATCAGTATTCATGAGTGGGGTAGAGCATTCCAACAAAACACAAAAACATGTAAATGAGAAGCTATAAAGCCAGATTTGGAACAAATTGAACCATTAATTGAATCGTGCAATAGTAATGACAACGTGAAGTGATCATCAGGCATTGACACAGATAATAAAACTGATGCATACGGCACTGTCCAACCAAACCACCATGAGTTATTTTGGTTACCTGAAGGTTCACCGTGGTGTAAGCTCGTGCATGACAAAAAAGCAAAATGACTGCAGTCACCTAGAAGGACAAGAAAGATGTTAGGCCTCTAAAAGTATGCAAAGAAGCATGCTTCTGTCGTCCCGATGAGAACATTGGGCTTACTGTTGGTGATTGTTTCAAAGCATGTCACACGAAGGACATGTACTATATCTGCTTTAATACAGCAGTGGACATTAGACTTACCTTTTCTACTGTAATTATGTTGACATTTTGGTATTTACATACAGGGTGCACACAAAGTCCATATACCCATATCTTTAGGAGAATTTACAGGAATAACCATGACAATTTGGTTCCTGTGGACATCAGCCCAAGTCTTCCCGGTATTTCGAGGTGTGTTTCCGACATCCAGTCTGGTGCTGCCACCTGCTGCCGCTCAAGAAAACGCAACAACATGCTGGTCGTTCCAAGACGAAGCGATGGGTGACACAAGTGTTTTCACGATTGAGGAGCGTTTGGTGGCCACTGTGTGGGTTCATGAGTGGCCTGTTACTGGAAAATCAATCAAAAATGTCATGGATGACTTTAATGTGCGTTTTGGGAAGGCATTGCCGACAAAGAGGACGTTGTTGCAGTGGGAGAAGAAGGCTTTTGCAACGGGCAGTGTCCGTGATGCGCCGCGATGTGGAAGGCCATCCACAAGGCATGAAACGTGTGCAGATGTGGCAGAGTCTGTCCAACGATCCCTAATGAAATCCAGTTGTAAATGTGCTGCTGAGTTGGGAATAGCGGAATCGACATTGCAAAAACACATCAAACAGGACTTGCAAATGAAATGTTGGCGTCCATTACACGTTAACGAGTTATCAGATGCCGACTTGGACAGATATCAGGAAGCTTGTGATCGGATGCTGCACCAATTTCCAACAAATGCTGAGAAGGAAAAGGTTATGTTCTCTGACGAGTACACGATTTATCGCAGCTCCCGCAATCAAACGTGTTTTTCTGGGGAAAAGAAAATCCACATTTCTTTAAAGAAATTGAGCATAACCCACCACACGTGATGATCTGAGCCGGAATGACAGCACAGCATTTGTTTGGCCCTTATTTTTTTGATGGTTCTGTTAAACAAATCAGTTATCTTGAAATGCTGAATGGCTGGCTCATCCCGCAACTGAGAAACCAGGGCGTCCTTGACAGTGTTTGGTTTCAACAAGACGGGGCACCTGCCCATTTCGCAATCACCGTGCGTGATCGCCTCAATGAAGTTTTTGGGAATCGTTGGATTGGACAAGGATCAAACAAGAATCCCGCTCCTCTTCTGTGGCCTCCGAGAAGCCCTGATCTCACAACTCCAGATAATGCTCTCTGGGGGTTTATTAAAGAAGACATGCGGAAGCGCCGTTATTCATCGAACGATAAACTGAAACATGCGGTTCGCGCAGCGTTCCAGAAAAATCACCCCGGAAATGTTGCAGAACATGAGCAGGAGAACCTGGCGGCACATTTGGCTATGCAGAGATCATTGAGGGACCCATACAGATGTTTTGGATTCCTAAGAGGTAACCTTTAGCTTTCAAAATCCTCCAAAACATAGGGGTATACAGACTTTGTGCGCACCCTGCACTTCTGATATATGTAATAACTTTTATTATTGTTGAAAAAATGTTTTGACTTGTTTTCCTGGGAGTAAACATTACTCTAAGATGGAGTTTATTACATCAAAGCAAAAGGAATCACAAAGACAGAAAAACCAATGAAAAAAGGGGCCAACCAAAGGCTAACAAGTCCAATCCATAATTCAGTACTCCGAATCAAAGTAAAAAGTCCACAATGCCAGAACAATCAAACAAAAACAATTGTAGCGGTCCAGCGCCGCTAAGATTCACACCGTCAAGATGATGGTGATTTATTTATTTTTATAGAGGATCCCAGGGACGCTCCCAGCCTTGGCCCCACCCGCACACACTCACAAACACAGACAAAATAAAGCACACTGGGAACTAACAACAATTAAGGAATATAATGAAATTCAGTAATATAAATGAAAACAATAATACCACCCCAGTACTCCTACGGCGATATTACACAAAAACACAACTCCACACAGCAAAGTCCATGGAAAACCACACTGGTTGTAATGAGAGATGACAAAAGTAAGTCCAGAGATCTGTATGTTGAAAGGGAATGAAAAAGCAGTCCTACCGGTAGACACTGTAATGGTGAAGACGGATGGATGGTTCAGGAGTGCTCCTATATTTGCAGGAAAGCCATGAATCCACAATCAATCCTCAGCACACAGGTAGACAGAAGACGATCTGGACCCCAACAACGAAAACAATCCAGGACACAGCGACTAAATATGACTTAATTAACAGAAGGCATTCTGACAGATAAACGAAACACAAAATACAACAACAAAAAACACTTCTCCCTCTTTCGGACTGCTGCCCTCCTTTTAAACCCCTCTGACCACCTTTGACCCCAACAGCCCCTGCAGGGACTGCTGGGTGATGCACTTTTAACTACTAGTAGCACTGCTACACAATAGTTGCAAAAATGACTTCTACAACTTTCAGTGGTGATCTGTGGGAAACCATCTGATTCACCAGAATATAAAGGAAGATGATGGTCCCTCAGGTGTGACATCTGATTGGACTTGCCTTTTAGGGTTCTACACACAGAACACAAGCAATAGATGCAAATTTAAAACAGTACATAATTACAGAATGATAAACAAACCCATAGAAATAACAAAAATACATGAAAAACAATACTTGAAATTTATCAAAAACAACAAGAACCCATAAATACACATAAACCCAAGTTGTTTCATTACACAACTGTCACAGGATGAAGTACTTAGGGAGCATGTCCAAAACCGAAATAATTGGCTCCTGATTACAGAGAAGAAGAGTTAAAAAAAAAGAAATCAGGTAAAGGAAAGATGCTCAAAAGATGGGAGTATCCTAATGGGAATGTAAAGAAGCATTCAGTATCAAAGCCTTTAAAAATCAGTGTTAAAACCAAGAGCCACCAAGGTGTAGCCTTCTGTAGTAACAGCTGGTGATATCTTCAGAAGAACAAAAGTACATTAAGGGGGTAAGAGGACATGGCTAAGCCACTGCATATTTTTTTTTTTTTTGGTTTTTATAGCCAACATAAGGATTGCAATTGTTGTATTTTAGCTTGCTTAAACAACATTTTGTCGAGCTCACAGCTCTGCTTTGTCAAACCAATTCAATTAGCTCCATTCTGTTAGGATATATTTATCATTAACACTATATATCAAAAGTAGAAAATCCAATCTGTCACATTGGTGCTAGTTTTTAACTTTTTTGCTGTGTTTTCGATGTGTGCATATTCATTGTCTCTGTGCATCAGATTACCACAAGTTAAGATGTGTAACTGCTAAATGTTGACAGTATGTATCTCTACTGGTTATAACTTTCAGTTTCATAGAATGGGCACTACCAAATTAAATTTCAACAAATATTTTCATTTTTGGAATACATTTAGATTTACTTATTTGTCTGACACCTTTATTCAAGGCAGCTTACAACATTTATGATACAATCAGTTACATTTCTTTTGTATTTTTCCAGTTGGAGTACAGGCTGGTCAAGTGACTTGCTCATGGTAACACAATGTCAGAAGCAGGATCTGAACCCTCAACCTCAGGGTCTGAAGTCCAAAGCCTTCCCCACTAAAACCACACCTAAGATTAGTTTTACTTCGTTAAATGGAAAATGTCAAAGTACCTGTATGCAATGTTGCTTTTGAATTATGAAAAAATGAACAATGGCAATGTGAATAAAATTGGAGATCCAGTCTCTGAGTGCTCACTTTTTATGGCACATATCTTAACAGTTTAACAGGGACAGTATTACTCAAGAATAGAAAGAAAGCCCAGCAACACAAGTACAATTTGCCACATCTCTTTGCCAGTTTGCACTTTATTTTAAGCAAGCTTACTTCAAACAAGAATTACTTTATGGTTTCAAGATATGGAGCTTTTGATTATGGTATTCAGTTTGCATGATGCACACAAAGAGAGGCTTTAATCTTTTAGATGTACAGCCTGTTGTACAAAACAATAAATCATAATTATACAGACCTCTAATTATAATTTTTTAAACTGAAATTCTTTTGTACCCTTACAACATTAGAATCACAAAACACAATTTAGTTAATGGTATTTCTATGTTAAAGAAAAAAATTAAAATATATGATATATTCCAAAGACATTAAATTGATTACACTATACTATGTTATCTAATGTAATACATACCAATTGCATTAAAACAGAGAGGGGGAGAGAAAGATCTACATTATTTTTTTAAGTTAAAGCACTTTTAATAAATTATCAATAATGTTTATAAACCATTTAAAAGAATGGCAGTGACATGCACATACCCTTTTGTGGGAAGGGACTCAAAATGGGAGATGGGGCACTTTACAGGATATGATATGTTACATTTTAATTGTGGACAATTAATTAGTGCTCACTTTACATTCTTTGTTTTTAATTGTAACTGGAAATTTGGGTGCAGCTTTAGGGCCATTATGGTGTTTACAAAAATAGCAAAAAAATACATGTCCGTAATTGTTAAGATGTTAAGATTATCAAAAAGGACACAGCTTATAAACACAATGTAAAAATAAAAGAATTCCAATCTAGTTACATGGACCTTAAAAGCAAGAGTTCACATCATAGCCCATCCAATCAAACATTTATTTTCCTTACTTAAGTGCCATTTTGGTTATAGCATGCAAGAAGCCATCAAACGTGGTCATCTAGTACTAAATATGACCATTATTGTTTGTGCATTTGACTTTCAGCAAGAAATGATTACAGTATGATGTAGATCCCTTAAGTACCATGTGAAGTACCATTATTTTATATGTGTTGTATGTACTAAGATCTTCAACATAAGCATAAAAAATAATCTGACTCAGAATTCAGTTTATTGCACTGAAAAAGTATAGCCTCCATTCAACTTAAAATAATTAAGGTAATGATTCACACTTAATATTTTCAATCTGAACCAATATAATTCTTTTTATCGTATTGAACCCACAATTTTTTAAGTTGAGGCAAATCATTTAGAGTGATTGGGTGCAATTCACTTGTTTTATACTGAAGTAAATCTATTTTTTATGTTGTTACAATTTAAAGTGGTTTATTGGTCGTAGCCTGTTTTTATGCTATTAGAAATATTATGAACAAAAGACATTCCAATGTCGTACTATTTACATTTATTTAAAAATCTAGTGCAAATACATAAGCATTTTGCAGTGTAAATCTTAAATATACAACAAAAAATTATTTATACGAATATCACAAATACACAATAGCACTTTGAGCAAATTTCTAACATATAATAAATAAATAATAATAAAAAAGCACATTGTGCATATCTGAACAAAAGTGAACAGTGCAAATCATCGCAGTGTAGACTTCCTTCTTGATCCTGGATTTAGAATATGACCCAAATAACCTTTTAAAAGTGTCAGTCTATCCTCTATCAAGATATCCTGCTAACAATTGATCACCAATGGTGGTGGTCACAAGATCACCTACACAGATGTTTATCAACATTACAATAATATAGAATCAGCTAACTATCAACATCTTACAAAACACAAAACACATGAGAAAGTAGTTTGAATTACTTTTGAAACATCCAACAGCTTTGGATAAAAACATTAACCTTAAGCAGAATATGCAAATACACTCAAAACTATAATTAACAATTTTAATATTTACATACAGAAAACCATCAATCTGTCTCTGATGTACTCTGTAGTTTTTTGACTCTTGCTGTCATTTGTTTCATGTTGAGCGCCATCATATTTTTTGAGCAACCTCAAAACTGAATCTACTGTAAACTCCTTGGAGTACTGGAGGTTGAGTGTGTAAATAAGAAAGCCTTTGTAATGGTAGGCAAAGCACAGAAGACCTTAAGTCCTTCGATGAAGACCCCTACATCTCTGAGTGGATAAGAAATATCTTCATTCTTTCTAAAGACAGCCATGGCCATGGTGCATGCTGAAGTTCACCAGATGCTTCCATCTCTTGTGAAACCTGTCAGCAACCCCCATTACAAAATCATCTACTTGATAAGATCTTCTTCTTTCGGTTGCTCCTGTTAGGGGTCACCACAGCTGACCATCTTCTTTCATATATTTCTGCCCACTGTATCTTGTTCTGTTAATAAAATAATGCAGATAATCTCAATTTGTTTTAAAGTCAGTAGCATCCAGTGTTGTTACAATCAATGAGGTGTATACAGGTAGATAGAGGCACTATACAGACTTGAAGCACAATGATATTCCATGATGAAACAGTCATACTGACCCACATTTCTTAATCGCCACCTTACCAGATGGTGGCAATGCTTATAGCACAGCACCTTTCTATACACCTCATTGGTTACCATAATGTCAATGTGTTCTGTAACCACTGGTGACCTGCAATGTTGCCACTGCATGACATATTATATAGGGTGGCAACACAGAGATTTTTATACTATGACTAGACATTAAGCCTGTTACAATAACAGGCGCTAGAACAGTAGTGTATAAACATTAGTAGGAACAGTCTATATTAAATGGCAAGGGACCTTGTATGTGGCTGTAATATGTGTCACTGTTTTGTGTGCCTTTAATTTTCGCTCTCAGTAATGCTGGTTTGTATTTTTGTAAAATGTCTGCAATTTTGTCTGACATTAATACAGTGGAACCTCGGTTCACAACCATAATTCGTTCCAAAACTCTGGTTGTAACCCGATTTGGTCATGAACCAAAGTAATTTCCCCCATAGGATTGTATGTAAATACAATTAATCCGTTCCGGACCGTATGAACTGTATGTAAATATATATTTTTTTAAGTTTTTAAGCACAAATATAGTTAATAATACCATTGAATGCACAGCGTAATAGTAAACTAAATGTAAAAACATTGAATAACACTAACAAAACCTTGAATAACAGAGAAAACTAACACTGCAAGAGTTTGCGCTATAGCCTTACGACCCGCTCGCTAAAAAACACTTTTTTTTTTTATGAGTTTTAAGCACAGGGAAAAAAAAAATGAACATTTGAAAAATCCGTAATTTAATAAACAACCAAGAAAAGTAACATTGCAACAATGCACGTGCACGCCTGTGTGTGTGTGTCTGTCTCGCACGCGCCTGTGTGTGTGTGTCTGTCTCTCTCTGCACAGGGAATGCACAGGAAGAGACTAAAAATATGCTGTGTGGCTCCGCGCCTGTGCACTTTACCAGAAGACAAACACACACGGACACCTGGACACACACGGGAGTTTTATTAAAGAGGATAACGGTCTTAATATCACAAAGTGCAGTATTTTGCAATTGCATATGTTCAAAATTATTCTTTGTTTGTGAAAACTCTAACAATATTTTATGTATTTTATTAACTGGCATTTGATCGATACAACAAAAAATAAATTGAATTGTGTTAATAGAATATAAAATATATTAATCATGTATTATTACAAGTTCAACAACTTTACTCACCAAGAATTCTCGGATTAGATTCTCAGCCTTTTCTACAATGTAGATAATGAGTGATTTCAGGATATGGTCTCTCTTGATATTGATGCCCACATCTTGTGGGGGGATTGAAATGGTTTTATGGAGGCAGAGAACAGTACTGTAGACACAACAAATAATTACTTGTTGGGGTTGAAAGGGTTGCATGCAAAAAATAACAGCATTGTCAAGTACTGGGTGGTATACTGTTTCATCGTGTATAACGGTTTTTATTTTCTGTACGGTATGAATTTCCGATATACCTCAATATCATAATACAGCTGAAACAACAGATGTAATGTATCAAATGGGCAGTAAATTATAGGCTATAGCTTGCAGCTAAAAGTGCTACAGAGTGCAGTTCAGAGTGTATTAAGAGGGAATGTTTCCAAAATGGCTTAGAGGCTCCACTGCTACAGTACATTAAAGAACAGACAGAGATGGAGGATAAAGAAAGTGAGACCAGAGATGCACCAGAAGAACTTGTGCCCAAGAGAAATGTTGTGTCTCACTGTCACAGTGTAGTGCTTCCAGCTGTGAGCATTAGCCTATCATTTGCTGTCTATATTGTAGCCTTACAGCTGTTGTTTCAGAAAGGCTACCAATATGGCTATATCTGAAAAATTTCCTACCATATGGGGAATTAACAGCTACTCCTAACATGAAAGTACTGTAGAGATTACTTTTGCTGCTTACAGGTAGTAAAAAAAAAATTAAAGTAATGTAGCTATGATAATCAAAACTACACCACAATAGTGTATAGGTTGCTGTAATAAGACAAAGTGCAAAAAAAAAGTACCTCTTTTAAAACCCTGAGGATGGTGGAGCTCCTTACCCCAATGAATCCACCTCTGCTCCTGATCATTTCCAGTAGCTGACTGGAGTATGTGTCAACTGTTGTAATCCAAATAAACTCTGTGTTGATCCGAGAGTGACAGAGAGAGTGATACAGATAAAAAGCAAAGGAACACAATAAATTAGTGAATACCAAGTGGCCTAAACATAATTATTATTTCAGATAAACAAAGTAAATGCTAGCATTTCAAGAACCTGAGCTGTAGCTTGCTTATTATTGGTTACATAGTATACTGCCCTCCACTAATATTGGTACCATTTATGTAAATCTGAAGGATATATGGTGACTGTGAATGGATAAATGGTGTCAATTATCTTACATATGAGAAAAGCATTTGTTTAACAATAGTTTATTTTTCAGTTTCATTCTTTTACCCTAAAGTTTCCTTCACATTTTGCATGAAAGATCAAGAAGATAAATACTTTTTATCCTATGTTGGTTTTATGCATTAAGGGTGCCAATATTTCTGTTAAGGGCACTATTAAAATTGTATATGAACAGAAAACAGTGTACCTCATCCACCTGAAAAAGTGCTGGACATCTCTCAACAGCATCCTCAATCCTGGGCTGTTTATTCACAATTTCATGTCTCATGTACCCAAAGGTTTTGTCCATCAACATCTTTTTTGCATTTCCATTCTTCTTCATCTTATTCATTAGACATTAGCAGTTCTTCCAGGCTCTCTGAATTTTGCCAGTGGGGAGAGGGGGTTAGTGGTTAGTGAGAGTAATATGGAAAAGGATGATCCGCTGTGGCAACCCTTAACAGAAGCAGCTGAAAGAAGAAAAAAAAGGTGTAGTGAGAGTAACAACGCTAAAGCAGTTATGCTACTTGGAATACTATGGCTATTCCCTGGACCATTATATTGTTACAAGTTAATTACAATCAGATGCATTACACTAATAAACAATATGCGGTTAGTTTCAGTGTATTTATAAAGCTGCGTCAAGAATGTGGTTCTAAGAATAAAGATAACCCACACAGTAACAGTAGCACTGCTTTGACGCTGAGTGCCGCTAGTCTGCAAAACCGAGCGGAGAACTTGCGTACAACATGGTATGAGGTGCCGTGGAAAATTGCACGATTTGAATGTGGAAAAGTTCTTACACAACATTTCTGTGCGTATGTACCGTTTATTCATGAGGCCCCAGACCTTTATAGCCACATCCACTCCAGTCGGGAAAGTGTTCTTTTTTGGCAGTTGGAAAGCCAGCATGCTGGGAAGTTCACTGGAAGAATATACAAACGGCCCCTCCCACACAACACATGAACAACCTAAAATATTAAGTTAACTGAAATAGGATTTTTATGTTTATTCCCTCCACCATAACTTACTTTTGTTTATTTCAAGCTACAACACTAATTGACTATCTTAAGTTGCTTGAAAGAGAAAATTTTACGTTGAATGAACAACATCAATGTTATACTTTTTTCAGTGTGGACAGGTACACTGTGTACCAAGAATTTGTCTTGATAGTATCGATGCAATATACAAGGACAACACAGAATACAAAACATAAACATAAGAAGACAACATTTAAAATGATAAAACATGAAACAGCATACAAGGGCAATAGAAAAAAAATAAAGAAATAATAGGATTAAAATGTCCAGGCATTTTAGTGTGCAGGTATACAGTACATACATACTGAGTAGAAGCTCAGTCCTGATTAATAAGAATAACGGCACGTGGAAAAAAACTGTTTAGATAACATGTTTTAGCTTTCATTGTTCAAAGGTGTTTGGAGGAAGGAAGCCTTTGGAACAAGTGATGCCCTGATTGGGTTGTATCAGCAATGATCTTTGCGGCCCTCTTCCTTGCCCTGGGCTCATGTAAGAGTGTGGTAAGTTAACGTCCATGATCCTCTCACAGGCTTTGATGATGTGTTATAGATTGGCCTTAGCCTGAACAGAGGCAGCACCAAACCAGACAGTTATAGATGAGGTCTGAATGGACTTAATGATGACTGTGTTGATTTGGACTAATATGGCATTTCCTCAGCTGGAGCAAAAAAAACATTCTCTTATGTTCTTTCTTAATAATGCAAGTGTTGTCCCACTTAAGGTTTTATGACAGCACAGTGCGCAGAAACTTAAATGATTTTGTCATCCCAATGGCTAAGCCATTTACAGCAAGGGACAGGTGAGCACTTGACTGTTTCCTGAAATTTATGATCATTTTTTGAATGTTAAGGTCCAAATTATTATTGCTACCACACAATGTTAGATTTTTCACCCCTTGTCTGTATATGGACTCATCATTGTTTGGAATGAAGCCTATTAGTGTTATGTCAAATATAAGAAGTTTGACAGACGAATTGAAGAGGTACAGTACTAAGTACGAAGTGAGAAGAGTAATAGGGTAATGGCACATCCCTGCATCACACCAGTACTAAGTTTTAATGGGTCAGACATTTTTGTGCCCAGCCACAAACACTGTTTCTTATCTGTAAGAAGGCCTGTGATCCAAGGGCAGATTGAACTGGGCAGTTTGAAAAGGTTGATGCATTTTATGCAGGAGTTCTGGGATACTTGTATTGAAAGCAGAGCTAAAGTCCACAAAGATCCTCATATATGCCCCTGGCTTATCTAATACCTTAATACCAAATTGCTTTATAGGTGTTGTCAGCTTTTGGGCTTATAATAAAGATGATTATTTTAGTGATGACTCCTATCTCCTGACTACTAGTACTGGAAGGAAGGAATGAATATAAAGGGAACAGAACCAAATAATGATAATGATAAAATGTCTAGTCTTTCAAACAGAATCCTTAATTATACAAAGCAAATAAAAATGTTTGGAATTGCATCCCTCACAATTGTCCCATCCCTAGTTCATTATATAAGCATGTTAATACAGCCTTTTATATACCATATAACTAGATAAAGTTCATTATCACCTGGCAGTCTTTTGAACATGGACACATTATTTGAACATTATACTGTAATGCAGCAGCAGTCACGGTTGCAGTGCATTATAATCAGGTTTCTACCTTTTATCATTTTTAAGTGACAGTCCTCCCTGGCGAACACTGTCGATACCATGATTAGCTGGGCACTGATCAGCTGAAGCTGGAAACTCACATTCATTTTCGATCACTTGTATCAAAAACTGAGTCCGACAAGTCATAGTCCAGTTCAAAGATAATGGGCAAAGCATCATCCACAGAATATTTTGCTTTACGCATTCGCTTTGACCTCTTGCCAGATGTCAGTGCCATTTTTGCCATTGTGTGTGCCTTGCTACTCGTGGGAGCGCAGGGAATCTTGGTCAAACCAATGAATCTAACTTTCCTTTGTCACACACGCGCGCATGGGAGGCAGCTAAAGGGCTCGAGTGAAGGCAGTTCTGAGCCATGCCGGGATGTGGCAGAGCGCACTAACTCTCTTTCTCACTTCCCTGTAGACCTAACCCGGGAGGTTCCACCTGTCTCTCTGGACGTCACTTCTGGGACCGAGCCAATGGAGACAGACCTTGCCAGCTCCGGCCCCCCTGATGTCACATCCGGGACTAAACCAATGAACAATGAACACGTGCCCGACCCTTATGACCTCACTTCCTGTCTCCCCCTTTAAAAGCCTTCCCTTTTCCCTTCTGTGTCAGTCTTGTTTTGGACTCTGTTGTAAGCACTTCAGTGCTGGTATTTGAAAGAAACGAAGTTGCAGCCAGGATACCAAATTACATGGGTGGCTGCCCCAAACCTTTTTCTGTCTTTGACTCGTTTTGTGACAGTGGCGTAGTCGGCAGGATGGAGAAGTCCCAGAAGAGAAGGGGACAGGACCTGCAAAACACCCAGGTGGGAGCGTACCGGGGCCGAGTATTCAGGCGGGAGGGTGCCCCGTGGTTCGGCGAGACCCGGTGCGGGCTCCGCTCCCAGCACGCAGAACTAGGCCGTCTAGAGAGGCCAGGGAGTGTGCGGGTGGGGCTCACCGAATTGGGCTGCCCTGGAGGGGGGAGACAAGAGGGACTCAGTATGCTCTCTTGGGGGAGAGTGCCTGCCCCCAGTGAAACCACAGCCCCTTTACCACCTTGGGGTGCCCCAGACTGGCAGGTGAGTAAAATAACAAGTGGAGGTTGGACCCTGAGAGGCCGACCAGTAAACAAGCCTGGTCCTTATGGGCAAAAGTATGGCAGTGGCTACGGCCCTTGGAAAACAAGCCCCACCAGGTCATTGAGCAGGTAGCGTGCTATCTGCTCCTGAAAGCACTTCCCCAGGGCTTCACCCAGCCGGTCTGGGGCGTGCAGTTTAAGAACATGTCTGAGCTCATAGAGCTTCTGGAAACACAGAGGGCGGCCTCACACTCTGGGAGAGCAGAACCGCCCTTCTGCCAAACTCAGCCGGGTATGTCCCAAGACCTAGCCCCTCCCTGTATAACCCGGAGCTTGCATCGGCGTCCGGCGCGCTGGCACGCAAAACCGCTTGGAGGCGAGGAGGAATGCAGGTGGAGGGGGAGGAGGGCTTGGTGTGCTCTGACAAACCCGTTGACGGTCCCGCATACAGGCGTGGTGATCGTTAACGGGTTTAAAACTTCCGCTCTGCTCGATTCCGCAGCAACATTTCCATTGTTGCCCGCCGTTTGTGCTACGCGACAATGGCTAAAATTCAAGACCAGTATAACCTGTGTCCACGGGGAAACCCGCTGGTACAGCACCGCCGCTTGTGTCATTAGCTACGGAGGATCAGTCCAGAAAGTAACCGTGGCAATCCTTCCTGATCCTCCGCACCCGGTGATACTAGGGCGGACTGGTCTGACATTAAAAGCGGTGAGACACATACCACTCCCGGGGTTAAGTTGGGCCTCGTTATGGACGGAGATGAACCGTCTCAAGCTGCCTCCACGCCGTGTAATCAGCCGGCAGAGAGAGGTGAAGCAGCCGGCCTGGCTGACGTGGCAACTCCCGGGCCGCCGCAGGCTGACACGTCATCCACCAACGCCGCGGAGCGGGAGGAAACCACGCCCATTGAGGTCGGCGCTGACCCTCTCTCCGTGTTGCGGTTTCAATTTAAAAGACGCCGGCTTCTTTCAAAGGGAGCAATGGAATGACGACTCCCTGAAGTTTGTAAAAAATGCAGTGGTCCTTGTCAATGGCCAGCGCACTAGTCAGTCGATGCCACAGGGCCCCTACTTTGTGTTAGATAATGACCTCCTTTACCGTGTAGCAATGCATGACGGGCAGGAGACGAGGCTGCTGCTAGTGCCGCGTACCTTCCGGCGGCAGGTCTGCGAGCTAGCACACGCCCACCTCCTAGGTGGCCACCTGGGCACCGAAAAAACTCTGGAGCGGATCAAGCTCCGTTTTACTGGCCAGGAATTAATGAGGAGGTTCGCCGCTTTGGCGCTTCCTGCCCGGAGTGTCAACTGCGACAGATTCCTAGGAGGGACCGTGCTCCTCTTGTTCCTATTCCCTTGATTGACGTTCCCTTCCACAGAATCGGGGTCGACCTGGTGGGACCTCTAGAGCCCTCAGCCCGAGGACACAAGTACATTTTAGTCCTCGTGGATTATGCTACACGATACCCCGAAGCTGTTCCGTTGCGCTCAGCTACCTCTAAAGCCATCGCACGGGAATTACTAGGGGTATTGGCGTGGGGATCCCCAAAGAAGTCTTGACAGACCAGGGGACCCCCTTCACCTCGGAGACGTTCAAGGAGACTGCCAGATTACTGAAAATAAAGCATTTAAAACCTCGGTGTATCATCCTCAAACCGACGGATTAGTAGAGAGGTTTAATCAAACTCTCAAGCAAATGCTACGTAAGGTGGTCAGCGAGGATGGAAGGAACTGGGATCAGCTCCTCCCCTCGTCCTTTTTGCCTATCGGAAGTCCCACAAGCCTCCACGGGGTTCTCCCCCTTTGAACTACTGTATGGGCGACAACCTCGGGGCATATTGGATATTTTGAAAGAAGGCTGGGAAGAAGAGGCTCTTCCCACCACTAACATACTGGAGTATATCGCGCAGTTACGCGATAGATTTGGAAAGATTCGGCCTGTCCTTAAAAGTCACATGGAGGAGGCTCAAGCAGCACAGGTTCGCTACTACAACGCTGCACGCCTCTTCGGGAGTTCCACCCGGAGATCGGGTCATGGTCCTAGTGCCTACCTCCCACTCTAAGTTGCTTGCCCACTGGCAGGGCCCCTACGAAGTTAAGGAGAGGAAGGGACTGGTCGACTATTTGGTGAGTCAACCCAATCGCCGGCCAAAGGAGCGGTATATCATGTGAACCTGCTGAAACCGTGGAAGGACAGGGACCCGATCCCTCCTCCGCCAGCCCGCTCACTCTTCGCTCACACACACGACCTTAACTTTGGCGCAGACTTGAGACCCAGGCAACGGCAGGAGCTGGAAACAGTTATCCGGACCGTTCGAGAGGTAGTCAGTGAACACCCCGGAAGGACCTCTCTGATTGAGCACAACATTGTGACAGAGCCCGGGTTGTTGTCCGAGAACGCCCGCACCGTCTTCCCGAGGCAAAAAAGGCTGAAGTGGAGCTTGAGATCAAGCGCATGCTGGAACTAGGTGTAATTGAGGAGAGTTATAGTCCCTGGTCCAGCCCCATTGTGCTCGTCGGTAAGCCTGACGGGAGTTGGAGGTTCTGCAATGACTTCCGTCGGCTTAACCAAGTCTCCCAATTTGATGCCTATCCAATGCCACGCGTGGACGACCTCCTCGAGAGGCTTGGACAGGCTCAATACCTGACCACACTTGACATGACAAAGGGTACTGGCAGGTTCCTTTAACGGACTCCGAAGGAAAAACGCGTTTAGTACCCCTAGCGGACACTGGCAGTATCGTGTCCTTCCATTTGGGTTACACGGGCTCCAGCAACCTTTCAGCGCCTGGTGGACAAAGTGCTTCGGCCTCATAACTCATACAGTGCTGCCTACCTAGATGACGTGGTCATCTATTCCAGCACATGGAAGGAACACCTACAGCATGTCCAAGCGGTATTACGGACACTTGGTGAGGCGGGCTCGGATTAATCCCAAGAAATGTTTCTTTGGATTAAGCGAGGCCAAATATTTAGGCTACCTGGTGGGTCGGGTACCGTAAGGCCACAGTGCTCCAAAATTGATGCCATTCTGAAATGGCCCGTCCATGAACCAAGCGGCAGGTCCAAGCCTTTCGGGTTAGCGGGTACTACCGCCGGTTTGTACCCGGTTTTGAGAAAGCGCGCCTTGACTGATTTAACAAAGAAGAGGGCCCGAACATTGTGGTATGGACTGCAAAACAGACGCTGCATTTGGTGACTTGAAGAAGGCCCTTACGTCCGCACCTATTTTGATGGCACCTAACTTTTCTTTGCATTTCATCCTCCAGACGGACGCCGGACACAGGCCTGGGAGCCGTGCTGAGCCAAAGTGTCGATGGTGTGAACACCCGTCATGTTCCTGAGCCGGAAACTGTTGGACCGGGAGACCAGGTATGCGGCGGTGGAGAGGGAGGCTCTGGCGATTAAATGGGCGATCACTCAGCTGAGGTACTACCTGTTGGGCCGTGAGTTCACCCTTGTCACGGACCATGCACCTCTACAGTGGATGGCCCTGCACAAGGAGTCGAATCCGCGGGTCACCCGGTGGTTTCTTGACCTGCAGCCGTACAAGTTTTCGCTCGCTCATCGCCGGGTGCTCTCCATGCCAACGCCGATGCTCTCTCGGGTTCGACCTCTCGGTTAAGGTCGCCCGACCACGGGTCTGGGCTGAGGGGGGGGCCTTGTCACACACGCGCGCATGGGAGGCAGCTAAAGGGCTCGAGTGAAGGCAGTTCTGAGCCATGCCGGGATGTGGCAGAGCGCACTAACTCTCTTTCTCACTTCCCTGTAGACCTAACCCGGGAGGTTCCACCTGTCTCTCTGGACGTCACTTCTGGGACCGAGCCAATGGAGACAGACCTTGCCAGCTCCGGCCCCCCTGATGTCACATCCGGGACTAAACCAATGAACAATGAACACGTGCCCGACCCTTATGACCTCACTTCCTGTCTCCCCCTTTAAAAGCCTTCCCTTTTCCCTTCTGTGTCAGTCTTGTTTTGGACTCTGTTGTAAGCACTTCAGTGCTGGTATTTGAAAGAAACGAAGTTGCAGCCAGGATACCAAATTACATGGGTGGCTGCCCCAAACCTTTTTCTGTCTTTGACTCGTTTTGTGACACCTTCTAGTAACGAGAGTCCAACTAAAATGTAATGGTTGGATTTGTCACAGTTTTCAGTTGATTACCATTGTTAACTCCTCCTTTAAACAAAAGTTGACATCAGCCCTAAAAGAGTTAAAACTTTGTTACACTGAGGACACTTCACAAAGCCAGTTAAAATACGGTCAATAATAACAGGGACAAAACAATTACAAACGTCACTCATCGTTTTGCTGTAGTTTCTGTCATATAGTATGCCAATGCTTTCCATATTTAGCAGTTCCTGGACACTCCGATGTTTCATCTTTCAAGATAAAAAGTAGCAGTAAGCCGCCACCACGTCAACCTAAAAAGAGCACCTTTCATAGTCCCATGGGAATTGACTGCATGCATTTTAAACATGAGCAGTAAATAACTTTCATCTTTGTAGCACATTTTCATTTAAAAATTAATACAGATAACACTTCCCACCACTATGGTTCATTAGTTTCTCCAATTTTATTACCATGCATTAAGTTAATATTTTCACCTGTGGGCACCTCGTCAAAAACTCTTTAATAGAGGACAGTGGCTGAAATCCATAAAAAGCAAACTAAAAAATGCTGGCATTATAATCAAAACCAATAACGGGGTACTACACGATAACATTCAGTGAATACACTTGACTTGAGCATTCATAGATTTCATACTCATTCTCTGTATGTTTAGCATTAATTTGCTCAAAGGTTGATGCGCTTGCTGCTTCCTGAGCAGCTCTTCTTTTCTCCACCCTAGCGTCCCTTTTCTTTTCTTCTTTCGTCGGCATCATTTCACATTAAAACTGATTATGTCAGTGTTTGTGTTGCAATTACTTAATATATTTTCTTTAATTTTTCACTTAAGATGGCACTTAAGTCTTTAATCTGCCTAAAGAATGATTTAAGATATGAAGAGGTAGGGGAAGTGATGGCGAAGGTGGTAGTGATGAGAACGGCGCCCATACACATGCACCACACGGCCACCCTGCTGGCCGTTGCCGAGAGTTGATTCTACAATAAATTAAAATAAAAATAAAAAGAGAAATAACCTTGGAGGTCAATCATCACCCAAAAGCAGACAGTAGAGGTCACGTAGTATTTGTGTACCAAATTTCAGGTCAATAGATCAGACGGTTTGTGAGCTACAGGTGATTTTAAATCCTGGACAGACAAACAGCCACAGTAGCATATTATATTATATATAAAGATGAATATGTGTGGTTGGTGCAAAGACATTACAGTACCATATATTTTTATGGTCAATAATTTTATCTCTGCCTGTGTTGTTAATTGCTATTATTGCATTACGGACTTCGTGCTTATGGATTTGTTGTGTTTACATCTTATTGGCCTTCTCTTCATGTTCATAATAATGATGTTTTGATTTAAAGATGAGCTGTTTATTTAGTAGTCAAGAGGTTAAACTGTGATTGCAAAAGCTGTCTTTTCCTATAAAGTACCTCATTTGGAGACCTGGCGTATTCTAGATCTGTTCTGGTAATTTTGCTGATTAATTCAGACGACTAATTGGGTTTCGATTTATTTTGTGAAAAGAAATGTATTCAGAAGTTTCCAGAGTATATCTGCTGAGACATCTGAGAATGCATTTGTCACAAGAAAATAATCATTTTTTCTTGGATATGAATTCTGTACAGTTTTCATTAGCTAATGACACGGGGTTAAGATGCAAGGTACAAGATGAGTGTGTAGGATGCAGTAATTTAAGGTCCATGATCACAGGGGCATGGTCAGAAATAACAGTAGCGTTGTACTTACAACATTTGATAGTGGGCAAAAAAATATTGTCTATGATTAAATAATCAATTCTTGAGTAACAATGATATACGGGTGAGAAAAAGGAGTATGCTCTTAGGACTTAGGACTTAAAAACCTCCATGGGTCTGATAAGTTATGATGTGTTACAAAATGTGTAATTATCTTTGCAGTATTAGATGTTATTGCTGTTATAGCTGAGGATCTTGTGTTAATTCCTAATGGGAGAAAGGGGCACTTGAGCTAATGAGGGAAAAGGGGCAGGAGATTGAGCCACTACATCCACCCCTTTGTGCATATCCCTGCATGCCGGTACATGATTTTCTTTGCTTAAAGATGTTATTGAATCTCAATAGTATAAAATTTTCACCAATCAAATTTAATAGAAGTTCAGTACTCATCCATCTAACCTATTTTTTCATTACATGTTTGTAGAAAGTCTGGCAAAATACTGCATTGACTGCAGAGCTGGAACCATTCCTAGAGGATGTAACAACATTATTGAATACTAGCTGTGTAAACTCGTGCTGTAAAAAGCCTGGGTTCCTAGCAACTATTGAAATCGTCAGAAAAAAAAATTGAAATGCAGTGTCAGTGGTTTTGTTTTGTGGATGTGCTCGCCCCTCTTGTCTATCAGAGACTACGTGAGTTTGTCTCTCATTTGTCTTTCCTCGGTGGTTTCACTTTGGCGACAGACTGGACAGACAGACACACACACTTCCAAGCGTAGACGTTTATATATAAGATAACTTACATATTTTTGCATTTGAATCAAATACATGAAGATCAAGGGAAAATTTTCAAGGACTGAGAGAATGAACATACTCCACAAATACAGTGGTCAGATCAGGCATCAAATCCATGAGCCTGGAAGTGTGTGGCAGAAGTACAAACCGCAGAATCACTGGTCTGTCGAGTCAAATGGAAAAACAATACCTCCCAACAAATGCATCCCATTTTGTTGAATGTATTTGCATTTATAAATAAGTTAAATGACAAAGTAATATTATTAGATGTCAGTTCAGCAGAGTTCAGAAACTTTATGCTTCTCAATATTCATATTGGCTAATATTATAATGGTTCGTGTTTACCGATCACTATGAATCCAAGATCCTATAATGTTGGAGACATAGGTGGCTAAGTTAGTGATTAGATAATTCCTTAATCATTCGACTAATCTAGATACTGTAGATATACAACACAATTTCTGTCAGCCATATCATTTTGTTGATGCATTTTTGAAGCTAAAGATTCTTCAAAGGTATGGAGTGCATTGTGAATTAGAATCTGCTAGCAGTCAGACTGATGTCAGATGAAATGTTAAAGCAGAGCAAATACTAATTCAGCAAGGTCACTCAAACATATAGAGGTTTTACAGAGGCTAATTACAATTTTTGTGTCTGCTACCTCAAACATTTCTTCCTATTCAATTCCGTTTTATACTTGTTTGACCTAGTTTTAAAACCGTTTTACTGCTTCAAACTAATATTGTGGAGATTGCCTTGAACCTAATGGGACAAATGGGCCATTGCAAAGAATAAAGCAAATCAGTGCTCACAGTGAATTCTTTTATTGAATAAGTGATCAAGGTCAAGTAAAAAACACTAAAGAAAAGTTTTATTTATATTGTTACTGGAAACTGTAGTTTTCTCTTGTTGAACAAAGACTCCTTCTTCTGAATTCTAAAACACATACCTCTATGATGACATGCTTCCAAGAGTTCTGCAAGTGGTTTCATCTTTCTGCTACAACTTCTTCTTAAGACTGATGAGCACTATTGGGTAATGTTGAATGCTCTATGTCTTAAAAAATATTTGATTTTATTTTCCATTTTCTAAAGCAATGATCAGATTTTAACGCTAGATTAGATAAGATTTAAAGCTGTTATTCACATTTCCTCTTTTTAATAACAGAATTTCCAGTTTATTGTATGGTATCCAACAGACTAGAGTACTCACTCTCTTGTATAGTTTTAAGAATCTGTATTAGACTGTAGCTGTTCTGCACTCACTAAGGATATAATTCCATTAAACACACAAGCATCTTTACTTTTATACATTAGCACCCTGAGTCATTAACTACTGAACTCTACAATAAAAACAACTTAACAATAAGGATGGTCATGATATAATTACCTAAAACCGTGTGAAAAAGAACCGTTTTTAATATAGTCTGATGCATTATTTTTCAAATACTTTTGGTTACTTTGCCTTAAGTATGCACGACAAATGAAAAATGAAATCTTATTCAAAACTTATACCACTTCAACTTCTACCAATTTCTGCCCTTGGTATTTTGTAGAAAGAAAGAAGCTTTACAAGTGGGAATGGTTTAGCAAATTATGTTTCCCGTCTATTTACATGGTAAAAAAAAAAAGTGCTGCATAGCTATTGTGTTCCATTTACAGAACCTTGAGTCTTTGATTTACACATTTTTGTCAGCCAACAATAGCCTGTCCATTATTTATTTATTTATTGCTTATAATGAATAGGACTTGTAGTATGAGGTGGCATTGGCTTCATAAATAAAGTCGAACAAATGATAAGGGATAAGTTCTTTATGCCTTATGTTTCACAATAGTGGCATGCTGTTATTTTGCCCAGAAAGCTGTTTTTATTAATCTTATAGGGAAAAGCATCTCCTTGAAAATCTTACAATTACAGGAAATGTTGTGATAGTCCAGTAGTAAAAGAAAAGAATTAAAACTAACTGAAGTTGTTCAAGCTTCCAAACATGAATGTTTTATGACAACAAAACAAGCCTGGAAATAATTATTTTTACCTCACATCTCTTTAGATGAAATAATACCAGTGCCTTTATGTGTTCACAATGATTAGCATTTTCATGTAAACAACAATAAATTAGATAAATGCAGCAGAGCTGGCTGGAAGCACTCTGTGATAGGAATGGTTTAGAAAGAGAGCATTTATTTATAGCTATACATAAAACATATACAGAACATATACAGTTATACAGAAAACAGACATTCATCCATTATCAATTTTGGTTATCCTGTTGCTGTGATGATTATTGATAATGCAACAGAACCAAGTTTGTTTCCCAGCCTGGTCCCTGAATAAGTTTCCATATTTCCCAAATATGTACACGACTCTTTTGTTATCCTTCTACAATGTAGTGTATTAGTTATCATTTTTTACTTCTCTGGTCACCAAACATCAGTATTACTCCATATCAGTAGTCATTTAAAACCTCGACTACTGATACAAGATATGAGTTAATACTGATTTTTCTGCCTCACTCCGTGATGTCTGTGCAACGTGGCCACAGAGAGCTTAAACAACTGGGCACATCCACATAAAAAATAACAAGGGGTTAGCGAGTTTTTTTGAAGGCTTTTTATTGGACGTACCTCGTTGTAAACTGAAATATATACAAAATAAACATACAGGTACTGTATATACAGGCGTTCAACCAAAGACCATAAAGAATGATTTACAAAGCAATACATAGCAGACAGCATACATTAAACAATAAAGCTTTAAAAGGCACTTACAAGGCGAGTGATTTCCACGGTTGGATCAAGACAAGGAAAAGCGCATAGACAGAGGTTCAAATTGCTGCGTACCACAACTAACCAGACCCAGGGGTATATATACCCTAAAGATACATTTCGGACGTGATTAAAACAAGAGATAAAGGGGTACCTACGTGAGGTAGGCACAGGGTGTATTGTATTCAAATGTTTATTATGGCACCTACGTGCTTTATGTGAGTTTCATAGACTTTTATAGCACTACTGTGAGTGTGGGAAGTGACTGACTGGTGTGTTAATAAATGACAAGATGAAAGGGGGAGCATAGCTCAACAAATAATAGCTAACAAGATGTGGGGCAGAAAACAGATGTTTGGAAACTGGAGACGTGAAAAATGACGATATTGTAAAATGACAATATCTACTGTACTGGCAACTTTAAATTTCTTAGCTGGAATTTATTGTCATTGTATGTGTGTTTCCATCCCCTCTTTACAATATTATTCATTTTCTGTTCTTTGTTTTTCATTTTTGCCATGTTACGCTTTAAATGATTCTGTCCTCACTGTGCAGCAGACTATTCCTGAACCAGGCAGCATTTGTATAATTTTTATCTTGTGTGATTCACAGCCAAAATGCCAGTTTCCTTGATTCATTGCAGATTCAGTGAAATGTCAGATGAACTGGTTGCTGAACAATGCAATCTTTTCAGCAGGTAGGGGTTTCAGCATCATGCATTTCTCCCTTTCCACCTGGGGGACTTTTCAAAAAGATCTGGGGCCTCATGCATAACACCATGCATAGAACTCACACTACAATATGGCGTATGTACAAAAGTGGAAATGTGTGTACGCACAAATAAATCCAGATGCGCAAAACCATGCAATAATACAGGGAATTTCCTGAATTGGGGAAACACCCCATGAGAAGCATATATGTGTGTACAAATATGCTGAAAGACGAGCTTGTGTCGCTTCTTTGGGTTTTATTTGCCCATTAAGAATGCACACTGTTGAGTTCATAACCCTTTTCCCTCTCCAACATTACTTTTATCAAAAGCCAGCTGTCTACCAGTTAGAGTTGATGGCTGGTGTTGTGGCTTGCTTTTTATTTCTAACCAGTCCTGTCCCAGGACACAAAAACACTCAGTAGCACCACTATTCAACTCCTCAGGTTTAATCTCTGAAAGTGACGTTAACCAGTGTAGTTGGATAAGACCCTGAATATCCATAAATATAGGTACATATAATTTTCTCTTGTTAGCACTTGCAGCAATATGTGGAAGGCTACAACATTAATACTATTGCTCTTAGCAATGCATTGATATGCCTGGGTTATGAGATAAAACATCCTTTATGAAACATCCAGGTCCCAGGATAGTGTCATGTTTAAGCCAGGGTTCCTCATGTGGTTTATGCCCAAATAATTTTTTTTGCTTTTTTTACTTTTGATTCAATTGTATTAATATTATTAATTGTATTTTTATTATTTTTCATATTATGTATTATATATCATTTATTCTGTGATTATTTAATTTTTGTATGCATATTTTTCTTTTGGGCGGCACGGTGGTTCCTGGGTCCTCCCTGCGTGGAGTTTGCATGTTCTCCCTGTGTCTGCGTGGGTTTCCTCCGGGTGCTCCTGTTTCCTCCCACAGTCCACAGAAATGCAGGTTAGGTACATTGCCTATTCTAAATTTTCCCTAGTATGTGCTTGCTGTGTGTGTGTGTGTGCCCTGCGGTGGGCTGGCACCCTGCCCAAGTTTTGTTTCCTGCCTTGCACCCTGTGTTGTCTGGGATTGGCTCCAGCAGACCCCCATGACCCTGTAGTTAAGATGTAATGGGTTGGATAATGGATGTTTTTCTTCTCCTATATTTTTTGTGGGTGGATCCCCAAGAGGCGGGCCCACCCAGACATCATCATTAGTGGACTGCCTTGAGCTCTGTATTCTCAGACTGGACCTGAAAATTACCCTGTAGTTCATTTGAGTAAGTTCTTTGGAGATTAATTTAATGTATTGCTTTTCTTGGGTTTACTACTTTTTCTGACTTTGGTTTGTGTTTTGGGACTTGTTCACATTAGGATTGCCTTTCGGGAAACTCCTTTTTGCTCTTTTGAGCTTTTTTTGTGTTTTTTTACTTTTGTGAATAAACATGGCTGTTTACAAGTTGGGGATTCACAATTCTTCTTTGGTGAGTCATATTTTAAGAAATCCAAGATTTTAACTGGAATCTATCTGACAAATGTGTGATTTTTGAACTTTAAAAGTCTGTTTTTCATTTTGGGGCCCAGCTTGACCTGAAACCTCCCAGTTGCCTGGGTGAGGCCTATATTGGGGCTGACCAGTATTTTTCTGGCCTGTTTTTTATGGTTCTTTTTGAAGGCCTCACCCATTTTTGCTATTTTGTGGTGCCAGAGTCATAATACTGTAGATAAGGGTTTGGATGGATGGACTCTTAAATATCTGGGCATTCCTTACAGCTAGAATTTCATGACGTCTATCAGTTAATTCTTCGAGGTCTTCCACATTCTTCCAGGCAGGGTGCTGGACTAACCTGTAGAAAGAGTGAGAGAGAAAGAGAGATGGGGCAGGGTGAGAGAGGGAGAGTCTAGAAGAATTTGCTGTCAGTGTTCTGCTACCACTAGCTTCATTATTCTCTCTTTAGAGCTCACAATAGGATCCAGCTGTCTAGACATCCTGCCTCAAAAAATTTAAAGCTTTTAGCTTGACTGGTTTGTAGCAGTTGTATTACTATTAATGGACATATGACACAGGGAATGGGGTGTCAACCCATGGTAAGAAAATATTTCTTTATTAAGGTTTTGATAATCACTTACATTTGCCCATGTCATAATATGTACACGAGGCCTCTGTCTCCTCTGATTCTGGGCAAGTTTTACTTCATCATTCTGAGTAGTCAGTAGTACCCTCAGCACAGCTGCCTTGACCTACATTGTTTATTGATTGGCTATTTATGCGTATAGTTGTTCCATTTCCTCTGTAAATCTTGCCAACAATGGCAAAACACACATATGAAGAGTGTTAGAGTACTAAATGGAGTTCCTCAATTTTTGCTGGTTGGGCAAAAAGAATAGTGGATAAAAAAAGGATTACTTGTTGTTCAGGTACAGTGTTTTTTTCTGTTTCTTGCTGGTCATGAATAGCATCATGTTGAATGTTTTTTGGGGCTAATCTCTGAAATCCATTGGGGGGTGTGATGGTCGGTCTGATGGCTGTCATACTCGGGGAGTAGCTGTTGCTGTAGCGGATTGGCTTCTTCCGATGGTGTCCGATGTCACTCCTTTCAATAAGCGTATTACGAGACTCAGATTATGGCACTCCCTGGGTGCCTTGTCTGTTGTCTAAGTGTATGCTCCGGCTGCGGTGCGTGATGTCTCAGCAAGGGAGACATTTTATTCGCAGCTTCGCTCAGTGGTTCATTGGTGCCCGCGAGGTGACACTAGTTTGTGAATTATGACCACAGACTTGTTATTGCTACTCTTAGAATCCAGTTTAGATCCAGTAGGTTACCACCTACTAGGATAATGAGTCTGTACAAGATAAGGCAGATAAGGCTGTTTTGTAATGCGTTTGCACGGAGTTTGCGTGAGGAACTTGCAGATTTGGGTATGACTGCCGATTCTAATGTGATGTGGGAGACCTTCTGTGACAAGACCCTGAAGGCTGCTGAGGGTTGTGTTGGTATTACCGGTGTTCTCAGAAGGAGATGTTTCATCTCGCAGGGCCCCCTGGATATCATCGAGAGGAGTCGCAGCGCACGGCTCAATGGCAACATCTTGTCTGTACCGGGAACTGAGAAGGACAGCTGCGAGGGCTCTGAGGGCAGATAAGGAGGCGTTTGTTAGAGGAATCTGTGAGCAAGTGACACACCATCTGTGCTCTAGCAACCCACGTCCTGCTTATAGAGGAATCAAAGCATTACGCACATTAAATCTCTTTCTCGGGGAGTCGCAGTCAGGGAGGCTGATTGAATGGTCCTTACGGATGACACTGCAGTTGTGACATGCTGGACTGGCTACTTTGAGCAGTTGTTCAAAGCTGATCCTCTGGCTAGTACGTTGGATATCTCTGGGTCCATGGTCCTTGAGGTTGATCCTCCAATTAGCTCTGAACCACCCAATATCACTGAAATTGCACAGGTGGTGATCCAGCTGAGGAGGGAAAGGCTGCAGGGATCTGTGGTATCCGGGGTGAACTTCTCCAGGCTGGTGGTAAGGCTGTCCTCCTGGCATTGCAAGCAATCTTTGCTTCCATTTAGAAGACTGGCATCATCCCAACTGACTGGAAAACGGGGCTTGTCGTCCCTATCTGGAAAGGGAAGGGTGATTGCCTGGGTTGAGACAATTACAGGGGGATAACACTGCTGTCGGTGCCGGGTAAGGTCCTTGCTAGGGTTGTCCTCAATAGGATCTGTGATCACTTGCTCACCTACCTGCAACCAGAACAGTCTGGTTTTACGCCTAAGAAGTCTACCATCGACCGCATCCTGGCACTGAGGGTTCTCATGGAGCACAAGAGCGAATATTGGCAGATCTTCTTTGCAGCCTTTGTTGATTTTTGCAAAGACTTCAACTCAGTTGATCGAGCTGCCCTGTGGGACATCCTAAGGATTCGCGGGATCCCTCGAGGTTGTTGGATATCATGGCCGGCCTGGTACTATGAGTGCTGTGCAGAGTGGAGGCAGGACCTCTGCATTTTTCCCAGTTGATATTGGGGTTCATCAGGGGTGTGTTCTTGCTCCTACTCTGTTCAAAGATTGTATGGACTGGGTGTTGGGCAAGGTTGTGGGGTCAAGCGGCTTTGGGGCATCTGTTGGTGAAGAAAGATTCACGGATCTTGACTTTGCTGATGCTGTTGTGATCTTCGTGGAGTCAATGGAGGCTCTGATTGGGGTGCTTGAGAGACTGAGTGAGGAGTCTGAGTGTCTGGGCTTGCGAGTGTCCTGGATAAAAACCAAGATCCAGGCCTTTAATGACCTCTTGGGCACAGCCATCAGCAGTGTGTCTGTTTGCGAAGAGAGTGTTGACCTTGTTGAGAGGTTTACTTACCTTGGCAGTGGCATTCATGTCTCTGGTGACTCTTCCTATGAAGTTTGTAGATGGATTGGGAGAGCATGGGGGGTCATGAGTTCGCTGGAAAGGGGTGTGTGGCGCTCCCGATATCTATGCAAAAGGACGAAGGTCAAAGTCTTTACAGTCCTGGTGCTTCCTATCTTGCTATATGGTTGCGAGACAGTGACCTGAGACGAAGACTGGACTCCTTACTGTGTCTCTTCTGAGAATCCTTGGGTACCGTTGGTTTGACTTTGTGTCGAATGAGCAGTTGCTCGTGGAGTCCTGAATGAGGCACATTACCCACATTGTGAGGGAGTGTCAGTTACGCATTTCCCCAAGGGTGATCCGGCTCGTAAGATCCTCATTGTTGGAGACCCAAGTGGCTGGACCAGGCCATGGGTCACCCACGTAACACTTGGCTGTGACAGATAGAGGGTCATTTCCGGAGATTGGGGACTGGACTGCATGTCTGCCTGGGGGGTTGCAAACCGGGATCCTGAGTTGTTTCGTCATGTAGTGTACCAGTGCATGCTCCCCAACTTGACTTGACTTGAGTGGGTGTGATCTAAAGAAGTCTTCTGGAATAGACAAAAAAGATTGTGATATGTCGATGCCTATGACAACTTGCTCTTTGCTTCTGGTTGTGCCAGTCTGGATCTGGTGACTGTTGACCTCTGCCCACTCTCCTGCTTCATTAATTATCTGGCATATTATGATATTTAGTTCCATTTCCTACAGTATATCTATTTTAATGTTATTATTACCTTGTTGTGTTGATTACATCTTAAAAATGACCTTCATTACATCTATTCTTTGAATTTGTGAGCCCAGATATCCTGTAATGTTTTTATACTTTCAGAAATAATTAAAAAATGTGACTCATTGCCAGTATTTGCTTAGGTGTGATGGATACCATTACTGTTTAATCTCCATATTTGTCTATGCTTGTAAACCAGGGTGACTTTTTTTTTCACATAGTCCTACTTTTTTAGAAATCAAGCAGACCCTACTACTGGTGACACTCGACTTATTTTTTTTACATCAGCTACATCTGGATGTTCTTAAATTACATGGTCGCCAGTAAACATACTCACAAGTTTAGCATTTTTATGTTGATGAAATTATCTTCCTCCAGTTATGTATGTTCCGTTAGATAGATATTCTTTTCCATACTTAACAACCATTTACAAATGTCTTAATTCAGACATGTGGTGTCATTTTATTCTTTTTAGAAAATTGTCTTGGCATTATAGGGTTTAGATTGATGCGTTTTGGATTTAATTTATTTGTTGTTTCCTTCATTGTAAACTTATTTTATTTTATATTCTCTGACATATTTTCTTTTGTTTGAAACACTAAAGGCTTTGAAAAACTAAAGGCTAAATCTCTGAATGTTCTGCAACAATAGTTCAATAAATATTGATGCAAGTTTGTTTTCTGTTTTGAATAAAATTGGCCTGCACTGCTGAACTATCCTAATTCAATTAAAGAGGATGTTGTTGAGCTCAGGGGAAGACACAATTATATGAAAGGTTCACTTTTCGTAGGAATCAAAGTACAAGTAATGTCCTTACCTAACAAAACACTTTACTTTCAATGTGTATACAAGAGTGTTGCCATTCTTGTATTGTTGCCATTCATTTTTAGCCAGATATTGGCAATTCATTAGTGCTTTTATAGACTCTGTAAAATGTTCTTGGTAAAATTAATTTTTAGTATATTAAAAAAATAAATTTTTTGTAGGTCACAGAAATGGTGTTACTTTCAAAACGAACTCCACCTTAACCAGCATCTCCAAACTGGTGTTTATAGTGTCTAAAGTGATACAGTCCATAATATGTAAAATTTTCACTGATAACAGATATGGATTTAAAGGTAACACATTTTTTTTCCAGTTAGAAATGGGCAGACAGTATGAAGTTAGACACTTCTGTGGGATTTGGGTTATACAGTTAGATAAATTATACTGGAATTGTACATAAAATTGAACACATATTCAGTTTATTAGATATTGGTGCAAATGCATTTTATCAATAACTACTGTTTTTCAAGTAAATCTAAAAATGTACACTAACTACAGTCTAATGAAATACAGATTGAGAGATGAGAGAGAAGAACTGAAGCAGCACATCCACTGAGGTTTACTATCATCCATGACAGAAGTGTGAAAAGTCACAGATATGATGCTGTACTCAAAGGAATTTGCATGATCTGTGCCTGTGATGCTGTGTGAAAGGGAAAGGCTTTAGTTGAGAACTGTAACTTAGTCTTAAAGCTTAAAGGAAAAAATAATTAAAGTTCCTGTATAGGTCTTGCATGTGTAAAATATACTACTGTCTTCAACAGACCCATCACAAATATTGTTTACAAGCCTGCTGTATAGTATTCAAAGGAGAAAGTGGGCTGCCAGTGTAATTTTTGGCTGGTTAATAAAGACATAGGACACAGAAATACACAATGAAGAAAAAAAAACCTTGAAGAACAGAATATGCCTGTTTCTTTCTATCAAATTTTAGTTTTCAGCAACACACTATGAAATATGCCTTAGTGCCAAATGTTCATAAAATTCATAATGACTGCATTAGAAACAGTTATAATTACCCACCAGGCCAGGTGGTGGCATGGTGCACTATTCCTACTTCTGTTATCTCTCCAGGCAAGATACGGGAAAACCTACTAGACACATCATCAATGACATCACTTACGGTTCTAGCGACACGAACGACATCACTTCCGGTTTTGGCCTTTAAAGCCGCCATCACTTCAACATCCCGTCAGTTCAGGACTCAAAACAGTGCATATGTGTGTGCTTTCAAAAGCCTTTTGCAGCCAGGGACAATATATGGGTGGCTGCCCCAATCCTTACATATATGTGTGATGATGCCAATCCTCTACAGACTCCCTCTTCCCACATGGGAGTCTGCTGAACCAACACCGCTGATAGTTATGACAGAGATGAGCTGACATATGAGGACAATTCACCGATGAAGCCAGATGATGGTGGAAAAAGTGCTTTTATTAAAAGCAAAGTCAAAACACCAGTAAAACCAACAAAAGTGTCAATGGTGCAGTGTTCAAAAACAAAGTACATAAATAAATCCATAAAAATCAGTAAAAAGTGGGAATAAAAAAATCAATAAACAAATCCATTAAAATTCAGACTAACTCCCCCTGATTAAAGCCTACCTCCTTCTCTTTCTCCCCGGCTCACCCATTGCTCAAGTAGCCAGCGGAGACTCAGCAGCCACAAGCTCCTTTCGGCCGACCTCTGTCTTGGCTGCTTCCAGGCATCACGGCCTGCCAGTCCGAGGTTGGCCCTACTCCCTTCTTCCTTCGCGCTCACATGGCCGTACCTCGGAAGCCTAGGGAGGGCACCTGCCTTGCTCACCACATGCCACCCGAATGTTCAGTGGGGCAAACTATTCCCTAGAGTGCCACAGCTAACGCTCCTTCACAGGGCCCCAGCTCGCACTGCTTTCTCCTTTCAGATGGCCAGATCATTGTTCCCAAGCCTACCTTTCATGTATTTTAACCTCTTTCCTTTGATTTCTTCCTTCACTTTTCCTTGTGCTATTTATATCCTCACGTCTCCGTGGGCGCAGTGCTTTAATCACACGCCGCAGGAAGCCAATGAAGCAATTGAGAACGATCGTACCCGCACGTGCAGGTGCGACTCGCTCCAACTACCTCATTAACTCCCCGCAGTCATGCAATCGCACCCACGGAGAGCGACACGGCTCTGTGGATTTAAACCTGGCCCTTTTATTTTGAAGCCATGGACCCGATGCCACAATATGCACATGACTAGCCACAGAAATTAAAACCACCTGTCTAATTTTCTGAAGGTTCCCCTCATGCTGCAAAAACAGCTCTGACCCATCAAGACAAGATGTCTGCAATTATCCTCTGGTATTTGGCACAAAGGCGTTAGCAGCAAATCCCGTAGGTCCTAGAAGTCATGAGGGTACTTTATGTCAATTTGTCAAAAGACCTGGGGCCTCATGTATAAACGGTGCGTACGCACAGAAATTTTGCGTAAGAACTTTTCCACGTTCAAATCGCGATGTATAAAACCTACACTTGGCGTAAAGCCACGCACTTTTCCACGGTACCTCATGCCTTGTCGTACGCAAGTTCTCCGCTCGGTTTTGCAGACTGGCGGCACCCAGCGTCAAAGCAGTACTACTGTTCCTGTGTGATTACTCCTTATTTTCATGACGTGGCTTTATAAATACACCGAAACTAACTGCATATTGTTTATTAGTGTAACGCATCTGATTGTAATTAACTTGTAACAATATAATGGTCCAGGGAACAGCCATAGTATTCCAAATACCATAACTGATTTAGCGTTGTTACTCTCACTGCACCTTCCTCTTCTTATTTTTCTTCTCCTTCTTTCAGCTCCTCCTGTTAGGAGTTGCCACAGCGGATCATCTTTTTCCATATTACTCTCACTGCCCCACTCTGAGTATTTATATCACTGTATCTGTGAATCACAGCAGCAACTGATCGGAAAGAGAATTATCGGTATACAGCTTCAAGGACACTCTGTCTCAGCCACTGCAAAACGTTTTAAAGCCTTTCATGTACGGACCTCGCGATTCAGAAACAGTTTCATCCCAAGAACTTTAAACGCACTCAATCAATTGCACCTTGTAGAACTGTTTGTACTTATAAGTACAATCACCCCACTGTAAACTTGCACTACAGTTATAATATCGCAAAACCTGAGCCACTTTATAAAGCGCGTATTTACATATGATGACGATATCATTTTTAAGGTGAAATGCAGCAAAATATTTTTGTTAAATTATACAGATAAAACTTTAACTTCATTTAAATAATCTATATTCTTCACTGAGAGTGTCGTTAAGGATAGAATAATTAAACATGTACTACAAAGATATTTCAATGTTCTTTAAACGTTTTAAGAATTGGCGCTAAGCTTACAGGTGGCTTAACGTCTATTACAGAGCTGATTGTAGGCCTATGGCGATCGGTTACTTGGGGAAAGAAAAGCACTGACTGCAGTGACGGCTACGCCAATATATATTGAATATAAAACAGAAAGAGAAAATAACAACTCAGCTAAAAACGTAGCGACAAATTTCGGTAAAAGTTAAATGCTTGTGTCATGAGCAGGAGGCGGCTATGCAGTGTCTGCAATGGACGTGGCCATCCGCCGTTCATAAGCTACCTTACTGACATTGGCGGGTGAAGGAGCCACCGATTCTTCCTCTGCCCAGTGTCACCACAAGACTAGAGCCGCCCCTGATACTGCTGCAATAAATTATTTCATCGAAGTGAAACACATGTTTAATAACGTGCTTTAACTCCTATCATCATGAAAATTACATCACATATACATCTCAGTATTTTAGTTATTCAGAGAGCTGAAATATCACAAATGTAATGGACTCTGTGTCCATTTGGAGGAAGAGAGCCAATTTAAGAAGCAAGTAGTGATTCACACACATAGGCACATAGAAGATCAAATACAAAACAAAGCATTTAACGTGCTACTTTAATTACGATGTGATTTGAGAAACTGGTTGATTAAACGATTTTAAGATGAAGTTTATGATGTTCTACTTTAATGACAAAATAAACTACGTGATTAAAGTAGAAATGTCAAGATTGAAGTTGACATTTCATGCTTTTTTCCCACCGTGTGCCTTTTTTCTCTATACCCTAATAAGCTTTCATATGACACTCAGACAGTGGGCTACAACTCGGCTTTTCACGGAGACTTTGATATGTGACTTCTTTTTTATTTCCGGCACTGTGCGATTTTGTGAATGTGAGCTTCAAGTTTCTCCAGCACTGTCAATGTCACTCGATCAACTTCCTTTTATTGATTATACCACGGTTTATTTGAACAAATAGTATGTTTTTCCTTTGCCTCCACTTGGTATTCGCTGAAATTCTTATATTTCCCCTGTGCTTTTCCCATTGTCTTTTCACAGAAGGCTGCACTTAAGGGCGATTTATATTGATTTGCATATTCAAAGAGGCGTAATTCTGGGAGGAGTTGGGGCGTTACATAAAACGTGTGCACGAGCGTTAGTTTTCACGCTGATCGGGATTTATGTAGCGAAAGAACGTGGAAGTTGGAGTACGCACAGATTCCTGCATCTGGATTTTTCTGTGCGTAAGCACGTTTCCGCTTTTGTGCTTACGCCATGTTATAGTGCGAGTTCTACGCACGGCGTTATACATGAGGCCCCTGGGCCTTGTACAGTATATAAAACCTTGCTTAGATTTCAGATCAAAATTTTGCTTAAGTTTGAAAGGCTAAAACATGCTATGCGAAGGGGAATCTAAAGCAGTGTATGCACAAAAATATTGGATTTATAAAACTGTATGTATTCCATGTGCCACTTCAAGTTTCTTTATAGATCTCAAATCAAGTTAACTCTTTCAGGGCTGATGTTGACTTTTGTCAAAATTCAGGAGTAGAGGACGGTAATCAGCTGTAAATTGCAACAAAACTCACCCTTACGTTTTAGATTGACTTTCTTTGCTAGAAGAAAAATTACATAGCTTTGTTGATTGAACCTCGATTCCCTACACGTGCCTGAGCAGCGAAGAGCAAACAGCCTCTAAAATGGCGCTGACATCTGGTGAGAGACCAAAGCAAATGTGCAAAGTAAAATACTCCATGGCCGTTTTACATAATTTCAGTGAACAGGACTCTGACTTGTCGGACTCCGAGTTTGATGCAAGTGATCTGGAAATGGATATCAAAAACGAAAGTGAGGTACCAGCATCATCTGATCGGTCCCCAGCTGATCATGGTGCTGAACACTTTCGTGTAGCTGATGCGCCTACAAAAGCATTTGCCTGGGAGGACCACCACTTATGATGACAGGAGGTACAAACCATATTGCGTCACACTGAGACCACTACCACCACTCACCTGCTGTGTGAAGACAGCCAGGCAGCTGGTTCACCGTGCACTCCTGCTGACCATTGAGGTGCCCCCAACGCAGCCACTACCACCAGAAATGCTGAACATGCGCCAACAGCAGCCACAGCACATAGCAACAGATGTTTTATGTTAACTTATGTGTGAAACCATCGCTTTCTGTGCTTTTTAGAAAACTGAGTTTTTTGAAAAAAATATTCAGCTCTCAAAGAGTGGCTGCATATGCTTTTAGCCTCTCCCAAAATGGTAACCATCTCCTGCAGAGAAATGCCTACCATTATCATTGCAATGAATGAATGTTATGTAATTCAGAATAATATAAACGAAGTTAATAATACTTTAGCATCCTTTTTTAAGAATACAGTATGTTGTCCTTGTATAACTGGTGGCTGTAATGGATGTTAGATCTGAACAACTACATTAGAAAGGAACAGTGGCGGTCTGGTACGGTTGATTTAGACTCCCAGATGTCTAAAGGTCTTGGACAGTGACTGGATGTAGGAGATGACAACTTCTTGAAACACAATATACAACCTGGTGGTTGCTCCAAATCTCTGGCCTTTAGAGTCTGTATAAAGTTCCAGGTCTAATGGGGAAATGGACATTATGCACCACTTGTGACAAAGGAGTGGTTGAATTATGTTTGAGTTATTTTAGCTTTTATCATGCAGTTAATTTGTATTTTACATATTTAGCATTACTTAGGTGACATTTTGTGTAGCTGTTTCGTTTTTGAGGGTCAATAGGGTCTGAGGAATAATGAGATAGAAAAGAAAAAGCATTAGAGGCATTATGTAGGGATTATGGGCCAGTGGATCAGCCATTTTGCTAACAAACTTGGACACGGATCTTGTACTGTGAAAGTCCAATAAAGGATTAGGTGTTATATATGTTTATTACTGTGGCACTGATTTAACCTTTTCTTACCCCTTCCTTCTTCAATTTTCATATAATATATATCTGTTCTTTGGCATCTGTCTTAGTTTATGGATGCTAAAACAGCTTTGACAAACTGTACAATACATATAGCAATCATGGTCTTTGAGAAAGCATATAATCTAGTTAGCATTATGTGGTGTCTTTTAATGTTTTGCCAGATTCATAACCTTATTTTAAACTGGTCTTCTCTTCCTCTCACAGTTATTTCATGATAACATTTACAGGCTAAAAACCACATATTATCTCTTGGCATTTAAAGGAACTCACTCCTGACCACTTTGAGGACAAAGCATAGCAATGTCAGGGTAAAGTGGGTTCTCAAAAAAATAAAGTAGGCTGTAAAGGTGTACGAAAGATCAGAAACTTATTTTCTTGAAATAAATTAGTATTAAATTCAAATTCCTTTGTTGTGATAAATTCCTTTGTTGGGATTCCTTTTATTTATTTTTTGTGATCTCGGATTCCCTTTTTGGTATTTATACAACAAAAGTGTCAAAAAGAAAACAGAGAGCCTTGCAGTTTTTTTTTTGTCTGCTGTTCTTTTATATACTTACATATATACATGCATTGAAGTGTGTATGTAGGTGCATGTTGGGAGGTGAAAAGCTCATAATATTTATTATGGAGAGGTAGTGCTGTCAGTATTCACTGGTATTATATTAACCATGACACATAGATGGCTCGGTTTCAGCTGTTTTGCAAAAACTAAAAATAAAAAATAGAAAGCAACACTTTTCTTTTTTACACTGTCATTGTTTGAAAGGTATAAATAAAAGAGGTAGTAATTAGTGTCTTTGGTGACTGTACACAAAAAATACTTGTACAAGACTGACTTGTAGATTGTGTAGTTTTCCCCATAAAAATCTTAAAAATTACATGCCAACTTATGATAGGGTTGCCTCTGCATTGACATGATAGAAACTGTATGTATAATGTATCTGAAATAAAAATGTCAAATACAATGAAAACTTGTCATAAGACTTCTTTTTAAGTTTAAAAATTATGTGACGCTCCATGCATAACACTTACTGTATTTACCTAATTCTACTAGAGCCATCTCTTTGTTATTATGAATGTCTATTGCTAAAAAGGATATTTGTGGTTGGTTATTCATCCCTCTTCAGTCCATGAGAAGGTCTCAACACCTTGGCATGGAATCTGCTGTGATACTGTGCTGACATACAGTACTTATGCAGAGTCATGAAATTTGTCAGGCACTGAAATATCTAGTCATGTAATCATGCATGTTCAGGCAACAAAATCAGCAATCACAGTCCTCAAGTCTGACATGCCCTCTGAGTACAGGCTATGTAATGTGTCACCGGCGTTAGTGCTTACAAATATGTATAGGAGTCATATCAATCCTCCAGGCAGCTCTCATTCAGGAGTGGAGATACTAAACTATTGGCGAAGGCATTCGTTTCGCTCAGTTAGTGCATTTACATACAACCACAAAATCAGGATAAACTGAGTAACAACTTAAGGCAGAAACCTAGTTTCTTAAAAAAAGCCTGTTCACATGCACAAGTCAACTTATGGAATTTTCCCTTGACAAAATGCTTCAAACTGTGCAAAAAAGAGTTGGTGTCATTATCTGAAAACAAGCATGGAGCCTGTTTCTCCTGAGATTGTGCTGCTGAGTTTAGCATTAAATGTTCAGCTCATCAACATTTATTATACTAATAAAAGGCAAAGCCCCACTCACTCACTCACTCACTCACTCTCTCATCACTAATTCTCCAACTTCCCGTGTAGGTAGAGAAGGCTGAAATTTGGCTTATTCCATACAGCTTACTTACAAAAGTTAAGCAGGTTTCATTTTAAAATTCTACACGTAACGGTCATAACGGTCGACAACGTCCACCATGTTGAACTTTCTTATTCATGGCCCCATCTTCACGAAATTTGGTAGGCGGCTTCCCTGTGCTAACCGAAACCAATGTATGTACTTATTTCGGTGGTATGACGCCACTGTCAGCCACCATATTAAACTTTCCAACGTCACTAATTCTCCAACTTCCCGTGTAGGTAGAAGGCTGAAATTTGGTACTTATTTCGGTGGTATGATGCCACTGTCGGCCGCCATATCGAACTTTTCAACGGTCTTTGTTACTTATGGGCCCATCTTCAAGAAGTTTGGTACGCGGGTTCCCATCCCAACACCTTTCCACGTTGTTGGCTGCCTGCCTATATAAAGCCATCCGTCGCTCCAGTCTCTACATTCCCTTCCTTGCTTCGCCACGGGATTCACGTCTCCCTGCTGATAACTACAGCCTTTTTATTTAATCCACGGCTTCTCCTCTGTTTTATTGTTCATTTATTATGATTATAGTTATTGTGTAGGTATTTTAGACTTACTTTACATTGTTCAGGTACCCATTTCCTTTATCATTCCAACCGCATTCCCCATTAACATGTCTATTGAGGTGATCACCATCGATCAAAGAACTGTCACTTACCGAGTGGTTTCCATGTCCAGAGATGGCACCTGCCTTTTCCATTCTCTTTGTTACATATTGCACGGCCATATCAGGCTCACTCTTGATATCCGGAGGAACATTGTGTCTTATGTATTGAATGACTGGTACAGGTTCAAGGTGTGGACTGATGACAGTACAGGAGATAATTATACTACACAGGAGCACTATAAGAGTGAAATTCTTAAGCCCTTCACCTATGCATCTGCATGTGAGTTGATGGCTGCCGCTGAATTGTTCGGTTGTCGCTTTCAAGTGTACCAGAATAGCCAAATATTTTACACCTTTCGACTACCGCCAATGCCTCTTAAACATCTTTGATTGACAGGTGACGATTTCAGTAGTGGACACTTTGATGTTTATGAATGTTTAAACTCTCAAAAGCTGGATATGAAGTTATCGATGAAACCGGTTGTATACTTACAACGCTTGACAGATGCCGAATGTCTCTTCAACACAAGTCCTACAAATACTGTCGTAATTGAAACAAACCATGAAACTCAAACCGATTATGACAGCAGCAATCCAAGTAACTGTACGTTGCATGCTCAAGAGTAAGCTCAGCGCACAGCTTGGTCATATTACAACCGGAGGGCCGAACTCACAATGTGGTATACAAAGAGATCCTTAACAAATAAGTATTGGTATATTTTCCCTCAGTTTAAAAAGGTTTAATTTTCTTCTTAATAAAAATTTTAAGGCAGTACTTCACAAGTAAGCGGGTATTTTGCTAGTATATATATATAGATAGATAGATAGATATATATATAGATATGTATGTATATACACTAACCTAAAGGATTATTAGGAACACCATACTAATACGGTGTGTGACCCCCTTTCGCCTTCAGAACTGCCTAAATTCTACGTGGCATTGATTCAACAAGGTGCTGAAAGCATTCTTTAGAAATGTTGGCCCATATTGATAGGATAGCATCTTGCAGTTGATGGAGATTTGTGGGATGCACATCCAGGGCACGAAGCTCCCATTCCACCACATCCCAAAGATGCTCTATTGGGTTGAGATCTGGTGACTGTGGGGGCCATTTTAGTACAGTGAACTTATTGTCATGTTCAAGAAACCAATTTGAAATGATTTGAGCTTTGTGACATGGTGCATTATCCAGCTGGAAGTAGCCATCAGAGGATGGGTACATGGTGGTCATGAAGGGATGGACATGGTCAGAAACAATGCTCAGGTAGCCCGTGGCATTTAAACGATGCCCAATTGGCACTAAGGGGCCTAAAGTGTGCCAAGAAAACACCCCCCACACCATTACACCACCACCACCAGCCTGCACAGTGGTAACAAGGTATGATGGATCCATGTTCTCATTTTGTTTACGCCAGATTCTGACTCTACCATTTGAATGTCTCAACAGAAATCAAGACTCATCAGACCAGGCAACATTTTTCCAGTCTTCAACTGTCCAATTTTGGTGAGCTTGTGCAAATTGTAGCCTCTTTTTCCTATTTGTAGTGGAGATGAGTGGTACCCGGTGGGGTCTTCTGCTGTTGTAGCCCATCCGCCTCAAGGTTGTGCGTGTTGTGGCTTCACAAATGCTTTGCTGCATACCTCGGTTGTAACGAGTGGTTATTTCAGTCAAAGTTGCTCTTCTATCAGCTTGAATCAGTCGGCCCATTCTCCTCTGACCTCTAGCATCAACAAGGCATTTTCACCCACAGGACTGCCGCATACTGGATGTTTTTCCCTTTTCACACCATTCTTTGTAAACCCTAGAAATGGTTGTGCGTGAAAATCCCAGTAACTGAGCAGATTGTGAAATACTCAGACCGGCCCGTCTGGCACCAACAACCATGCCATGCTCAAAATTGCTTAAATCACCTTTCTTTCCCATTCTGACATTCAGTTTGGAGTTCAGGAGATTGTCTTGACCAGAACCACACCCCTAAATGCATTGAAGCAACTGCCATGTGATTGGTTGATTAGATAATTGCATTAATGAGAAATTGAACAGGTGTTCCTAATAATCCTTTAGGTGAGTGTATGTATGTGTGCATGTATATATATATATATATATATATTCATTACTTCTTTAACACACTACTTCTCCGCTGCAAAGCGCAGGTATTTTGCTAGTATTTAATAATTTCTAAAATATTAACACAAGCTGAATTGCTTTGAAAGAGTTTACCAACAATGAATGCAGGAAAAACTTCAATCTTAAGAAGTTTATTTAAAAGTGCATTTGTAAAATTATGCAGTAAGTTGAAGGATGTTGTGTCTGGACATAACTGGTCCTGGACATGCGCAAACTATGAAATCCTTAACAGGATTACCTGCAGAGAAATTTACATGTGTTAACCTGGTTTCTTAGTGACCAATATCCCCGGTTTACATGGCATTTTTGAAACTGAGTTTTTGTGAATAAGTGGGTTATTAAAGCAAATGTAAACACACTTACCATTAATATTGCTTTCTTATACAGTACACTGGCCTTTCTTGTTGTGGGTAAGACAGTAAATAAATATGGGATTAGGACAGAATGGGATTCTAAACAGACTATATAAACTAAGTTAAAATATTATACTCATTCATTTCAGCAGTTCACCTTACAAATGTATGTTGTTACAAAGGCACTATATAGACACCTGACCTGACACAGATGGACACGGAGGCACGTGTAAAATAAATAAACTATTTATTTTTCTTCAGCTGAAGGTCACATCTTCCCCGTGTCCCCCAGCCACAACACAGTCCCAAAAGCACCACCAAACAACCCCACACTTTCTTCTTCTTCTTCTTTTGCACCACTCCTCCTCCTAGCTTCGTCCACCTTCCACCCGACTCTGGCCACTGAGCGGTGGTTGCTGGGCCCTTTATAGTCCACCCAGAAGTGCTCCAGGTGGTTGATCGCCGAGTTCCGGCTACACTTCCGGGTGTGGCGAATACGCTGCCCATACAGGCTCAGGAACCCCAGCTGCAGGGCTGCACCCAACTCCAATTCCCATGGAGCCATGCAGGAAACCGAGGCACCGCTTCAAGCCAGGGGGGCAGCCATCTAGCGTCCAGGGGGAGGTATTGTACTGTCCAGGGCTGCTCCGCCTGAATATACAATGGAGGTGCGTTCCGGCCGGGTGTAGACCCTAGGCCATCTGCAACAATGTTTATCTTACACTTTCTCTATATGAAAGGAGCCAGACAAATATCTTCTATGGCTGGCTACAGTAATTCTCAATTCTCAGTTACTGCCCCTATATGCAGTTATAGTTCTTCACATAAACTTTCTTTTTACGCAGATGATGTTTTTATTTACGTTTGTAATGTTTCTCCTGACATTATATTAGACCTGTTTAGGACTTTTGAAATCCTCTTTTTCTGTCAAGTAAACTGGACTAAAGGCCCATTAACCTCCAACCATCCTGCCACAATTAGGTGTACTTCGAACTTTCCCCCCATGACCTAACTTTGTTCCTCTCTTTTTGCTTTCTCAATTTATGTATCCCACTCATTGTTCTCTTTTATGTTTTTGATATTTCCCTGCTAATAGAAAGTCTTACTTTTTTAAATCTGTCACTCCTAAATCTTACCTCACAACAGCAGAACCTTTTCTATCTAGCCATTCTTGCTGCGCAGCTCCTACTAGCTTTACGCTGGAAAGCCCCTGAGCTAGGCATGGCTGAGAACTAGCTATGTCTATTTTCTAGTCTGTTACATATGGAGTTATCTGTCTCTGAAGTAAATAGAGCATCAACTAAGGACACCAAAGACTGGACTACCTCTATTCAATGCTTTAAATCCTCAATATCTGCTGTTATTTCATTCTGCCTGTTTTGATTTTACTGTTCTCCTTTATCCTCTCACACTTTGATTTCCCTGCAGAGGTGCCACGGTTAACTTTTTCCTCAGATTCAGGATGCTGTTTGATGGTGGGTGTCACAATGGTAAGAGTGTGGTGGTTCAGGTTGGCTCAATGCTCCCCCTTTGTTTTCCATTTCCCTTTCAACCTCCTTCTTCTCTCGGTCACTGGCCAGTCTGGTTTCCTCCAATCTGCCATTTTTTTTACTCCTACCTTTCTTCCTGCACTCGTTCTTCCCTTTTTAAAGTGAGAACGTGGCATAGCTGCAGCAATCAGCAGCTCAGAGCACCAATTATGGTCATGGGCGATCCTGCACCTGTGCACAAAGTGCAGGGCCGTCTGCTCCCACATGGGAACCACTCTCACCATGCTACCACGCTCCCCCACACAAAGACGCAAGTGCATTGATTATTTATCTAAAAGCTGCCAATCAGCCGCGGACCTCATTTTACCACAAGGAAATTATTACACCTATATTACACTATTCTGTTCATGGTTCAATCAGTTTATTTGATCTTAACAAAAGTTTATAAACATTTATTTGCTGAACATTAATTGTTTAAATTATAATAGAAATGCCCCCATCTTTCCATAAATGCTTTTTTCAAGGGAGCTCATGCCTCATTCAACTCACCAGCTCTTCTATACGGCTAAAAATACATGTTCTGATGTTTTTTAAATCGAATAATAAAGCATTTAATTGTTCAGATTTTACATAGCAAACATATAATGAATGAAGTCTTGTATCTACAAATTATTAAATGACCAACAGACTCCTCAGTACACTCTGTTAAGGGTTTTTTATTCACACTAGATATCTGAACCTTTGAAGTATTTAATCACTTGGCCTTCCTTTCCCTTGTTTTTGAACAATACTATAAACTACCTTTTTACCTTACACTGCATTTGGCTGCATTACTCTTTTCTTTGTAAAATACACTGTGAGATTTTTGAGACCCCAGCACCCCCGCAATGGGCGCTGGACAACCCCCAACAGTACTGTGTGCTGAAACAGACAGGAAAGCTGCCAGATCAACAGGAAGTTGCATAACTCACTGCATAACATGTTTTGTCACCCGGTGGTTGATGCAGGATGGTTGATCTCTTCCTGTAATCTGACGAAGGGAGCGAATGTAGGATGACTGATAATATTACTGCTTGCCTGCTTGCTGTCTTTGCGTGTACTAATGTGACAGCTCCCCTCTGAATAAAATACCCGAGACTGTTCCTGTCTTCATAACAATAAAGTCTTTTGTCTCAGAAACCTGGACTCACCTCCTTCTCTCTTGTGCAAGTCTGTGACCCACACATCAAAACCTAAAATGCAACATGTGGTGTTACTTGCATTGAAGTTTGCCATATAAAATAAAGACTGCCTGACTAATAGGGGACATGGCTTCTGAATAAACAAATGGTACTGTTAGTGGCAGAAACCTTTGCAATTCAATATACATTGGAGGATAAGCTGCTGACCTTACCTACGCCTTCCATGTGTGCCACTTACTTCTGATCAATAATTGTGTGATTGCTCTGCCTTATAAACCTACAAAAGTCAACAAGTAAATTGTTTCTGCCATTATTGAAGGATTCCCTTAGTAAAGGTGAAAGAGTTCAAGTAAAAACTGGCATATCAGATAAAAGGAACCTAGTACAAGCATGTATTTTCATAAAGCACTTACAAGTATTGTCAGGGAACGTATGGGAGATTCAGTGCAGTAGTTTCAATCGATCAGGTCTCAAGAAACATCTACTTTTATAATAGATTAATCATTCTTTATTTACATTGTCCCTTTCCATGTAATATTGTTTAACAAAATGAAGGGAACGTGACTTGCTTTGAATCATGTAATGGCACTGCCATAGAATTTAGTGCTGGAACCTTTAATGTCTTCAATTTACATGGCCCATTGGGAACTATCATTAGAAAACATAACATTAATTTTCACTCATATGCAGATGACACCCAATTATACCTTTCTTTTAGACCAAATGTTTCTCTGATGGTATCCTTAATTAGTTGTGTCAGTGAGTTAAAGAAGTGGATGGATGAGAGCTACTTGTTTCTGAATACAAAAAAAAAAAAAATTACAGAAATGAAATTTGCTGGGTAGATGATGCTGATACTGACAAAAACATTCTGTCAGTTTTTAACTCAGTTGGAATCACCATTAGCCTTACTGAATCAGCATGCAATTTAGGCATTATCTTTAACACTAGCATGTTGTTTAAGACACATTACAAAACTATCCAAAACATGCTTTTTCGTCTTACAAATATGGAAAATTAAGACATTTTCTAAATGTTCAGAATACTGAGAAATTCATTTATCCATTTTTTCTAGTAGAATTAAGTACTGCAATGTGTTGACTGGCTATTCAAATCATTGTTTATGCAGCTGTCAGTTGTAGCAGTTGCAAAACACTAGGGTTTGTACTGTCTCTAAACAGTGATTTGTTCATTTTACTTAAGGAGTGCCAGGAACGTACCCAGTCTTCACCCGGCTCGCACACACTGACATACAGAGATGCAAAAAATGTGGCTTAAAAAGAGTAAATGATAAAAAATATATTAAACAAATAAAGAAAGAAACAAACTATTATTGAACAACTAACTATGCAAAAGTCCTACCCATCTCCCTGGTGGCAATAATATTTAACAAATACTAGATAAATTACACCCGACAAACATTAAGCACCAAAGGATTAATAATAAACACAAAACTGTCTACAAACAGTTTGTTCCTACAGATGCGATAAGGTGAGAATAAAATTGAAAGAAATAAAAAAAATGAATTGATAGGTTTCCTGAATGTTATTAAACTTTTGTCCATTTGTTGTATGAAGATCGGTAGAAATTGGGAGTCCTCCCTGGATGAAGATATTAACTAACCCAGACAAAATCACATGAACAAGCAGGCACATGACAAATTCAGAAAGAAACAGTAATCCAACAGGATTTCGAATTCAGAGGTGGGGGGTGAAGCATTGAAGCTGCTACACAGTAAATTCAAAATGCTAATGCAAGAATTATTACACACACCATACAATATGAACACATAACTCCAGTTCTTAAGTCCTTGCACTGTGTCACAGTTAAGCTTAACACAGAAAGCCTTAAATGGCCAAAACTGCACTCACTTATCTGAACTTATTATTAATTACAAACTAGAATGTTTATAAAGGTCTCAAGATGCTGGCCTACTTAAGATTCCTAAGATTAATAAAATGACAGTTGGGGTCGAGGTTTCAGTTACAGGTTCTCAAAGCTGTGGAATAGTCTACCTGCCAATATAAAGGTTTCCTCTTCAATCTCAGCGTTTAAATCCAGGCTGAAGACTCACTGCTTTAATTCAGCATACCCTGACTAGAGCTGTTGATTAGCTGTGGATAATCTTTGTTTGTTAGTCATTTGTACAAAAATATAGGTAATTGGATAAGCATGCGCTTATAGCGTGTTGCTACACCCACCCCACAACAAACCACTTGCATTGGGACCCAAGTGTAGTGGATGACATCTCAGCACCACACTAGAACAGTGTGAGTTTTTTTATGGTGGCTGGAGTGCCAGTCCTGCCACCAAACCCAAGTCTGGTGGAGAACCTGCTTGCAGTGCTGGATAAAGATTAACGTCATTCCCAGGATGAAGCAATTGCAGGTTAAGGGTCTTGCTCAAAGGCCCATTAAGCTATTACTAAACCTCCTCTATTCTGTTTTTCTTCTAGGTATTTTGATGTGGCACTTGGTGCCATTTCTTTACAGCCAAATTGCTCTCCTGCATATGGAAAATTCATTCCAGATAAATATCTTCAGATAGAAAGATTCCCTCATCAAATATGACTGCCCAGCACAGACTCTACTACAGAATTCTCAGGTAGGGGTGGTGGCCAATTGGCCGAGGTCTGCAGGGCTGTAACTGTGTTTGACATTGTCTTTGACTTTCTCTCTTATAATTTTCATCTCCTCTACTGTCAATCGACCAATGTTCAACAGTTAATTAATGGACAGATATTGTTGGTTTCCCTTTATGTTAATCAGTTTTTCCTTTTTACTTTAACAGATCTGTATGTTTATTTTATTAATTCTGTATTTAGCAATTAGTATTATCTATACTTGGATTTTACCTAAGAATTTGTTTACAATGCTCTGTGCCTGCATTCAGTGAAGAGCGCTATACAAAAATAAGTTGAATTATATTGTATAGCATCGTCTTTAGTAAAGTAGAATTTTAATGCCCATACCCCACAGGACCCAGACCTCTGGTTTGATTCCCATCTGTCATAATCAGGGCTGAATTTTGGGGTCTTACAACCTTTTTGTATAGCGGAGCCATTTTGTGTAACCATTGTTAGGGTTGTGTCCTGTGTTTCTCGGGGCGTGGTCTCCGAGGTTGTGACCTCGAGTTCAGCAACAAAATGGGATAAAAGGTCAGTGACTGCACTAAGCTTTATCTAATATGTGCATGCATCCTTCAAAACTCTTAAAGTAATTCTCTCTTTGTGATTGATTTTTGTGTCTTGCCTGGTTTTTGACTTCTTGCCTGAACTGTGACTGGGATTCTAGCCTCTTGCTTGGGTTTTGGTTGTTTTGTTTTTATTTTATTTGTTTTATTTTGAATTTAGCACACATCTCCCAGTTCAAATTATCTGTTTCCTGCTGAGTCAGGACACCATCCCGGTCAATGTCTCTAGGCGGTTTACAAGTTACCCACATGTCAATTTGATTTTTTTTTTACCCTGAAATACTCCCACATATAAAAGACATGACGTTTCCATTGACTGGCAATTTTAAATTCAGGGAGTATGTGCAAGTACCATTCATGGGTGGCTGCAGCCTTGCACTCAATACTGTTGAATTTTAGTTCCCCACAGCTCTATAATGAAAGAAGCAGGCTCTCAATATGGAAGAATATGGATATACTTTGTATTGTTTTTCTTCTATGTCATCCCATCAAATTTTACCTCCTGCCTAGTGCTATAGTACTAGGCTCCTAGCCACTTTGTAAGACAATTTCTGAAAATAGGCAGATGGTTATAGATAGATAGATAGATAGATATATGTGGAAAATAAAACTTGAAAGGTCATGAATGAATAGATTAATGGAGTATTATAGAATGTAATAATTAAACTGGAGTATCACACAAAAATTTCGTATTTTAGAAATTGAGGATACATTTTATTGGTATTCTTTCTTTCAACCTTTCACATTTCACAGCATTGCATTGTCTCTTTTTACAAAGAAGTAGGCTACATAATGACTTTTTTCTGTTCCATGGATGTAGTAGTGCATTTCAACTGCTTTACTTTCCAAAAATAAGACAGAACTGTGCACAGCACTGTCATATCTACTAAAGCCCCATGTTTCATCTTTGTACCTATTAAGTCTGTAAGAGCAGAGAATCACTGTAATCAGGTTTGCAGCAAATGCTGGTCATCCCTAATGGGCAGATCTTATGCACAAGGTGGAAGATGTAGAATTGAATACAACACCTATTTACAATTCCAACAAAGTTGATGGGTGCTATGTCACTTATGATTACCTGTAGAGCAATTCAGGAATTACCACAGGGAAAAAATACATCAAATGCAGACTCCAGCTTTTTTTGCAGGAGAAAAGATCATGTAATCAAAGAAGAGCAGTAAGTAAATGGCACTGTAAATCTAACAAAGCTTTTTCAGCAGTGGCAACATCAATTCACCATTTCTTTTATCTAGACTATTTATTTGATTGAAGACAACAATATGTTCCCAAATAAGAACAGAGAACAAAGAGGTCACCATTTCACTTCAGTTGGATAAACTTGATATAATGTTACTGTAAAACTGTAATGTTTAAAATTAAACATTATTTGTTGGTACGTTAAAGGGGATGGAAATAAAGGAACCTCTGTATAATAATCCAGCATTTATGCTAGGGTGTGACTTTCACACCATTGTAAATCCGCACTAAATGAAATAAACAGGAAAATGGAAGGCAAAACATATGTACAGTATAAATGATTTTTCAAACAACAATAAACACTATTACAAAATATTTTATTTAATACATTACATTTTAAAAGTCCTGCTGCATTTACTGAACCAAATAATACAGTTAAAAGTTCATTATAAAACATCACAAAAGCCTTCAGCTCAGAAGCCTCAAGTTCATACAAGTTTTAGAATGCAGTAATTATATTTTAACAGTGTCATCACTGTTCCTTTAAAAATAAAACATCTATGTACAGTGATCAAGTGTCTCAATGTTACTGGTAATTATCCAAGGGTTAAAAGCTGACAAAGCTGTTTTGCTACAACAGCAGGTTATTCATATAGGTATTTGTCATAAGATAGGGTGCAGTAAGCTGACATTCTTTAGGAACGTGTCTGTTAGACACAGAAAAGATGAATGGTACCAAGACATCCTCTGAGAGCAACTTCTTCCCAGCCATCCAAGATCAGTTTGGTGATGAACAATGCCTTTTCCAGCATGATGAAGCACCATGCCATAAAGCAAAAGGGATAACTAAGTGGCTTGGGGAACAAAACAACAAAATTTTGGGTCCATAGCCAGGAAACTCCCCAGACATTAATCCCATTGAGAACTTGTGGTCAAAAACCCACAAATTCTGAGAAACTTCAAGCACTGATTATGCAAGATTGGGCTGCCAGCAATCAGGGTTTGGCCCAGAAAGTGATTGACAGCATGCCAAGGCGAATTGCAGAGGTCTTGAAAAGAAGGGCCAAGACTGCAAATATTGATTCTTTGCATACACGTAATGTAATTGTCAATAAAAGCCTTTGAAACTTATGAAATGCTTATAATTATACTTCAGTATACCACAGAAACACCTGATAAAAAGATCTAAGAACACTAAAGGAGCACATTTTGTGAAAACCAATACTTGTGTCATTCTCAAAACTTTTGGCCACAACTGCACACATAATGACCCTGATCCACAAGGCATCAAAACAAAGTCAGTTCAAATGCTTTTGGATATTGCATGTGGAATGCAAAGAAATTTGTATGTAGTGCAATATTAACATTTACTTGCCATTTTTCCATTTAGCAGTTGTAGTTTTTTTTCTTTTATTTATGACTTTGTTAGAAAAACCATAAAAAAAATAATGTTTTTGCGGTTCTCTAGTGTAGTTAGTAATGCCTCAAGTTCATATTCACTGACATTCTCTTGCTCTGTTTACCCATGGTTTGTAGTAAAGAGGTCACTCAGGAACATGGGAAAATTTATATGGTGATTTGATATAGATGTATCCCGGTCACCTCCAATATTAAAACCATTTAGAAGTGAATTAAATTATCTCATTACAATGACACCTGTCAAGGGGGAGTATACTGTATCAGGCAGCAAGTGAACAATCAGTTCTTGTGTGTGCTGGTAGCAGGAAAAATGGGCAAGTGAAAAGCTCTGTGACTTTGACAAGGGCCAAATTGTGATGGCTAAACGACTGGGTCAGAGCATCTTCAAAATAACAGGACTTGTGGTTAGTACCTGATTTGTCTTGGTTGAATGATATATTACTCTACTTTCCGCTTTTCTATAATCAATATGTAGCCTTTGTCAGAATACCTCAAATCTCAGACTTACCACTGTTTTTATAAGATATTGTACCTTAAAACTTCTCCCCACCTTCCCTTCTACATTTATAACCTCAGGCAATTAGGTGTAGTAAAAGACAAGCAGGAGTTAACTTACACTTTAAATAATGTATCATTGATAATATTAATAAATAATAATATGCACATGATTTATACATTTGAATATTGGCAACCATACAACCTGATAAATGGTGATATGTAGTTTCAGGCGGCATACAGACTTGTTAGTTACTTTAAATGTTTCTAGTTAAGTTCTTATTTTTGGTCAGCTTTCTTCAGAACAGGCAGCATGCCTTTCTCAATATGGCAGTTGAGCTTTGCTCTTCATTGTGTTGTCATTTTCAGTTCACTTTTGTTAGAATCTCCTTCATCATTTGGTAAGAGAGAGAGAAAGGGGTAAAACAAGCAAAATTATAGTTTTTCTGTCCAACCCTTAAAGCCAATAAGGCATCGCGGTAATTAAAGGCTTCTGATACAAGCCAATTCCAAACAGCCATAGTTCAGATCATTAGGGCAGTGAATACCTTCACACCTGCCCCCAAAAAGATGTGTTAAGGTGAAGCTTGCCAGCTAGGTAGTCTGGCTTTCCTGTGGGGGTTGACAGAGAGAGCTCTGCAGAGAATCATTTGCCAAAGTTGTTTGAGGCACTTCCCCCATCCCTATCATAAAATTCACTATCCTGACTTAGTCCTACTGGGTAAACATGAATGCTTCTTACTAATGTAACACTAATATTACATTGCAAGTTACAAATAAAGACATACAAAATATTTATCAACTTCTATGCAAAATTTCATACCACAACAGTACCTACTAAAACTGGTCCAAGGAATGACAACCTGATGAACCGGAAACAGGGTCGTGGGCACCACAGGTTCATTGATGAATGTGGGGAATGAAGGTTAGCCCACCTGGTTTGATCCCAAAGAAGACCTAGTGTAGTACAAATTGCTAAAAGTCTTAATGCTGTCCATGAGAGAAAGGTTTTAGAACACTGGATCATCAAGCAAATGAAGAAGGTGGCCTGGTCTAATGAATCATATTTTCTTTAAGATCATGTGGACAGCTGGGTGCGTGTGCATCATTTGCCTGAGGAAGAAATGGTAGCAGGATGCAATGTGGGAAGAAGGCAAGCCAGCAGAGGGAGTGTGCTGCTCTGGGCAGTGATCTGCTGGGAAGCTGTAGGTCCTAGCATTCATGTGGATGTTACTTTGACATGTACTCTTTCATGGCTACGATATTTCCTGATTTCAGTGGCCTCTTTCAGCACAATAATGTGCCCTGCCACACTGCAAAAATTGTTAAGGAAAGGTTTGAGTACCATGAGGAAGAGTTCAAATTGTTACCTTGTTCTCTAAATTCCCCCGAATGTCCACTGATCGAGCGTCTGTGGTATGTCAAGGAAAATAGAGTCAGATTCATAAAAGCCCCACCCCGCAACTTACAGGACTTAAAGGATCTGCTGCTAAAATCCTGGTGCCAGATATTGCAGAACACCTTCAGAAGTCTTGTGGAGCCCATGTCTCCATTGGTCACCTACCCAATATTTGGCAGGTGGGTTTAATACTGTGGCTGTGTATATATATGGTTACTGACAGGTGATGATGGGGAGTGGCTAATAGTGCTTGCGAACATCTATAGTTTAAATGGATTTCAGATTTATAGAAAAACTTGCTATGTAACGTTGCATATGTACAGTTTCATAAATCATTTTTTTTGTGTGTAGCCATTCGAGGCTAAACAAAAATTTTAGTACAGAATCTAAGCAAAGGTTTTATAGCTTGTGTACTAAAAAAGGCTCAACATGTCCGTATTCAACCTCCCACACAAACGTCAGGATTATAAAAAGAAAACTTGACTTGGGGACATGTGTATATTTATGGCAACTCTGACCCATGTGTACGCAACATTTTGGAGAAACTGGGAAATGACTACAGCCTTGATAAAGTAGGAAAAGCATTGATGTTTATCTTGTCACCAGTAATAAATTTGTTGGCTGTTATTCACGTTTACAAAGTTGACTTGAAGTTCTAAAGCTAGTGCTAATAAAAAAAATATTTCACTTTCAAATGTTTTTATAAAGGCGTTAGATGAGAATGAGTTAAAAAAATATGTATTTGTAGTAAACTGTGTTGTGCGTATAAACAGTTTGACATTATTAATCTATGTACTCTGTGCAAACACATGGCAAAACAACGACAAAATGAAAAGAAATGTGGTCGATACCTTAGCTCTTTTTTGAAAAGCAAAATACAGAAACGGGTAAAGAAAGGAAGGATAGAGAGACTGAGGCAAAGAACAATCAAAAAACAGAACAGAGTAGAGAATGCATGAGATGAAAAAACAGTGGCTTTAAAACACAAGTTTACTTGCTCTGACTGAAGATTGATTATTGAGTCTTACAAAAATGTTTTTCATGTGTTGCTAAAACTTTGTAAGATTGCACTTGCTTTACCTGGTAACACTACAGCTTGTGAGAATAATTTTTCAGTTCTAAAACTTATAAAGAGTTATTTATGATGTACAGTGAGTGAAAAAACTTTTGAGATAGTAAGTATGGAGTCAAACAGGGTCAAGATAATTAATTGTAATGGCTTTGTGGACATATTTGCTAAGAAGTACAATAACAGGAGACTAAAGTTACTGTATATTGAACTTTAAGCAAATTTGTTTATTATAAATATGCCTAAATACTCAAACAGAAGATGAGAACTAAACCAATAGAATATTGTACTAATGAGAACAATGTGCCATGAATTCTCTTTGGTTTGATATAAAAAGTATAAATGATGTTTTTATTATTTTTTATTAAAGAATGCCTTTTTACTTAGTATTCATAATTATATCCACAATTGAGTATAACAATTTAATCTGATGATCATATGAATTCAAGCTACAATGTCCATTAATTTTGCAAAGTAGATGATGCACAATATCATTTCAACAAATTTATTTATTTAATAACAATTCAAATCAAATCAAAATCTTTATTGTCATTGCAATCAAAATCTTTATTGTCATTGTAGCAATGAGACATTGTACAATGAAATTTTAGGTGCAATTTTCCAGTGCCAAAAATAAAATAAAAACAAAACACAATTACCTGTACTTTGAGACAACAGGAACTATGTAGTTCTCTAGTGAGGGGAGAGGACAGCTAACTATCCGGTGGACGACCTTAATGACCCTGTGGAGTTCTTTCCTCTGTGCTACTGTGCAGCTGGAGAACCACGCACAGAGACAATACACCAGGATGCTCTCTACTGTGCAGGGGTAAAAGAACACCAGCAGTTTCTCAGGGATGTTGTTCTTCCTGAGCACCCTCAGGAAGTAGAGTCTCTTTTGGGCCTTCTTCACTACCTCAGCAGTGTGTATTGCCCAGGTCAAGTCATCCCTAATGGTGACTCTCAAGAAGCGGAAGTCTGAGACCCTCTCCACACAGTCCCTGTTGATAATGAGTGGCTGGATGTTGTCTGCCTTCTTCCTGAAGTCCATGATGAGCTCCTTGGTCTTGGCTGTATTTAGGAGCAAGTTGTTATTCCTACACCGCTTTGTCAGTTGCTCCACCTCACCCCTGTAGGCGGACTCATCCCCCCAGAGATGAGCCCTACTACCGTGGTATCATCAGCGAACTTAACAATGGTGTTACTGTGGTGGGCAGGAATGCAATCATGGGTGTAGAGGGTACAGAGCAGGGGGCTCAGCACACAGCCCTGTGATGGAGCCAGTGCTGAGGCTGATGGGTGTGGAGAAGTAGGGGCCACTCACTCAGGAAGTCCATAATCCAAAGGCAGGTGGAGTGTGAAAGTCCTATGTCTGACAGTTTGGACACCAGCCTGTGGGGTAAGATGGTATTAAAGGCAGATCTGAAGTCTATGAAGAGCAGCTATGCATAGCTCCCCTGCTGATCAAGATGGGACAGAACAGCATGGAGAACAGTGGCCACAGCATCCTCCCTAGACCTGTTTGCTCTGTAGGCAAACTGGTGCGAATCAAGCATGGGAGGAATGAATGACATGATGTGGTTCCTGATGAGCTTCTCGAAGCAATTCATAACCACAGAGGTCAGTGCAACTGGCCTGTAGTCATTAAGACTGGTGATGGTCTGTTTCTTGGCCACAGGCACTATGACAGAGGATTTCAAGCAGGATGTCATACTGGACTGAGATAGAGACTGGTTGAATATCCTGGTGAAGACCCCAGCCAGTTGGTCTGCACAGTCTTTCAGCACACGTCCTGAGATGCTGTCAGGTCCAGCTGCCTTCCGTGGGTTGACAGCCCGCAGCGTGCGTCTCACCTCGTGCTCCCCCACTGTGAAGATTGGACTGTTGTGGGTATCTGGATGGGGTCTGGCTGTCTCTGGTGGATCCACTTCAAACCGGGCAAAGTAGTGATTCAGTTTCTAAGCCAGCGATAAATCACCCTCCCACAGCTCCGTGACTGGTCCTGTAATTGGTCATTTGCTGGACACATATCCACACTTGCCTGCCATTGTTGTTATCCAGGTGTTCCTCAATCTTCCTTTTATAGTCTGACTTGGCCTCTCGGACACCCCTCTTTAGGCTGGGATGGGCTGTGCTGTAGAGGGCCTTGTCACCAGACCTGAAGGCAGTGTTCCTCTCTTTCAGAAGCCTTTGGACTTCCCTGGTCATCCAGGGCTTCTGATTGGGGTAGACCCGGATACGTTTATCCACTGTAACAATGTCTGTACAATTTCTTAATATAATAAAGTACACTTTCACTAAACACTTCAAGGTATGTGTGTTCAAAAATGTCCCAGTTGGTCCTACTGAAACAATCCTGCAGCTGCTTAGAGGTTCCATCTGGCCAAGTTTTAACTGTCCTTGTGCTGTTAGGGGCAGTTTTCCTAAGTGGAATGTATGCCGGAATTAAAAACAGTGAATTGTGGTCAGAGTGACCCAGATGTGGTAGTGGTGTAGCCCTGTAGCCCTGTTTAATATTTGTGTAGACTTTATCCAATGTGTTATCTTCTCTGGTGGCACACTTCATGTGCTGATGGAATTTAGGGAGCACAGGTTTTAAATCCACGTGGTTAAAGTCCCAAGCAATGATATACACAGCATCAGGGTGATTGGTCAGCTGACTGCTAATACTGCGGTGTAAAAGTTCAGTAGCCGAGTTTGAAGTAGCATCCGGCACTATGTAAATAGCGGTAATCAAGACCACAGTAAACTCTCTAGGGAAATATATCGGTCTGCATCTAACAGTCACATACTCCAGGTTTGTGGAGCAGTGACTGTCTGCAGTTGTTATTTACATACACACACACCCCCCCTCCTCTGCTCCTACCGGAGTCAGTGGTCCTGTCATGGCGCTGTGCAGTGTAGCCTGTTAACTGGATAGCAGAGTCCGGGATCAATGAGTGAAGCCAGGATTCCGTGATCAACAGAACGCAAATGTTCTTTACGATATTATTTTTTGCCACCTGTAGCCTCAGCTCATTGATTATGTTGATGAGAAATCTGGCATTGGTGAGAAAAACACTGGGGAGCGGTGGTTTAACAGGCTGCCAATGTAACCTCATTAACACGCTAGCCCTGCAGCCTCGCTTTCGTTTTCTCTCTCTGCCTTGCCTCCGTCGCCTGCCCTGAATTCGCTCCTACCTCTCCAACCCACTTTCTCATTTCTTTTTAGCATTGCATGACCATGTTGATTTGAAGCCTCCCACTGTTCACATGGGGTCTGTGGTAACAGCTTCCTCTTTCCCCACCTCCTTCAGTCCTACATGCCAGGAGTGAGACTCCCTGGAATCACATGACTGTGGTGATGTGTGTCAAAGGTCTGTGGCAGTGCAAAATTTTTATATGTAAGGTGTAGCTCAGACTTTATGGATGGAGGTGTGTGCCAGTGGAAAGCCATACAGCCCCAGAGTGTTGAATGGGACTGATTGCTCATTCATGTGTGAGTACAGTCAACACAGTCATTCCTCATTGACGCTATGCGGGTTATTATTGAAAGCACCTACACTGATAAGGATAATGGGTTATGGGATCAACAAAAAGAGGAAAAAGACTGAGAGTGAATGGAGGGGAAGACGAGAGTCATAGAACTGGGAAGTGGTCAAGATTGACCTATAGTGGAGCAGAGGAACGGCGCTCCTGTTGAGCACAGGAGAAAGAGTGGCTGGAGGGCTCCAAAGGTTGTCACGTGGATGCTTAGGGATGGTGTCAGGGTGATGAATTCAGGCTCTGAATGTCCTAGCAGTAGCCAACTGTGGTGGTTCTGAGGAGAGCCAGAAAAGTAACTATGAATGCCAGTGTCTCAGTTCTGCTGAACAGGCCCAAGGGGTTGAGAGATGAGAGGAGCACTGGGAAGATGAGAGGTGAGATAAAGAATTAATTCTGTTCTGATTTTATTTTTATTCTTTGTTTGTTTATTCTTTGTTTTAGCACATTTATATGGACCTGTTTATTGATTTTAATCTCCACATGACCTGTTCTTACGAATTATTGAAGTTTTTGCACTGCATTTTTGTGTCGGACACTGTCTTCGGTTTTAACATAAATACACTTTTTGTGTAACTAACTCGTTGTTTGTGTTCTCCATGTCCTAGTCAGTGCTCGACACATAACTATCGATGTCCCAGGAAAAGGAAAGACGCCCAGAATATAACAATGCCACGATCAATGGATTTTTGTGATAGAGAACCTCCTAAGACCTTGTATTTTAATGGGTAGACGTGCTCTTTATGTTTTCCTTTAATGCATATTGCACAATTGTGAGATTAAAAAAAACCACAGCACACAGAAAATATGATTCAGTGTCAATGTTTTTTTGTGACCAGATTTGGAAAAAATAAACAAAGCTAATATAAAAGTAAAGTAAACATAATTACAGTTGTTTTAAATAATACAAAAATCAAAACAAAGTACACCCTCTGCTTGCCCAGTGAGTTCTACGGATCTCATGAAGAGATGCACAGGGAACAAAGGTTGTGCCGTAAAACACAAGAGGGAGATCAGTTCTGCCTCCCTTTCTCTTTACTCTGTAAACTTCAGACTATAAATATAACAACATGTCATTTCACTTTCAGATATCCTCAGATTATTCTGCACTAATGGTGTGTGTTGATAAGGGGATGAGACAGAGTATAAGAGTTATGTGGAGAACTCTGTTTTTTGATGAAGTAAGAATTGTCTGCAGCTTAAAATCAGCAAAAATAAGGAACTGAAAACTGACTATTATAGCACCACAGAGCCTCTATGTCTTCTCATTATTCAGGGAGTGGATAGATGTGGTTCACTGGTACAAATACTTGGAGTGGACTAGACTGGTCCCGTAATACAAATGAACCATATAAAACAGGACAGAACAGACAATTTTTTTCTTAGGAGATGGTGTTTCTTTAATGTAGGTAGTGTCATCTTTAACATCTTCTACATCTCCGTAATGGCCAGTGTGATTTTCTACTCTGTGGTGTGCTGGCCTGGTAACATCACTTCAAGAGAGGCCCACTGAAATTAACAAGCTGATTAAAAAGGCAGCCTTAGTTACGGGATGCATTTGTGACCCACTGGAGGTAGTAGTGAAGGACAGAAAGAAAACTGAGTGTCATTATGCACAATGCTGTACATCTTCTCTCTGACACTGAGTACTTTCAGCCTACAAATTATTCAACAGAAGTGTGTCAACAAACACCACTGAGGCATCTTTATATTGATGGCAATATGCCTGCATAACGTTTCTAAAGATTTCTTTTTTAGTGATTTTGGTGTGTATTTGATGGAGTTCTTGTTGTTTGTTTATTTATTGCTTATTTATTTATTGATTTTAACCTCCACCAAGCAGTGTTTTAATCATAGATTATTTATCAAGTTATTTATATATTATTGGATAATTTATGCATTGCACTTTATTTGATTTTGAACACTGAATAACATCAGGGAACACTTTGTTATACCTTACTCTTTCTGTTTGGTATCCTCTTTTCCCAGTCCTTCCTCAGCTCATTTCTATTGATATCCCGAGTTCAGCCAAAATTAATTATCTATCTATCTATCTATCTATCTATCTATCTATCTATCTATCTATCTATCTATCTATCTATCTATCTATCTATCTATCTATCTATCTATCTATCTATCTATCTATATCAGAGTGGTGACTCTGAGGCTAGGGATCAGCACTGGTGATTGGAAGGTTGCCGTTTCAAATCCTGTAAAAGCCAAAAGTGACTCTACTTCACTGGGCCCTTGAGTAAGGCCCTTAACCTGCAATTGCTCTGTCCTGGGTATGACGTTAATATGCATCCAGCCCTGCATTTAGGCCTTCCAACCTGCAGTGAAAAACCTGGGGGTTGGTGTCAGAATTGGCACTCCAGTCACCATAAAAAATCTCACATTGGTTCCATTTCATTACAACAAGTGTGGTGTTGAGTTGTCACCCATTGCATAGCTGCACTCAGGTCCTAATCTGAGATCTTGAGTTGATTTGTCATGTGGTGGGTGCGGCAATGCGCTGTATCAGTGTGTGCTCCTAATCTATCTATCTATCTATCTATCTATCTATCTATCTATCTATCTATCTATCTATCTATCTATCTATCTATCTATCTGTATGTATTCTTTACAAAGCTAAATTTAACCCCTTGGGATTAATAAAGTGCTATCCATCTATCCAACTATGAACCTACTGATATGTCAAACATATAACATGTTTTGATTTATATTGGGATTGATGAAAATCAGTACTCAGTCAGTCATTTTCCAACCCGCTATATCCTAACACAGGGTCACGGGGGTCTGCTCGGTAGTCTGTGAAAAAACAACAAAACATTTTCCCAAACAACATCAAACCAAATACTCCATAGATGAGTCATGCAAGACAATATGATAGCCCTGACCAGTCTGTTCAAACGTCTACACATTCTTCCCAATCTATAACAAGAAAGCATGGAGGTGTTATTACTCCAAAAAAAAAAAAGACTCTTATAATGCTCAGTAAAAAAAAAAAATAAAAAAATGGCCCTAATTCAAAACCAGCCTCAGTCAGTCACAGATCTCTGTTGTTATACTCTTATACTGTCTTTCCATTGTGAATAACATCATAAGGCACATTACAAGTGCAGAGTTGTACTACATGTTTTACATTTTCTTTTTAATATCCAACCAGAACGCAGGCTCTCTCAGGGTCACACTGTCAGTTTTAGCTGTGGACCAAGCTTTGTAGTCCTGTAGTTTGAAGTCCAGTGGAATAGCCAATGGATCACGCTGTGCACACCTTCTGGATTTGTTGTCAGAATGTAACATTTCATAATCTCAATTACATATACTGTGTATCATGGTGTATCAAACACCTTTTTTGTAATTAGCACCACTGTTTTATTAATTGCTATAATGTTAAACACTTTTGTGGTTTATGACTATTAGTTTAATAAGGATATGCACAGTTACAGTTTATATTTTTCTATGCCAAATGTCTCTGGGATTTGTTTTGCCAAAGCAATTCTTTAATGTCTTGCCCAAACCATTCATTTTTACATATTTTCTTACAATACAGAGTTCCAGTTTGTCAGCAGAAAACAAGGGGAGGTGGTATACCTTTACAGTCCAGTCCATCTCATAACAGAATCAAGGCCATACTCAGTTTCACATGCTGTACATAATACTAATTTAAAGGGTCCCTTCTACCTATCAGTATGTTATTAGACAATAGCAGAAACTCAGATACTCAGAGACAACAAAATACACATACAACAAAATTATGTATACTCTGTAAAGAGGGTACCGCAGCAGTACTGCCAGCTGCCTCCACCCTGGTTTCTCAATCATATAGAAACTATCAGAAGAAAAAATGATTCAATGCAAAAAGGCATTCACCTTTCAATTTATAGGGATAAAATGCACTTGCTATTTTTAAAGAAGCAGGAAGAAAAAAATGTGGTCGCTCATTCACGTCTGGAGTTACAAAGAATAATATAAGGTTAACATAGTAAATGAAATACTATTGGAGTCTGCACACTAACTCTGGTTTTCAAGGAAATCTCATATGTCTTATTAAGTTTTGGAGTTAGAGGCAATTTAAACAGCAGCTCAACTGTACAAGATTGCAGTCAGGGAAGGGCATTACAAGGGCATTTACATGGTACTTTTTTAGAAGCTGTCTGATCTTTCATTGTCACCTGAGAAAGAGAAGACTCTGGAGATAAAATGCAAAAAAAATAAATAATAAATCAATAAATATTTTCCATTTTTTATTTAACTGACTTTTTGAATTAGTAAATTTTAACAATCATATGTGAAGTGGTTTAAAATGGTTATCTAAAAAACCACACTACAGTATTGAGTCTTCAAACTGCATTTTCGGTTAAGTGCTCTGTGTCTCTTTCACTTCACTTACATGCAGATGTGCTTATTTTTGAGTTTTAAATCAATTAAATTGGATTATACACGGTTAAACACTTCCGAGGCTTTCATCAAATTGGCCTCTGTAGCTGCATTGCCTGACCAGTAGATGCAAGTCAGTCCTTAGAGAGATAAATCCACAGCAGCAGAAACACCACATCTGTATTCCTACTGAGGGTGAAAAGCTGACTGTAATAATAATTTGAAGCTTTACAAATTAAACTGTAAGCCCCAGCAAAATATGCCAGTAAACAAAGCATATTTAAAGGTCCCTTAAAACCCTGATTTAACGTAATGCTGCTGAAACAATGATAATTATGAATAATGTATGCAGACCTGTCACATCACAGCATATAAGGGACTGTCAAGCTCTTCCCCAAAACAGGCTACCATGTTCACAAGGTTAAATATGAAAGATTATTTAGTATATACAGACATTTTGAATAATTTATAGGAACATTTGTATTAAAATGAATTAAACTGATTATATTTTATACATTATTTTTGCCTTTGTCTAAAATGTATGGTTGCCCTGTTAACTGCAATCTTTTTTCAGGTTGCAGAACCATTGAATTCAATTTCACATTCAGCGTTCATATTCAGAGACATCAGCTGCATTCTGACTTACTTCTGCCATCTACTGGTTTGTTAAGTATTTTCAGGTAAAGAATTCTGAACATCGTTTGCATTGTGCTTTTAAAAGTATTTTTTTTTAGTTGAATTATTCATATAAAAATATGTTCCATTTTCTATGCAGAGCTCACCAACAAAGTAATTAATGCTGTTTTATGTAGTTGTTTTATTCTTATTTTCCTATGTAGTCCTCAGTTCTTTCATTAAATTAATCTTACATTTTTCAGTAGATATTGTTTAATTACTTTCTCATTTTGATTAATACTATGAATTTTTAATATATTTGTTCACAACATCAATCCATTTTATGAGCTTTCTAAGGCTGACTCCAAATTCTGGCTCTGAACTCTTGACACCACACTCATAGCAGTTTGAGTTCCACATTACCTTCTGGGGGGTGTAGTCTTGAGAACATGGGGATGCCATGCAAACTCCACACAATCAACAGCCAAATTAGGATGCAGTCCCTGGCACTGAAAGGCAACCACATTAAGTGCCATGCTACTCCTTAATGATTTGTTTAATGGTTCCTGAAAAAGACAAAGTGGTAAAATCATTGCTTCCAGTAATACATTTATATTATTTATAATATTTTATTATTTAAATTTATATTTACTTGTAGGATTAGAATGCTACAAAACAAAAAGAACAACTTGTTACAGATAAGTTAATTGTCATCTTCATCCAGGAACACAAGCTATATTTGCAGGATTCAAATGGCCTACTGTTACCATACCTTTCTTATGACCACAGTTATAGGAATACATTTGAACATTTACTCATCAGAGAAGTACACTTGCAATAAAATTAAAATAATTTAGAATAAGGTATATTCAACTGTTTGGTAGATTTATGAATAGAAACTTAACCTGGCACTATTCACATCCTAATGCTATAACTGTATTCCTTTAGACAAAAATTATTCCTTCATTCAACTGAAGTACTCCGAGAAATATACCAGTAGAAATGTGTGTTTCGGATGTTGAATTATAAAAATGAAGGTGTTTCATTTCTGTTAATTCCAGCCTTTTTCATTTGACTATTTTGGCTTTTACTGCATCATTACACTTACAGTTGTAGTAAGCTGCTCTGCTGGCAAGGGACTGCAATGGACAAAAGTGCCAGCTGGATAATGCAAGACTGTTCTGCTAAAATTAGCAGAACTAATTGGAACTGAGAACCAGAAGATGAAATGTAAGTCAGGAAACATGCTAAATTTTTAGAACAGGAAATCAAGTCAATATTATGTCCGGCCGAACCAAAACTCTACATTGTAGTCAAAGTAACAAAAGCATGAAACACCAGAAAAACTAATGTTGCAAAACAGAGTGCTAAGTGTCACAGAGATTATCCATCAAACTCAGATATACAGTACTGCACAACACTAATACTGTTGGACTGCTGATCTCAAATGTTGCAAACTCCAATCCTATTCCCTATTACCATAATGTTGCCGTAACAACAAGCATCACAAATTAGTTGAGCACACAAAAATAAAATGAAGTCAGAAAAAGAAGTAAATAAATTCAAATAATATTAAAACACAAAAAACCCCAGAAAATTTACATCAGAATTGCACACAAAAAAACAAAACACAAATAATGTTTAGAAATATCCGTACAAAAACAAGGAGATGTGTCCAGCAAGGGTCTTACAAAGACAGAGAACAACTCCATACTTTAAGTGGGAGCCATGGAGGAAATCTCCAGGATTTGCCCGTAAAGAGGGCAGCCATAGAGGTTTTGGAGGATGATGGTGAAACCGTTTAGGTAATACTAGGCTGACCCGCCTTTTAAGGTGACTGACTTTTAAGTTGAGCTCTTGTTAAGGCAATTCAATATGTAGATCAATTTGATATTTTATACAAACTCATTAATTTGGTTATATTGCATTTGAGCGGTATTACTTTAATACTCGTTTCTGTTATTTTTGTGATGAAATTTTAACTTTTATTCTATATTGAGGTCGCCCTTTTGAACCCCCCTGATATTTACTACACGGTGAGGCATTTGTACTACATCAACATTAATTATTTCCAGAGACATAATTTTGTCTATTTTTCCAGTGCATCGCGCACAAAAAGCAAAGGAACGATGGGAGCACCAGAACTCTGCTCACATCATGTCGCTTCGTACCGCAAGCTGCAAGTAGTAAGTCTGTGATAAGCGGAATACCGCTACGCTTTCCACTCACGGGACGGAAGGACAATCCCGACCGCTTTTATATAGTAAGAAAGAAGAAGAAGATATCGCACAGTCTGGAGTAGAAAATCATCTTTTACCTGGAAAAACGAAACTACAAATCCCATCGTGCATTGCAAAATGGACGGGGCGTGTGTAAAACTTCGCGCCTGCATAGCACTCATGGGATGGAAAGACAATCCCGACCGCTTTTATATAGAAGGATAAGTGAAAAAGTTATCTGTTTAACGGGCTGGCCTTTCAAAAAAGAAAAGACACTGGGGAGATTTAAAAAGAAAGTGAAGGCAGAATGGCTGACAAACAAAACAAAGAGCTGTTTAGAAAACTTCAACTTGATATAGCTAAATTTAAATGTTCTCATTCAATTAAGTAGTCTACAAGTCCTAAAACTGATACTGTGTTTATTTATAAATACATACATTTCAGACGAGTGGCATGGTGGCGCAGTGGTAGTGCTGCTGCCTCGCAGTTAGGAGACCTGGGTTCACTTACCGGGTCCGCCCTGTGTGGAGTTTGCATTTTCTCCTCATGTCTGCCTGGGTTTCCTCCGGGCGCTCTGGTTTCCTCCCACAGTCCAATGACATGGATTGATGATTCTAAATTGGCCCTAGTGGGTGTGTTTGTGTGTGTGTCCCGTGGTGGGTTGGCACCCTGCCCAGGATTGGTTCCTGCCTTGTGCTCTGGGATTGGCTCCAGCAGACCCCTGTGAACCTGTGTTTGGATTCATTGGGTTGGAAAATGGATGGATGTATTTCAGAAACTGTATGCTATAATGAAAATTTTAGAAAGTGGAATCGACTGGCAGTAGGGCTCTGACTACTTTTGTTTTATTAATGTTAAAATTTGGATTTTGTATTGTTATATTTTGTATTCTTTATAATGTGATGACATAATATTACATTTTTTTTGTCAAAACTTAAAACTTCAGATTTTTCAACAGTCAATTCAAACTATATGTGTGCTTTCTGCACAAAGCTCACATGTGCATTTTACAAATGTTGAATGACTGAGCACCTAAAACAATAAAGAAGAAATGCATAAAATTAGGAAAGAAAGCTCTGTAAACCAATGACAATTATTAAGATGTTGTCAGGACAGAGTGCTGCCAACAGAAAATACATTTGTGATGTGATTTAAAGTATGTACACTCTTAAAAATAATGGCTCTTTAATGGCACTGTAGGGTTCTTTACTGGATTGTGTGGTTCCCAATAGAGCCAATGCTTGACAACGAACCATTTCATATTGGGAAGTGTTATTTGCATATGAAGTTAGTTCTTTGTGCATTGAAAAACTTCAAAATACAGGTGGAATCCCATTGTAACGAAATTTATAGGTACATAAAATATTTTGTTATAATGGAAATTTCATTATAATGAATATGGGGAAAATACACATATTGTTGTGACTGGGATCACCAGCGATTCGCCATCTCTAACTGCAGCGTTGCAAGGGCAACTCTGTAGCTGCTCTGCAGTGTCTGGGAAACAGTGAATCAAGGGCAAAGCATTTGGTTTTCCTCTGCAGGATCAGGCTTACCGTGTAACATGCTTGTCACATGATGTTTAGAACATTTAACACCAGGATTTGACCTGCTCTTCCTCACACTCTTCTGGGGTCTCATGCATAACGTCGTGCGTAGAATTCAAACTAAAACATGGTGTAAGGAAAATAGCAGAAATGTGCCTACACACAAAAAATCCAGATGCACAAATTTGTGCATTTGCCAACTTCAACATTCTTCTGTTCCATAAATCACGGTGAGCGTGAAAAGTAACATGCACGTGCCTACTGCCCCACCCAGACTCCTCCCAGAATTACGCCTCTTTGAATATGCAAATCAATATAAATAGCCCTTAAGCTCAGCTTTCTGTGAAAATGCAATGGCAAAAGCACAGAGGAAGACAGAAGAATTTTAGCGAATACCAAGTGGGGGCAAGGAAAAACATACTATTTGTTGGTTTAAACAGTGGTATAAACAACAAAAGGACGTTGATCAAGTGACATAGAGTGTCCGAGAAACTCGAAAGCTCAAGTTCACAAAGTCACACACTGCCCGAAATAAAAAAGAAGTTGTCAGATATCAAAGTCGCTGTGAAAAGGCGAGTTGTAGCCCACCGTCTGAGTGTCATATGAAAGCTTATTAGGGACACAGTGAGAAAAAAGCTCGATATGTCAACTTTAATCTTGAAATTTCCACTTTAATCATGTAGTTTATTTTGTCACTAAAGTATAACATCATAAACTTTATCTTTAAATTGTTTAATTTACTAGTTTCTCAAATACCATCGAAACTATAGTAGAACATTAAATGCTTTGTTTTGTATGTGTTCTTCTATGTGGTCTATGTGTGTGAATCACTACGTGCTTCTTAAACGGGCTCTCTTTCTCCGACTGGACACAGAATCCATTACATTTGTGATATTACAGCTCTCTGAATAATAGTTTGGCCATTCCGTGGACCATTATATTGTTACAGGTTAATTACAATCAGATGCCTTAAACTAATAAACAATATGTGGTTAATTTCAGTGTATATAATAAAGCCGTGTCAGGGATGGGATTGAAAAAAGAAAGGGAAACCAAACTGGAACAAAAGCACTGCTTTGACGCTGGGTGCAACCGAGCGGGGAACTTGTGTATGCCAAGCATTTAGCTAGTGTGAAAATGTGAGTGGCTTTACACCAAATTTAGGTTTAATACATTTCAATTTGAGCGTGGAAACAGGCTAACTCAAAATTTTTGTACGTATGCACCATTTATACATGAGGCCCCTGGTCTGCCACAGTGGTAATTCCAAGCCATTGATGTTCTTCTGATCTGAAGATGGGAGCCAAAGCAGGACAACTGCCCCCATTTCATTCCTCCTATCTTGTGTCCTTGACTAGTATAGTAATACAGTAGCTCCTGTTTTGAATGAAGTCTTGAGTCTGTACCTGCCTTCTCTATACAGTAATGAAGTATTTGTATTTTTCTTGTAAACCTGGACTCACCTTTATGTCCCTTTTGCAACTCTCTAACCTACCCTTGACAATACCTGTAAAAACAGTGCTTCTTAAACTGCAAAAATTATTTTATTTAGATGTTAGATGTAACTTTTGTCTTCAGCGTAAAGTGATGCCGCTTCTCACTGTTTTCTGTTCATTCCAAAGAAAACTTTGAGAAGCACTATGAAACTCGAACAGTACAGTATCCACACATGACACAAATACCTATGCGGACCCTCTGTAGAGCACTAACACAAAATTTGGCTATGCATATGATGACGCTCCTATACTCTCTCCAAGACTGTCCGAGACTGGAAATTTCACAACAGACTGTCACTTTCTTTTGGCTTAATGATAGAAGCAGCTTATTGAAAGGTTCATGAGACTCTGCAAAAATCTAGGAGTAGTAATAAGTATTTTTGCATCGCATTATTATCTTCAGTGTCCTTTTTTGGTCAAAAAAAGTTTGTTATACTGGAATTTGCAATTTGTTAAAACAAACTCTGTTAAACATGATGTTGTATGAATGCTTATATGGGTCAACCAAAAGTGCTGTATATGTTATTCTGAAAATGACGTCACTTCGGTATTTGCTATAATGTGACTTGACGTGCATATAGAAAAAGTAATATTTAATATATGACAGGCTACCTAACAGGACACGTAAAGATTATGAAAACCTGGACTTAGCCCATGTTACTGTGCATATGCAACAAGAGTTATTTTAAAATCAAGACCCATTGGTATTTCATAGATCTGTTACCATCTGTTCATTGCTATTTACTGTATGGAGCCTTTTACAGATCTAAATCAATAAGGTTCTTTCTGGAACCTTTATGTGGATGGGTCTTTTGGGAACCAAAAATAATTTCTCTATGGCATCGCTCTGAAGAACCATTCTGACATCTTTATTTTTAAGAGTGCCCATACAGGACTTTCCATAGTCTATGATCATGAAAAAAAAGGTAGCCCTGGATTAACCATTAAGCAAAATTTACACTTTTTAGGGCATGAAGGGAAAGGGGGCACCACAAAGTTTAAAGAAAATGATTGGAAGAAAACTTTAAGTTGGCACTGCACAATTCATTTTATATTAATCAGAACACATTCGATTCAGTTTCCCCGCTTTCTTTAAATGAGTGTGCCTTTTCATACAATACTTTCCTCAAAAATAGGGACACAGCTTCTCAAGGACTCAGCACTTTGGAAGCAGTGTGAAAATGTGTCCTACCATCTAAATTCTTCTTGAGTTTGTTATATATTAATCCTATATATGAATACATTTAATGTGTTTATGTACCTGTATAATAGGACTATCAGGTTGTGTTTAAATTCACTTCTTAATTTTGCATTACTACTATTTAAGGTTGTTATGTACTCTTAAGTTTTCAAATAAATATGCAACTTTTTTTTTCTTAATACAACAGAACCACAATTTAATATTTTAATGCTTTCCTTTTTTTCCACATTTTACAATTTTAAGTGGTGAGTTGTTTTTTACCTAATCCATCATTTAACAATGTCACATTGACTAATTTTAGGTGGTTACTTTCCAAATGAAGGTTCTCTTATAAAGTATGTATAAAGAAAATTGTGCAGTTTGTAAGACAAAGTACATATTTCACTGTAGTGATGTTAATTGAAATAAATAATTACAATTATAATATCTATTTCAATAATCGTCTTATTAATTTTATCGTAATCATACACCACTTCTTTAAGAATAAATAAAGTTATACTAGAAGTAGGAAAAATAAGCATTATTTTTACATCTTTTATTCCATGTATGTTGAAATCCTATATATGTACAAGTTTAGAAAACAATAAAATGGAAAATGTTTTGTTCTATACAAATAATGATATTTCTTAGAATATCTTTTTAACAAATGGTCCACTATTGATTTCAGTAGACCAGTTTGCTCTCAAGATCCCTTAATTTCAGTAGTGTGATACATTCTTTTGTAGGCTGGATTATAGGACTTGTTTTGTTAATCTCTTCTGAGGTATTCTGTTTTTATAAAATTAAAAATTATAAATTTTTTCTTCATGTTCACAAGGATGTTTTAAAAAGAATTATTAAAGTCTAGTTAGGCTTGCTTGTTTTTGTTCAATTAGGAACCAAAGGAACTAGGAAGAATAGATCTTTGAACACTATGTTTTTATTGTCAATCTTATGTAATTTTTTTAACTGTAGTACAGTACACATTTTCATTTTTCTGTGTCATAAAACATGCAAAATATGTTTATTTATTTCTTGTTCAGTTCTTATTTTATTATTATTTTTAAAAATATTTTGGGATTGATAAATATGGACCATATGAAAAGAAGCTTTACAGTAAAATCATCCACACTTAAACTGTGAAATTGGGCCAACAGAAGCACCTAAACTGGATTCAGTCTGAAAAGTGTTTGAACATATGCTGTATATGAGAAATTGATATCTCTAAACTTGTGAACAAATAGAGGTCCGATGATTAACAGAGTACTATACTAGCTTTTAATGTGTTTTTTTTTTTTTACTTCTTTTCCTTTTGTCCAGCCTAGTTTGGACTGCTGTCCATCCTCTCATGGTCACTTGAGCTTCAGTTTATCTTTGCTATTGTATAATCTCAGAGGATGGTGGTAAGGGGAGTGAGCACATCACATGTAGGTAAAAGTTGTAAAAGTTATTGCAAAAAAAAAAAAAGTAGTGTTTGTCACCCCCATTTCTTTGCGTCCACATCATTGTAGAAAGGACATCCACTGTGTATTTCTCTCTCTGCAAAGATCTTGGTCGCCTAATCTCATACCTTCTGCTTTTAAGATTAGCACTAGGCAATTTTAGTATATCCATTTCCATAATCCACCCCCAGGGAGGGAGCAGAACATTTACTGGAGTAAAAGAAAACTACAAGTCAAAATGGCAATAATGCATAAGGCAAAACTGCGGGAACCTTTAACACAATTGTATATCCTGCTTGTTTTCACTAAATAAATTAATGGCACAGGAATCTGCCAAATCCTGGTTAATTTATTTCTTTATTAAAATTACCCATGATGCAAAATAACTTGTCTATTTTTTTCTCACTCCAGAAAACGTACTGCATTCTATCTCATGTAATGTGATGTGGATGACTTCACACAATACCTTTCAGTTTTATGCTGAATTCCTCCTAAATTAAAATGTACTTTCGACCTTCTCTATATTTATTAAAAAGTGAACAGAATAAAGAAACAAGTAATGAAAATAAAAATTTTTTCAAAGTAACACATGTTCCTGGGTCTTATGATGAGACAGAGAGAGATGGTGTGCCTAGAAGTCAAGGCCCAACAATGGCAGTGGCGCTGTAACACATTATGCAATATTAGATGGGTCAATAGTAATCTCTGTTGATGAATTGACTGCCCAAGAAGGGCAGTGTGCAGGGGAACCAAATTGACCAGGGGGTTACATAACCAACTTTAGAGTGTACTGGAAGCTTAGGTCACAGTGATTTCAGGGATTACAAGAAGGCATTGTGGCTTGATGTGACCGTACAGGTCAGTTCCATGCTCCCTGTAGCTTTCGGGAAACTCTTGAACCCACTACCACTGATAACATACCTGAGGGATGAGCCTAGCAGATGATGTGACATCAAACAAAGCAAGGGGTAGTGCTCCAGTGCTTTTATTAAAGCAATTCAACAAAAAGTGTCCTGTAAGTGCAGTGTTCAAAACGTTCAATAAATAAATAATCCATAAAGACAAGGTGAAGGTTAAAAACAAACAAATATTCCAATAAAATCAGAGGTTAAAAGCAGAGATGATCCATAAAACTTTGAGCCCTAAAAACTGTCCTTTTAACCCTGGCGCCTCCTCCCCTTATCCCGTTTGGAACTCGCAGGAGGAGTCGGAGGGTCAGAGATGCCAACCAACAGGTGAAGTCAACCTTCATAACCTGGGTCCATTCCCTGCCGCCCATCTGTGGGCAACCTGTCAAGCCACGCACGCCTCTCCTGCTTCTCACAATCGACACTTGTGGGAGACACCACCAGGTGGTGTGGCAATCACTCAGTAGGAGTGCCCTTTCTTCAGCTTCAGACTCCTGTAGCCATGAAGCTCATTCCCAACCACCTGTCACTTGCTCCTTGTAACACAAGTGCTCTCACTCTGTCTTTACATCTCTGTATTCTTTCCATGTGACCTCTGTATCTTGCTCATCTTCCTCTCTTACTGGCCAGGCAAATTTTCCCCCTTTTTTTCTCTCCCTTCTTACTGTGCTGGCTCCCTTTTTATCTGCCTCCATTGGTGCAGCAGCTCGATCGTGAACTGCAGAAAGCCAATGAAGCAACTGAGACAGACAGCACCATCATGTGCAGGTGCGTCTCATATCAATTAACTCACCAACCTTCCGGATTTGCGTGAGCATACACACCCACGTAGATCGAGCCGGCTGATTAATTATTTATTTAATAAAAACTGGCTATGTTTTTCTGAGCCCCGGACCCACTATGCCACACTTGGAATCCCGGGACTTTACTGAGCTATTCCCATCTGATTTTGGAAATTCTACTTTACATAAACTCTTTACCACAAAGTGCCTTTTGAGTCTAAGCTCAGGTAGCATCATAGGGTTTGACTTGTCTCTGGAAACAAGAATATGTGTCTAAGGACAGCATGCTAAAATCCTGGTAGTGGATAGATGCAAAATCCAATACTAAAAAAGGCTATACCCACAGAGGTTATTTCTCCAAGCCGTGCATATAAACGTTTGGGTAGAACCAAAAACATAACTAAGGCAACATTTTCAAGGTTAGCAAAATTAACAGTAATGTTTCAAAATAGATACCTTGGATTAGTGTTGTGGTCTACGATATATATGTGTTCTGCTGTGGCATGTTTGACACTTACAATCAGACAGTAATTTTAACTTAGTTTAGTTATTTGTTTAGACAAGCATTCATAATTGGAATGCTATGTCACCTTGTCATCTCCTGTGTCTCCTTGTTATCAGCAGAAAATAAGACCTGGCCTAATGGGAGTTATCTTCAACTCCATTTAACTAAGTATGATGCCACACTGTTTAGCTCGAATCCACAATCTAGAATTCATCTTTTCAATGATGTAGCTGCTAATTCCTTCAACCTCACTTGTACTCTGACTGTACTGTATATAGTCGTAGAGTTGGTGGCAATAAATAGATCATTTTTACCACTGGTCCAATGATGACAATGTCATAGTATTAGTTTTACAAAATGTTTTTTGTTTGTTTGTTTTTGCAACAGTGGCTTATCTGAGTAGCTTGCTCAGCTGCCTTATCCAGTATCAAAATGAGTTCTCCTTTTCCTCACTTACCTTATTTCTCACTCTTTCTCTATTCAGTTTTTGTCCTAAACTCTTCTTCTGACCCTGAATTTAAGAGTTCATCATTCATGGGTTACACACTCTGTAACTGTCTTTTCTTGTAAAGTCCTGAAGCAGTTTTACAGACAAAGGGAAGAGCCTTGATAAGCCACAGAGAAACCAGGCTGGATCTTTGAAAGAAACAAAGAAGTATGATGAGTCCTCTCTCTACTTTCCCACTCTGTCCAGCCTGTTGTGACATGGTGCCATCAGTCTATCGGGAGGTTGTGCAAAATCTTTCCACACTATATAGAGTTTCAGGCAACTGTCCCCTAACATTTCAAGTGAACACTAGTACCCTCAAGGCTGTAACCATCTCTTTCTCTTTTGGAATATTGAAACACATGTTACTGAGGTCTAACCCTTTGCCATCCTAGTGGTACTCTTGGCACCCTTATGGCTGCCAGAAACTCACCTAATACACCAATTATAAATGCATGAGCATTTCTTGTTCACTTTTACTTTCAGAACACCACTCTGAAAAAGTTCATTTCTCACCATATGATTTCTAAAAGCACTGTATCACTTGCATCATTTACACTACATCACATCATGTCAAGCTAATCAAGATCCTTTAAAAATTCAAAATAACAAGGATATGGAAAAAGGTAACTAAAGAAAATCTCTGAAGTCCTGGAAATGTTGTTGTCCCTACCATTATTTTCATGTGAGCTACAGGTTTTTAAATTTAGATCTGCATTACCGAAAGTAAACTGTCTTTTCTATTTATTGGAGTGGAGTGTTCAGATTTAGACACCAGTTATGCATTGTTTTTTCCTGTTATGTTAAAGCTAAACTCTGCTGTTCATGTCACTAACTAAGTCTGCACTGTACTGACAGCCTGGTCATTCCACATCAAATCATCCAGCATTAAAAATAATGTCCCCTTGGCAGTTGCTTGAAAACAAAAATGCATTTTTCATAAAAAAAATGAGTAAAATTTTATCATTTTCATCATACTGTACATTTGACAGGCATAATGTTCAATGTTAAACAATATCTGAACTATACTAAGTTTATGTGACTTCACGATTTGTTTAACTACTATTGAAATGATTATGGAGGATACAACATAATATAGTTATTAACAAAAATACTTAGAAATTACCATCTTATTTACATGCTAATGCTGTAAGTACTTCAATATATTTGGAAAATATAGCAAAAAATTTTTTTTTTTTTACGCAGGCAACCCATTTTTACCATCTTGTCTCTTCATAAAATGCCATGTTAAAATCTATGTTTCATGTATCAACATCACACCCTTGGGACATGTGTGGGCAGTAGTAGCAAGTGAAAGAAATTTCCTTTAAGCTCAACAGATATATATTTAAAGCAACAATGCATCTAAAATGAGGAGTTTGGCTTTCGGAACAATGATCGGATTTTGGATTTGAAGTGATTTGTTACCCTAACATAAGATTTATACTCAATGAATAACAAGTATTTAGGATACAAATATGCAATAAATATAAAATGAGCAGTGATATACTTCAAATTCTTCTCAAGTCTGTGTTTTCTTTCATATGTTTTTGCTTCAATATATGGAAGAATTATTTTTAAAACTAATGAATCTTAGGTGTTTCACTCAACAATCAATGTGTAGTACTGCCAAGTGGCAGAAGCATTTATGTTGTTGCTCATTCAAGAGGCAAAATCCTGCTTGTTTACTGCCAGATGATTTAACACACTTTGTAAGACGCACATTTTTCAAGAGTGTAGATTATTCAATTCATTTCAGTTTATCCTTACTAAGCACAATTTTACTTATGAACCCTGCAATCAAAAGTTATTTAGATCATCAGACTTGTTACGTTAAACCTCCACCTGCAAGATGCAATGGCTGACATTATTACGCCGGTATGCTCACCACACATTAGCTATTAGGTGGTAAAGGGGCGACACAGATACCTAATTAGAGACTGGGGATCATTAGGGGGTCAGAATGCACATGGATGTGATGGGCAATTCAGCCAGAACTTTGGGTTTAAGCCTACTCTTTTTGAAAGATGCCCAGGGATCTTCGATGACCATGGTTTTATGTCTCTCTTGAAGAATGGCACCATATTTACAGAACAGTGCTCCTGTCCCTGTCACTGGGACATTGAGATCCACACACAGACCACTCCAATGCCTCTTTCAGCAGCTACTCAAGCTTTTCTTAGATGGTCTCCTATCCAAGTACTTGCTGTGCCTGAACTTGCTTAGCTCCAAGAGAATGACCTATTTCGAAGCAAAGTACCCAGTATTAGGCAGATATACTTACTTACTTAAAAAGTGACATGTTTATTAGCATTATTAGCTTTGGATAGGAAGTATATCTTGGCAACTTGTCCATGTATTCAGAACTATCGAAAACATTGGCATCATAATGGTTATATTGCTCTTCAAAATAGGAGCAAATTCAGGGTTATTCAGCAGTTGTGCGTACTGTGAGAATAAATAGTCTGGAACAAAATGTCCAAACACATTAATCATATAAACACTGATTACACAAAAAATGGAGGCAACTTGACTATTACATAAGAAAATAAAGTTCCTGCATTTTTTTTTTCTTTTCAGTAAAAAATATTTATCTGGTTTCACCATAACAACTCGAGCTGTGGGTTTATGGTCACCCCTCTTCTTGTGGGGCTTTTGCAATATTTTGGGACTTTTCTATTTTTTTTAAGTCACCTTTCCTTTTTTGAGGCCTTCTGGGCAAGGACCAGCAACTAGCTGCAGTAAGGTGGATTGGGGTGGGCTTCTTCTAGTAGGAAGGTGAACATTCTGACCTACCTTTTGTGGGGTAACTTGCAGGCCTCACACCATTTTTATTTGTTGTTGAATCAAAGTCTTCAGTGTCAGATACTGTTTCCAGTGACCCTCCTGTTCCAAGATTTATTGCTAAATTGTTTGAACCCTCCACCGTAAGCTATACAGCTATTTTGATTGAATCTACTACTACTACTGTTTTGAATAAGGAGCTATCAGTTCCAGTATATGTGGACTTTCCTTCTAAACGTTCAACACCTATGCCTGCTTTTGCTAGCATCATTTTCCTCCATGTCCTATTGCAACCTCACTTTTTTTCAGCCACCCACCCCTACCAAGCTGGCTGTTGCTCTAGCACTATTGCCTCAATATTTTCCTTATGTGTCTGTTCCTGAGGAAAAAGGGCCTATTAAGGTCTGGGGGTTTAGTTTTGCTTTTGATTAAATACCCTATATCTGAAGATTTTGTCTCTGTTGCACTGCTTGGGTCTACTATTCTTTCTTTATGTCTTCTGACCATTGCATCCTGGAAGGTGAAGAAGGTGGTTCCATGCTCTTGCTTATTTCATTATCAGAGTGCTTCAAACTGAGTGACATGTGAATGCCTATACCCTGCTAAATGAGAGTCTCAAGAATGCTTCCCTTCCTGAGTGCCTGGAGAAGGTTTTGCCACTAAGAAGCACCAGAATGCCGGTGATACTACTGTTCCCTGTGGTTCAAAAGGTGAGTTTTCGCACATTATTCTCACCCTTAATGTTACTTTTTCAGAACAGCAGTTGTATTAATCGTGACACCATGATACAGTATGTTCTGCCTACAAAGGTAGACATTGCAGTAATTTAAAAGTACAGGACCAAAAGATGAAACATAAACAAAAAAAGGCAAGGTTCATGACCAAAAAGCCTAATATTCAAAATGTTAAAACCCTTATTTGGATTCAAGTAGATTTTGAATAAGCATCTAAAGCCAGGAAGTCTAACAACAAAGAAAGTATAAGACATTTAGGAAAGCTAGGAAGTGCACAACATCAACCTCCACACTCTTGACCCAGCAACACCACATGCCTCACACCTCTGACTGATCCTACACAGTGACAACATAGAAAGGGCAAGCAAATTATCATAAAATGGCAGTGCTCATCAAAAAACAAAATAGTGTTGTGAGAGAACATGATTCATTGTTAGCAATGTTAAAGTTAAAGGAATGAAATATAAATAATAAATATGAATTCCTTATGCTTCAAAACAGTAAATTTATACTTTTTTATTTTAAACTCAAGGAAAATACTGGAAACTATCATTGATTACAACATGATGAGAGAAATTTTTTTGTGGTCAGATAAGACCAAAATAAAATGCTTTTTTGGCGAAGTTCAAAATGATATGTGTGGCGTAAAGAAATTATTGCCCACATCTAAAATACGCCATACCTACAGCGGAGTAAGGTGGTCAGATTATGCTATGCTAACGGACTCCGCTAAGGAAAAGACAGCGTTCAGCACCCCTAGTGGTCACTGGCAGTATTGTGTCCTCCCATTTGGATTACATGGGGCACCTGTGACCTTCTAACGTCTGTTGGATAAAGTAATCCATCCTCATAAATCATATAGTGCTGCCTACTTGGATGACGTTGTTATCTATTCCAACACCTGGGAGGAACACATACAGCAGGTTGGAGCCCAATTGCAGACGCTGGCAAAAGCTAGGCTTCATATCAACCTGAAAAAGTGTTACTTTGGGTTGGTCGAGGCCAGATATTTAGGCTATCTAGTGGGCCGGGGTATGGTGAGACCACAGAGTTCTAAAATAGATGCCATTGTGAATTGGCGCCGTCCAATAACCAAGGGGCAAGTTCAGGCCTTTCTCGGCTTAGCGGGTTACTATCGCCGGTTTGAACCCCGGTTTTCAGAGAGAGCTACGCCCTTGACAAACCTCACAAAGAAGGGTCAAGCTAATCACGTGGTATGGGATGATATATCAGAGGCTGCATTCAGTGACTTGAAACTGGCCCTTACATCAGCTCCTATATTAAAGGCACCAGACTTTTCTTTACCTTTCATTCTCCAGACGGACGCTTCGGACACAGGTCTTGGAGCCGTGCTGAGCCAAAGCGTCAATTTAGTTGAACACCCTATTATGTACCTGAACCGGAAACTGTTGGATCGGGAAACTAGGTATGTGGCAGTGGAGCGGGAGGCTTTGGCTATTAAATGGTCGATTACTCAGCTGAGATATTACCTCTTTGGACGTGAATTCACTCTTGTGATGGACCATGCACCCTTGCAGAAGTGGATGGCCTTGCACAAGGAGTCCAATCCGCTGGTCACGAAGTGGTTTTTGGATCTACAGCCGTATAAGTATTCGGTTGTTTATCGCTGGGGTGTTCTGCAAGCCAATGCCGATGCCCTTTCTAGATGCCACGACTTCTCGGATCGGTACGCCCGACCCGACGGGTCTGGGCTGGGGGACATGTCACACACGTGCGAATAGGGGGAAGTTGTGTAGACCAAGTAAAGGTAATTCCATGACAGGCCAGGGGAGGTCGGGGTGCATTAAACCTTCTCCTGCTATGTCTACAGACCAGCCATGGGAAAACCTATCTGAATGAAGAACGTCACTTCTAGTTCCAGCGCCCAGAAGAACGTCACTTCCGGTTCCGGCGCCCAGAAGAACGTCACTTCCAGTTCCGGTGCGTAGAAGAACTTCACTTCCGGTCAAGCTACATCACTTCCAGTTAACATACATCACTTCCTGTCTGACCATTTAAAACCGCCATCTTTTCCAGCCTTCATCAGTTCTATCTTGGACTCTTTACACTCAACTACCCTGTTGAATGAAAAAACAAACCTTTGCAGCTAGGAATATTATATGGGTGACTTCCCCAAACCTTTTTACGTGTGTTGAGTCTCTTCCTTTTTACAAGTGGTATAAACAACAAAAGGAAGTCGATCGAGTGACATAGCGTGTCAGAAAAACTCGAAAGCTCAAGTTTACAAAGTTACAGTGCCCGAAATAAAAAAGAAGTTGCTACATATCAAAGGTGAGTCATAGCCCACCGGCTGAGTGTCATATGAAAGCTTATTAGGGTACAGAGAAAAAAGAAAGGCACACAGTGGGAAAAAAGCACGAAATGTCAACTTTAATCTTGAAATTTCCACTTTAATCACGTAGTTTATTTTGTCATTAAAGTAGAACATCATAAACTTCATCTTAAAATTGTTTAATTTATTAGTTTCTCAAATCCCATCGTAACTAAAGTAGCAAGTTAAATGCTTTGTTTTGTATTTAATCTTCTATGTGTGTGTGTGAATCACTACGTGCTTCTTAAACCAGCTTTCTCTTTCTCCGACAGGACACAGAATCCATTACATTCATGATATTACAGCTCTCTGAATAATTCAAATACTGAGATGTATACTTGATATCATTTTCATGATGATAGGAGTTAAATCATGTTATTAAACATGGGACCACAGTGGTGCAGTGATTGTTCATGTCTCAGATGCTTGCTGCACCATGCGGGACCTTTGATGAAATGCTTTAGTACAGAAGTACTGTCTCTTTCAAACATACTAACCTCCAATTCCTGTCCTTACTTTTATTTCTCCAAGTACCCAATCACCACACAATCAGCTCTGTAATAGACATTAAGCCATCTGTAAGCTTAGAAAGCCGATTCTTCAAAACTTTTAAGGAACATTGAAATATCTTCATAGTACGTGTTTAATTATTCTGTCCATCTATCCTTCCAATGTCACGGCAGTCCCAGTAAGAATACAGCACGAGGCAGGAACAATCCGTGAATGGAGTGCAAGCTAATAGCTAGTGCTGCGGCACCATGTCCTGGCATGTTTAATCATTGACAATATAGATTATTTAAATGAAGTTAAGGTTTTATCTGTATAATATAATAAACATATTTTGCTGCATTTCATCTTAAAAATGATATTGTCATCATATGTAAATACACACTTTATGAAGTGCCTCAGGTTGTGCAATATTGTAATTGTAGTGCAAGTTTACAGTGAGGTAATTCTACTTATGAGTACAGACAGTCCTACAAGGAGCACTTGATTGAATGCGTTTATAGTTCTTGGGATGAAACTCTTTCTGAACCGCGAGGTCCGTACAGGAAAGGCTTTGAAACGTTTGCCTTTTGAGAGCAGTTTAATAGACAGGATGGCTGAGGCAGCATGTGCTTGATGCTGTATAGCCTACTAATAATTCTCTTTCTCGTCTTCTATAGATCTTTGATTCCTCACTCAGATACAGTGATATAAATACTCTGAGTGGTGTAGTGAGAGTAATATGGAAAAAGATGATCCGCAGTGGCAACACCTAATGGGAGCAGCTGAAAGAAGAAGAAGAAGGTGCAGTGAGAGTAACAAAGCTAAAGCAGCTATGGTATTTAGAATAGTTTGACCATTCCGTGGACCATTATATTGTTACTGGTTAATTACAATCAGATGCATTAAACTAATAAACAATATGTGGTTAATTTCAGTGTATTTATAAAGCCGCGTCAGGGATGTTGATCTAAAAAAGAAAGGATAACCACACAGAAACAGTAGCACTGCTTTGACGCTGGGTTCCGCCAGCCTGCAAAACCGAGTGCAGAACTTGTGTACGACAGGGTATGAGGTACCGTGGAAATGTACATGGCTTTGCACCAAGTTTAGGTTTTATACATTGCGATTTGAACGTGGAAACATTTTTACGCAACATTTCTGTGCCGTTTATACATGAGGCACCTGGTCCTTCCCCTCCCCATGTGTCCCGGTAGGGCAAGGTCCCTGGTCACTATATATATATATATATATATATATACACAGTGGAACCTCGGTTCATGAACGTCTCGGTTCACGTACAACTCGGTTCACAACCAAAAAGCTCGCCAAACTTTTGCTTCTGTTCACAACCACACACTCGGTATACGAACAAGCCAGTTTCCCTTGCCTGCCTGAGCTGAGCTGAGAGAGAGAGAGAGAGAGAGAGAGCAAGCGAGCCACGTGCTTGCTGGGGAGGCAGTATGTGCAAGCGAACCATCCTCCACCACCCAGGAACAGGCAGGCTGAGAGAGAAAGAGAGAGAGAGAAAGCGAGCGAGCCGCGTGCCTGCAAGAGCCCTGTTCATTGTTCTCAGTCAGACGTGCATGCGTTACCTGCACTCTCTTTGTGCTCTACAGTATTTCGTGTGCTTTTGCAGTTAACTATGGCTTCTAAGCAAGTGAAGAGTGGTGAGAAGAAAGTTTTGAAGAAAATTGAAATTGAAGTAAAGAAAGAAATTACAAGAGGTGGAAAAACTGTTTACCAGTTTACTCATTTACCAATCTGAGAACCCTCGTGCTTTCAAGCAGCATAATGTAAACAAAGCCAGACTGCCAGTAATGTGGATGGCAAACACAAAGGGTTGGGTCACAAGAACTTTGTTTTTGGAATGGTTGCATGAGGCTTTCACTCCCACCAACTAAACAGCTAAAAGCACCAGAAACCCAAGAAATCACAAGAGAGAAAACACCTGAAGGAAAACACTTCATGCCAGAACTCGACTCATGCAAGGTTAGTTTTCTTGGTGGTTTTTGTATTACGGATTTTTCAAAAGTTAATTTTTCAGTTAAGTAGCGTGAATTGTTGCAATGTTACTTTTCTCTTTTTTCAAATGTTCGCTTTTTTCCACTGTGCTTAAAACTCATGAAAGTGTTTACAGATGGAGTTGTTCATAACATGATTAGTTGCAATGTTACTTTTCTCTTTTTTCAAATGCTCCTTTTTTCCGCTGTGCTTAAAACTCATTTTAAAAAAAGTGTTTACAGCGATCTGGCTGTAAGGCTATTAGCATGAACTCCTGCAATGTTTTTTGGTTGCTTGTGGTTGGTTTTTAACACTAGAATTGCCAGAGCCTACGAAAAAACTCGTAATTCCGTCCCACCTTAAATCGCTTCTTAAATCTCTTCACACCTCTCCGCCAGCGCCCTTTGTCCTCTAAATGTGCTGATAAAGAGAAGCTAGGAGCAGCCGGCTATTCCATCCCCCCACCAATTTAGAACGTGCACGAACTTCTCCCAGCTCATGCCTTGATTGAGTATCTGGGAGTGAAGTGGAGTTTTAGAGTGGAAATAATAGATCGTTATTTGGAACACACGCATTTCATGTCTGTTCCATTTCTACAGTAATCTGTGTCAACACATTGTTAAAACAGAAACGTTTTTTATATTCTAGTAGTAGATGACAAAATGTAGGTATAAACTATATAATGTATGAAGCCTGAAGTCCAAATAGCAAAGAAACATTTTCACAAGAATAACACAATTGCGCTTTTATTGAAAAATATAACTGCAGAAACAAAAAGCCGCCTTAACATGCGAAATTGACAGCCATTTATTGTAATTGTCTCTGTCGTTCAATAGAATCAGTTTCTGCTTGGGAATCAAAAGGTCGCGAGTTTGATCCTTCGTCTCTCCGTTTTGAGAAGTAAACTGCTAAGTCTTACTATTTTAGAATAAAAGCATACATTTGATTTCAGTCTGTAACAGCCGGTGCAATTTATGATCCTTGTAAAGGTTAGCTTTTTTTTTTTAATTCACTTTTCATTCTCTCAGTCGCGTTCAGAATCAATCCATACAACCCCATCTGACACGGCTGTTTTCACTAAAGACGCGCTATACCTCTGCAGTGTACCACGATGCATACTAACGCCCCGGGTTCTGACACACAAACGCTGGTGAAGCTGCCTTCTTCGTATCTCACCGTCACTTGATTTTCTTTTTATTCAGTTTTATTGAGTGTCCTGCCAGTCCCCACATGTTGCTGTATGCCGTTTCTTTTGTACTCCAGGACATGCAGAGGAGAGAATGGTAAAGAGCAGTAACTTCGGCGCTATATGCAATCATCAGACACTCCCCATCTGCCCGTGTCGTTCAAACACAGGAACATATATTGGTGTAAAAGTATAACAAAAGTGCACTTTTATTCAAGTGCACTTTTTCCATCGCATTTTCCTATAAGAAGCAATGTACACACTTCTCTCTATGCTGTGGTTTCTATTACACACCTGAAAGAAAGAGACAATACATGTGAAAATATCCAGCATACAGCAACATGCGGGGACTGGCAGGAACACTCAATAAAACTGAATAAAAAGAAAATCAAGTGACGGTGAGATACGAAGAAGGCAGCTTCGCCAGTGTCTGTGTGTCAGAACCCTTTGGGGGGGTGCGTTAGTATGCATCGTGGTACAATGCAGAGCTATAGCACGTCTGTATTCTGTTTCTTTTGTACTCCAGGGCATGCAGAGGAGAGAATGGTAAAGAGCAGTAACTTCTGCGCTATATGCAATCATCAGACACTCCCCATCTACCCGTTGTTTTGTTATACTTTTGCACCAACTTACTTGTTTGAGCATGCTCAAACGGGCATGCTCAAAAAATACACGTGTAATGACACGAAAAGTGCACGCAGACACTTCATTTCGCAAACAAAACAAGTGCACTTTTATTCAAGACTACCTGTATAACCGAAGAAAAAAGAAAGCAAGTTACAGTAGGAGATTGATACGACAGCTTGCATGGTGCAATGCTAAGAAGTGCTAATTTTCATTCTGTGCTATATAAAATCATCACATTCAAATATTAACAGTTCCCACACACCCAAGGACCGTCCTTCCTATATTTACGACACGTGTACTTGTTGCAGTGCACACAACTCTCTGTGCTATGGTTCATATTACACTGAATGAGCACCTGACACTGTACTTTCTTCCCTGGGGGAAGGTCCCGCATCAGAGAATTTCCAGTTCCTGCATAAATTCACACCCAACCTGACGCTGTTCGTTTTCAAATAATATTGCATTAGTGCGATTATATTTTCACATATATTGTCTCTTTCTTTCAGGTGTGTAATAGAAACCACAGCATAGAGAGAAGTGTGTACATTGCTTCTTACAGGAAAATGCGATGGAAAAAGTGCACTTTTTGTTATACTTACACCAATATATGTTCCTGTGTTTGAACGACACGGGCAGATGGGGAGTGTCTGATGATTGCATATAGCGCCGAAGTTACTGCTCTTTACCATTCTCTCCTCTGCATGTCCTGGAGTACAAAAGAAACAGCATACAGCAACATGTGGGGACTGGCAGGAACACCTAATAAAACTGAATAAAAAGAAAATCAAGTGACGGTGAGATATGAAGAAGGCAGCTTCACCAGAGTTTGTGTGTCAGAACCCGGTCGGTGGGTCGGGGATCGGGAGGGATGTGGGTGGGGGGCGTTAGTATGCATCATGGTACACTGCAGAGGTATAGCGCGTCTTTAGTGAAAACAGCCGTGTCAGATGGGGTTGTATGGATTGATTCTGAACGCGACTGAGAGAATGAAAAGTGAATTAAAAAAAAAGCTAACCTTTACGAGGATCATAAATTGCACCGGCTGTTACAGACTGAAATCAAATGTATGTTTTTATTCTAAAATAGTAAGACTAAGAGCAGTTTACTTCTCAAAACGGAGAGGCGCAGGATCGTACTCGCAACCTTTTGATTTCCAAGCGGAAACTGATTCTATTGAACCACGGAGGCAGTTACAATAAATGGCTGTCAATGTCGCATGTTAAGGCGGCTTTTAGTTTCTGCAGTTATATTTTTGAATAAAAGTGCAATTGTGTTATTCTTGTGAAAATGTTTCTTTGCTATTTGGACTTCAGGCTTCATACATTATATAGTTTATGCCTACATTTTGTCATCTACTACTAGAATATAAAAAACGTTCTTAAACGAATTATGGTCGTGAACTGAGGTTCCACTGTATATATATATATATATACATACAGTATATATATGTATATATACAGTATATATATATATACAGTATATATATATATACATGGAGTCATAACATAAGGGTTAACTAAATGTAATTTAAAGGTTGAAGTGCATGAGGTCTTTGTCTTGTCTTAGAGAAACTACCAACGTAATTTTCCACAGTTAGAATAAGGTGAATGAGTAACACACAACCCTCCAGAAAGCAGAGATAGAATGATGGAAAAGCTCTTACTCCCTTCCTATGAAATGGTTCTAAGATCAATGGGAGAATCTGATAAAAAAAACCCTTCTTAACAAAGCAGTATCTAGAATAATGGGAGAATCAATTAGAAAATACTGGTGGTGTTAGTTTATTGGAGGAGGTAATAACGTTCTGCATATTAATAGTCAGATGACATGATGTATTAGATAAGGTAATGACAATTAGAAAAAGTGTAAAAGCAGATTAATTGTTTAATTGGTTGCTCACTCCATTGACTGAGACATCTGTGGATGACTGTACAAAAAAAAAAAACGTTCTGCATGTTCTGCACTTGCATCTGGTCTCTGTGGCTGCCTTCTTTGAAGATAGAGGAAAGTATTTTTTCTCTGACACTTTTCATCAGCACGGACTGGGAATCTGGTTAAAATAAAAGGAAAAATTAATGTTGGAAAATACAAACAAATTCTGCAAGAGGACCTGTTTTAGTCTGGTAAATGCTGAAATGTTAGTAAATATTCATCTGTCAGGGAAGCCATTGAAGCAAAACACATAACCAAAATAACCCCAAGAACAAAAAATGTAATATCCAAGAATGATCCAGTCCAGGACCTGATCTCAATCCAATTGAGAATCTGTGGCATTATTTGAAAACTGAGGTGCACAAACATCATCCTTTTATCCTGACAAGCCTGCAGCAAATCTGCCTGAAAGAGCAAAAAATCACTCCTGAACTATGTGCAAAGATTTGATATACTTACATAAAAAGAGTTAACCCTGTAATTTCTGTAAAAGGTAGCTCTACAAAATTTTAAAGTGTGATTACTTATGCAAACAGGATATTTCAATTTTCTTTGTTTTCCATATGTTCTCAAACATAAAACAATGTTACATTAAAAAAATAGTTATGAGTTTTGATGCCTTGTACAGAAAATTACTAATTGCAAATTACTATGAATAGTGGAAGTATAAATGGTGGCCCTAATAGGCTTAATCTTGTAGTTCAATAGCAGAGACCAAAGTTAGATGCCAAGTCAAATGTAAGTAAAGGGTGAGAAATGGAAAAAAGGATGCAACATCACTAAACAAGGTCACCTTCCTCCTCACAGTTTCTGATTCTCAAGGAGAATGAGGCAGTTCATTTGATAAAGCCAATTTTAATGTCATAAATGCTGGTGTATTTAAATGCACTAACAAATGTATCTAAGGGGAGAGTTACAGAGAATTGCATTCAAGTCCACAGATGGCAATGTATATATAACTAATTTGAGAGACCACATTATCTCTACCAGATGTTCCAGGAACAGCTTTCCTATGTTGAGTGGTTATATCACTGTTGAAGGTAAACTATTGATTACCCATTTCATTTTTATGTGCCCATTTTTATATATTTTTTTGTATCAGTAAAGGTGTCAAATGCACATACATCACTTCTATTGAGATCACTTTGCACATAAGTGTATCATGCTGTATACAGATGTGGAAAAGGCAATCTGTAACTCATACCTGCAGCTACGACATTTGTTAAATGGACTGGAGTGTCATTTATCACATAAAAGCCATACCTATTTAACAAAACCCATCATATCCAAAAGCTATTGCCCTCCATCTACTTCTTTTTCAAAGATAAGACTTTAATAAATTTTCTTTTTTGACATTTGGATATATCATCCAGACTGGATAAAAAGTTACCATTAAATAATATGTAATAATTACATTACTATAGATGGAAAAATGTTCTGACTACAGCAAAGAATAATTTACAAAATCTGGTTGCAGAATACAATGTGAAACTTTACCTGAACCAATATCTAGTGGGAATGACACAAGCTGTTTTTTAGCAATTTGAAGGGAAAAGTGCTATGCTACAATCTGAATTACAAAACTAATTTAGATAATACACACTGAATATTTGCTGGAATGCTGAAAGCAATATTTTAGATGTAAAAATTAAATTATATATAAGACTAGAAACCAAAATATTTTTAATGGTAAATTTATAATTCCAAATTAATAGGAAATACTGTACATAAAATAAACAATAAAGAAGAGCAAAGATGGCCCTTAAATATAGTTTTGCATTTTCTATTTTTCTTTAACCACAAGGAGGTGACATTTCTGCTTAAGTACAATATAATGATTGTGAAGATTTGCTGAATTATGCTACAGTACCCATTAACTATAAAGACTTGGAATATTAGAATAATTGTAACGAGAACAGTCTATTCACCTCATCATAGCCTGTCAATCTCTATTCACCTCCAAAAAAAGAGTTTTGAAGGTTCCCAAACTATCAGGTAAGTTATTCCATATATATTTCCCTGTGTTAAAAATAATAATAATAATGTTTGTGTTGAACTTCTTAATTAGTTTCTAACTGTGTCACTGTTTATTCATAAAATTCAATTTAAAGTAAGAGCTGCAATCCTCTTTACACTTTACAGGTATATATTCACTCTTTCTATCCCTATAGAGCAACAATAATGACAATTATTAATTTGGTGCATGTCAATGCATGTACTAATTCACAGAATGTTGTTTTGTTTTGGAAGTTTTAGGAAATACTGTCTGCAAATAATGGGTTGGCACGGTGGCTATTGCTGATGCCTGACAGTTAGGTTCGCTTCCCAGGTCCTCCCTGCATTGAGTTTGCATGTTCTCCCTGTGTCTGCGTTGGTTTCCTCCAGGTACTCCAGTTTCCTCCCAAAGACATGCAGGTTAGGTGCATTGGCGATTCTAAGTTGTGCTTGGTGTGTGTACCCTGTGGTGGGCTGGCACCCTGCCTGGGGTTTGTTGGCTGGGATTAGCTCCAGGCGACCCTGTAGTTAGGATATAGCAGGTTGGATAATGGATGTCTGGAAATAATTATATAAAATTTAAATATTTTGCAAAGCATTCACCCAATTTTGTATGACAATTAAATTTGATATTTGGTGCATCCAGCTTCCCTTTGAAATTCAACATTGACTATGTGGAACTAGTGCACTGGAATACTTCTCATTTCTAAGACAGTATTCAAAACAGACAGCAAACAAAGTCGAACAAGGAACAGTGCAAAACAAGTCAGTGCAACCATCATGAAGCAACACAATAGTCCAAATAAAAACCACACAGTAAACAATAATACCGTTAATTAAAAATAAAGCAGTAAATATAATATAGTAGTACATTAAATAGAAATAGTTGACAGCAACACCTAATTGGTGCCACACCTAGCCAAGATGGGGTCTGATCTTCTTCTTGGGTTGCCCAAAGCCCGCAGCCCTGCATCCACTACTTTAGTATTTCATATAACAGCTTTAATTTGAACTATAAATAGATAAACAAATAATAAAAAACAAAGGAGCACACAACACAAACTTAACTTTAACTTTTAATGTGAAATAAAATATTTAAAATATTCAAAATTTGAAAGTTGATGTAAAGGGGTTTCTTCAGTCTTTTTGATGCATCTCACAACAGCACACGTCCACATTTTCTAAAGGCAAAGTCTTCTATAAGGTCATAACATAACAGCTTCTGTGAAAGGTTTGAGTTGATGCTGATGATAGCCAAGCTGCTTATACATTCTTATGTCATGGATGACCTCAAGTATGTCTTGATGAGTTTACATTTTGAAAAACTCTTGCAATCTGGAGGGCAAATCATTGTTCTGGACTGCAATGGTATTTAATGGCACAGTATAGAATTTGATTTGTTTACTTTACAAATGAAAGCCTAATTAATAATAATAACAATGATCATAATAATGGTCCAGGGTATCAGTGTGCTGTTACTATTTGTTTCTTGATATGGCCAACTGTATCACCACTAGTAATACTATAAATATTAATAAAGATAATAATATAAAATACAACAACTAGTAATACTAATAATAATATATTAAATGCTACTATGACTACCAATAATAATAATAATAAAGCAAAAACTTCTAATACTGAATGTACTTAATACACTTACATAGTGTAGTAAATATAGGGTCAAAAATAAGCTGAATATTTAGAACATGTAAATATATCACCTACACTTATGAATGTATCTAAATCTCATTTTGTCCTTCCAATGACCGCAGACAGCAATGAGACATTAAATAAATCTACCAATAAAATTAATAATTAAAGTTAATTTGATCTAATTGCTCTTTCAGAATGTCAAAACTGTGTGGTGCTTTTCCACAATTCAGTCAATAACTAACTAGTGAGTAAAAGAGACTGTGTTTGTTGGTGAAATTTACAAACATGTCAATGCAACAACTCTCAGAGCACTTACTATTTCGACTAACGTTAGCAGTCTTTAACGATGTGTAGAGGTCTAGAGGTCTATACGGTGGTAATAAATAATCCTCAGCCATATATCAAATAGGCAGTGTAACATCAGATAATACCTGTTAAACACTTGATATCAAAACTATTACACATAATGCTACTGTTACTCCACTGTTACTCTAGTAAACCGCTAGTGTAGTGGTAACTGATGAAATTTTAGCTAGCTTACTGTAAGTTGGACAAATTTAGATTTCTAAACACAACTGCAAGTGCAGTACGAGCTGCTTCTTCATGCTTTCATTTTTTTGTTTTTATCTTTTCTGTGCTCCTGATTGATATTGACTTGAAACCATCTCTCTGCTGGTTTATGTAAAATTATCACAACAGGTGACTGTCAGTGATGTTAATTTGATGATTCATGAAACAGCAATAGCCACAATACAGTCAAGCTGAAGAAGTCCACCGCTTCGCTCCATTGATTATCACTTTGCAATACTCTTCAGTGAATAGTTAAAATTAAGGTTGTCAGAGGAGTTATCTAACTCAAGTTATGTAAACCAAGGGACACAAATATGTAGTTGGATTGGCTGTCCAGTGAGGTTCCTGAATTCTGGAGGTCTGCGAACCCCAAACCGGCCCCCCGACATTGTTCCTCTGATCATGGGCCCCATGCACATTGCGTGATCTGTGTATAGGGAAGGGCAGCTCTGGGCAGTCAATTAGGTGACATTATGTGAAAATAAATGCATTTCTGTAAAAAAATCAAGACTTTAGTGAACACACTGAAAGAAATACATATTTATACAATTGAGATGGCTCAAATACAGAATATTTTAAGCAGTTTTTGAAGAAGACTGCAGAGGCTAGAGGGTGGCCATTCCTGATAAAAGGCATACCACATGAGGAGCTTGAAAAACAGAATAAGACACACCTTTATATAATGTAGCTAAAGATTTTCAGGTTCAATGAAGCAAAAATGTAGCTGTTTGGCTGGAAAGTAAAGTGATACATCTAGTGTTAATCCTAATCTTCTTATCCCTTTCCTAATTCCATGACAATCTGAAAACATGTTTTGGGCAGCATCATGTTTTAAAGATGCTTTTCACTGACAGTAAACAGGGACTTGTCAGATTGAAGGGAACAATGGCTGCAGAGTTCTGGCAAATCACTGAGTAAGACTTGAGGCCACAAAAACACCAGTAGGAGATTCATTTTACATTGAGCCAAGTACAAGAAACATAGATACAGTAGCATGGGAAAATACAAAAAAAAAATGCCTAGAGCTAAAAACTGCAATAGCTGTAAAGTTGTCTTTAACAAATTATTACAGTATATGACTTCTTTAAGTATGTGTTTTTATTTACAAAAAATATTTTGTCACACAAGATCACCTGTTTAAATTGTTTACTATATTGTACGAAACTGTTGTCACTAGATACTTATTAGCTGATACCTCTTGTCGAACCAGGAATGAAAATGAACACAGACTTCATAAAGACAACAATTATAAAAACTACTCTTACAGATAAACCTCACCACTCTTCCTGCCAGATCTTGCTGTCATTTCATAGCTACGTGCCAACAATTTCTCCTCAGTTCTGCAACCTTCTAATCCAACAAAGCCACACTACTCCTTCAGTCAACGTCCCACCCACCATTAATGCACACTCACAAGGACATGGATGCCCCTCTCCTCCTGAGCCAAACTGTCCATCTCTGCTGTCCAGGTGAAGAGAGGGATAGGAATGTTCTTCAGTACTGAAGGTCATGATGGTCATGACTCTAGGATGCTCAAAATATGTACCAATCAATTACAAGTACATATTGTGGCCATGGCGCAGCTTCAGCCATCTCAGTTACAGGGAAAACACTTTGTTAGACAGTGCTCCATTACTAAAGAAAACACCGGGAGACTGCCAAACACTCTTTAACTTAGCATTCCAATGTTGAAGAAACACACTCTCAGGATGGCAGTTGTCAGTTCAACAGCTACTTTACCACATAAAGCATTTATTGCATGCTATTACAAGTCTTTAAAAGCTAGTTCACTCTCCTGTTGGCCTGTTCTCTCTTGTTCTGTGCAGACTGCCTCTGACCCACTCCCTGCCTCTGCTGCCCCCCTTTCTATCCAATTGAGTATTCTCAAGGAATACATCTACAAGTACTTTTAAACTCAAGAATTAAGAGTTGCTGTAACAGTGACAACTAGGAAGTTGTCTGCTTTGCTGTGCATAAAAGAAAGGAAATATATTGTTTAGGCTATGGCTCATTTTTATACATTTTCCTCACTGCTACACCAAGCAAGACTGTAAGACTGCCGGCAGACTGTTTGGTTGATGTGCAATAAGACTTCGTGTTTGCACTTGGGAAATATCTTTTTCAAAAAAATAAAAACATATATCTGAGGAAATCCTAGAAATGCTAGTTATACAGTCTATGAAAACCATGAGTCACAGTTTTCACTCTTGAGAATCACACATTTTCTGAAGGACTCGATGCTATGCATGATTTGTAAATACTACTTAGTGTATGTCTGAAGCATCACAACATGCACTTTTACAGTTGAAGCATCATGGATTACCATATCTAGATGCTGTCTTTTGCACCTTCTCACTATGTTAGTTTTCCAAGTTCTTTGCATAACCGCTCAAAGTTTCATGTGAGGAGCCCTGTGAATGAATGTTACTGGCTGCAGGAACTATCACTCTGTGATCAAATGGATCTATATAGTGCCGCGCCATTCTGCTCCATGCAGTTTCACATAGTTACCCCCTCCACCCTTCCCTCCTAATTTGATTGGATGTCACCTTATCATGCCACACATGTTGCTGTGTCACGAGCACAGAAGGAAAAATAATCTGTTCAGCTAGTGTCTTCTTCACAGTATAATCCCCCCCAGCGCCCCCATATAATAACTCCCCCACCCGACCATAGTATTTGGTGCAGTATTTTTTAATTCCATTTCTAATGCAGATCACTTCACACCCATACCATGCCCATTGGCAGAAACTAGGCAGAAGTGAGCGCATGGAAGAAGCAAGTGCAATTACAATTGGTGGCACAGGCACAGATTATACCCTGAACAAGTCTTATATGTTCGCAACACAGCAACAGCCACCTGTGACCCAAAAATGTCTGATTTAGGTTTAGGTGTGTGTGTTGTATGTAGCTAACTTTGGGGGGTCCTCTCCAGGGTTGCTTCTTACCCTGCACCTAGGGCTACCAGCAAAGGCATTGTCCGCACTCCTGTAATGCAGTACTGAAAGAAGCAGGAATGAAAATGTATGAATGTTGTTAGTTTATTCCAGATGTGAAATGCAAGAAAAAAGCAACAACAGCAAAATAAATAAAACACAAAAGATACGTGAATTGTAGCACAAAACTCCAATCTATTGTAAAAATTGTAATGTTTCTCTGTGTCTAGTGGTAGACAGAAAATGTTTTAAGGACTGGCATGAAAAATACTTTTAAAAGTAAAGGTTTGAAGGAGTATATAATTATGCCTAAATAATTACAAATTATTTACTTGCTGCTTTAGAGAGACATATAATGTGTGTGGATTTCTGTGTATATATAGATTTTTTAAAAATACATATAAAGCATATATACTGTAACTGCAACTGTAATACTTGTTTTAAGAGATTATTTTGGTGAAAGAGACAAAATGCTTATGCCAAACAGTACATAGTAACTTTGCAATGCTATAGGATTTGACATCTAAGCATAGTACAATGATAGGTGACAGAAAGGGGCACAAACGAAATCCCCATATGCATGTTTTTTAGTTGATATTGGTGTAAACAAAGGTTTTCAATCATATAAATATATATATTTTTAATTTGAACGGTTGAAATTATTACTATTTAGCCATTTGCAGCTCTGTTATTACATAAGCAAAATAGCAGCCAATTATTTTTGAGTATGTATTTTAGGTGAAATATTGCCAAAAAACCCCTTAGTGCATAAGGGTTAAATTTAAGACCATGGACCTGCCAGTACTATTTTTTTAAATAACTGCAGCAGTTGCTTTGTTTGTTAGGCATTACATTATGTCTCTCATTTTCTTACTTTTCCTTTCTCTTGATGTGGAAGAAAAAACAGAGTATTTAAAAGAAAACTCCATCATTGGGAGAATACACAAAATCCAGAGGTGCAAATCAAAACCACCAAGGCTGTGGGTTCACCCATATAAACAAACTACATCAATCATATAGTGTAAAATTATGTTCAAAATCTTTACAGCTACATTTGATTGCATAATGGGGAAAAGTTATTTCAAAAAACTGTTTTATGGTCTTCTATCTAACTTTATGTAACTGACGTATTTAACACTAGAATTCCTGAAGCCTACAAAAAAACTCGTAATCCCAGCCCACCTTAAATCCCTTTGTACCCCTCCATCAGCGTCTTTTGCTTTGTAAATGTGTCGATCAGCACAAGCAGCAAGCAGCCTGCTATCCCATCCCCCAACCGCCGGAGCTCATCTTGGGCAAAAAAGTCCCTTATCTGCGTGTATGGTGCCTGGAGTTGTATAGGGTAAATAATATATTGTCATTTGGAATACATACGTTTCATTTGTGTTCCGTGTCTACAACGAACTGTGTAAATTGAAGGATGAAAAGCAAGGCAGGAATTGTTGAACACATAACTAAAAAGAAATGTTTTTCATATTTCAGTAATAATTGACAACACACAAGAACAATGCAGCTGCACCAGGCATAAAGGCGAAAGATGGCACCGTTTTGATGCAGCAACAGGTCGGGTATCATCCTGATATTCAATGTGCCACACGCGTGTCCTTCAAAGAAAAAGCAGCACTTACAAAGCTTGCAGGGTATCGTGCAAAGTCCTGTTTTTGATTATATTTTCTGATGGTCTTTATATGAAAAATATTTACATGTTACTTATATAAAAGCCAGATCGAATGTTATTTACCTGCTGATAGACACATGTACAAACCAAAAACACTGATGGTAAGGTGCGAAGGGATTTAAGTTGGGCCGGGATTACGAGTTTTTTCCTAGGCTTCATGAATTCTATTGTTAATCACAATTACTTTTCATTTTCATTGTGATTCACTTCTCATATTATTGCACTTAATACCAAAACTCTTTCCTAAACTAACCTTGGGATGATCATTATACAAATAATGTAACAACGCAGGGACCTCTAGATGATGGGAGCACTGATGTGCAAATTTAATTTTTGAATACCTATTTCAGCTCATTATTTATATCAACAAATTAACTCTTCCAATTTTATAGTCTTTGGTTGTCAAAATGTTACAGCCCCAAATCACACCAATTGAACAAAATAGTTACTCACAATGTTAAGGACTTTTTGGGGGTTGGGGCACCTATCCCTACAGCCGCTAAAGCAGAGATGCCCTCCTCTCTGTTTTAGTCTGACAATCTTCTGTGCTGCATTCACTGCATTACCAGACTTCCCGACAACTTTGTGCAGCCGCTTAACCATCTGCAACTTACTAATAGTGCATATTGTTCATAATCAACACCAGCTACAAAGAACTGAAGATCTCAAAGTAATTGTTCCAGTTGCATAGATTTAGTTTTTGCAAGGTCATGCCTCCATAAGATTGTGGCTCTTAATTTACATCTTTTAGCTATCACCTCTCTCAAGTACTAGTTCCTGAAAATATCTTTGCCATGCCAATTCTGTAGCTGATAAGCATCAATCACAATAGAATTATATAAGCAGGATTTTGTAGGAAAAGAGAAAGAGCAGGATTATAGACTATTACAGGTGAATATAATGGAAAAGACCATATCTGCCAATGATACAATGAGACAGGAAGTATAATCTCCATGAGGAAGAATTTGGGATTTTCTCCAACAAATAAATTTGTTCATGCAATTTATCTTGGATGATTGGATTACAGTTAAATGCTATTTCAATTAAAAAATACTCCACAAAAAATTATATATAGTTCTTAGCCCATGTACTTTGTAATCATGGCAGAAACCAATTTTTAATCTCATGTTTTAATACAGAACTTGGCTAACAAAGTTTCTGCTAAAATACTCACCTAAGGTGGTTTCACTCAACCTTTATGGTGTCGTGACCAACTTTTTATAAGTGTCCTTTTGACCCAGAAAAGGAGGGGGTCACCCCTGGTGAATCAAGCATGAGCATCAGCCCCACTTCGTGACCCAACACCATTATAAACAATTGCAAATCGTGGCTAACTGGCAGCACTGATGGAGAAACACTGATCTAAGGTGACCAACACTGGACAACAGCAAACAATATTAAAAAATCTCACACTATTCATGTTGAATAATCCATATGTCAATTCATCCAGTCTTTAGTTCACAACATTCCAAACACTTGTGTTTTTACTAATATATTCTTAAATAACCTACTTGTGGAAAACGCTGCTGTGAACAAAAATAAAATGGGCTCAAACACAATTGAGCTCTTGAATTGAAGACCCACCTCCCCTCCTTATTCACTGGTTAGTCCAGCCCGGTAACAGCTTATTCATTGACTAGCTTGAATTTGATATGATATCAACAATGCAAAGTTTACTGAGAGACAAGTACAACTGAAAATTGAAAGTTAAAGAAAAGTGAGTGGAAATACTACGAGGAAGAGAATGTACCTCATACTTGTACATATCCGAGAAGCAGAAGGTCAATTCACCTATGTAATTTCACAGACTTCTACTATATAGCAGTGAAACACTCCAGTTATGGCTATAAATATAAATGTAACAATGGAAGTTGGGTCTACAAATCAAAGACTTGATCACATTTGTCCATTTTCTGGAAATGATTTATTCAACTATATTTTAGTAGAAATACATGTGTATAGAACATTGTGAGCATATGACTGGATGACTTTATATATGTGTTCTGCACTAAATCATGAGTTCATTTTATTTTCTTGGCCATCCTAAAAACTATATGAGGTAACTAATAAATAAACTAAAAGGTAAATAAAAATATTATTTTTGCATAGATTATTTCTTTAAAAATTATTTTATTTGAAAACCCCACTTCTTGTTTTTATTCTTTTCCTTGTGTAGAGTATATCATCTTTTAAAGACTAGAGTAAATGTCACAGATTACTCTAAGATTTTAATATGTTTATGTGACAAGACACTTTTGCTTAGTTGCCGGTTTAGCAGAGGACTGAGAATTATACCATTTCTAACATATCAGATACAAATTTAAATACTGAGTGGCTAAACCAATTACAAAGATGGATTAATATATCCACATTTATACAAGGGTGGCAACCTCACTTTGTAGAAATTACTTCATACAGTAAATAGATTTCATTATAACATTATTTGGCTCATCTTTGTTATTCTTTAGATTTCTTTACATTGTAACAATCATTAAGTTGAAAAAAATAATAAGTGCCCCCCACAGTTAGTCACATACATCTCACACACCGAGTCACAGGTAGCCGTTGCTGTGTTGTGAGCATATAAGACTTGTTCGGGATATAATCTGCCCCGATGCCACTGTCTGTCTTCCTCTGATCATTGACACTTTGCAACTCCACTGCTTGTCTGTAATTACCACTATATTTATTTAAAAACACTTTGAAAATAAGTGGCTTTTTTTAAAGTTGTCATGCTTACTCCTTATTTACCAAAACAGAGATGGGCAATACTCTGTGCATACCTCAGGAGATTTCCAATTTTAAATCTTCCAGAATTACAGTACATGGGCTGCATCTGAGTTTGTACATTCATACCATTTGTGTGCACTCACATTTCATTGATTGCATATTTTTGTTCTTTTTATATATGGATATTAAAATCTAAGCGATTTGCTTCTTCTTACCTGTCTATATTGCTTACTTTTTAAATTCATTTTTATTTCATTTTTCTTTTATTCAATGAATAAAGAGTAAATACACAAAACAAATTTTATACGAATGCATTCTGCCATTTGTGATTGATATAAACAATTTTATATTACATTTATTCATATACTTTGATGTTATTTTGAAGTATATGGTCCCTGGTAACTTTTGCTTGAAAGTTTACAGTTGATTTCATAAACTAGTTTTTTTTTTACTGTCAGTTTCTGATTAGCTGCAGCTTTGTATTAGCAGATGAAAGATATTCTAAAATATCCCATTTTGACCTTCACAATACTCCAACTGCTTTGTTTTGATAATACCATTAGGAACTATCCCTTCTGGTGAATTAGCTGAATTGTTCTTTAATTTAACATGATAACTGTTAATGTTCAAAAAGGATATAACTTTTATTTCAATTTAGCTACAATTAACAGCTATGGGTTATGAACTCAGTAAAAGAAATTAAAGGGAAATTCTATGTCAATTGTGTTAATAGCATACAACAGCCTTCCAGAGCAGTTTCAATACACCTTGGAATAGATTCTACAACTGTTTCAAACTGTGATAAATGGCACTATTCTTTTATGAAATAGCATATCATTTGTTCTTTTGGCTATGGGAAACACTTTCTCAGGCAGTACTCTCATTTCCCATTAACTGCTCTGCAGGGTTGAATAGGATGGCCAAAATAAATAGTTTACATTGTCATAGCAGAATATTCCACTACCAACAGAACAAGGTGCTTCTCCATATAACAAATAGGATCACATATAATTATTTTACACATTGGGTATTTACCTAGCCCTTCAAAGGAAAGCAATGAAGCTTCTGGACACATACTGTAGTTTTCTTTTAGTGTATGCCACCCTGTACTCTTCCAGCTGTTATGAGAAAGGTAAGGGAAAGATTAATTTAAGTGCATATTTTCTAGTACACTATGCCTTTATTTACTGATGATGTTTGTCTCTGACCTCTCCACCAATATTACCTTGTCTAATGAAACATTAGCAAACTCCTGTCAGACATATACTGATAGTCATCTCTCTCTCTCCCCACCAGTCTCTCTCTCTCTCTCTCATCATGATCTTTTCTTTGAGCCATGGCAGCCATAATAACGAGTAAATGGTTCTGACTGGCATTTTTAGAAATGACCTTAAAGCATGATGGAATATCAATTACTCATTTATCTCAATGACACAACCTGTGTAGAAGCATCGTATTGACTTAAGTAGCTGTTTTATTTTACCATTTACTTGTAGGTATTAGGAGATGAAAAACATTGATGTCTCTGGAGTTCACCATTATAAATAATCTCCTAGCCTTTTTCTTATAATCTGCTAATGGAATGATGCACCTTTCTAAAATAAACTCAGAGTGAAAAATAATTCCCTGCTTTTAATTCAGTTTTGAAAATATGTTTGGAAAAATGTTTTCCAGTAGGTATCTTTGTTTAAAATAGTAACTGGTTCATGCAGGGTCGTCCACAATAGCTGTGGAAGGTCACAATTGTTTATTTGCCTGTTTATATTTTTTTAGAGGCCATGCACTGAAACTGGGATTTTAAAAATATAAATAATACTAGCCAACCCGCGGCGTACCATACACCGCATAAATCAGGCCGGTTTTTTAATGATTTTTAAGCACAGGGAGAAAATTAACATTCAAAAAATTGGTAATGTAATAAATCAGCAAGAAAAGCAAGATTGTAACAAAGCATGGAACGAACCAACACACAGCGTCGTAACCGAAAACTCGGTTTTTAAAGACTGCTTACTTCATTGTGTTTTAACCTCAGTTGTAAAGCATTGTTTTAAGGATCCCATGAGATACCCCTTGTAAACCGTTTTACACACTGCATATGGCGATTCACCTCTGCGAGAAACATGCCTCTATGAACAGTCAACGTGGCTCAGAGGTGCCAGGAGTTGGTGGGCGTGGCTCCTTCCTGCGTAATACGCCATAGGTGTCTTACTTGTTGGCGGCTCAGTGAATCCACGCCCCTTCCGGCGTGCTTTCCATGGTTGGATTGCCTTAGTGAATTATATATATAGATACAGTATATGTTGTCATGCACGGGAACCACCTTCTTGGTTCTGACAAGGTAAGTAATACCACCTTGGGATGAGAGAGGGCATTGATTCATATGTCCAACGTCTGTCTGTCTGTCCACTTTTTACGAGACAACTACTTAACAGATTTCTATCATTTTTTTCTATAATTTGCTTGAACATTCCGCATCGCACTATTATAGTTCGGTTGCGGCACCGATTTATTCATGTGAATTCAAGAGACAGGCTGTGGGCCAAGGGGAGGGGGCGGTGGGACCTCAGGAGTAGGGAGCTGAGCAGGGTTAGGGACTCTGTTCGAGTCACTCTATCTCTCGTCACGTGTTGGAGCGTACCTTGCCTCCGCTTAGCTAGCCATACGTATTTGTTTACCAGACATTATCATTTAGAGATGGTTAAAGAGTAACATTTGATGTTTTTGAGAGAGAGAGATCACAGCTATGTGTCACTAATGCTATTTTCTCTTTTTTCCCCGCAGCCAAGAAAAAAAGCTCCGATTCTGCCACCCGCTTGGGAAGCTCCATCCTTCTGGAGACTTAGAATATAAGAATGGCTTGTTCCAAGAAGGTGGCGCCAGTTGCTAACCTGACTAAAATGGAGGACAGAGTTCCTGAAATTCATGCAAACAGCTAAATTTGATCCACAATCATTTTTTTTTCTTTTCAGCCGTTATTGGCTGTCTTTTTAGTTATTTGATTAAACACGTCTACCAGTGTGGTAATCCAACCTTTTGTATATGTCTCAGTTTTGCCTATCCACCCACTTCTTACAATGAAGAATAACTTGCTTTATTTACAAAATTTTAATGACCAAGACAAAAAACTCTGTTATTACACACTAAAATATAATTTACTGAATGGACTTGTACAGAAAACTGCATATGCAAATAATAATAATATATATAATTCACAAAGTACACACATGCCAAAACTGTGATGTGGTCATTATGTGTAACGTAAAAGTATTTAATTGAATAGTTCTTTAGTACAGCATCTACCATACACTACTCAGATCAAAATTATGATTAACTTACTATATATGAAAAAAATATTGCAGCACTAGAACACTAGATAAAATATGATTAACATTTTAGAATAAGGTTAAACTATTTGTCAGTCACAACTACTGTATGTAAAATGCTTATACTTTGTTTAGTGTTAAAAAGACTTACAGTGTACCAATACGTATGAACAGGGGCTACCTGCCATGCATCTGTTATTTGTTTACTGATACATGACAATTTGATATATATATATATATATATATATATATATATATATATATATATATATATATATATATATATATATATATATATACTGCAAGCCCTTAAAGTGCTTATTCTAAAGAGTTGCCAAATCTTTTTGTGTTAGACTACTTGCAGCAGTGTCAGCTAAAATGTCCCTGTGATTTTACTGTGAGCAGAGGTTAGCATGACTAATACGTTTTTTATATAAATAGTAAAAAGAAAGAGTTTTAAGGAATGTTTTTTATAAGACTTAAAGAGTTTCAAAGAGACATTGTGATGAAAATTGCCTACATCCTAATGTGTATCACTAAAAAAGACACTTGTGAATAAATAAATCTATTTCTACTTGATGCTGATTGGCATTTTTTATATTAGTAGTTGGTAGCTTCCATATGTTTATCACAGTGTCAATGTGTGATACTCCTGATGGCGTATGAATCAATAATTCCTTAGCTCAAGTGATTGTATAATGTGACAATGATGTACCATTGCTAATACTAAAACTTAATTTGTAGTGAAAATCTGTTCACTTAAGACAAACTGAAATCAAATAAGTAAGGCAGAATATTCAATTAACTATCAGAGGATATTTCACTGTCAACATAAATAAATTGTACAGTACTTTTCAACTAATTTTACTTGTCAAATAAACAGGTCAAATTAGGTTTTTAGGATGCAGTTTTTCAGCAATGAAATGTATAAAATGGTAACAATTGCTGTAATAAATGCTTTCTAAAATCCAATAATCAGACTGGTCAATGATGTGAAAATTTTAAATTTAGACCAAGTTGCAGAAAGAATTATAACGCTGGCAGGCAGAATGTAATGGAGCCACACCAGATTAGTAAAACACAAAAGCAAATACATTTAAGTGACACAAAAAGCAGCAGCAGGCAGATGTGAGATTAGCAAATTAGTCACGAAAAAAAACTCAATCTGGCATATATATATATATATATATATATGTGTGTATATATATATATGTGTATATATATATATATATATATATATATATATATAGCAGATAAAATCTGAACCTGTTACTGTAAGTAATTTTGAGACTAGAACTCCTCATAATATCTGCTAACCTTAAATCCATTTTTAGAAACTGCCTAACCGTAACCCAACATAGAAACTTCTTTCTTTAGTCAATAAGGATGTAAAATAAAGAAATCTTTTAGAAGACCAAACCTAGACAAAAGACCTTAAATACTGGAGACCCCTAACACTGAAGGGGATTCTTAATCTAAATTCATTTGGTTTGATCAAACACTATAATAAGGAAAGAGATGGGGTTGAGCCATTGTTTCTTGTTTTTAGAAATGACTTAGATCTGAAGTAGTGAGATTCTAAAGATAAAACCTTACAATGTCTGCAGAAATTGGGCCTGTGAATGTAGGACTAGACCTATAAGCCCCAAAATCAATACATTAACAACAGATATACTCTGAGGAATTATTACACTAGAGGAGAAAACCTTTCAGGGCCTCAAACGTATTATTGAGGAAATGCACCAAACAGACAAAGATATGGACGGTATGATCACTAAAACATGGAATATAATCAAAAAATGAATACAAGAAGAGATTATAGACTTAGATTTTTTCAGACTTACACAGAGAGGCAAGCAGAAAGAAGTGCTTTTTCCAAGAATACGAAATTGTTATATAGATGGGTACGGGTACAAAGACATCCGGAGGTGGTGGACCAGGCTTATCAGGGTGAAATCCCAGTAACAATCCAAAGACAAACTGATACTTTAATTGTATTAATTAAACTGGCCTACCCTGATGATGAAGTATTTGAAATTATAGAGACTAATGTGAAAAATTGGCCAAATACAATCATGCAGATTTTACAGGAGCATTATCGGAAAAAAAAACTAAAACTGATTAAAAAGAAATTAAAGAAATGATTAGAACAGTAGATTCTTGGGAGAAAAACTTTGAAATTGCTTAAGGCTGTCTAAGGGATAGGTATAGAGACAAAGAAGAAGAACTAATATTAGCTGAGATGACACAAAAACTACTAGAAATAAGAGATAAATGTCTCAAAAAGAAATCAGAAGAAATACAAAGACAACACCAAACACAGACTACAATAGAAAAAAGTTATAAAAGGTGTTACTTCTGTAAGAAAGGAGATAGAAAATCCTATAGATGACATAGACACGTCTTCAGACAATATGGTTGTAAAAGGAAGCAATCTTTTAGAAGACCAAACACAGACAAGACCTTAAAGGAAAACCAATGAGCTTTTTAGTATCAGTCCAGTCTGGACTAGCATGGATTCTAGTGATGGACCCTGAATTGAGAGTTTAAAAAAAAAAAAAAAGTGCAAAAATGGAACAAAACATAAACACAACACCAAAATAAAATAACATCTGATTTTCCTCAATTACCAGAAAGAAAACTTAGGGGACGGATGAGTTAGAAAAAAATGTAAATCCATCCATCCATTATCCAACCCGCTATATCCTAACTACCGGGTACAAGGCATGAAACAAACTCCAGGCAGGGCGCCAGCCCACCGCAGAAATGTAAATCTCATTCCCCTATTTTTATAGAAGAATAACAAGTTATAGAAGAATTGGACCTTACTGTCTGTATTTCAGATTCTGACATACAGTCTACTTCTTTTAAAAACATTAAAAAGTAAAACCATAAAACCCATCCAAGTACTTAATGAAATCATTCAGGATCCACTTGAACAAGAGGAATCCAGTACCAGAGATTTTTCCCCTTCTTTGGGACAAATACAAACAATGGAGGAGCAAAAAATGTCTTAAGAAGATCAGGATAAAAATTAGAACATTATAGCCCCAGTAGTTATACAAATAGATGACGTACAAGAAAAAGTAGGTGACATTTTAAAACATCAGCATGCAGACTCTCCATATGACCCTAATACTGCTACATATACTGTAGAGATGAGTCCTATGAAAAGTGTTACAGCAACTAAAGGATAGGAATGGTCAATCACCAGAACTAAAGATAAAATATCATTACAAAACCACAAACAGAAGAAACTTCCAAATAAGATGAACAGGAAGATTTACCACTAATAGATGAAATACAGGAAGAAATGCAATTAATGTTGGAGAGTGAAACAACACAAAAAAAATCACAGAGAGGGAAATAGTAACAGATGAAAATAAGTGATATAAAGATTGATACAGGGTTCCGATTGTTTTATCCCAAGAATCATGGCAAAAGTAGGAGAAAGAAACTAGATTGGACAGTAAAGATTAATAAACCCATCACAATCATTGGTGACTCAAATCAGAGAAATATCACTGTTTACCATACAGACAATATCCAGGTGGACTTTAAAAACAAAACATCTGAATACTACTTCTACAAAAACAACTTAATTCTTTGTAAAGAAAGGAAATTCTAAGGTTAGTACTGTGCCTGAGGTGGAGAGTGCACTCACTCGACAAGTATGATTGGGGAGGAGGAAGGCAAGGGTGTCTTCTTCTTCCACAGCCATAAAAACCTAACCTTAACCCCAACTAATGCAACATTCATACTTCTGGAATATGAGAGGAAAGAGAAATAACTATATAAAATCCATAGAAATTCATGTAGGATCAAAAGACACAGGTCACAATGCAGGAACCAAATCAATGTAGTGTGCCAGTCCATCCAAAGATATATACAGATAGATAGATAGTTCTATATAAAAGAAATATACAGTGGTACCTTGGTATACGTCCACTTTGGAATAAATCCAACTTGGTATACTTCTGTTTGGACGCGAAAAATTTTGCTTGGAATACGACTCGCGTGCTAGGACACTGCGTGCTACCCTTGTTTACCTCTCTCGAAACAAAGCCACAACTGCCCACGAGCGTCAGTACGCCAGTTGCTAGCATTCAGTGAACAACCCGCACTATAACTCTATGTGAATTTTCACATGATTTTGTGTTTTTTCACATAAATTTGAATTGATTGTTGAAAAGAATGAAGGTGGGATGCGTATGTGGGACTTCGCTGCTGCATACCATATGCCAAGAACAACGGTATCTACGATTGTGAAAAACAAAGATGTTATTAAAAAGTAAAATAAGGTAAAATTTTCATTTATTTAATCTAATTGCTTTTGTATTTATGTATTTTAGTATTAAGCAGTGTTTAAATTATTTTATACAACCCCATCAATGTATAATATGCCAATAACAATAGGATTTTTTTCACGGGAACAGATTCATCATTTTCCCTTTATTTCTTATAGGAAAAATTAATTTGGTATATGTTCTGTGTGGTATAAGTCAAAGGATCTGGAACGGATTAAGGATGTATACCGAGGTACCACTGTATATCTATATTAAAGACCTATATACTGTTATAGAAAATACCAAAGTAATGAAATTTCCCTATTGACAAATACATTTTGTGATCGTGAACAAACATTCATACAACATTATGTTAAATTAAACTTGTTTTAATGAAATGTAATTTTCAGTCGAACTAAATGGTCACCGAAGTCAATAATGTAATGTAAAGAATACTTAATTCCACGCCTACAATTTCCGTGCTAACTTTCGGGAACCCTGCAACACGATGTCTCAAAGAAACAATCAGTCTGTTGCAAAATTTTCGGACACTAGCAGTCTGTGGGGGAGTGTACTGTCGGCAGGACATCATGCACATGGCCGAATGTGTGCCTAGCATCCGTGTGGGAAGTTGTGTTGTGTACATATGCTGTACTTTTTGAATTTCATAGCAGTTCTCATAGTTTTCTTTGAGATGAACAAAAAAATTGAGAAACGGCATCAGTTTACTGTGAAAGAAAAATTAACAATCCAAGAAAAAGTTGATTCCGGAAAGAAACAAATTTGGTGAAACCATTCGGTATCGTGCCTTCAACACTGTCAATGAGTTTCAAGGATAAAAAAAAATTACAGTTCAAAAAAATTAGAAGCTTTGAAGACATTGGTAAAGCTACATTTTCATGCCTACAAGGAATATCCTAACATTATATGCAAAGAGCATATTAAATATTCATATGCAAAAAAAGTTTTTACAGAACATTTTCTGCAAAGAAAACATGCACGGATTTTGTGGGAATACAGGTCAAATTCTGTTCCAACAAATATTGCCACAACAAAATTTTCATTACAATAAAGTATTTTTACGGTGTCAACAGACACCCCATAAGACAAAGTCTATAAAAATGCTACTACGAAATAAAATCGGCAGATACTTTCATTACAACGAAGTGCCCAAAAGACCTTGAAATGCCTGAATGAATCATCCACAGAGCAGTTAGTTCTTTGGTCGCAGATCAGTTGTGCATAACAATCCCTGTCATTTTTGGAAACTGGCTGCGACAACTTGACAAGGATATGAAGAAGAAGAAAAGGAAGATTCTGTTTCTGATTGATAACTGTGCTGGCCACAGAAAGCCTCCACATTTAGATAATGTTCATGTTGAGTTCCACCCACCCAATTCCATGGCACTACTTCTGCCATTGGATATGGGCATTATTCACACCCTGAAAGTGCATTATAGCAAGGAAATGCTGTGAAAAATTCTCATCAACATAACTTGTAGACAGGAGATGAAAATTAACATGAAAGAAGCTATTGAAATGGTTGCAAACGCTTGGATGCAAATTAAAGAAAGCACTATAGCGAAGTGTCGGCAAAAAACTGGCATCCTTATTCAGCTTCAGATGCTGACTTATTAGGTTAGGATCCAGAGATGTTGCAAGATTCTACTATCACTGATCCCTGGACTTAATTTGCTGAAAAGTGTACTGAATTTCTAAGCGAGCAGATGAGCTTTCAAGACTTTGTGGATGCTGACAATGATGTCCTAGTTTCTGCAGAGCTCACTGACTCTGAAACCTTGCAAAATGTTTCTTCTCAGTACCAGCTGGAGGAAGAGAGCTCAGGTGATACCAGTGACGAAGAAGGACCAATTAGCAAGGAGAAAACGACTGCCACTCCAGCTTTGACTGGATTTCAGCAGGTCAAAAACTATCTTTCTTGCTCAGAGGGATCAAATGAGGTGGTTTTCAATCTGCTAAAAGCAGGTGGAAGATGTCTTGTTGGAGAGTTTTATAAAAAAAAACTGTGCAGCCCAAGATTACTGATTTTCTTAAAAAATAAAATGATAATGCAGAGTATGCATCTCATTTACTGTATAATCGGATTTTTTTATGAATTTATGTTGATATGAATAACATTAAGATTAATAAAATTAATATGAATATACAGTACATTGTTATTTACCTGCTGGACTTGATCATTACCTCTTTCCTGTTGCATTAAATTTTGCATGTTTTGCTTTCATTTGACAAATAAATCATAGAGGAATTCATTATAAGAATGCAATCATGTTCTAATTTATTATTATGATCAATGTAAAGTCTCATCATGAACACATCCATTATCCAACTCACTATATCCTAACTACAGGGTCACAGGGGTCTGCTGGAGACAATCCCAGCCAACACAGGGCACAAGGCAGGAAACAAACCCTGGGCAGGGTGCCAGCCCACACACACACCAAGTACAACTTGGAATTGCCAATGCACCTAACCTGCATGTCTTTGGACTGTGGGAGGAAACCCATGCAGACACAGGAAGAACCTGCAAACTCCACACAGACAGGACCCAGGAAGCGAACCCGGGTCTCCTAACTGAGAGGCAGCAGTGCTACCACACTGAACACAAAAGTCAAAATAATTCATTCAAAACGAACTATGAAATTTTCATTACAACAAAATAATTTTAGGTTCCTGGAACTTTGTTGTAACAGAATTTGACCTGTATTTTATACTGTACTGTATTGCATTTAGGGTTTCAGTAGTGATTTGAAGTATTTAAAACATCAGAATATGTGAAAAACTTGTTCTTCAACAGATATTTACCTTGAGAATACAAAGAGTATCTGTGAATTAACAGTTATTTACCACTTAATGATGTAACAGAAATTTTTGTGATTTTAGGTGTTTTTTTTTAAGTATAGCAAATCATAGTCATTTTAAGGTTTTTTGTTAGCACCCAATGCTGCTGCACTTTTTACCATATTTTTATGATTTTTTTTTTACAGTGTGTAATTTTTGTGTTTAGATTCTTTAATACTGCTTGAACTGCCAAATGAAACTAAATTTATAGATGTAAATTTGATTTTTTTTTTTACTCTTTCTTTTTACTTGTCTTTTCTGTTGGTTGTTTTAGACTGAGTATGTAATACTGTAGGTTGTGAGATGGGAGGTAAGGAACAGATGTTATATTTTTGTGAAACAATCAAAAGCTCTGTGTGATGCATCATTGGCATTGTTTCAGTAAACAGAATACTATATATTGGGTTGCATTACATTCGACATGGACACACATTGCAATTGTACTATACAATCATATGCTGACCCTTCACAGATCCAATTTGAGTAGCAACCCAGACTTTCAGAAACACTGCCCTAATGTTCTAATCTCCACCACACTACTTGGTAATTTATTCTATGTGCTTGTTGTTCTCTGTGTGAAGAAATTAATGTTTCTGAGAAATGTACCCTAACCATTTTCCAGCTGTGTCCCCCATTTTCTTGTTGAGCCAATTTTAAACTAATAGTTTACATTCACTGTACTAATTCCTTTAATAATTAAAAAAAAATTCTGGCTAAACCAAAAAGGTTTGCAAACCAAGGTGGAAGGGAATATATGTGTGACATTTCCACAAGCACTCTAATCCTGATATTGTTCTTTAGTATTACTTATTATTATAGTATTTAAATAAAATATATTTTAGTTGTATTCATTTCATTATCTGGACAAATACAAGTTTAAAAGACTGTATAGTCTTCTGTGCTATTCCATATAATTGCTTTTATGTTAATTTTGCTTATCTGTGGACTTACTGAACTTTTTTCTACTCATTTTTTATCATTTCGAAAATGTTTTTTTTTTTTTATTGTGTATTGTTCCTTTGTGGTCATTATATTCTATTAAGTTTTGGGTAGTTCATTGCTCAAGGGATATTTGTTATACTATGTGTTTATTTCATTTTCATTTTTTTCAATTCTTTTTGGTATTTACAGTGTGTGTGGTATGGCCTGCAGTATGTAAGATATTATTGTACTGTATCATTTGGTGATCAGTACAACTGCAATTATTAGCCATTTTATACAATGAAGATAACCTGTTTTATTTCAAAGTGACCATCATTTTCTATTTATTTATCTTTGTATTTATTTATTCTTTTTTTGGAGTTGTCCTTCGAAAGATTTTGATTGCTAAATCCTTTTTTCTTTCTTATGCTGCATTCTGAAATTCTTTCTAACACTGGTCAAAATTTGTTTTTATTTTTGCTACACCATAGAAAGAAATTCCCTTTAAATCAATATTCACATATCTACACATTACTGAGTAGTATATACAGCATTTTTTTCATTTTGAACTTGTATTGCGTGCTTGGAAGAAACACTTGCAATCTATTTATATTGATTTTCCTTCATCCTAAATGTCTTGTGTTTACTCAGTCTGTCCATTCACCTTGTCAGGTTCATGACCATCTCTAGGGGTTTTACAACCTGACAAACCTTCTGTTAAATGCATTAATCTGTCTTGGTTTTCATTTTTTCACCAGTTATTAACCTGTAGATCCCCTTTACTTAATGTTGTATCCTCTATTGTCTGTAGAGATTTAGCCCTCTGTGTTGTTTGCCTCGTCATTTCCTTTTTTTTTTTTTAAAGTAATTCATATTTTATGTTTGAAGATTTAATAACACATTTCAGCTCTACACATTTTTTACATTTACTTAAGTTTGTAGATGTGATTATTTATATTTATTTTACCAGTTAAATGTGTACATTATTATGTTTTTCTCTCAGAGTCGGGATGTGGCATGACAGTATGATCTAGTGGCTATTAAAATAGTGTTTCTTTATTATAGAACCATTATACAAACATTGAAAATGGCTAAGAGAAAGGTATTTAAAACATATTCAATACTATTAGCTGTTACATATTTAAAAAGTTATGAAGGATGCAGTGTGATAAATTGTGGAAATAATATACACTTTGTAATTTTTTTTTAAAGAAAGTATTCAGACTCCATCATTTTTCTTAGATTTTGCTATGTTGCAGTCTTATGATAAAATTATTTTAAAAAAATTAATAATAAGTTATATTTTAACAACATTCAACACCCTAGCAAAAATGGGATTTTAGACATGTTTTACAAATTAAAAAAAAAATACAAAACTGAATCTCACATTGAGACAAGTGTTCAAACACTTTGCTGTGACACTTGAAATTTGGCTTGGGTCCAACCCAGTCTATTGATCATCTCTGAGATGTGTATGCACCTTGTTAAGAGTCCACATGTAGTCAATTTGTTTGATTGGATATAACTTGGAAAGGCACCAAGCTGTCTATATAAGGTCTCGCAGCTGACAATGTGTAGCACAGCATAAACTAACCTATGAGGTCAAAGGAATTGCCTGAACAGCTTAGAGACAGAACTTTGTGAAGGTACAGTTCCGGGTAATGTTACAAAACAATACCTCCAGTGCTGGAGGTTCCCAAGAACACAGTTGCCTTTGGTAATTCTTTAATTGGAGAAATTGGTGAAGAGCAATAGTAAGATTGGTGACCAAAAACCTGATTGTCACTCTGACAGAGCTCCAGAGTACTTGTGTGGAGGTGGGAGAAAAACAGAGAAAAAATTCCTAATGAAAAATACTCCAAAATGCTCTAGACCTCAGACCGTGACAAAAATTCACCTTTCAACAGGACAATGATCTTAGCATAGACAACATATAATTGGCTTAGGGGCAACTCTGTGATTGCCCTTCAGTTGAACCAGCCAAAGCTTGTAGTTGAACCCAATCAAACTTTGGTCTCATCTGATGGACATCTGAGTGGTGATCTTTTTCTCTTTTTTTATCATCCTGAGGTATCCTGTATTTATTCAACCCGAGGGGGTTCAATTACAGTATATGCAAGCATATATATGTATGAGTGACAGAAAAAAGGATCAGAAAGAAACAGAAAAGACAGCTAAAGCTTCATACAAGTCTAAACAGACATCATGTTCACGCTCAAGTTATGGCCTGCCAGAAACTGACCTAGAACAGTTAGGTGAAAGCACAGATTTCCCAGGACCTGACGCTGCTGCATCATCTCTAGCCAAGAGTGAAAGTGGTAGCAAATATGTGGGCCAGGAGAACTCGTTGATTCCAGAAGGTAAATTGAAACTGAAAATGGCCTTACCTTCGCGTTGTCAACTACCCTTCAGGAGCCAGCAACACCGACTCCACATGGGCTTGCCACTTCACCCACAGAGCACAGTAATGTTCACCACAATGGCCACCGCTCCCGGGGGGGGACATAAAGGAGCTCAAAAATAATATTAATAAGAATATAATTGATATAAGGAAAGAGATAAAGGACATAAACAAGACAAACAAGAAGCTGCTTCAGGATATTAAAGTCCAGGATAAACGTTTAAGTAATTGCTTTGAGGCAAACTTTAAAGGTATGCTAGAAAAAAATGAGGAAAAATTACAGGAAAATGCATCTAAGTTTGAGAATAAATTTAGAGCGCATGGTGCTCAGTTTGAAGACGTTAAGCAAATGTTCATGACTCGTATTGAAAACGCTGAACATCTGGCATCTACTGCTGACGGAAAAGCAACGGCTGCAATTTCTGAGTGCAAAGTACTTAAGAGACAGACTAGCTGCACTGGAAGATGGATGCAGAAAGAATAATATTAGAATCGAAGGTCTCCCTGAAAATCGTGAATGCCCAAACTTATGTCACACTTAACCACAGCCTCTAGATGGCACATGCATGCACTTTAAAATTTTTCCAGTGCTTGCATTCACCTCACTTCTCAATAAGATAGACCTGTGTGCAACAAACGCCGCTGTACAACAACGATTTTGTCCTAATGACATAGATCAAGAGACACAACGTGGAAATGAAGCAAACAACGTGCAAGTGAAGCATCTCAGCAAAGGAGGGCATGGCTTGAAGTTTTCACTAAAAACATTGTCTATCGGGAGGTATTTTCTCGAGACAAAGATTAATAGGACTCATATGCCAACAATACATCTAAGATATGGTATCACCAGGGTCTTCTTACGAAAGCCAATGGGACAGAAAACACAGGTAGGTCCACGTCCTATGCCCTGGGTAATTCTTCTGAGTTAGCTGACGCTTCTCCAAATTCACAAATACAGTAAAACTGCTAGAGAGTCTTTGGGTTGTTTTTTGTCCCAAAGACCATACACAGCTAGTTTACAATAATTTACAAAATCCTGCTTCCAGTTTGTCATTTGGGGTATTGAGTGTTGTTTGATGTGGGGTAAAAATAAAATAACTTTAGCACAAAGCTGCAACATAATAAATATGAAGAAAGTCTTTTAGTATTTAATCCATTGCACATGCAAGAGAAGGATTTTTTTTTTTGCTGTAGTGTTTGTAATATGTGTCTGAGTTATGTAAATTAAGGATACCTTTGGTATTTTTTAAGTAAACATTACCTTTTCATTCATTTGCAGCAAAAATATCTGCTGTTTAATGAAATAGTTAATTTAAAAAATGTGTTTCCTCGATAGGTGTTAATGATGTTCTAGGAAAAATGTGAAGCAACACCCTTAAAACTTACTAAATACATTTACTTCAAAGTGCAAAAGGTTCGAAATTCAGGAAGTGTTCCTTCCACATTTTATAGGTATGTTTCGCCAAGAAAATAAAGCTGCAATTAATTCATTTTTATTGCATCAATTCTTATTTCATATTTTTGGCACCATTTTTCCTGCAAAAAATGCTTGTTTTTCTGTTTGTACACAGTAGCCGACATGAGTTTTCATTTAAACAATGACAACCAGCATAAAGGAAACTACAATGCAAAATGGAGACATTATTGTTGAATCTTGGAGTAGAAGTTAAGCATGTGGTTCTAGCTGTTTACCACATTGCAAACTTTTGGTTTAACACTAGAATTACGAAAGTCTACAAAAAACTTTTGTAATCCTGGCCCACTATAAATCCCTTCACACCCCTCTATCAGCGTGTTTTGTCTTGTAAATGTGTTGATCAACACAAGCAGTAAGCAGCCTGCTATGCCAAACACCCCAAATGCAGTTCAATTCTCAAAGAAGGTTCTCTGTGCTCAGTGTTTATCTTAGAGTGAAGTGCTGGGGGGTATTTTTCATACGTGGATTACTCGTTTAGCCGGATGTAATTGTTGACGATTTGGCATGATCCTGGATCTGTTGGTTTTTCGAAACTCTTGCTGGATGTGTTGTTATAGCAGCACATCCAAATCCTCAAACCTGCTCCAAGCAGGTTTGTTCTGTGTAAACAAGGATTAGGTCACACACTTAATCAGTGTCTGTGCATGGAATTCATGAATGAGCAACCAATTAATATCGGTGCACAAATTATATGAAGAGAATTTCATATAGAGAGGGTTTTGCACGATTGGCAAGATCCTTTATTGCTCCTGGAGGAAATTCTTTTCGAAAGATACCACTTTAGCTGGGGGGAATAGTGTACCTCAAAGATTTATTAGCACCTTATATGCGAAGTCAAACTAGGCGAAGTCGGGCTCTCATAACCACACAGACAGTATGCATTGCTTTGAGGTTTTTTGCAAGCGGCACTTTTTTTATATACTGTAGGCGATGCGGAAAATCTATCTAAAAGTGCAGTTTGCCAGGCAATTCATAAAGTCTGTTTGACTCTAAAATATTTCCTTCGGGTTTTCATAGTGTAGGACACCTGCGTGTGCAGACAATAAAAGAGGTGTTTCATGCCATTGCAGGTAGGTAATACACAGGCAAAAACACCCACAGTCCCATAAAGAATCTCACAATCAGCCAAACATTCTCATTGCCAAGGATTTCCAAATGTGATTGGGGCACATGGGCCTGATCAGAATGGAGTTTGATCAAACATTATTTGGAAAATGTACCTCTCCTCCTGATGAATAATCAGACACAGTGTCTTCATCAAATATTTGACCTTTGTCAATATCTTGTTGGTCAGACATAGGTTCTAGGGATATGACATTCCCTGCAACTGACCCAACAAGAAAAGAGGGCTGTGTGGAATATAACTATGGCACACATTGAGGACAAATATATGCAATGACCATCCTTTACCTGAAATGAAGTGACCACTGAATCATGTCACTGGTTCTGAGGAGTAGCTTCCACATGGAATGCCCTCAGAAACAGGGCGATGGGCATTTTGCTGGAGAGCCAACTCTTCTGCAGGGGTTAGGTCTGGACCGCATGGACCTCCACCTGTTTCTGCTTGTCTGCCTTCTTATTAGCTTTAAAATTATTTTTTTTTATATTATATATGATTATTTATGTCAACAGTTCTTTAAATAATTATATACCAATATTTACCAGTTTGAAGTATATTCTTGTACTTCACTTTAACCTGTTCCCATGTTCTCCTTTTGCTCACGTTTGATCTGGAATTACGACATATTAAATAATAATTAATCTGACACATAGGAAATGAAACAATGCACACTACTTATGCGTTTAATTTGTCGGTCAGTTGTTGCCAGCTGTCTTTTTTGGTTTGGGCTGCTTTTGCAGTGATACCCCTTGTGCATATTAAATCTTGAAATTCTTCATATCCTTCGAATAAAAGATCCTGCTCCGCTTGTGTGAAAAAATGCACCCGTTCTTTCATCATTTTGTTAAAGCCTATGAAAGACTTGCTGATCATGTTTTCTAGACTCAATATATATGGGCTTTTCAATCAGCGCGGGCACGTGCAATCATCTCGGATGATTAGATCCAGCTAGACTATTCTACTACACAGCTGCGTTTGAAAAACTGACTTATCCCGGATGAGTTTCACCAGCATTAACTCATCCAAGATGAGGCATCTGATCTCGGATGATTTAAGTGACGTACGGAAAATACCCACCCTGGAGTTGTAGAGGGTAAATAATATATCGTAATTTGGAATCCATACTTTTAATGTGTGTTCCGTGTCTATAATAATCTATGTAAACACATCATTAAAACAGAAAAGTTTTTCATGTTTTAGTAATAAATGACAAAATGTAGACATGAGCTATATAATGTGTGAAGACTGAAGTCCAAATATCAAATAAACACTTTAACAGAAGGTACAATATGACAGCTTCTGTGGTGCAGCTGTAAGAACTACTGCCTTCTAATCAAGAGGTCACCGGTTCGATCCTGGCTGCCTCATAAATTTAGCGTTTTGAGTAGTGAGCTGCTCTTATTTTTAATATACAATGAAAACATACATTTGTTTTGTGTCTGAAAACGAACAGCATTATATCGGGTGTAAATTTATGCTGACGCTGTTAGTTAAGGTCAGATCAAGAGGGGAGGAGGGAGAGTTTGAACGTGACTAAAACTGAAGGTAACTTTTACAAGTACCACAAATTCACACCCGATCTGAAGCTGTTTGTTTTCAAGTAATATTGTATTAGTGTGATGATGTTTTCTGATTTTTACTATTCATGTCATAAAATGCTTTACCATTTAGTCACCATGAAACTATATTACCATAGACAGGCATGCAATGTCATGACAACATTCTTATTTAAGGTAAAGCCTCATATGTCTGAACTTCATTTTAATAAAAAATAAAAACACCTTGCACAACAAATTGAATTTGTAAGCAAAATAACAAAGTACTAGATTTAAGCTTTAACCTGTTGTTTAATGACAATGTGTTGACTTGTGTTGATGTGTGTTGTTTCCATTTTCCATTGAACTAATTTGATTTGTAATGGTTTAATCCTTGTTAATGTCTGACTACTCTCATTGGTTTGCTTTTAATATCTCAGTTGCTTTGATTTACTTTTAAATTCAGAATTTAGAAGGTCAAAATGGTCACAACACATTTGATGCAACTAAACAGTCAATCACAAAGCACATTCATTCATACTTTTTGAATCAGCTGAACTTCTTCCATAACTTCATTGTTTAATTAATTATTTTTGCACTCCATGAATTTAAGAACATTCTGTATTGCTGCTGCAAACTATGGTTAGGGCTTCCTGATCTATTTGTAAAGGCTTTTCATTTTTTTGCTTTAGTTGTTTTTTTAAAAAAGTACATAATTATGACGAGCAAACAACATGACTTGCAGATAAGCAGTTTATTTATAGTTAGTAATTAATAATGCACCAGATTGCTTGCTAATAAGATTATTTACATTTACAAAGAACAATAGTGAAAGCAAGTCAAGGACAAAATAAACTCTCGTACACAAAATGATGTAACAGCATTACTCATTTTCAATTATTGCATCACAAAGGTCCTTTTTAATCCCTATAATGTGTGCAAAGTAAGAAAATAAAGTCTATTATTAGCCAGGAAACAGCCATGCCAATGTAGCATCACCTCATACACACACATGTCTACAGTTACACAGGGTTAATATACAGTAGAAGTGCCAGTTAACTAAACCTGCACATGTTGGGATGTGGGACTAAAACCATGCAGATATGGGGGAACAATCAAACAACATGCAAACTGTTTTTTTGTTTTTTTTAATTTTGTATACGAGTGAGGGGAAAAGGGATGGTGAGATTGACAGATGAATTGGAGTTATATGGTTGCTGTGCGGATCCATAATGGTGAAAAAGGAGCTGTGTAAGAATGTGAAACTATTCACTTACCAGTTGATCTACGTTACAACCTTCACCTGTGTTCAAAAGATTTGGGTAATGACTGAGAGAATTAGATTGCAAGTCAAAGTGGCTGACATGAACTTTCTCCACATGATGGCTGGGCTTTCCCTTAGAGAGAAGTTAAGAAAAAAGACATGTGGGAAAAGCTTAGAGTAGATCTGCTGACTGAGAGGAGACAACTGATAGGTTCTGGCGTCTGATACAGATGCCTCCCTGTTAAGGTTTTTATGGCCATGACCAGCTGGGAGGAGACCAAGGGTTCACAGGGAGGATTACATGTCTCAGGTTACCTTTTAACACTAAATTACCAGAGCCTACAAAAAAACTCGTAGATCCGGCCAACCTTAATTCCGTTCGCACCTCTCCGCCAGCGTCCTTTATCCAGCCGGCTATTCCATCCCCCCACCGACTTAGAACGTGCACAAACTTCTCCCAGCTCATGCCTTGATTGATTATCTGGGAGTGAAGTGCAGTTTTAGAGTGAAAATAATAGATTGTTATTTGCAACACACGCGTTTTGTTTGTGTTCCATTTCTACAATAATCTGTGTAAACACATTTTTAAAACAGAAATGTTTTTCAAATTTTAGTAGTAAATGAGACCCGGGTTCACTTCCCGGGTCCTCCCTGCGTGGAGTTTGCATGTTCTCCCCGTGTCTGTGTGGGCTTCCTCCGGGCGCTCTGGTTTCCACACACAGTCCAAAGACATGCAGGTTAGGTGGACTGGTGATTTTAAATTGGCCCTAGTGTGTGCTTGGTGTGTGGGTGTGTTTGTGTGTGTCCTGCGGTGGGTTGGCACCCTGCCTGGGATTGGTTCCTGCCTTGTGCCCTGTGTTGGCTGGGATTGGCTCCAGCAGACCCCCGTGACCCTGTGTTCGGATTCAGCGGGTTGGAAAATGGATGTATAGTAGTAAATGACAAAATGTAGGCATAAACTGTATAATGTATGAAGCCTGAAGTCCAAAGATGAAATAAACACTTTCACAAGGAAAGAAACAGCTTCCATGGTGTAGAGGTAAGATTTGCTGACTTGTAATCAAGAGTCCCCAGTTTTATCCTGACTCAGTTCTATATTTGCCGTTTTCAGTAGTGAGCTGCTCTTATTGTTAATATTATACAGTACACACATACACTTGGTTTGCTTCTGTAATACACGGTGTACACTTAAGGACTTGTGAAAGTTATAATTTTTTTCACTTTTATTCTCTCTAAATCACGATACATACTACCGCCCCCCACCCAGGGATCCGACGCTGTTAGTTTTTATTTGAAACTGGGAATAACTGGAGATGTGAGTGGTGTTTTGAGACAATGGAACTGGACATTCTCCCATCTGGAGGGATAAAAGCTGACACACAGACGCTGGCGAGTCTGCCTTCTTTGTATCTCACCATTTCTTGATTTATTTTTATTCAGTTTTATTGAGTGTTCCTGCTCCCACTGAATTAGTATGTACCTTATGGTCTAATGATGTAAAAAAAACAGACATGTTGCTGTATGCTTTTTCTTTTGCACTCCAGGACATGCAGAGGACAGAATAGTACAGAGCAGTAAGTTCATGCGCTGTATGCAATCATCAGATTCAAATGTTAACAGTTCACACACACGCAAGGATCGTCCTTCCTACATTTACAACGTGTGTACCTGTTACAATGTACACACCTCTCTCTGTGCTGTGGTTTCTATTACACACCTGAAAGAAAGAGACAATATAGATGAAAACATCATCGCAGTAAGGAGAAGAAAGCAATTGGATTTGTAATTTAAGTCCTTTTTTCAGAATGATGATAATGATTTACAGTTTTTAACATCACATGCTGCTTTCTTTGTCTTGCTGTCACTGTTAAAATTTCTTGGTGACTTGGCAGTGTGTTTTCTGCATATACTGTGATTATTTTCTTTTTTTTTACTGTTACATGCCTACGGATCATAACACTAGGTAGCCAAACCTAGAGAGAGGGAGAGAGAGAGAGAAATTTTCGTCATTAAGTACCGTGAAATATTTTTTGGTTTTAAAGCAGATTTTATGCATAATGCATTTAGACCTGGCAGCATTTGAAAGTCATCAGATATTTATTAAATCTCTTCATTTTGCATAGCAATTTTGATTTGGAATCACTTAATAGCAAGATGATAAAGTTTCATTGTTACAGATGTTGTAAAAGATAAAATTTTATCTCCTGCATCAAGAGATTAGGCAGTATGGCAAAATTAATACCATTATCTGGGTTAACAGGTCAGTAGATCAACTAGGCACATATGAAACATAATGAGAAAAATGTTTTTGTCACAAATGTAGAAAAATATTTTTAGAAGCCCCTAATCACCACAATAAACATGGATGGTTAAAAGCGCCAATTACCTTATTTTAAATGTAACAGTTTGTTAGAAGTAATAATGCAGCTGGTTATGGTTGTAATATGTCGAAGTATAAAATGTTTGGGTTATGTAGAATTTCAAATATGTTAAATGAGCTAAACATAAGTCAGAGGTCAACTCTGCTACATCACTGACAGGTACATATATGCATAGGTCTCCTATTATTTGTAAAAATGTATATGTGATTCATTTTTCCCTATTAGAAATTTCTTAAAATCTTTTTTTTTGAAAGGATATAGGCCTACTGTATGCATTTAGACTGTGCCATCACACATAATAAATTGATTAGTTGAGCCATATAAATACCACATAAAATCATGATTATGAAATATGGGTAATATTTGTGGTTTGCTTAGCAACTAAATAAATTAACTGTAGTGGGCTAATAGCAGCCTAGCAAGATTAGAGAATGTGGAGAAGATGGAAATTGAATTTGCCCATATGGTTTTATTGAACTTTTTAGCATCTTGATCTATAGCTGACAAATAACATCATAAAAAAATCATAAGGATGAAAATTTATATAGTCTGCCTGTGAACTACTTACAGTATATGCAACAACTTATATTTCAGGATTGTTATCAGTTACTGGAAATAAAGGAGACAACAACAAAAAACTAATACAAAAAATCTATTTAAAATTAAGGAAAAGAAATATACAGTATACTTATTCAATAAACAACTGATGGAGCTCTAACATTTGCACTTTTTAGAATTAAATATGGAATATTGTATTAGAAAATTTAACTTCCCTTGAATGCTTCAATACAAAGCAAATGGGTAACAAAAAGAATGAAGATAAAGATGCAGCTTTTCACACTGTGATCTTATTGGAGGCAGTGGATCCTTAAATATTGCTGTCCATGCTGGTTAGTAATTTCAAAGTTAATGAATATTTAATTTGATTCAGATTGTATCTTTTAAAAGCCATTTATTACCATCTAAAGCATTGTTAAACCTGAACTTGTTGCCTCCCCATTCCATATCATTTTTTTTTTACCAGTCCTTAACTATGTTCTCTATGCTTTTTATAGAAGTTATAAATGTAATGTGTCCCAGCAGTATAGGTTCATTCTGTTCCTAAACAAGCCCTAGACCCCATGAACGTCTGCTTTTATATCAGTCACCAAGATTTGGGACATTCTTTAAACTTTCTACACCATAGAACATCATACTGTATGTGTTAGCACAAGGCACAAGAAGAATATAAAAAAGACCACCTTGCCATCTTTGTCTCTGTGCAGTTTACTTACTAAATCTCTTGAAATTTGCACAATTATTTATATCATTTATTTCAGTGTTGGCAATAATAACAACCTTTTTGGCTCTATTCAGGGGTTTATCCTCACCTCTATAGAAGTCTTTTACCTGTGTTCTTGGAAGGTAACATTCCACATAAGTTGCTGAATCCCAGTCTCCAATAACTGAGCCCCCTACAGTTATTTCTTCTCTCTTTTTGGGGTTATGTTTAGAGGTGACCTTTTGGGTTTTCTCAGGTGTGAACACCAACCCTATAGCACTGTCATAGCCTTCCAGCCCTGCACGTCATTGAAACTGGGGGAAATAGTTACTTACTGCTTGCTTTCATCTGGAATTGATCCACCTCTCTGGTCTAGAGACTCCTTCACCATCACTCTTAGAGTGCATACTCATATCTCTAATGGACATCTGGGACAACATTATGCAGTTCTCTATTGAAATGTCATCTAACTTCTTTCCGGAATTTTTTCATGACATCCTAAAATGTAATGACCCCAATTTCAAAGTGCTGGATTAACAAGTTACCTGTGGAAATTAACTCTGTTAGAAGACTAGTTTTCTGCAAATTCAGTTATCAAGCAGGAATAGTATTACACTGGTCTTGTTTTTACAATTTTTAGTGACATGGCTTTACCCTCTTTTTTTAGAATATAATTCTTGTTTTAATTAAACTGCACCAAACTACAATTATACTTTGCTGTGTGAGTCACTCTGTAATGTATTAAACTTTCAGATGTTTCAGTGGCTCCTCCCAATTTTTCCCAGTTAGGTTTCCTTACTGCAATGGTTGGAAATGTCCCTTTGACAAAGTCCCCAAATGGCCTTGTACACAAAATGAAATAATGAACTTATTGCTCTTATGGGTTAAATTTCAGATGCTTCTGGGTCTTCCTTGCTTTTTTGTCTAGTCTGGCTTTAAAAATAGAAACAAATCAGATGATCTGAGTAACTTAAAGGGCTCCAGGTATTCAGTGCCTTGTAGATACCAAGACATAATAGTGTGGTGGATAATAAATAATAAAAAAACAGTTAATAATGGTTCAAAAGGATGACACATCTGACAACTCATTTCAAGGCCATGCTCTGTCTTCTGTATATGTATGACCAAAATGTCTGGCCTGGATCACTTTTTCAAACACTTTGTGGTTCCACAAAAACAAAACTAGAAGCCTCCTTGTCATCTCCGGTGGTTGCTAAAGGCAAGACATTCACTCCGCTTTCCTGTCACTAGCAAGTTTGACTTCATTCTGCAGGTTGTAGCTCTGCCTGCCATAAAAATCCATCCATCCATTTTCTAACCCGCTGAATCCGAATAGGGTTACGGGGGTCTGCTGGAGCCAATCCCAGCCAACACAGGGCACAAGGCAGGAACCAATCCTGGGCAGGGTGCCAACCCACTGCAGGACACACACAAACACACCCACACACCAAGCACACACTAGGGCCAATGTAGAATCGCCAATCCACCTAACCTCCCAATGTCTTTGGATTGTGGGAGAAAACCGGAGCGCCCGGAGGAAACCCACGCAGACACGGGGAGAACATGCAAACTCCACGCAGGGAGGACCCGGGAAGCGAACCCAGGTCTCCTAACTGTGAGGCAGCAGCGCTACCACTGCGCCACCGTGCCGCCCTGCCATAAAAATATCTACCTAAAATGATCTGTTTCTGGTGCAGTGACCCTGCACTTTCAGCCTACCTTTACTCAGTTTCTCTGAATTACTGGCACTGCTGCTTTCTATTTGCTATAATTTGCTTTTGGCAGAAATCACTAGAAGAGGAGACCCTTCAATAGTGGCTCCCATAATGTAATCACCATCCTTTGTCTTCAATTCAGTTTAATTTATTTTTTTGTGTAAGACTCTTCACTGAATTCTGTTACAAGTTTACAGCTATAGTACCAAATGACATGTATATTCTGAAAACACAAGTTGGGTTAAAACACAGTGAAACAGAGAAATTTAATACTGATTAACATGAACAAATTGTGAAAATAATTAATTAACATTTTAATTAAGAAATTGCCAACTGACAATGGAGGAGAGGAAGTTAAAAGAATTCCTGCAGAAAATAAACCTCTGCGGAGTCCATAGTTAATTATAACGAGAAATTAGACAGAGACTGGAGACCAAGGCCAACTGGCTGCTTATCTCTCCTGAGCATTTTAAAATATTATATAAAAATGTGCTAGGTAGTCTAATCTGATCACATTCTTTCATCTTTAGATTTCAAGGCTCTCTGTATCTCTGGTATCTTTCCCAAGAGCAGGAGTAGCAGCATGGAAGTAAAGCAGTGCCACCAATTGCAACAGCAGTAAACTAACAAGAAAAGACAGCATAGGGGGAAATCAATAACAGTTCATAATTATTGTCAAGATTATATTTTAGTAAAAATGACTTACAAATGAGATGTAGTAAGAATAATTAATTTGCAACTGTAATCAGTGCATTTCAACTTGGATTTAAAGCCTCAAACTGATGGGGTTTCACTTTCACAATCAAGTTGATTATTGCACAGCTTTGGAGTCCTACCATTACTGTAAAAGCTAAACCTCCTAGTGGTGTTTCATTTATCCTTAGCATCTTAAGATAATAATGTGTTCTGTGATTTGTACAATACGTTCAGTGAGGTAAATAGGGTCATTAATGATTAAAAACAAGGTGATTTTCCTTTATCATTATCCATACCTTAACTGTATGCAAGAACCTAGATTGGAGAAAACTGATAATTGCAAGTCCAAGAATTATTAGCTTCTCAGTTCTGTCTAGCAGCTCAGAATGACCCTATAAACCTATAAAGATTTTTATGTATGTATATTTTGAAATTGTGTCTAAACTTAATTGGAAGCCAGAGTGAATACTTAAGATCAGCAATGATCTAATCATACATCCTACTTGTAATAATAATAACTCTTGGCAGCAGAACTTTTAATTAATTGACGGTTACTAATAGGATGGTTTTAATATCCTGCGAATAAAGCTTTGCAGTAGGTAGTTCTACTAGAATTAAGTGCATGTACATTTATAAGCAGAAAAACTGGTTTTCTGTAGTGTTGTACAGTGTATTTTAAAAGATAGACAGATGTCAAACATGTCACCTCATTTTCTTGTCATTTCAGTAACACTAATGTTTAAACTTACTAAGTTAAAATGTATCACCCTGTATATCATTCCCACTAATTAATCGCATTTCCATTTTTTCTGTATTCAGAGACAAGTAGTTATGACCTATCCAGTTCTTTAACTCTTTGATAAGATTTATTAATACGCAGGAGTAACATTATTTGATTTGAAGAAAATATATACAGTAGTTGTGTATTATACCAATACTGGTAAAAGCAGGCCCTGTGATGGACTGGTGGCCTGTTTAGGGTTTGTTCCTGCCTTGTGCTCTTTTCTAGCTGAGAAAGGCTCCTCCACCCCTGCGTCCCTGTTCAGGATTAAGTGGGTTAGACAATGACTGACTGATTGACTGACTGGTGAAAGTGGGTAATGTTTTTATTCCTTTCTATCAATAGAAGCAAGCTCTCTGTTCCGCTCACCCAGAGGTATGCATCTCTCCTAAATGTAAAATGTCACACTCAATTGTGTCAAATTTTCGCAGCCATGTTCCACTACTCTCTTTGCCCAAGTGACAGACATACTTTTGGTTGGCCGAGACACGCCACTGTTTCACATCAATTATGATTGACTGCTCTTTTCTTAAGTAAGAAATACATCTTCATTTTCTCTCAGCTGAAAGACTCCTATGTTGTTCTTCTGCCATAGCCATAATTTCCTTTATCCATCAATTTCCAAAATTTTGAATTCTGGCATTTCTAAGGAAAGATGTTTATTCTCACAATTGACATATTATTTTCTTGTTTGTTCGTAAACACAACTGTTTCTTCTACTCATAACAAATTCTGACTTTTTTTGTTATTTTGTTTGTAAATCTCTGCAGGGTCAATATAGGTGATACAATTTCTTTTGCAGCCACAATTTGTCTGTTTTTTTTTTTCTTTCTTTTTTCATGAGTGTAGTTTCATTGCTCAGGTATTCCTTTTCTGATTTTCCATATGTGCAGCTATTTCTTTTATCTTGCCTTACTCTTTAATTATCCCTTCTTTTTACCATTTGGTGCATCTTGTTTCCTTCCTGTTGTCTTGGAGCTCAAATATAATTGTGGGAGTCCAGCACTTAGGAGTACTAACTGTAGCTAATCCTTAGAGCATCTCCTTGTGGTTATTATACTCTACACTTCACTGAAGACAGCCTCAGACTGCTCATAAAGATTTACTAATAGAACAGAGTAACAAAAACATATATGGCAAGGGAACATTTAGGCATTTAAGCTCATGGCTGTTTGTCGAGTATGTTGAAGTACTGAAGTATTAACCTTGATATTATTATAAATCTTTAAAACTGTTAATCCAGTATATATTGTACTTGTTATCAGCTGACTCTGTAATAGTTGGCATAACACTGACATAAAGAACTCCACAAACAAGTGTCACACACGTACGATTAGGAGGCAGTCAAAGAGCCTAAAGGTGAGCGAACTACCGAGAGATATGGAGTGGTCACGTGGTACTTACCTGAATCTCTTCTCTCCACAGAAAGCGAGAAAGAAATTAAATTACCTCCACTTCAGGTTATATAAGATGCAACGTCACTTCCATCCATCACCAATGACATCACTTCCGGCCATCACCAATGACATTACTTCCGGCTCATCCTAATGACGTTGGTTCCGGTTCCTGTCTGATGTCACTTTATGCCAAACATTTCCTGTTTCCCATAATCCTTACTGTATAAAACCACCATTTTCATCTCAGTAAATTGTCAAATGTATTTTTGCAATCAAAGACTTTTGATCTCATTTTTCTTATATATTGTCCGAGGGCAATAAAGGTCCACAAACCTTTATATTTGTCAAGACTTATTTTTTCAAGAGAAAACTTCACACAAGCAATATTAGAAGAGGGAATTTAGAAGATGTGGCAAAATCTGCCTGCTTGATGTATAATGCACTTTGACAGAATGTGGCATTGTGTGATTTTGAAGAACATAGAAAAGGAAGGGACAGACAACTTGGCATTACATGGGGATTCTGTCCATTGTCTCAGTTCTACTTGTAGAATTATACATAAATTCTTAATTCTGTGAGCTAAATTATTACACCTGTTTTTTTTTCTTCCAGAAGTACTAATGGAGTGACCATAAATGCTAGATAATTTTTAAATGAAATCAGGCTAAGGATGCATATAGGTAGAAGAAAGTAAGACGAGTTGACAATGCAGAGAAGTGGAAAAAAATCCTATTAAAGTGTACATCGTTCTAGAGGAAGAAGTCAAAATGTAATTGACCTAGGCTAGCTGACCAAACCTCCACTCTCAAAATATATTGCAATATCACTTGATAAATTCTGTCAACTTTAATTGTTATATAATCTGATGTGACAATCTGGGTTATTGTCTATCATTATTAATGTTAAACACTCCGTATCATCCTGATTTCCTTTTCCATTGTCAATACTGGAGTTGCTACATGGTTAAGGGAGTAGTAGCACCAAGTGCCACAGTAGGATGTAGAGAAGAAACAGAAAATGAAGAAGAGTTAACAGCAGTCGGCAGTTGATGTTGCCAGTGTTATTTAAAAAGAACAAATAAAAGATAATTTTGCAGTTTGAACAGTCCAATCAACAGCTTTAATAAGTGTGCATTTTGCTATAGTAATGTGCCTTCAGCCTCAATTTAAATACAAAAACTGATGTAACATAAGAGCTGGCAAATTATTTCACAATTTTAACGGCCCTGTAGGTAAACATTCCACCTCCCAAAATAGTCCTTTTCATCCTTGGAATTTTTAGAAGGCCTGCTTTTATAATTACAGTGTATATTGTGGAATGTATAAATTAATTAGTTCTGTTACGTAAAGAAGATCAAACAAATTGATATCTGTATACCTCTATGTTAGAAGGGGAATTTTAAATTCGGCTTGAAATTTAATTAGAACCTGATGTAGTGCCTGCAAATTATACACCAGTATGAATTAGATAGCTTTGAACAATTTCTAAATTAAGTATTGCAGTAGTCAGTTCTACTAAAAATAAAGCATGAATTCTGAGCATCGTACAAAATGATAAAACATGTTAATTTTCTGTAATCACTTAGCCTGAGAAAGCAGGCCTTGGAGAGCAATTACATAAACAGTAGAAAACAGATCTGTGTTAAAAATAAAGCAGAAATGATATGAAGATCCGATAAAAAAATGCTCGAGTTTACATTGGAAATAGAGTTTCAAAGAGACAATATAGCCATCCCTGGAATTACATGAGCATTGGTCATAAAAAATATTTCATTTGTTAAGGGGAATAGTCTCAAAAATAGTGATTGACAAACAACTGACAAACTGCACTGACAAAGAGAAGCAGTGGTAATGAATAGAAGTTCACAAACAGGAACAGAGAATTCACAGTATAGGCTAAACACCACAAAACAACTGTCTCCAAAATCACTACAGAATTGTATTCACCTGTCAAACCCAGTCTAATCAAAAACTATCATGAGCTTTATAAAACATGAACTTATGACACAGATACCATTCAGAAACTTCATGTATCTTTGTTGTCTGAGGGAATGACAGGTTGTAACAAAATAAATGTTGGGGAACCTACCCGGCCATACCCATGTATTTCAAACAAAAGTAAAAAAACAAACACATGATGGCGTCAAAATAAGCGAAGGTTGGATAAGCGAGACTGTACTGTATATATATATATATATATATATATATATATATATATATATATATATATATATATATATATATATATATATATATATATATACACAAAGTATATATATATAGGGAGAGAGACAAATACAGTATTATCTGTCTATGAAGTGTGCATATATTCGCAACTATTATTTGGTTGTTTGAGAAAGCAAAGGTCCCTTAAGTATTAGTAAATTTTCAATTTAGCACTGGAAATTGTAGTTGTACAATATCTCACAAATTAGGCAACAATCAAGGTAAATAGTTTTAATTTTTATTAATTGTTTTTAATTATATGTAGTGAGCATAGCATTTTAAAGCACTTTTACTTCAGAAATATCATGTTTTTATATATTAATATTTAATTTATTTTAACATGTTGTGGTTCTGGTAGTTGTTACATTCTAAACACATTATCATTATTATGACTATTACTATTTAAAAGCAATTCATTGAAAAGTTTAAAATAGTTGAAAAGTCAAAGACAGTTCTATTTAAAGTGACTGCCAGTTATCAAACAAATCATTAAATATAATTACAACATCTCTTTATAGCTATCATTTACTGATGATGACATTTCCTTTTTAGATACATGTTTTGACAATTAATTCCCCTTTTTTGAAAATGACTGTACCAAAATTACCACTGTGTCCTTGCTCAAGGTGAATCAAAAGCAAATATCTTACTTTTTGTGTGCATGTATTATTTTTAGTGCCTATTGATGCTACTTATACTTTTTCTGTTCAGAGAAAAGTGACATTTAAGAGTATAATAGACTTATGTTAATATGTGTGTTTCTTATGCATGTCATTTATGCAATGAAATCTTAAATATGCATGCAGTATATATATATCACAAATTCAGAGTTTGAGAATAGAAGAAATGTAAGATAAAAATAAGAAAGTGGTGCATAGACAATTTATTGAGCTAAGGACTAGGGACACACAGTAATTAACATGCACTAAACTGGGTGAAGAACACATAGTAACAAATACAAGTATCTCTTAATCTGTTTCTGCAATCTGCTTCTATTCAGAAGTAGTGTGATAGAGATCAAGTGAGTATTAGCCTAAACATGCATTTTATATTTCTTAAAATGAATTTAATAAAACAATGCATTACAAACATATAATAAGTAGATCTAGCTGTCCATTGTGTTTTGAGTCACATACAATCAAATTAGAGGTTATGCCTCAATTTTTACTTACCTTGCTAAGTTTTTAAAATGTAATTTACTTCATGATTGCATCTAAATACTGCCACATTCTAATAAAACAATCAATAATAACAGGAACATTTTTAAAAGTTCTTATCAATTTAACTGTCCTAAACTGAAAGGGGGGTTTGGGGTTGTTTTATTATAGGGTCTTTAGCAGTGCTTTAAGTATTTTTAAGTGCAGGTATGTGAGGGCAACACCACAGACCCTGGCCACCAGTTATGACAGAAGATGAGAGGGTTCATAGCTTAAAGAAAAGAAACAAGAAGAAGTAGAGGCAGGGTCAAGGAAGAGCCAGTGCTGTTGTGGAGAGGAGGCAGGTAATCAGGAATGGGGCCCTGAGGAGATCGAGCAGACAGTGCTCATGGGGCCAGGTATCACTTGCAGTGTGTCCAAAGAGCAGGAGCCGCTCCAAATGGGTTCCTGCAGTGGACAAGGGATGATGGTGAGAGAAACTAACTAACAGGGCTTGCAAGGTTTTTAGAAAGGAGACACCAAGGCTCAGTGTTGGTGTTAAAGTAGAAGATCCTAACTGTGCTTTAACTTTTCAAGTTCATTGTATTTATTGCTTATTTATTTATTGATTTTAACCTCCACCAAGCAGTGTTTTTATCATAGATTATTTCTCAAGTTATTTATATATTATTGGATGGATTATGCATTACACTTTATTTGATTTTGAACACTGAATAACATCAGCGAACACTTTGTTATACCTTAATCTTTCTGTTTGGTATCCTCTTTTCCCAGTCCATCCTCGGTTTTATTTCTATTGATATCCCGAGTTCAGCCAAAATTATCTATCTATCTATCTATCTATCTATCTATCTATCTATCTATCTATCTATCTATCTATCTATCTATCTATCTATCTATCTATCTATCTATCTATCTATCTTTTGTATGCATTTGTCTTTGATGGGATTGCATTCTTGACACTATTCTGAAGAGACATGCAGTGCACTATATAAACTATGTACTATGTACAAATGATGATAAACCTAATTTAACAAACTTAAATGTTGTTCATACTGCTAACTTCTTTTTTTCAGAATAAAATTTCAGTACTGGCATGACAAGTGAAGCCATAAATTACAAACTGAAAAACATCCTCTCTGTTTTTGTTAGTTAGATCTGATTCCTTTTTTATGAGACTGAACAGTAACTGATACAGCACTGTGAGCTTCTGAGTAACGGATTTGAATATTCACAACAAAGGATTCAAAAAGTGTGCATTTAACTCGGCTCTATCACTGGAAATTATAACTTAATGCTCTGTATCCACTAAGCCTTGCTGAGTCTTTTCTAAGTCAGTATGCTAGGAATCACGTTAAGCTTTCCTTTTAGTTTCAAAGTACTAAAGTTGATGAAAAACAGAAAATTCTCTTTCTGTAATAGAGCTGGATTGGGATTTTTCTAGTTGAGTATGATAAAGCGATGAGGAGTTACTGCAGTTTATCAAAGAACCACTATATCAAGCATCCAACGTTTACATTCAAAACATCTGTAAATGTACCTGGTAACTGGTTTTAAAGCTGTTTATTTTTAGTAGCAATGCATTGAATTCTATATTTGCTGGCATGAGACTGCGAGTGATCAATGAGAATTGATTTATGGAAGCACACTTTTATGACCTGAAAGGTGTTAAGGTGTAAGGAAATATAAGGAAAAGTAAATGGAACCAATGATTGCAAAATAAATGTTTAATCCATACTGGACTGGGATTTGTGACATTCCAAGAAGAATGGATACATTCTGGTTGTCAGATTGATTAGATAAAAGGTATTGATGAGGACATTGTCTTCACAGAATTTGCAAACGGAAAGTGTTAATTGAGGAAAACCACTCACAGAGGGATGGATCCATAACAGTGTCCACATCAATACCTATGCATAAGTTGTAGACCTAAAAATGGATCAGTTTACTGCTGCTATCAGGCATGAATAGGCTCTGTTATGGAGGGACAAGTAAATGGACATAAACACAATCTTCTGTTTCCAAGATGTCTACATAGATAACAGTAGTATCCCACTTTGTCAACACCTAGGTTTGTTGAGTAAATGATCTCCATTTTCTTCCTACAAGAACAAGTATTAAACGTTTATTAGTAGGAGCTGATAAAAACCCAATGGAATACAGACCCTCAGTATTTCAAGAGGTAATAGAGAGACTGCCTGTGGTTACAGTAAGTTGAATAATTAAAAAGAGCAAAAAGACACAAGTCACCTGAGGAAGAAAAGCAGCATGTCAACCACTACACCACTACCACCTGGTAAAACTTCAAAGGACTCTGAACCCCATCCTATTGTATCTTTACCATACATCCCTAAAGTCAATAGACAGAAAAAGCTAATGAATAACAAAACAAAAATAACACCAAAAGTTCCAATGGCTCCATGGTAGGAGACTCAGTCAGTCCTTCTCCAAGCTGCTACATCCTAACATAGGGTCACGGGGGTCTTCTAGAGCAAATCCCAGCCAGCACAGGACACCAGCCCAACGCAGGGCTGGTAGGAGATTCCCAAGCTAAATTCAGGGGTGCCAGGTAAAGCAACAATAGATGCTGTCCAAATTGATTTGCTTTTTTGATAATCAGATGTATACTCTTCCTTCTGTTCTTGGATGCTACTATGCTGTAACCAAGAAAATATGGAAATTCTTGAGGGCAATCTCTGACATCTTTTTATCCTCAGTTAAAATATGCCGTCTTATTAACAACATATCTTAATAATCAATTGATTGGAATCAAGAGCCTAACCGAGTCACATCACAGATGACATGACATGAACTACAAACACCACCTCCTTTGTCAAGAAGGCAGCGCATTCTCTTTCTGAGATTGATGAGGAGAGTAAACCCTCAGTCCTCACAATATTCTACAGAGGTTCTATAGAGAACATCTTGACCAGCAGCCTCACAGTCTGGCATGGCAGCTGTACTCTTTCAGATCAGAAGTCTCTTCAGAGAGTGGTGATGACTGCAGAGGAAATCATCAGAAACACCCTCCCGTCTATACAAGATTTGTACTTGTCATGCTGCCTTAGGAGAGCTACTAAGATAGTGAAAGACCCCACCCACTCAGCCTATGGACTTTTCAAACATTTGCCCTCTGGCAAATGCTACTGCAAGACTGCCAGCCTCAGTAGGAGTTTCTTCCCTCAGACTACTCAACTCACACTAACAACAAACATGCTGACCTATTGGGGCTGTTAAATTCCTGAACACACATGCACACTGTTTGAACACTTATATTTGGAATCTCATATCTCCTAAAATGCTATTATGTCAGTGTATTTTGTCACTTGATCACTTTACAACCCAATGCGTCTATTGGATTATACATATATTCTGCCTGATAACGCTGTCTATTATGTCTGTCTGTTGCTGCATAATGTGCACTTGTCTTTATGTTTGTATGTTTTCATTGAGCATGGAGAAAGGCGATTTTGTTCAGCTGTGAACTCCTTATTGTATGGTTTGAATGAAAATAAATCCATCCATCCATTGATCCATGCAAATGAACACTTATATTTGGAATCTCATATCTCCTAAAATGCTATTATGTCAGTGTATTTTGTCACTTGATCACTTTACAACCCAATGCGTCTATTGGATTATACATATATTCTGCCTGATAACGCTGTCTATTATGTCTGTCTGTTGCTGCATAATGTGCACTTGTCTTTATGTTTGTATGTTTTCATTGAGCCTGGAGAAAGGCGATTTTGTTCAGCTGTGAACTCCTTATTGTATGGTTTGAATGACAATAAATCCATCCATCCATTGATCCATGCAAATGAATGACATTCAAAACATCTCTGTGATGTTCTGGAGAGAAGAGTAGTTGCATACTCCTTCTCTGTGCCTTTAGGGATGCTGATAATTAGTCACTTATTACATTGACCTCTATCCTCCTGACCTAGAAGAAGCTTTAAATTAAATGCTGAATTTTCTTTGTTCAAGGGTTTAATTTCATTGTAATGTAAGTTGTGTACCTATTTTTCAATACGGGATTGTTTTGATTTGATATTGGTAAATTCATCTGTCATACTGGCAAAGATAGCTTAGATATTGGCATTTTGTGCATTTGTTTGTTCCATAAGGAGATTCTTCATCATCTCCCAATACAATGATTCAGATTCAACTGAGGGTATGATAGTAAATTCAAGGAGCAATCCAAAGGCCACTGTTAAAGGTGTGTGCAGCTCTTATTAGCGAGGTAGGTGTGAAGCCAGTGGATTCCTGGACAGCAGAACAATTATTCCAAAGTGCTGGTCCCAGTCTCTCTAAATACATTGCTAAAATGGAGAGCTGCGTTACAAGGGTCTGATTAAATCTTTCCTCATGCCTGTTGATCTAAGGGTGCAGAGGAGTGGTGTAAGTCTTGTGGATACAGAGGAGCTGACATACCTCCTTCATTAGTTTGGACACTAAGTTTGGACCCTAGTCAATGTGCAGATCCTCAGGTGCACCAAAATAGCGGAACATCTCTTCAGTGAGCCTCCTAGCTCAGGTAATCATGTTGTGATCCTGGATCGTGTATGCCTCGGACTACTTTGTAAAATCGTCCATTGCCACAAGGACATAACAGTTCCAGGCATTTGTAGTTGGAAAGGGGCAGAGGATATCCACAGACACAGAAACAACGTCTCCGTGACAGGCCATCAGAACTATAGTGTCAACTTCTGGCTCTGTGCTTGATGAGAAAGTCACACTCTTGTAGTGCTTCTATACAACTTGCCACCTGACCATGTTGTGAAAAATTTTGTGTAAACCCATTTCCATGCTCACTTTGAGATGTAAACAAGCTAAACTTGTCGTAAAGCTATGAACATTTTCACGGCGGCCTTAAACCATGTGTATGCACTTTTATGCTCGGTTTAGCAAACAAGTGGCACCTCGCATCAAAGCAGCGCTACTGTTTCTGTGTGGTGTTTCTTTTTTTTTTAGATTCAGATCAAGTGGGCTTTATCAAATACAGCAAAATTAACTGCATATTGTTTACAAAGGAGCCAGGCAATTCAGAATCTGTATTTTTTCATATTTGTATTCAGTGTCATCTACTGTACATAGATGAAAAAAAAAATTTAAATGCAATACTTTTGCAAAATGGAAGTAAACTCAAATATCTTTTCAATTTAATCTGTTGAAAATCTATAAATATAAATGTAATATCATAATCTCAGTGCAACCACCATTTGTAGCTAAAATGCAACACCTCTACCCCACAATAATACTCAAAGCCCTTTTTCAGCTTTATGCCAAAAAAATAAATTGTGTTTTTAATATGATGAAGATTTTCATAATTTATAAGCAGCTTCTGCCACATTAGGGAATTTCCAGAATTTGAAGAATGCACCTGGTTTCACTGACTGGGGTCATTCTATCAGTGAAACTCATAATGCTTATCAACAATCAATACAGCACTAACCTTATTAAAGAATGTGGGGATGAAAACCTACTGTTCATACTGTATATGTTCCACTTCAACAAGCACAGAGCATGATTTTCATCATCCTTTTAGTGTAGTGTACAACGTAATCCAATTTAGGGACACAGGAAGCCAGAGTTGATATCTGCAGTCTATAATGAGAGGCCAGTATACTGCAGAGCCCACTCACTGAGCCCTGGCAAGTGTAGAGTTTCTAACAAACCTGTTCTGCACTTCTTTAGGATGTTGAAGGAAAAACAATATCCAGACAAAAATCCAGGCAGAGAGAGAGAAAGAATATTCAATCTCCCCACAGGCAATAACATGTTTTGATTTGAACCCAGCCCCCTGGACCTCTGAACCTACAACACTAACTACTTTGCCATAATTTTTGTTTTATATGGAGTTTACAGTTTTACATCTGGAGAATAGACAAATGAGATGACTTGATCAGTTTTAGTGTCATGGACTATTAGAGAGCCTTGTGATTTTAATTTTGCCTTTGCAGAATGCCCTGTGACCTCTGATGGATACAAGGTAAGGAAGCTCTTAGGGCTCCACTCCTAAATCGCTTTCCCATTGATTGTGGGAAATCTAAGGGTGGTACCTGGGTCTAAGAGATACCTGAAATCACCAGTCATGAAAAGATGTCTCAGTGTACAGAGGCAGTCATGTCTAAGGACACAAGTTGAGCAAGTATGGACACTGTCTTTGATAACTTGAAGCAGGTTGTGGTTGAAAAGCTTCTCCGCACTAGCAAAATTCTTCCAGAGCTTCCAAGTTGAGTTCACTACTGTTATGAGTGATAAAAAATAAATTACAGCCCAATTGAAAAAGATTTCATTTTAATTTCAAATGTGGGCCAAATTAATTGAAAGGAGTGGAAGAGTGGGAGTGGTGCCTCTGTAAACTAAATTTACAGTACTGAAAGTTAAGAATTCCAAAAATAATGTTGGGAATGTTTAAGAAAATTCTAAATATGGATATGCCAATAATTTCCTAAAAAAGATGTGGTTGGCTTTATTCAAATCCTATCTTAACTTCTTACATGTTATTTTGAGGTTCTACAGGATCTATGTTCAAGGCACCATTAATATAAAATTTTTGTAACTTTGTCACTCATAATAGTTTCTTTCAAGAGGTGCAAAAGTCTCCAAAACTATGCTTTGTAGGTCACTGAATATTTATTTCTTGAATTTAGTTAAACTACTGCCAAAGTCAAGAATGGTATGATTCGGGTGATGAAAAGAGATCATTGGGTGAATCTGTTACAGCTCGTACTGTATCTGGTTTGTTTAAAGATCTCATATACATCCAGACTTTGATGATCCACAACAAGGTCTAGTGGCAATGGACATTTCCATGCTAATGGCATGTTTCTTCTCTAAGAACTGTTCTTCCACTTACCAGACCCATAAACTGCAAAGTTTTTAGCGTTCTATTGGAAGAGAAGCTTTTGCTTTGAAATTAATTATGTTTTACTTTTTCATTGAGTATAAGATTATGGGGTGGGTAGTTAGTTTCTATTTCTTTTAGTTTTTATGTAGTTATGGGTGGCCCTTTATTGCTACGTTTGCCTGATGGGTCTGCTGCCTGTAGTCATGTATTCTTTGAATGGGAGGGTGAGTTCTGTGACTGTGGAGGTTTAGTTTTAATTTGTATTGTCCTGTTCATATGGGTAATAACATGCACTGTGTGAAAGGGTAGTGGGGAGATTTTCAGGGAACTATTAATTAATGAGTTAGTTGGGAATGAGGATTGATGAGGAGTCCTGTAAGCTACTTTGGTTGTGTGTGTTTCCAGGGAGGAGCTGCAAGAATGTCCTGGTGTTTCCTTCCATTTTAGTTTTCCTCTTCCTGTTTTATCTTTTAGTTTCTGCTCTTTTCAGTGGTCATGGCTAATCTATCAATCACTTCTTAAAACTTTCTAGGATTCACAGTAACGCCAAGTGAGAAAGTAGCCTTAATGATAGGTGGTGTAGGAGTGTCAACATTGCATTTATGCTCAGGAACATAAGCTTAAAGCATATATATCAAAAGGTATTTACATAATATACAGTATAAACACTAAATATTTATGTAATGCAATATATACAAAATGCATGAAACCGTGTATGTTTATATAAGACACAATGGGCCGGTTTCCCGTACGGGGATTAAGCCTAGTCGTAGACTAAATGTCATTTTAAACCTGGATTTATTGAAGTAGCTTTCTCACACATGGATTACAATAGTCTCAGACTTGCACTAGTCTTGACTTAAACAATTGGATTTCTAGAAGTAGAATTAGACCTAATCCAGATCTAAATTAAGTCTTAAATTAAACCTGGTCAGAAGCAGGTTTAACCTCAGATTAAAAACTGCTTGCCTCAAGGCTCACGTCCACAGTAGCAAAAAATGGATTACCTTGACTATTTCAATGACAGTAAGAGACCACCACCAAGACCAGAAAGAAGGTTGCTAAAAGACAGGAGCAACCCACTAAATGATTTTGATGATTTACATTTTCTTGACCGTTTCCGTATGTCAAAGGAAAATGCAACAGAAATAATTGGTTTGCTGCAGCCCAAGCTTACAGGTGACTTAGTCAGAGGCACCCCTATTTCTCCTGCCTTACAAATATTATTTACCTTAAGGTTTTTGGCATGTGGAACCTACCATCGGGAAACTGGGGATTTGTGTGGTGTAGGTGAATCAACAGTGTGCAAAATAGTACACAAAGTCTGCAGTGCTATATGTGAACTGAAAAAGGATTTCATCAAGTTCCCAAATGCTGCTGAACAGGCCACCTGCAAGGTAGATTTCTATGAATATGGGAACTTCCCTGGAGTCATTGGTTGTATCGATGGCTGCCACATTCCCATCAAGTGTCCCTCTACAGCAGATGCTGAGGAATTCAGAAATCGTAAAAACTGGTTTTCAATAAATGTACAAGGAGTGTGCACTCCCACTATGCAGTTCTCCAATATTGTTGCACGCTGGAAAGGTTCAACTCATGACTCAAGGATTTTCTACAACTCCTCTTTATATACTCAGTTTGAAGCAAGACAACACTCTGGAATTCTACTTGGTGACAGTGGGTATGCGCAGACAAACTTCTTGTTCACCTCTTATCCCCATCCAGTCAGACCAGAGCAACAGCGCTATAACCAAGCTCACATTCTCACCAGAGGGCTAATAGAGCATGTTTGATGTATGGAAGAATCGTTTCCAGTGTCTCCGAAATACACTGCGGTTTGAACCTAGGAGGTGCTGCATTGTTATTATTGCAACAGCAGTGCTTCATAATTTTCTTAAACGGTGCGGCTGCCCAGACCCTGATATTGAAGATGATGATGACCAACATGTCCCCATCCCTGAGCTAGCCAATGACAGAAATGGACTTGCTTACAGAGATGCTTTTGCTTTGCAGCACTTCTCATAAATGTGCCTTGAATGATACATAAATGATTGGCATAGACAGGTAAAAACTTTCAGGAAATGTTTTTTATTTAACTGAGGTTTGGTTCCAAAGACAATTGACACTGCTGCTGCTTCATCTCTCTCTCTTTCATAGACAACTCAAGATGAAGAATTTTCATTTTGACTTCATGTTCTTCTTTTAAATATTTTAATTTACATTCATGGAACTCTATGGCAAGTTTCTCATGAATGGTCATCCTTTTCCCTCTTGACCTGCTGCCTGGATTAGAGACTGCTGGATGCTGACTAATGCTACCGCAGGAGACTGGATGCTGCTGCATGTTGGTGCTGGCTGCTGATGGATTCATTTGAGCCTCTTGACTGTTCCCTGCGCCCCCCAAGTCCTGGGTGAAGATCAGGTCATCTTTGTATGGAAGAAAAAATCTAGTATTACATTTGACTTCAACAATAAAGGTCATTACGTCATTTTTGTTACAAGACATGACTTGCATTTAATTACTGTATGTTGGATGGGATAACACATGTTACTGTAAATGAGACATGTCCTATCAAATGAGTCTTTGAAAGATTCCTCACCTGAACTGTCCAAATGGTCATCATCTGGAATACCTTCCAGGGGTTGCTGACTTTCAATAATCCCAGCCAACAAGTCCCCCAACTCCTCTGTGTCTGGTGGAACTGGAAGTCCCCCACCTGTCTTGAAACACTCTTGACGCGTAGCAGCAGTTGTTTTTTTCAGGTTTATTGTTATGTTTTTCCACAGGACCTTTACAAGATAATATACACTCTGAAGTTGGAGTTCTACATAATATTGTTTTCTTTTTACATTTCATTGATGAAAACATTTATAATTTACTGATTTGTCAGAATGGGGCAGCAATAAATCATACCTGAACTTGTTGGAGTGTCCGCTTGGTTACTTTTTCATTTGAGTTGAATTCATTCAATATGGAAATCCATGCTTTCTTCTTCTTGTTTTCTGTACCTGAATCATGCTGTTTGTTTTCAATTACAGGATAGTTTGATAAAATTTGTTTAAAAGGGTCTTCTCAAATTCACTGAAGTTTTTTGAGCGTTTTCTTTTGTCTTTATCCATTTTTTGGTTAAGTGTAATGACTCCTGTTCCACACACTCCTTAAGACTAATGAATTACAAGTATTCCATACCAGGTTTTTATAGCAACCTCTCCTTAGCCACATGTGCATGCCATTAATCTAATCGGGTTTCCAAAAGATGATCTCACTTGTCCTTGATTACCTTAATCTGAGACTCTGTAGTCTAGAACTAGTTAATCCAAACTTAAGCAACATCTCAGAAAGTCAGTTGTTTAGTGTGGATTAATTTAAGTAGAATTAGCCTAGTCCTGGTTTATTTTAAGCCCTTAACGGGAAACTGGGCCAATAAGTCCAAAAATAGAGTTAAGAAAATAAAATAAAAAAAGCTTGAAAACCAACAACAACAAAAAATAAATAAAAAATAAATTTGAACCAGGATAATAGCTCTTCCTGAACTTCCTTGCAGCAAATCTCTCATCTTTAGAAGAAGGTCACTCTTGCGTGGTCTATAATCTTTTAACCATTCTCTTTGATTTAAATACCTCAACAAAAAGCAGAATATGAGGTCCACCGTATAGGGTCTCATTTTTATGTACCTGAAGTCAAGCCTAGTACATTATTACCTTTAATGTAATAGAAATGTGAAGTCTTTGCATCTATTACCTCTGTTAACAATAAATCAGGAAATCGTATTAACACCCTGAGAAATAAATAAACATTTTTACAAGCTTTGAGTTATTTTCTGGCAACCCAATTTCTTCCCTCTCTGAAATTAATTTCTTTTTAAATACACTGTCCTTCCCCATGATACTGTATCTGCCTGAGGAAATTATCGCAACGAAATACCCAAATGGCCTATCAGAACTTAAGAAAGCAGTGAATTCCTTGAATCTTAGGAAATCCCCAGGTCCTGAAAGCTTACCTCCTCAGCTCCTTTTGTTTTTTTAGCAAACAGTTACCTAGTTCTGTTTATTTCAATTGCTGGAGTCTGCTCTGTCTCTCTTCCTCTAAATCGAACCCTTTAGTTAATGCAGCCATGATTATTCTCCCTTTAAAACAAGAAAAAGATGTATGTGACTGTTTATTCGCCAATTTTCTTAATGAACTGTGATATAAAACTGTTGGTTAAACTCGTCTTATACTGCAGCTGGTTATTCATACATTAATTCATCCTGATTTCATGTCTGTTGTTGCACTTAATATGGAGAATGTTTTTGATCACAAGCATGGGAATTTTTTTCTTGGTAAGTTTTACGCTTAATGGGTTTTTGTGAATGATACATTATAATGACCAAGACACTATAATATTTCACCATGGCAGTAACTCTCAAACCTTCCAGATTGAAAAATATGCCAGGATTGTTCCCCATCCCCTTAATATTGCATTTGAACTCCTTGCCAGTGCTCTTCACATACTTGAAGCAGTTATGCTTATTGTTTCGCACAACACCAATCATAAAAGTTCACTCTATGTGGACAATATTTTGCTATTTCTTGGAAATGCTCCCTCTGATGTCCCTCTCATCCTAAGTTTGTTCATTTCTTTTGAGACCTTGCCTTGCTATACATTTAATTGTAAATCCTTTCTCCTTCCTCTTAACTCTTTATGAGTGTTGTGATGTGGGATTTTGCATATAACTTGATAAATGTTTTGTATGCCTTTATTTATAATTTAGGCAAACCAATGTAATTTAGAGGTATTCATGTTTGCTCCCAAACCCCCCATCCCCCCCCCCATTTTACGACTGTCTCTTTGTAATTTTATGACAGGATTTGGGGGGATGTCTTAAACCAGTTTTCCCCCACACAAAGTCAGGTTAGCTTAACATATGGTCTTGGGGGGTTGAGGTGTTAAAATGTACTATTTCTCCCATTGGTCTGAGATATGGCTGTTAGGAATTGGCTTGTCTCAGAGGCCTTTAAGTACCATGATGTCCTATTGGTTCTAGGAATTGGAGAGAACATCTATAAATGTACTTGCTCAACCACATTCTCTCTCTGACCCACATATGATGAAGAAGCATCTCTCTTGCTAACCTGTGATGATGAAGACAACACAATGAAGAGCACAGCTCAGCAGCCATATTGAACAGACATGTGGCTGAAAGCTGAGCACCAACGATGCCTTAACTAGAGACATTTTAAGTAACTGCAAGTCTGTGTGCCACCTGAATTACACATCACCATTTGATCAGGTTGTATGGTTGCCAATATTCAAATGTACTTTGCATTTTGTTATTATTTATGAATATTATCAGTAATACATTACTTTATGTGTAACTTAACACCTGCTTGTCTTTTTACTACATCTAATTGCCTGAGGTTATAGATATAGAAGGGAAGGTGGGGATAGGTTCTATACAGTAGTAAGTCTGTGAGATTAGGCATTCTAAGGCTACATATTAATAATACAATAGGGGAAAGTAGAGGAATATATATTACTCTACCAAGATAAAACAATGCCATCAATACATTTCCCCATGGCATACTTCTCTGATAGGTTTGTTTAAATACTTAGACACTAACATCTCTCATTTGTTTCAGAACACTGTAATCTTTAGGTATAATGCTATCCTTAAGAGGAATCAAGGAATACACCTCTTCACAATCCTTTCTTCCTCAATCATGTTGTTTTGTTTGGACAATTATTTTTATTAAAAAATTATATTCACACACTTTAATTTTGTTGGTGCCATGTTCCTTCTGTCTCTCCTTATAACATACTGATCAGAAATTATCTCTCTTTTCTATGTCCTTCTTTGCACTGGCAAGAGACCTTCCATTAAGGACTCTATTAAAAATCGGGTTACGCAGAAGGTGGGGGGTTGGGGGAATCCTTTTCTGATTTAAAACTATACATTTGGCATTCACTGTCATGCCTGTATGAATTTGTTTAAATCCACCCCTAAACCTACTATCCAGTTTCTTACTGATCTTAACATGGTCTAACCCAGATACTATACATCTCTGTACTTCCATACATCTTACTGAAAATAAAATTGTGCTCTTGTAATTTAAGTTAACTTTGTTTTCTATTCTCTCCAGGTTTGTCAAAAGGTGAAGAATCACCTTGGCTCTCCTTCTGTCTAGCACTCTCTGTTTACCCCCCTGTGTTCTATAATGATACTCTCCACATTTGTGACAAAATGATCATTTTTTCCACCCAAAGCAGACAGAAGATTTATTAGACTTGGTGACATATATAATAACTCCAGGCTTGCAATGTTTTAGTCACTGAGGTCTAGGTTTTCTGTTCACTCTTCATTGTTCTTTTTCTACACCCAGCTCTGCTTTAAGCTTAGGGTAAATGGTGTATGGTTACCCTTCCCACTTCTCTCAGATCAGCTCTATTACTTTTCATGCTTATTTATTGTCTCAAAGTGTAAAAAAAAGTGGCATTGTTATATGCAACAGTATAGAATGCATCGGCTAGACCTCTACCAGGAGATTTCATCAGGCAGCGTGACCACCCTTTTCCCTCCCTTCCCTATAGAAAATAATCCTCAATCTCTGAATCTTCTACAATTCCAAATTATTAAGATGTTCAATTCAAATCTGATGTCAATTTTACTTAACCTCTTAGCTATGTGCTTGGTCTCTGATTCCATTTGTCATTTTTGTTCCTTAAATGTTTCTGGCACATTTATTCATATATTCTTTTTCTTTTGGTAGACAATCTATATCAAGGTATCTTCTATTCTTCCCCTTAAAATTCCATTTCTTTCTCACATATTCCTCATCCTGGATTTCACTGTTCATTCCTTCACTTTTGTGCACCGGAAACTATTTTCCTTGGGAACAAGTGATGCAAAATTAATCCTAGCTTAGAAATCTTCCAGTTCTCTTTCTTTAATTTCTGGAAATACTCCCTCTTTAAACTAATTACACTTGAACATTTACTAGTGCAGATCAGTGTTCATCTGGCTCCAACACAGAGAGCTGCAGTTTGGTTAGGAGCTGGCTGGTCAATGGTTGGCATCGCATTTCTAATCTCAACTCTTAACTTGCTTGTCTGATGTATCTTTTTGATCTGGGGCTTCAAGAGTCTGCTATACCTCTCCTCCTAGTCTGCACACAAAACAAGGGTTTTTAATTCTCAAGGGATGGAAGGAAGAAGGACACTTTTTTTTTATTCTTACACTACATTCTCATGTTTGCAATGTTAGATTTATGTTGATGTCTGTTATTTAAATTTAATAATTTAATCACAAAAAATTTCACCATCCTGTCGTTAGTTAAATCAATTTCAAGAAACTATGCTTTAAGCATTTTCTGCCATCACACGATAGACAATAGAAAATATTCTGCGCTAACTATAATTTCTGCAAGGTACAAGGATACTGTTTCAACTGCTTCTTCACAGTTGCAAAATACAAGCCTTTTTAAAAAGAATTTTTAGCAACGCTGTGTTTTCAGATAGCAACATTTGCCACTATTTCTAGGGATTTGAGGTAGATTGGAAAAGACAGATAAAATATATCAGTGTATGTTATCTGTGAAAAACAAATTGTATCAATAGTGCTTCTATTGATCATGTTTCAAAGTCTTTTACAGCTTTTTGTCTGTTACAGCATTACGTTCTAAATGTTTCATGCTAAACAATGAACTTGTCATGACGTTGCCCCAGTACTTTCATAAGGACTTTATTATTTTGAACTTGTCCAATATGATGAATATGCATTATTGCAATGAGTCTTGAACAGTTATTTACTCATTAATGCACTTTATAAATGAATGAGTTAATTCTATTTTGATGCATACAAGTAAAATGTATTATGAAGTATTTATTTATAGTATGTATTTTTAGTTTATAATTTTAATGATCATTCTGAAGTACCTGAAATAATCTATTTATTCTAAAAAATCATTTAATGTTAATTTTGTATGTTTTTTTTTAATTGCAATTATATATTAAAATATTCCTTTTCCATAACCAGAATATTCAAAATAATCAACGTCAGATAAAGGGCCTGTTTTTAATGCATTCGAAAGTGGGGTTTGAATATAAATAAATATCATAAAAGTATCTGGGTTAATTGAAAAGGCCGCCAATCACTTCCAGACTGAATGTAAAAAAATAAATTAGATTGGCACATTGCAAGAACCTGCTGGAGGCATTTCTGTCATAAGTCAATCCATTATTTCTTGGTGTCTCTGGTGACAGCTGTATTATGAAGAGAGGAAAATGGATTTGCTCCCTTAGGACTTACAAGAAGCACGGCCGGAGTCTTTATGGAATTTGTGGACTTACAGGCCTCCTTCAAGCAATTCATCATGCTTATTCAGGAAATAAAATTGTTTTTGGAAACAAAATGTTTTTATTAGATAAGGAAGCTGGTTTCTTGTGAGATTCACCATAAAATTAAAACTTGACATTAAATAAAACTATCCGTAGTATAACTCTGCTGAATTTAGCCATATCAGTCATCTTTCATAAATTAGAATCATATTTTTGAAAAATATTTAAACATATCACACAACTTTGTAATTATGTGTAAACGATTTGCATCAAAATGCATTATTTTTTTCCTAATTTGTACTTACAGCAGAAAATGCTCAATACACATCTACAAAGGGTTTCATGTAACACATCTGTGTTTGTTATAATAAAAAGTAAAATAAAAAAATATTCTGCAAAAATAGAGCCAAGAACTGTATATATATATATACAGTATATATATATATATATATATATATATATATATATATATATATATATATACACACACACACATTTTTTTTTCTTTTTTCTGTCTGTGTACTAGTTCTTTCAGCTACAATTTGAAATTAAATAAATGGAACTCTGTAGGTGTTAAATTTGAGATTTAGATAACACTTGTGGATTTAAGTAAACCACCAAAGTATTAATGTTTCAACATTGTATTAGTGTAGTGTTGTATTCACCATCCCAAGACAGTGATAAAAACTCCACATAGTGTTGTTAGGTACATTTTGACATGGTCATTAAAAAGAAAAATATTTTTAGTGTTGGCAACACTATATGAATTTGTTTGAAGAAAGTTAAAAAACATATATCTGGTTAATGTACAAATACAGTCAAACTAAAAGGAAATGCTTCGACATGAAGATTAAAATGTTTTCTTTTTTGTCATATTTAAAGTTTAACTTTGTTTTTATGAAAATATAGTCATTTACACTATTACATACTTAAATCTTCAATTGTAACTGCAAGATAAATTTAATGTTTACAACAAGTTGTGTAACAAAAAAAATGATCATTGAAATTGTTATTAAGCTCAGTTCACAACAAAACATTTCAGCTAATCAATCTCAGAATTATATGCAATTTTAAGTTTGGTATTCACTATGTTATATTTAAGATGATCTTGTTTGTTATCACCAAACCCTTCTGAAGTCAAAACATACAAAAACAACTAGATACAATGCAGACTCTTTTAAGTCAAGTGAAAGGAAAACAAAGTTACCAGGTCAAATTCTTAAATGGTGTAAATGTTCTTCTGATTCCCATGTAACATCTGTAAATCAAATGATTTAAGATATTGGTTCTGTTGACAGGGCACTGTCACCCATTTCTCTTTTTTCAGTAACACAGAACAAAGAGTTGTGTTCATCAGCAAACGTTTAAAGCTCTAATGCCAGAAAAACATTTGACCCCTTTCTATATAATATGTCACTTATTTTGTATTACACTTAATATGAAATTACAACAACATAATACACAATTCATTGTCATTTAACGCAAGGATTAAGTGATACTTCATTGTAAAGGTCAGACTATATATACAGTATATATTGTCACAGGTGTCTGGGGGGGGCGACCCATCCAAGACGCCCCAGAGGACTGGAGGAGGGCTTATGCCTCCCCCTGACCACGTGGGGGCGACCGCCCTGGTGACTATGGGGACCATTGGTACAGAGCTTTGAAGCTCAACCTGTAGGGGCCCGTGGTCACCGCCAGGGGGCTCCCCAATGCCTATGGAGCCCTGGACCTCAGCACTTTCACCACACCCGGAAGTGCTGGGGGAAGAGGATCGGGGACACCCAGAGTGCTGCCAGGTGCACAGCCAGCACTTCCGCCACAGTGGGGAATGCCGGTGGAAGAGTGTCAGGAGGCACCTGGAGCACATCTGGGTGATTACAAAAGAGGCCGCCTCCCTCCATTCAGGGGCTGGAGTCGGGTGGAAGAGGACAAAGCTTGGAGGAGAGGAGTGGAGGTGGACCTGAAGAGGCAAAGACATTGCATTGAGGGCCTGGACTGAGGGTGATTGGTGCTGCGGCACTGGGTTTGTGTGTGCTTCATACTTGTATATAAGTGTAAATAAATGTGTGTGGGTGATAAAATCATGTCTACCTCTCTTTGTCCTCTCTGTGTCCGGGCTGCTTACCACAAAATATATACTGTATATATAGTCATAAAAAAACAGACACAAGAGTCATAAAAAGGTTTGGGGCAGCCATCCATATAATATTCCCTGGCTGCAAATGTTTAAATTGCTAGCACTGATGTGCTCAGAACAGGGTCCAAAACAGAACTGATTAGGTTTGTCAAATATGGAGGCTTTAAAGGCCAGAAAAGGAAGTGAAGTCATTGAGGGCAGAAGGGTCCTCTTCCATAGGTTCAGACCCGGACATGACGTCATCAAAAGGGCCGGAACAGGAAGTCTCTTCGGTCATGGGTTCTTCTCCGGAAGTGACGTCACTAGGGCCAGGTGGAATTTCCCGTGAAAAGTCAGCAGGAAAGTGAGAAAAAAGGTCAGTGCACTCCACAACCCCCTGGTCTGGGGTGGAATTGCTCTCATTTAGACCCTTTAGCTGCCTCCCATGCGCACATGTGTGACTATATATATATATATATATATATATATATTTTTTTTTAACCAACTCACAGTTGTCCATTAGTTTTAAAAACAGTGTTCTAACTGGTCCACTTTTAATTCCTTTGATGTTTTTTAATTTCCTGTAGTATGCCACAGCTAACCAGTGTTTTTGGATATAGACTTTTTCAGGTTTTTGAAATTCTTAACACTGTTGTAGAGCACATTATATTCAGCTTCAAATCTCTTGGTCCATATATGGACTAAAGCATCCATTTTATGTGTATGGTCAGCACAATAGATAAATAAATGATGCATCGTAAATAGGTTTGGAACAGGATACACATATATAACAAACTCTGATGTTTCTGATGAGATGCTCAAGGTATATAATAATTTGTTGATACATCTGGGGCCTCCTGCATAAACAGTGTGTACGCACAGAAATGTTGCGTAAGAATGTTTCCACATTCAAATCGCGATGTATAAAACCTACACTTGGCGTAAAGCCACGCACTTTTCCACAGTACCTCATACTATGTCGTACGCAAGTTCTCTGCTCGGTTTTGCAGACTGGCGGCACCCAGCGTCAAAGCAGTGCTACTTTTCCTGTGTGGTTACTCTTTATTTTCCTGATGCGGCTTTATAATACACTGAAACTAACCGCATATTGTTTATTAGTGTAATGCATCTGATTGTAATTAACTTGTACCAATATAATGGTCCAGGGAATAGCCATAGTATTCCAAATACCATAACTGCTTTAGCGTTGTTACTCTCACTGCACCTTCTTCTTCTTCTTCTTTCAGCTGCTCCCGTTAGGAGCTGCCACAGTGGATCATCTTTTTCCATATTACTCTTACTGCACCACTCGGAGTATTTATATCACTGTATCTGAGTGGGGAATCACAGCAGCAGCTGATCGGAAAGAGTATACAGTATCAAGCACACACTATCTCAGCCACGGCAAAATGTTTCAAAGCCTTTCCTGTACGGACCTAGCGGTTCAGAAACAGTTTCATCCCAAGAACTTTAAACGCACTCAATCAAGTGCTCCTTGTAGAACTGTTTGTACTTATAAGTGCAATCGTACCACTGTAAACTTGCACTACAGTTATTGTTATATATAGTTATATATGTTTATTATATTATACAGATAAAACTTTAACTTCATTTAAATAATCTATATTCTTCACTGAGACTGGAGTGAAGGATAGAATAATTAAACATGTACTATGAAGATATTTCCATGTTCCTTAAACATTTTGAAGAATCGGCGCTCTAAGCTTACAGATGGCTTAACGTCTATTACAGAGCTGATTGCGTGGCGATCGGTTACTTGGAGAAAGAAAAGCAAGGACTGCAGGGGCGGCCACGCCAATATATATCAAATATAAAACAGAAAGAGAAAATAACGACACAGCTAAAAATGCAGCACCAAATTTCAACAAAAGTTAAATGCTTGTGTCATGAGCAGTGTCCGCAACAGACGTGGCCATCCACCGTGCATAAGATACCATATTGACATTGGCGGGCGAAGGGGCCACCGATTCTTTCTCTGCCCAGAACTGCCACAAGCCTAGAGGCGCCCATGAGTACTGCTGCAATAAATAATTTCATCGAAGGTCGCGCACCGTGAAACCCATGTTTAATAACGTGCTTTAACTCCTATCATGATAAAATGATATCACGTATACATCTCAGTATTTCAGTTATTCAGAGAGCTGTAATATCACGAATGTAATGGATTCTGTGTCCAGTCGGAGGAAGAGAACCGGTTTAAGAAGCAAGTAGTGATTCACACACATAAAGCACATAGAAGATCACATAGAAAACAAAGCATTTAATGTGCTACTTTAATTACGATGTGATTTGAGAAACTGGTTAATTAAACGATTTTAAGATGAAGTTTATGATTTTCTACTTTAATGACAAAATAAACAACATAATTAAAGTGGAAATTTCGAGACTGAAGTTGATATTTCGTGCTTTTTCCCCACTATGTGCCTTTTTTTTCTCTGTACCCTAATAAGCTTTCATATGACACTCAGACAGTGGGCTACGACTCGTCTTTTCACGGCGACTTTGATATTTGACAACTTCTTTTTTATTTCCGGCACTGTGCAACTTTTTGAGCGTGAGCTTTCAAGTTTCTCAAACACGCTATGTCAGTCGATCAGCTTCCTTTTGTTGATTATACCACGGTTTTAATAAACAAATAGTATGTTTTTCCTTTGCCTCCACTTGGTATTCGCTGAAATTCTTATATTTTCCCACGTGCTTTTCCCATTGTCTTTTCACAGAAGGCTTAGCTTAAGGGCGATTTATATTGATTTGCATATTCAAGGAGGCGTAATTCTAGGAGTTGGGGTGGGACAGAAGGTGCGTGCACGAGCGTTACTTTTCACGCTGACTGGGATTTATGGAGCAGAAGAATGCGGAAGTTGGAGTACGCACAGATTCCTGCATCTGGATTTTTCTGTGCGTAAGCACATTTCGGCTTTTGTGCTTACGTCATATTATAGTGTGAATTCTACGCACGGCGTTATGCTTGAGGCCCCTGGAGAGAACACAATGTTAATGTTCAGCAATGGAAGCATAATTTGCTAATTCGTGTTCACAGCAAATATAATATCTCAAAAAAATAACAAATATGTTTAAAGCTAGACACAGAGTTTGCACTGAAGCTAATAACTTAACCTACTGAAAATTATTGTGCGATTTTTTTCTGCCACAGTTAAGATCATGACTTCAACAGAGCAAGTTCTTCTTTGTTATGCATGCTTGGCCCCTACATTGATTTCATACTGACCCACATCCTCTGGCATGCCATGCATAATGTAAAACTCAAATATGTCAGATACATTGAAATGACCAGTATGTTCAAAATTCTGCTTCTCTCGTCATTGTCATTTCTTCAGAATTTTGAACAAAGTAGCTGTTGCTCATTCAACAACTGAATACATAAATAAGGCAAGAGTCATCTCAGTTAAAGCTGACAGAATCAGATGTTTGCCCATAAAGCAGACTCTGCCTAAACAAGATGCAGTAAATGGCTTCTTGAACCCCAGGATCCTGTGTAACATTAAGTTAACTACAACTAATTTGGACAATAATGAGAAAATGATACTACCAATGCAGTACTCTCCAAAATGTATATAAGTTCTACAAACATCTTTCAAATTCTGTCATTGCTATTCATTTTCAAAATGAAAAATAAATAAATCCAAAGACTAGTCAAGCAGCATGGTGGTGCAGTGGTAATTGCCACTGTGACATCACAAAACTGTAGCAGCCATGTGCACAACTTTCACGCATGTCTTACTGCAAGAATATTGCTGATGTGACCATTGCTGAGTCCCAAGCACATCATGTAGTAAATAAAAAGCCATGTCAGTGACAAAGGTGTGCTAACATCATCCACTGAAGCACCTGACAGTGCTGTGCAAAATTTTTACCCATTTCTAATTTCACTTGTTTCTTGAACTTGCAGTCTTTTCAAACCCCATGGCTGTTTCATTGTTGTGCGTCCAGAGATACTCTTCTGCATAACTCAGTTGTAACAAGTGGTTAGTTGAGTTACTGTTGCCTTTCTATCGGCACAAAACAGCTGGAAATTCTCGTCTGACCACTGGCATCAACAAGGCATTTTTGCCCAGAGAACTGACGCTCATTGGATATTTTCTCTTTTTTGGACCATTCTCTGTAAACCCTAGAGATGGTTGTGCGTGAAAATCCCAGTAGACCTGCAGTTTCTGAAATACGCAGATCAGCCCATATGGCACCCACAAACATGTAACGTTCAAAGTCACTTAATGAGACTCCATCTCCATTCTGATGCTTGGTTTGATGTTCAGCAGGTCATCTTGAAAATGTATACATGTCTAAATGCATTGAATTGCTACCATGTGATTTGCTGATTAGATATTTGCATTCACAAGCAGCTGAACAGGTTTACCTAATAAAGTGGCCAGTGAGTGTTTATATGCAGTTATTATATTTCTGTAATCCTGGTAGCACTGCTGCCTCACAGTTAGGAGACCGGGGTTCGCTTCCCGGGTCCTCCTTGAGTGGAGTTTGCATGTTCCCCTTGTGTCTGCGTGGGTTTCCTCCGGGCGCTCCGGTTTCCTCCCACAGTCCAAAGACATGCCAATTAGGTGGATTGGCAATTCTAAGTTGGTGTTTGTGTGTGTCCTGTGGTGGGTTGGCACCCTGCCCAGGATTGGCTCCAGCAGACCCCTGTGTTCAGATTCAGCGGGTTGGAAAATGGATGGATGCATCTTAAAATTAAGTGTGCTTCAGTTAACTTAATAGAAGTCTAAAGGCTGGAGATATACCTCCTACAACAGATAAAAAGAAGGTAAATAAAGTAGGAGCCAATCTTTTAATAAAATGCCAGCATTGCCAAAGGCAAAACTATAATTTATTAACCCAGCTAAATCTCTTCCATATTCCTACACCTCCCTGGCAGTCTGTCCTTATCATCAGACTTATCTTTAGAGCCCTAAAAAATTGTACTATATATAAGGACTCTACCAATTTACTAATTACGTATCAATTGATTAAGTTTTGTTACTATTATTTGATTGTTATTCATAGCTAATCTGAATTTGTTTTTCTTTTCTTTCATCTATTTATTTGACACTTTAACACTAGAATTACCAGAGCCTACGAAAAAACTCGTAATTCCGTCCCACATTAAACTGCTTCTTAAATCCCTTCACACCTCTCCGCCAGCGCACTTTGTTCTCTAAATGTGCTGATAAAGAGAAACTAGGAGCAGCCGGCTATTCCATCCCCCCACCAATTTAGAACGTGCACGAACTTCTCTCAGCTCATGCCTTGATTGAGTATCTGGGAGTGAAGTGGAGTTTTAGAGTGGAAATAATAGATCGTTGTTTGGAACACACGCATTCCATGTCTGTTCCGTTTCTACAGTAATCTGTGTCAACACATTGTTAAAACAGAAATGTTTTTTATATTCTAGTAGTAGATGACAAAATGTAGGCATAAACTATATAATGTATGAAGCCTGAAGTCCAAATAGCAAAGAAACATTTTCACAAGAATAACACAATTACACTTTTATTCAAACATATAACTGCAGAAACAAAAAGCCGCCTTAACATGCGACATTGACGCCAGTTTACTGTAATTGACTCTGTGGTTTAATAGACTCAGGCACCGCTTGGGAATCAAGGGGTCACGGGTTCGATCCTGCACCCCTCCGTTTTGAGAAATAAACTGCTCTTATTCTTACTGTTTTAGAATAAAAGCATACATTTGATTTCAGTCTGTAACAGCCGGTGCAATTTATGATCCTTGTAAAGGTTAGCTTTTTTTTTTTTTATTCACTTTTCATTCTCTCAGTCGCATTCAGAATCAATCCATACAACCCCATCTGACACGGCTGTTTTCACTAAAGGCGCTATAGCTCTGCAGTGTACCACGATGCATACTAACCCCCCGGTTCTGACACACAAACGCTGGCGAAGCTGCCTTCTTCGTATCTCACCGTCACTTGCTTTTCTTTTTATTCAGTTTTATTCAGTGTTCCTGCCAGTCCCCGCATGTTGCTGTATGCTTTTTCTTTTGTACTTTGTACAGGACATGCAGAGGAGAGAATGGTAAAGACCAGTAACTTCGGCGCTATATGCAATCATCAGACACTCCCCATCTGCCCGTGTCGTTCAAACACAGGAACATATATTGGTGTAAAAGTATAACAAAAGTGCACTTTTATTCAAGTGCACTTTTCCATCGCCTTTTCCTGTAAGAAGCAGTGTACACACTTCTCTCTATGCTGTGGTTTCTATTACACTCCTGAAAGAAAGAGACAATACATATGAACATATCCAGCATACAGCAACATGCGGGGACTGGCAGGAACACTCAATAAAACTGAATAAAAAGAAAATCAAGTGACGGTGAGATACGAAGAAGGCAGCTTCGCCAGCGTCTGTGTGTCAGAACCAGGCGTTAGTATGCATCGTGGTACAACGCAGTGCTATAGCGCGTCTGTATTCTGTTTCTTTTGTACTCCGGGCATACAGAGGAGAGAATAGTAAGGAGCAGTAAGTTGGCTATATGCAATCATCAGACACTCCCCATCTGCCCGTTGTTTTGTTATACTTTTCAATACTTTTATACTGCTCAAACGGGCATGCTCAAAAATACACGTGTAATGCCATGAAAAGTGCACGCAGACACTTCATTTCGCAAACAAAACAAGTGCACTTTTATTCAAAACTATCTGTATAACCGAAGAAAAAAGAAAGCAAGTTACAGTAGGCGATTGATACGACAGCTTGCATGGTGCAATGCTAAGAAGTGCAGATTTTCATTCCGTGCTGTATAAAATCATCACATTCAAATATTAACAGTTCCCACACACCCAAGGACCGTCCTTCCTACATTTACGACACGTGTACTTGTTGCCGTGTACACACCTCTCTGTGCTATGGTTTCTATTACACTGAATGAGCACCTCACACCTGAAAGAAAGAGACAATATATGTGAAAATATAATCGCACTAATGCAATATTATTTGAAAACGAACAGCGTCAGATCGGGTGTGAATTTATGCAGGAATTGGAAATTCTCTGATGCGGGAAGAAAGTACAGTGTGAGGTGCTCATTCAGTGTAATAGAAATATAGAAAGGACGGTCCTTGGGTGTGTGGGAACTGTTAATATTTGAATGTGATGATTTTATATAGCACGGAATGAAAATCTGCACTTCTTAGCATTGCACCATGCAAGATGTCGTATCAATCGCCTACTGTAACTTGCTTTCTTCTTCTTGGTTATACAGGTAGTTTTGAATAAAAGTGCACTTGTTTTGTTTGCGAAATGAACTGTTTGCGTGCACTTTTCGTGGCATTACACGTGTATTTTTTGAGCATGCCCGTTTGAGCAGTATAAAAAGTATTGAAAAGTATAACAAAACAACGGGCAGATGGGGAGTGTCTGATGATTGCATATAGCGCCGAAGTTACTGGTCTTTACCATTCTCTCCTCTGCATGTCCTGTACAAAGTACAAAAGAAAAAGCATACAGCAACATGCGGGGACTGGCAGGAACACTCAATAAAACTGAATAAAAAGAAAAGCAAGTGAAGGTGAGATACGAAGAAGGCAGCTTCGCCAGCGTTTGTGTGTCAGAACCGGGGCGTTAGTATGCATCGTGGTACACTGCAGAGCTATAGCGCGTCTTTAGTGAAAACAGCCGTGTCAGATGGGGTTGTATGGATTGATTCTGAACGCGACTGAGAGAATGAAAAGTGAATAAAAAAAGCTAACCTTTACAAGGATCATAAATTGCACCGGCTGTTACAGACTGAAATCAAATGTATGCTTTTATTCTAAAACAGTAAGAATAAGAGCAGTTTATTTCTCAAAACGGAGGGGTGCAGGATCAAACCCGGGACCCCTTGATTCCCAAGCAGGGCCTGAGTCTATTAAACCACGGAGTCAATTACAGTAAACTGACGTCAATGTCGCATGTTAAGGCGGCTTTTTGTTTCTGCAGTTATATGTTTGAATAAAAGTGCAATTGTGTTATTCTTGTGAAAATGTTTCTTTACTATTTGGACTTCAGGCTTCATACATTATATAGTTTATGCCTACATTTTGTCATCTACTACTAGAATATAAAAAACGTTTCTGTTTTAACAATGTGTAGACACAGATTACTGTAGAAACGGAACAGACATGGAATGCGTGTGTTCCAAACAACGATCTATTATTTCCACTCTAAAACTCCACTTCACTCCCAGATACTCAATCAAGGCATGAGCTGAGAGAAGTTCGTGCACGTTCTAAATTGGTGGGGGGATGGAATAGCCGGCTGCTCCTAGTTTCTCTTTATCAGCACATTTAGAGAACAAAGGGCGCTGGCGGAGAGGTGTGAAGGGATTTAAGAAGCAGTTTAATGTGGGATGGAATTACGAGTTTTTTCGTAGGCTCTGGTAATTCTAGTGTTAAAGCACAGTGAACTACATCCTGTATTTGAAAATGTGCTATACTTGTAGAAGTAAATGTTGCTTTAGTTGTAGTATGTATTTTTGTTACCCGTTTAGCATACTTAAAAAGAACTTGTTAGGTTTTAAAACTTGCTTAGCTTTTTAATACATTATACTAAAACAAACAGATTTTTTTCTTACTCTGACCTGCCACAGTAGCTGAATCAGTGGTCTACTACACTTCTTCACATTAGTAAAATAGGATGTAATCTGCATTGTTCTACTGCCTTGTTTTTAAAGCTTACAAACCATTTTTATTATATACTTAAAAATTAGTCAACTCCAAACAAATAAACCTAAAAAAGACATTCTGTGAAACAAAAACAACTCCTCTCACAGGACCCTTTTGAACACAACAATTTAATAAAGGAAAAAAATACAAGACATGAAGGTATTGTATGATTAATGATCTAGTACTATGATAAGACTGTATTAAGTATAATAGTTGTATCTTTCTCCCTCACTTATTCACTCTAGGGGATCAGACTTGTAAGGGCATTGTTCTGTATATTAGCTGTGTCCAACTTCATTTTACTAATCCATTTAATCTGTGCTTTCACCAAAGATATCACATTCCATGAGGTACAGAGATTAAGAAAAAGCTTGAGCTCAGACACATTTTATCTTAGATCAGTAATTCCTGCATACAGCCAATGGTTGTGATTGCTTTATATCAGAAATGTGTAGTGCACAGCAGATCTTGAGTCTAGGGTGGCACAGTGGTTCAGTGTTTGGCACTGCTGCCTTGTGTGTTTGCACATGCTACTTATATCCTTCCATACACAAAATACTGTACTTTTGTAAAAGATAAATTTTCCCTATTGGGACAAATAAAGTTGTTTGATTGGTGGCCATGTACGATGTTGAATGCTGGCCAGCTTCCCCCAAGTATAAGCAAACACTCATGGAGATGCGGATGCTACGGTGGGTCCTTCTCCCAGTTCGGCAATGTCATAAATGAAGATGTCCAGAAGATTATGGGCATAGTGCCGATCAATGAAAAGATGAATGAAGCACCTTCGATGCTATGGTCACATAATCCAGAGCAACGACAACTCAGTGGCCAAGACAGCCCTACTGTATGATTAAATCCACATTAAGACCAATGAAGCGCTGGCCGTACTGAATACCAAATCAAGGAGGACATGCAACAAGTTCACATCGCCCCCAAAGATGCCCTAGATAGAAACAAATGGCGATTCACCTCTTCGACAGCTGACCCTGCAAAAATGCGGGATAAAAGGTATGAACACCTTACTATGAACACGGAGAGAAAGCTAATAAGCTTTTAGCTCAACAAATTCACAAGCAAAAAGTCCACAACGCAATCCCAGTAATCGCCAACATGAACGGAGACAAAATTATCGACCACAAAAATATAATGCACACATTTAGAGACTACTATAAATCCTTATATTCTACTGAGTGTAAAGAAGACAACACACAATCTAATGCATTTTTGGATACATTACAGATACCACAAAAAGACACTTTTAGTGCAGAGGAACTCGATAAACCTTTGGTGTTATCAGAATTACTAGATGCTATAAAGTCACTTCAAGGCAGGAAAGCAGCAGACCCTGATGGCTACCCTGCAGAGCTAGCTCCCCTCCTATTAGCAACATTTACAGAAGCAAGAGACAATCAAACTCTTCCTCAAACTTTTCACCAAGCATTAATCACCATTTTTCCTAAACAAAATAAGGACATATTACAATGTGCATCACACAGACTAATTTCACTTTTGAATAATGACGTTAAGATACTTTCAAAAATCATAGCTAGAAGGATGGAGAAAGTGCTCCCTTCGGTAATATCACAAGATCAAACTGGATTTATCAAGGGTCGACACTTATATTCAAATCTTCGACGCCTATGCAGTTTTTAATATCTGGAAAAAATTTGGGATTAACTTGCTTAGAGATCTTTATATAGACAACATCTTTGCATCCTATGAACAATTACATTCCAAATTTAACATTCCAGCTACACATTTCTTTCACTATCTTCAAATTAGGAACTTTGTTAAACAGAACCTGCCAGATTTTCCTCATCTTGCACCCCTGTCCATGCTGGAAAAAATATTGCTCAATTTCAAGGACTCAGACACCATCTCTGCAATATATAAAATTATTTTACAGTCCATCCCTTTCAAAGATCCAAGAGGAGACTGGGAAAAAGATCTCTCAATTAATATATCAGAAAAGGAGTGGAAAATAGAAATGCAGAGAATTAACTCAAGCTCCATATGCGCAAAGCATACAATTATTCAACTCAAAATTATATATCAAGCACATCTGTCTCGCCTAAAACTCCAAAATGTTTCCAGGGCAGGACCCAACCTGCGAACGCTGCAATCAAGTCCCAGCCTCACTGGGTCACATGTTCTGGGCCTGCACCAAATTAACATCATTCTGGACCAAAATTTTTAATTACCCTTCAGACAGCCTTGGTCTCACAATCCCTCCTAACCCATTAACAGCTGTGTTTGAGATTCTTCCAGATGGGTTTCAAGTGAAGAAGGACAAACAAACTGTGATTGCATTCACTACACTTTTGGCACGCAGACTTATTTTGCTAAACTGGAGGAAACTACTATTTCCGGCGCCGCAGCAAGTGGCAGGCATTCCAGCAGCTCTGTGTATGACTTTATCTTTTTACCCTTTTTTTCTCTATTTTTTCTCTATTTCACTGATCACTTCTACCACTTTCTTTTATGCGGAATCACTTCCTGGACACTTTTTACTTTTTTTACTACTTGACATAGATTTTTACACTCTGAGACTTGCCTAGTCAAGTAGTCAACTTAACACTAGAATTACCAGAGCCTACGAAAAAACTCGTAGGTCCGTCCCACCTTAAATCGCTTCTTAAAACCGTTCTCACCTCTCTGCCAGCGTCTTTTGTTAATCTAAATGTGCTGATGAAAGAAAAGCTGCAAGTAGCCGGCTTTTCCATTCCCCCAACGACTTAGAACGTGCACAAACTTCTCCCAGCTCATGCCTTGATTGATTATCTGGGAGTGAAGTGGAGTTTAAGAGTGGAAATAATAGATAATTATTTGGAATACACGCGTTTCACGTGTGTTCCGTTTCTACAGTAATCCGTGTAAACACATTTTTAAAACAGAAATGTTTTTCATATTGTAGTAGTACATGACAAAATGTAAGAATAAACTATATAATGTATGAAGCCTGAAATCCAAATATCAAACACTTTCACAAAAGGTACAAATATAACAGAAGTATGCTTTTATTCAAAAATATAACTGCAGAAAAATGCCGCCTTAGCATGCCACATTGACACATGCTTAGAACAGCTGCCACGGTAGCATAATGGTATCAGCCACTGACTAGTATTCAAAAGGTCATGAGTTTGATCCTGCACGATTCAGTTTTGAGAAGTAAACTGCTCATATTCTTACTATTTTAGAATAAAAACATGCATTTGATATCAGTGTGTAACAGCCGGTGTAATTTATGATACTTGTAGAGGTTTTGTTTTTTTTATGCACTTTTCATTCTTTCAGTCGTGTTCAGGATCCTTCCCTACCCCCCATCTGAGAATGCTGTTTTCACATAAAGATGCGCTGTAGCTCTGCAGCGTACTTGTGACTGCATTCTCGTACCAATGCTTGCAAACTGAAGTGCCTGCGTGCACTTTTCGTGGCATTACACGTCTATTTTTTGAGCATGCCCGTGTCGCTCAAACACAGGAACATATGTTGGTGTACAAGTATAACAAAACAAGTGCACTTTTATTCTAGACTATAAGTGAAGAAAAAATAAAGCAAGTTACAGTAGGCGGTTGATACGACAGCTTGCGTGGTGCAATGCTAAGAACTGCTGATTTCCGATCCGTGCTATATAAATTCATCACATTCAAATATGAACAATTCTCACACACCCTTCCTACATTTACGACATGTGTACTTGTTGCAGTGTACACATCTCTCTGTGCTATGGTTCCTATTACACTGAATGAGCACCTGACATTGTACTTTCTTCCCTATATAAATAACATTCGAGTATAGCGCGTCTCCAAATAAATCACATTCGAGCTATAGCGCATCTTTATGTGAAAACAGCTGTCAGATGGGGGGAATCGTGAACGCGACTGAGAGAATGGAACTGAATTAAAAAAAAAGCTAACCTTTACAATTATCATGCATTTACACTGGCTCTTACGAACTGACTGAAATCAAATGTATGTTTTATTCTAAAATAGTTCAGTACATGCAATATTATTTGAAAACGAACAGCGTCAGATCGGGTTTAAATACACGCTGACGCTGTTACAGAAGGAGTCAGCTTATTCAGTGCAGCAGTTTCAACGCACAGTACATGCAATATTATTTGAAAACGAACAGCGTCAGATCGGGCACATATTCAAACCCGATCTGATGCTGTTCGTTTTCAAATAATATTGCATTAGTGCGATGATGTTTTTACATATATTGCCTCTTTCATTCATTTGCGGTTTGTAATCAGCGACCGTGTGTTTTTTCCCCGATCTTGCCAGTTCGCATATGTTGCTGTATGATGGTGTTTCTTTTGTACTCCATGCAGAGGACAGAATATTACAGAGCGGTAAGTTCAGCGCTATATGCAATCAGACAGACAGACAGGCAGAGAAGGCACTAGATCAATCAATCAATCAATCATTCAACATTTATTTATATAGCACATATTCATACAAAAAAATGTAGCTCAAAGTGCTTTACAAAATGAATAGAGAAATAGAAGACACAATAAAAGATAAACATAAGTCAACATGAATTAACATAGAATAAGAGTAAGGTCCGATGGCCAGGGTGGACAGAAAAAACAAAAAAAAAACTCCAAAAGCTGGATAAAAAAATTAAATCTGTAGGGGTTCCAGACCAAGAGACCACCCAGTCCCCTCTGGGCAATCTACCTAACATAAGTCAAACAGTCCTCTTTGTATTTAGGGTTTTCATGGAAGGACCTGATGATGATGGTCACGTAGACTTCTGGCTTTCAGTCCATCAATGTTGGTGCATCATGATGCTTTGAGTAGGTTGTGGTGGCGCAGGCCGCCACCACAAAGAAACCGGAAAAAGAAACAGAAGAGAGAGTAGGGGTCAGTATGGATTTTGGAGCCACTGTGAATAATTATTATGAAGAATTGAACATACAGAGTATCAGTATTAAGTTAAAGTGAAGTTATAAAAAGGCCATGTTAAAGTAATGTGTTTTCAGCAGTGTTTTAAAGTGCTCTACTGTATTTGCCTGGCGAATTCCTATTGGCAGGCTATTCCAGATTTTGGGTGCATGACAGCAGAAGGCCGCCTCACCACTTCTTTTAAGTTTAGCTTTTGGAATTATAAGGAGACACTCATTTGAAGATCTAAGGTTACAATTTGGAATATAACGCGTCAGGCATTCCGATATATAAGATGGAGCGAGATTATTTAAGGCTTTATAAACCATAAGCAGTATTTTAAAGTCAATCCTGAATGACACAGGCAACCAGTGTAGTGACATCAAAACTCGAGAAATGTGTTTGGATTTTCTTTTCCCAGTTAGGATTCTAGCAGCTGCATTCTGCACTCGTTGCAAATGATTTATGTCTTTTTTGGGTAGTCCTGATATATATATATATATAGACAGATATATAAATAAACAGGGAAGGCACTGTATAATAGATATATAAAAAACAGCTAAGGGGATAGATATATAGATAGATAGGAAAGAAAGGCACTATATGATAGGCAGACAGGGAAACTCCTATATAATAATAAAATTACTGTTATTACTATATAGATAGACAGGGAGTTCAGGCAGGCAGAACGGCGAAGGTTAAAAATAAATAAATTTTCTCCCCAGCATGGAATTGAACTCAGATGTCTTGAAGTACAACAAGTCTGCTGCCCTCTAAGTGAGGGAATCTTACCAGTACACCACAGAAGCTGTTTTGAACATTTTATGAAAGTGTTTATTTGCTCTTTGGCAGTCAGGCTTCACACATTTTATAGTTTATGTCTACATTTTGTAACATTTATTACTAAAATATGAAAAAGTTTCTGTTTTAACATTGTGTTTACACAGATCACTGTAGAAACGAAACACACATGAAATGCTTGTGTTCCAAATAACAATGTATTATTTCCACTCTAAAACTCCACTTCACTCCCAGATAATCAAGGCGTGAGCTCAGAGAAGTTCATGCACGTTCTGAGTCAGTGGGGGGGATGGAATAGCCGGCTGCTTGCAGTTTGTTTTTATTGGCACATTTACAGGACAAAGGAGGCTGGCGGAGACGTGAGAACGGTTTTAAGAAGCGATTTAAGGTGGGACGGATCTACGAGTTTTTTCATAGGCTCTGGTAATTCTAGTGTTAAAACACTGAGAAGAAATGCCCACGCCGGTGTGGTTCCCTATTTACCTGACGAGGTAAGAAGACGATATTGGGGCAGCCGAGTCAGCGCAAGGATAAAAGATAAGGTAAAAGCCAAGCAGCTTGCAAGAAAATGGTGTTATAAACCGTTGGTGCCTTCTGTGATCCTTGGAAATGTGAACTCACTACCAAATAAGATTGATGAACTGGCTGCACTGGTGAAAAATGTCAGGATCTACAGAGAATGTAGCTTGCTGTGTTTTAGTGAAACGTGGCTAACAACTACTATCCCAGATGCTAACGTGGAGCTACCTGGGTTTAGCACAGTTAGAGTGGACAGAGACGCAAATACCAGCAGTAAGAAGAAAGGGGGGGGGAGTCGCTCTCTATGTCAATACAAAGTGGTGCGACTCTGGACATGTAAACGTTAAAAACTCCACTTGCTGCAGGGACATCGAACTGTTGGCTGTAAGTCTGCATTCCTTATTACTTGCCAAGAGAGTTTGGACACGTGATTGTTGTTATTGTTTACATCCCCCCTCGAGTAAACGCAGAGATAGCGAGTGACATCATCCATTCCGCAGTTGCTAAGTTACAAACGCAGCACCCTGAGGCGCTTGTGCTAATCACCGGAGACTTTAACCATGTAACGCTGGATAAAACATTACCTGCCTTCTCCCAGTATGTGGACTGTAACACCCGTGGAAATAGGACTATTGACCTACTGTATGCAAACGTTAAAGACACATACAGCTCCACCCCTCTGCCTGCGCTTGGGAAAGCAGATCATAACCTGATTCTGCTTCAGCCTCACTATAAACCAAGAGTGAGGGCACTACCTACAACCACACACTCATTCAGGAAGTGGTCCCCTGAGGCAGAGCAGGCTCTGAGAGACTGCTTAAGAACTACAGACTGGGATATACTACAGGGGTCACATAGTGAGAACATTGAAGAGGCTGTTGACTGCACAACTGATTACATCAACTTCTGTATGGACATTGTAGTTCCAGTAAGAACAGTACGCTGCTATGCTAACAACAAGCCATGGATTACAAGTGACATCAAGGGCCTTTTGAACCAGAAGAAAAGGGCTTTTAAAGGCGGTGATCAGCATGAGCTCAAGTGCGTGCAGAAGGAACTCGAGTCCAGCTCAGGACGGCAAAGGAGCAATACAGGAGAAAGCTGGAGCAGAAGTTGCAGAATAACAGCATGAAGGAAGTGTGGGATGGGATGAAGATCATCACTGGCTGCAGCTCGAAGCGGGTGCCACCATCAAGAGAGACATGGAGAGAGCAAACCAAATGAACAACTTCTTTAACAGGTTTGGCCACCCTAACTCACTCTCACCTCTGACTACTTCATCCTCCAACCATCCTTCTGCTGATACCAGCATAGGTGAGACATCCCCACCCACAATTACAGCAGCCCAGGTGAGCAGAGAGCTGAGGAGACTTTGTGCCAGCAAAGCAGCGGGTCCAGATGGTGTATCGCCATGACTGCTGAAGGCCTGTGCGTTGGAACTGGGGAGTCCTCTACAGCGCATCTTCAACCTGAGCCTGGAACAGGGAGAGTCCCGAGGCTTTGGAAAACGTCTTGTATCACCCCAGTCCCAAAGGTATCACGTCCTAGTGAGCTGAATGACTTCCGGCCTGTTGCTCTGACGTCACATGTGATGAAGACCATGGAGCGGCTGCTGCTTCACCACCTGAGGCCACAGGTCCGCCACGCCCTCGACCCTCTGCAGTTCGCATACCAGGAGAAGGTGGGAGCGGAGGATGCCATCATCTATATGCTACACTGATCCCTCTCCCACATGGACAGAGGCAGTGGTGCTGTAAGAATTATGTTTTTGGACTTCTCCAGTGCCTTCAACACCATCCAACCTCTGCTCCTTAGGGACAAGCTGACTGAGATGGGAGTAGACTCACACCTGGTGGCATGGATCGTGGACTATCTTACAGACAGACCTCAGTATGTGCGTCTTGGGAATTGCAGGTCTGACATTGTTGTCAGCAGCACAGGAGTGCCGCAGGGGATTGTACTTTCAGCCTATATACATCAGACTTCCAATACGACTCGGAGTCCTGCCAAATGCAAAAGTTCGCTGATGACACTGCTATCGTGGGCTGCATCAGCAGTGGGCAGGAGGAGGAGTACAGGAAGCTAATCAAAGACTTTGCTAAATGGTGTGATTCAAACCACTTACACCTGAACACCAGTGAGACCAAGGAACTGGTGGTGGATTTTAGGAGGTCCAGGCCTCTCATGGACCCTGTGATCATAGAGGTGACTGTGTGCAGAGGGTACAGACCTATAAATACCTGGGAGTACAGCTGGATGACAAATTGGACTGGACTGCCAATACTGATGCTCTGTGTAAGAAAGGTCAGAGCCGACTATACTTCCTTAGAAGGTTGGCGTCCTTCAACATCTGCAATAAGATGCTGCAGATGTTCTACCAGACGGTTGTGTCAAGTGCCCTCGTCAACGAGGTGGTGTGCTGGGAAGGCAGCATAAAGAAGAAAGACATTTCACGCCTGGACAAACTTGTTAGGAAGGCAGGCTCTATTGTAGGAATAAAGCAGGATAGTTTAACATCTGTGGCAGAGCGACGGGCACTAAGCAAACTCCTGTCAATCCTGAAGAGTTCACTGCATCCACTGAACAGTGTCATCTCCAGACAGAGGAGTAGCTTCAGTGACAGACTTTTGTCACTGCCTTGCTCCACTGACAGACTGAGGAGATTTTTCCTCCCCTACACTATGCGACTCTTAACTATCTATCTATCTATCTATCTATCTATCTATCTATCTATCTATCTATCTATCTATCTATCTATCTATCTATCTATCTATCTATCTATCTATCTATCAAATCCTAACTCTCCTCTTTTAAGTAAGAGGATCTGTACAGATTTTTTTCAAAACATGGCAGGATCTAATTACTAATATTTTAGAATAAGCTCTTAAAGCACAGAGGAAACAATTATTTCTGTATTTCTTTTTCTTCTCCATTCATCTCTATTGGCTTATCAAACTCATCAATTTAGGTATGTTTACAAGCTTTAAGTTTTACTCCGTTTGCCACTTGGCGACGTGTTCTCAATCCTACTTTTTGTAAAAATTGATTCATTTGTATGGAATGATTGCAATAAAATTAATAAAATTTCAAAAAAAAAAAAAGGTAGGAGGAAGGACAGACATACCGTATATTATAGAAGAGGCAAAACACATCTCAAGATTACTCATGCCACATTATGATGTACGTTGAAGCCATGCTCATTTTTTTTTTCATTCTTACTTTGCACATGGAGCAATTCAGTATGTATTTAATGTGTTCAGTTGCTTCTTATTTGTATATAAAACAGCACTAATCTTTTATTGGTTTCTGTGTGGCTTGAGTAGTGGTCTTGTGAGTATTGGAGGGAGGTTGCTAATGTTGTTATTATTTGTTAAAAATTTTCTTGTGCTCCTGTAAAAAGCTACATTTTACACTTGGGGCAAGTAAAGACTTGTCTGTCTGTCTGTCTGTCTGCATAGTAGTATAACTGGCAGCTGCAGTATGATGCCATATGAGTGTGCATGTGGAAGGATGCATTCTGTAGTGCCCTGGGTCCCTGTTTCAGGCTGGTTCCTGCCTTGCACCCTATACTCTTGGAATGGGCTCTACCCCTCCATAACCTTGAATATTATGTTACTGTAGGTTTGCTTCCCCTTTTAGACAAAATTTAGATTTTTTTCATTTTTTTGTATCTGCAGATGCATGCAGTATTTAATGTATTAGCATTGGTCATCTTTAGTAAAGATAATATTTTATTATTTTTTATTTTCCTTGTTTTTCATGAATGTTTGACTGTTTTGAGAAAGGAACTGATCTGTTTTAGTAAGATTGGTATTATTAGAATGCTGATGTGAATTGGCGATCCTAAATTGGCCTTAGTGTGTGATTGGGGTGTGTGTGTATTTGCTCTGTGATGGAACCCTGAGACCCTGTTCAGGACTAAGCAGGTTATAAAATGACTGACTGACTATCACTTCATGGTGACAACCTGTAAAAGTTTCCCTTATCTTTGTTTTGTTTTCGATTTGAGTCTTTTGTCTTGTGTTAGTTGACTAAAATGTAACTCATTTTACTCAGTTCTTGTCAGCCATGGTAACTGTTGGGTCTAGCATCCATAGTGTTGGATTAGTTGGAGAGAAAGCAGATTTGCAGGTTATTTTTTCATGTTGGGACACATAGTAGCTGTGCTCGAAGATGATAAGGAACATTGGGTTATTTCATTAACAACCGTACACCTCTCCTCTTTTAGCTACAGTGTGTGAAACTGGTCAATGTAAAAGGAATGCAGCTAGGATGTGCTTTGAAGTGAACTCTGTCTGCTAGTTTCACTTGTTAACTGCACTAAATTAATAATGCATTTCATTACAGGTATTCCCTGAAATACAAGAGTTCATATTTTCTTGCTTACGAGGGATTTAATCTAATCTTCTTTTTCAATTTGCCAGGAAACTTCTTCCCAATCATGAGAATCAATGTGGCACTTTCTATTGAGTACTACAGGCAGCAGCTCAATACAATGGTACGAGGAGATAAGCTAAGCAGCATTTTATCATTCCTTCACTCACCTAACCAGGTGATGCCACAATTGTATCTGAGCTCTTGCCTTTAAATTCTAAATTATCCTCATGTTTCAATGGAAGAGAAAAAGGCACAAGGCATGAGCAATTCATCAATGGAGTTTAAAGAAATTAGCAACTCTTCCTCATCATATTTTCCTTCTCAACCATCTTCCCATTCATCATCACAATCATCAATCAGAACACAGCAATAATACACCCTAGCCCATTTTCTTTCTTCTCATCTGAGTGTAATGTGGATGACATTTTTTTTTCTTATCCATTCCGCATTTGTTGCTTTTTTACATTAAAAGAAAATACACTCTGCATGTAAACAATATGTTATGAGCTATTGAAATAACTGTGCTCATTTTAAAGGAATTTGGCATTTGTTTAAGAAAAATAAATGGCAAATTGAGGTAATTTTTCAATTTAAATAAATGGTGATTAAGTTCTGAATTATGACAGATCGCCTTACAAAGGTTTATCAGGTCTCCATTATGTTCATAAAAAAAAGGTACACTATACAGGGATTCTTCAGAGCCCAGGAACATTAGTGGACAATTTTGGCTCCTTTAAATACTTATTGCTACAGAGACATTGGTTTAGATGAAGAATAAGAACCTTGATATTAAGACTATTGTATGATGTACCTTATGCACATTGGTGTTTACTTTCATAATGTTGTTGTGTGCTGTATGCTGTAGAAAGATTTTGTATTGTGTGCTTGCACTGCTCATTGTCCATATTATAGATCAAACCAGTTTAAACAAAAATGTAACAGTCTCTGCTGAACTGAACTGAAGACATAGAGATAACATATGTTTTGTGTTCAGTAATGTGATTTTTAAAGAACTGGAAAACTGGAAAAAAATCTAGGATTGTTTTTTTTTTGTCTGTTGTGGATGGCAGCTGCAATATTACTAATCCACCATTATATAAAAAGGTGCTTAAGGAACAGCAGATAAGGCATGCTCTTTGTGATAATGCATTGTTAGAAGTAAGCGGAAAATTCAAACCTTATTATTGATACTGAAATTAAAAAAAATATATTTTATATAAAAAATTGTGCACTTCAGAATCTATGTGGCAATTGTTGGTGTGCTTATTGTATTGGCATTACATTAAAGTACAGCACAGCTCCAATAGTATACGTGTTGCTCTACAACAGGTTTCACCCATTCCATGTAACTCGATCTTTTAAATGGGGCATCTGGGTTTAAGTGCTCATGGTGGATTTGTGGGAGTATAAAGAAATATGAAAATCACTATTGTCATCCTGAAATGTAGATTTCAAAATGTTTATGGCAGGTTGTAGGGGCACTTCTTTATATTTACATTTATGTTTGTATTTTATCATCATTATTTTTGAGGCATTTTGTCTTTTTTGTTCTCTTTTTCTGTTTTGTTGGACTTTTTAAATAATGGATTACAGGAGGCACTTCTGCATAGATCTGTCAACCATTTTACTTTTTGTCAATAACTTTATGAGACCTTTGTAATCAATCTGGGTTCATATATTACATGATTTCTCCCACTTTTTCAAAATAAAAAATATATATATAGTCACACACATTTGCATAGGGGAGAATTTAATGGTTGTGGTGATGGTAATTCTCAACTGGTCAAAGGGTTTCTGCTCTGTGATGACTCCTTTTCTTTCCTCTGCAGACCGGAAGATTGACGGCTTTCCTGCCGCTGACGTCACTTTTGGTGTATGCCTGCCTGGACCTGCCTTTTCCAGCCGAAAAACATCATAACCGTAAGAACTTCTAGTTTTGGCAGTCAGAACCAGACTATCATCTGAAAAGGCATATTTTCAATGCTATTACTCACGTTTTTCACATAATATATCTATCAAATCAAGTGAAATCAAGTCATACCATTTTTACACAGTATTGCAGCATACAGTGGCATGAAATAATATTCCCCAGGACTGCTGTATAAAATATGCATAAGCACAGGACAAATGCAAGACAGGTACAGATAAATAAATCTCTATTATAAAAAAAAAAATCTTGGAAGGTTGGAATGAGACAAGACATGATTTTCTCTGAGAGACACTTTCATGTCCCGCGAGATGACTGCCAAGAGATTTAACCACACCCGGGGCCAGAAATAAAACAAAGAGTAGATGACAAAGTAGAACGTCATAAAGAATTCAAAAATTTTGGCACGGTACACATGCAGAGCAGGTTAGATATAATGGAAGTACGAAGTACGTTTAAGAGGGGGTTTCGGAGGAGTGACCGCATCTCCTTGGGGTTCGTTCAGCCCCCGTTTTCACAACGTGAATGGCAGAGTCACAAAGTGGTGGGCGCATAGTGCAGGCTGTGGGGTTGGCGAGCGAAGTGAGCAGGGGGCAAAGCCCCCTAGTGATTCAAAATAAATAATAGGTAAGTGAATAGACAGTAACAATTTAAAATACATAGTAATAAATAAATAATAAATAATAACACAGTAGTGACAAATGCAATAAATGTACTGCATATAAATTCGCCACTTGGGATAGATTTGAGGTCAGGGATGCAGCACAAAGTTCAGAGTCTAGAAATCCAAGGACTGAAGCTATTGTATTGCCTGTTTCGGAGGATACAGTACCTTATACCAGATAGAAGTGGGACAAAAAAACAATGGGAGGGGTGGGAGCAATCCTTCTCAATTCTGTAAGCTTTGTGGATACAATGCTTTACAAAAATGACTATAATGGGAAGCAGGGAGGGTCCAACAGACTTTTTCTGCAGTGTGCACTATATGTTGTAGGACATTATGGTCAGAGACACTGCAGTGCCCAAACCAGACAATGATGCAGTTGGTTAGAATACTCACAATGGTACCCCAGTAGAATGTGGTGAGAATGGTGGGAGGTAGTCGTTTCTTCTTTAGCCACCGAAGAAAGTGAAGACCCTGCTGTCCCTTCTTGGCTATGGAGGTGGTAGGGTCAGCTGCCAGGTGCACACCAAGGAATGTGGTGCTGTTAAACAGTTCAATGGCTGAACCCTCAATGTGAAATAGGGTATGGACAGCGTGGGCCTTCCTGAAGTCAAAAATTAACTCTTTTGTCTTGTTCACATTAAGAGGCAGATTGTTGCACTTGCACCTGTCTGCCAATCATTGCATCTCCATTTTGTAAGTTGACCCATTTCCATTGCTAATGAGATCCACCACTTAACAATGGTGTAAAAGTTGTAGATAACCGTACAATTCTAAATCAGCAGAGTGAACAGAAATGGACTGCACAGACAGCCCTTGGGGGCACCAGTGCTCAAAATGACGGTACTGGAGAAGGCATTTCTGGTCTTTCTGTCAGGAAGGCCACAACTCATTTGTATAGGGAAGTGTTGTAGCCTAGCAGACCCAACTTCCCAATGAGCTTCTGAGAGATGATGGTGTTAAAAGCTGAACTGAAGTCAATGAAAAGCATCCTAGAATAAGTGTCTCTCATGTCCAGATGAGGGACAGAGCCAGATGATGAGTAGTTGATATGGCATCTTCAGTGGAGTGGTTCGGGAAATACGCAAACTGGAGAGGGTCATGTGATGTGGTAAGTCCGACTTTCAATTGGCCCGAGACTAGCCTTTTAAAGCACTTCATGATGACAGGTATGAGTGCTATAGGGTAATAGTCATTGAGGCAAGAGAGATGGGACTTCTTCAGCATGGGTATGATATAAGTGCACTGTTTAGACTGATTACCGACTCTTCATGTCCATTTATTTCCAGTAGAGTGTTCAAATTGAAGCAACAATGAAATAATGACATTAAAATGTATCCACATACCAAAATGGATAAAAGGGGAAATCAGGAAATATTTAATATTGATGGCAAGCTGATGAGACAGAGACAAATAAGAAAGAAAGTCACAATAAAGTAACCATTATTCCCATAAGGTAATAACAAGAGTTAATCTCAATTAGGAATTTTTCATATTTTTTTTAGTTATAGCTTTCTTATCCATCCTGTTATTTAAACATCCACTTCCTTCCATTATAGGACTGTGGGGACTATCTTGGAATAACTAGGTGCAAGGCCGAAATCTGCCCTGAATAAGATGCCAGTCCACTGGAATGCAAAGGATTTTATTTTTATTATTTAATTGTATTTGTTATCATATAGCACCAAAAGAGGCTACTAAAATTTTACCTAAACTTTTAAGAAAGTAAATTAAAAGAAGGGAAAAAGAATATTGGAAGGGTCCCATGTGTGCTTAATGCCACTACTACAATGTACTCGCTTTAACCACAGCATAAAGAATAGACTAATAAAATGTAAATCATCCATCCAATTAAGTAAGGATCACTTTACTTTAACACTTAATAAAAAGCAGGACTTAAACTCTGATTAAAAAATTATTGTGAACAAAAGCAGGCAGAGGAATCCCCCGTGGCTAAATATGGAATCACTTACTTATAAGAAATGTTGCTTGTTCTTGTGCATTATAATTATGATTGCAAATACAAAGCAAACTGGTATGTTAATATAATGTGAAATACACTTTAATAAAGATGTCTAAATGATTACATTATGATTACATTTCAACAGAATAAGCTGTTCATTAGATTTACAAGATGTATAACACTGCAGTGTGTTTTTCATATCAAAGAGTTGAAAAGATCTATTCTAATGAGGTCAGATATAAGAGTGGGCATATAGTTTTCCAGGGTACTCTTTAGTAGTCAAAAGAAAGGTTGATACAAGTTAATCACTCTGCATGCCATCAAAAACTTTCAGTTACCTTTTTAACAAAAAAATACAGTATGTTACTACACATGGATAAGTCCTTAGTGCAGGGCTCATTAAATAGATTTGAGCTGGAGTCAAATTCACTTTGGGCCAGGGCCTAACACACACACACACATGCACTCGCTCTTAGACACCGTAATCCAGTCATCGACTCATTCACATCACACACACGTTATATTAGCTCAACTTTCAAAAAGTTTTATCTTCATATTTATTTACCCCAAACCAAAGACACAAAGTTACCCAACACAATTCTTTTTTCCAATAAATTGTTTTTTTATTTTTCACCAACACTTTTAAACACAAATGCCAGCCCAAACACCTACAAATTAAATAAATTTCTTCCTCCTTCTGCCTCCAGTTGAGTGTTGCCCTCAGCCTCCCAACACTGACTCTTCAGTTTGAGGTCGTGGAAATGCTATTAAGTGTCCTTGGATGAACTTCTGGTTCACACGGAAAGCAGGGAGTTCCTCCTCTGACAGTGCTCTCTGCCAGAACTCAGGAACCACTTCATGGTTGCACTCCCGGATGCCACAAGAGGATTACTGTCACCTTCTGTATGGGGGATGGAACTGCTCTTGGCTTCCGCTGATCAATCAATTATCTTACTCCAGCCAGGCTTGAAGTCATTTCCTTGTCTAGCCGGCAAGCTCATCTGTCCTTCCATTCTGTCATTCTGTCTAGGAAAGAAGTTAGCCTCCATCCTAGCCTGGATGCCTGTCTTTCCTTGTGTCACAACTTCTATTATTTTTGATTACACCATTTGCTCTTCATGATTATTGGACCATTTTGAGATTAATCCTAATGTTTACTTAATAAATATGTATTGTATTATTACTACAGTGCCATCTTGGCTTTTCATGGACACCATCATTTTGTTTAACTCTGCCACAGCAACCACTGGTCACATGGTAAGTGTCACATGACATCTGATTTCATTTTCCAAATGCTATAAAACCTGGTGTGACATTTCAGTCAGTGTCCAAGTAATTTACTCACTTTGACTTCATATCAGATTTGACCGCTTGCTAATGTTTCTTCACACAAGTGATTTTCTTTTGGTGTTTTAATCATTTTCTTTTGGTTTCAAACTTGGCCTACTTTTTGACTTTCCCTTTTTGTTTTATGATCCTTTTAAAATAGACCTATCTTTCTTTTAAGTTCAAGAAGATCTTTGTAAGCTGTCTTTTTAAAAAGTCAGCAATATGTTTTAACTATTCTTTTTATGGGAAGCCAGACATAAGAGGGCACTTTTCAGTGTCCTGTCTTCTAAAAGTTGGGTAAATAATTGGAATGCATCACACAAATACCAATTTTTTTATATTTCTGCTGGTTGTGACAGTTGATGTGTGACAGTTTGAAGGCACCCACTCAGCACAGGGGCTTTGTGTGTACTGTGTACATGTGACATTAATAACACTATAAACCAATAAACCTTACAATAGGGCTCCATCGTATCCCAAAAAAGGCAATGAGTTGGGCATTCATGAGAGTGACTGAAAATATTAGCTTCAGACTAATATGCTCCAATATCTTCAGGAATAGAATTATATGTCAACCTCTTTGCACTTCAAATGTATGTGTAAAAACTATATTATAAGCACTATTTCTTCTATAAACAAAGAGTAATAGTGCATATATCTGTATTAACAATATTTGGTAGAATTCGGCACCCTATACATTTAACTGGTAAATAGTATTAATAAAACACTTGAATTATCTGAAATGTTGTAATGGTTATCCCAACATCTGTTGGCTCTTTTTGATAACTTAAATAGATGCCAACTAGATGCTCTACTAGGTGGAGTGCTTACTCACTTACTCACCACTTCTATATCACAAATAGACTATTCTGTCTTTTTTCTGTCCAGTCATCTCTCTTTCTAATTTGTCTCTCTTTCTCCTGGCAGTGAACCTTTACTCCCAATTCATTTGCCAAGGCTGAAGTCAAAGGGCTACTAGTCTAAGCTGGCTTTAAATCTCCTCCATGGGGAACATCAGGAATTATTGTGGGATCAGATATTGGTCTATAAATTCTCAGGGCTCTTAAAAACCCTCCGGTGGCCTACTGAGACCACTGTGTCCTTTAATCTTCTACAGCCCTTAAAGGGCTATCTTACAGAGCAGAGAAACTTAGTCTCAATCATTTTGTTTGTGAAATGTGTGCTTTGATCTGATAAGATAGAAGGATACCACTGGCCTCCTGCCAGTCGTTTGAACAGCAAAATTGTCTAACTTCCCTTCTCTAATCTAGGTGGTGTCCCTTGTGACGATGTGGGTTCTGGCTCCACACTCCCTTTGATGTTTGGAAGCACTTGAACCCAACAACGTCGATAACGTAACCGAGTGAGCTAGTCAGTGAAGGCAAATAAACACTTGAGCAAGGGGTAGTGCAAAAAGTGAATAGTGCTTTTATTTAAAACAGTCAACAAAACAGGTGTTCAAATAGTGCAGTTCTCAAAGTTCTTTAAATAAATAAATGATCCATTAAAAGAACATGGAGGTAAAACAAATAAATAGAAAAAAACAATCCTTAAAAACCAGAGGTTAAAATCTTCTCATGGAAGCAGTCTTAAAAACAACAAACAAGCTCGGTGCTTCTTTTCTGTTAGCGTCTCACCTGCTTATCCCGTTTGGGCTTAGCAGCAGGCAAGACGCTCTCTGCAGCTGCCCTCCTCTACACACTCGAGACTGGAGACCTCCCCATCCCTGGCTTCGGTTTGGCTCTCATCCCAGTCCCCGAGACTTGATTACCCCAATGGCCAGGACACACACATTGGGGACTCCACCACCAAGTCTCCCGACTTCCGCTGCCTTTCCACGGCCTTCTGCGGCTCGTCGCCTTCCGCTGGTCACTCCCACTACATGGTCGCTCAGCGGGAGCAACATCCACTCAAACACCCGGGTGATGGCCTTACACCCAGCTTTCTCACAGCTACCCTCGAGCGCTCGATCGCGTGCTCACCACACGCACGCACCGCCTGCTTCCTCACTCCCTGTAACCTCCGTCCTCTTTTCCTCTCTCTCTTTTCTCCTCTTTCCATTTTTCCTCTCTCCTCTCTTTTTTGATCTCGATCTTTTTTCCCCCCAAAACCGACTCGCGCTTCCCTTTAAATGACGAGGGCCACAGTAGCTGCACCATTTGCCATGGGACAATCACGAATGTGGGCAGTTCCTCACCTGTGCACTCGGTGAGAAACGGCCACATCCTATGGATCGCCCCACGGCTCGCTATGGCCCAACGTCCCCTCGCTCAGCCACGAGCGCGGTGATCATTTATTTAATCTCTGCCATTTGTACGATCAATTATATCAGTTCCACCCAGGGTTTAGTCAGCCCCTTTATTAGATCCATGACACACCTTCCTGTTTGGTAGGCCTTTGAACATCAAGAACACATAACCAAATGTTAAAAAAAGCTACAATAACAATAACTTATTGCTGATCTGTCTTTATATCATTAAAAAATCTAACAGCACATTTCTTTCTAACTAATAATATGTTATATATTGCAAGTCTTGCATTTTGCTTTCATTATTATGGTTTTTTGCTCTCTATGAACTTATATCTTGGGCTCTCCTTAGAGAAATGCTGATGAAGTTCTTTCTTTCTCAACTTTTTACCAGAACGTGGCAAAAATGTGAGTTAAACACTGTATTATTTCTCCAAAATGTATTGTTTCATAACAAAAAGTTATAAAAAAAAAATCACCATGCACTGGTACCTGAAAAGCCCCATAACTGAACACACAATGGAACACCACAACTGCATTTACCACAGGACTTCTGAATTGTGATCCCCTATAACTTTCCACTTGACAGACTCAACACCAATGAGCATTCTGACCGATGCAGCCACATTTATTCCGCTGAACTCCAGTGAGGTTTTCCTGGCAGAACGTGATGTTGTTTGTACAATAAATAATAATGATTTCATACAAACTAAATGTGACATTATTATTTGTTTTTTACTTGTTTTGTTGTTATTAATTTTAGTGTTGTTATGGCTTTCAGACAGTACTGTAGGCAGAACTATCTTTTTCAAAATGTATTTCTCTGGTCAATTCAGTGAGAAGACACCTTTCATTGACTAACTATAAAGATTACAATATGCAGGCTCTGGAGGCAACTCAGGCACCTTCTTCAGGCAAGATGTAATACAGAAACTGGAGTTCCCTGTGTTTGTATAGACACGAGGACAGATACAACATTGGAAAACCTTTAAGTGAGACATCTTAAATGTAAAAATGTCTGTGTCAGTCCAAGAGACAACCTGTCTACAGACCCACATTGTATTAAAAAACTCATCAGAAACTTCAAAAGACTTTGTTGGTCACTTATCTTATCCAAAGATCTTGACTATACATTGATCTCCTCTCTTGCTTAATGAATCAGCCTGAAAAGGTCTATTAATTTTGTACATATAAAATGTAAATTTTTCCTTGCCTCCACTTGGTATTCGCTGAAATCCTTCTATTTTCTCCCTTCCTTTTGCCATTGCCTTTTCACTGAACACTGTACTTAAGGGCTAATTATATTAAATTGCATATTCAAAGAGGTGTAATTCTGGTAGGAGTTGGGGAGTGGCAGCAGGCACATGCACATACATTACTTTTCACGCTGACCAGGATTTATGGAGCGGAAAAATGTGGAAGTTGGCGAATACACAGATTTATGCATCTGGATTTTTTTGTTCGTACAGACATTTCTGATTTTGTCCGTTTGCCATGTTTTAATGTGAATTCTATGCACGGCGTTATGCATGAGGCCCCTGGGCATTCTTGCTAAGAGTCTATTCCAAACATAATATTGACTCTCTTTTTAAATAATTCTGATGTATAAATCTAGAAAAATTAATAAGTGAAATATCTGTTAATAATCGCTGATTTCATTCTTTAATAACATTACACGTTTATAGTGAATGTATTTCTGAACTCACATTACCCATTGCAATGCTGTGAAGACTGAAAGTGAATCCCAGCAGACAATAGTTCTTCATAAGACACTTCATACCACAATGATTTTGTTTAACTTAAAAAACAACAAGCTTAGTTAATAGGCAAGAGTAATCAATCCTATGGTTGAATACTCTAATACTGACGAAACTAAGTAAATAATTATCAAGAAAGTTCTTTACTTGGATTTTTGTGTGCATTCACCTATCCAATTTCAAATGCACTTACTCAGTCCATGATTTCAGTGAACTGGAGGCTAAGCTAGCAATGCTGGTCACCAGTCCATCACAGGATATGCATTTATACGCACACTCTGCCATACTGGGCTGGTTTTGGGATGAGAACACATGTCCTATAGTACCTGGAGGAAATGTGTTTGCACTGTAGGTAGAACATCAGGATTCAAACACAAGATGCTGAAGCTGTAAGGCAGTACAAATAATAATAATAATAATCATAATCATAATAATAATAATACATTTTAATTATATAGCGCCTTTCCCATGCTCAAGGCACTTACAGAATATAAGAAAGAACGGCAGGGTATACAGTATATAGCATAGTACAAACCAAATAAATAAATAAAGAAGATTAAGACAGTAAATTCAGAGAAAGCCTAACAGACAACATACTTGATGGTCTAGCACACACATACAGGTTACATGAGCATCTTGACAGAGAGGTAAACTGAGAGAAGGATAATAAAGTCAAGTAGATCTAAAAGCCTTCCTGAACAGATGAGTTTTGAGTATTTTTTTAAAAGAATTCATGGAGTCAGATAATCTGATTAATTTCGGTAGGTCATTCCAGAGTCTGGGCGCTATACAGCTGAAGGCCCTGTCACCCATGGAGTGTAGATTAGTGTGGGGCACAACAAGATTAGCAGAATCAGATGACCTTAGTGGGCGGGCAGGCACATAGTGATGGAGAAGGTCACTGATGTAGTTTGGCGCAAGGTTATTTAAGGCTTTGTAGGTTATTAGTAGGATTTTATATTCGATTCTGTATGACACAGGGAGCCAGTAAAGACGGAGCAGGATGGGTGTGATATTAAGAATTTCAAAAACAAATGACATCACTGTTCTACATAGTCACCTTTGTTTGTGATGCAATTTTTATGCAATAAACCACTGTACTGCACTACTTTAATTTCTATTACTGCCATTTAGGCGTTGTGATAACTTAAACTTAATTTCAAAGCATAATGTACGAGGGATATTCAAAAGGTTTCTGCGCTTTTATATTTTCGTTGGGAATGGTGCAGGTGGGAGGAGTAGTAATTAGGTATTAAAAAGTTGGTACGATGCTGGGAAAAGCATCGCAAACAAAGGTGACTATGTAGAAAAGTGATGTAATTTGTTTTTGAAATTCTTAATAAATAGATTTAAAGAAAAGTGTGGCAACATTTTGAACATCACTTGTATCATCTTTTAAATCACAGGGAACTAATCAGGTGGGCAAAATAATATAAATGACAAAGCAAGATTAGCTATGCATTATTAATTTATTTATTTTTTTATTGTAGTCTGATTCCTAGCTATTTGTACATTGAAATATTTTTGCCATTCAGGGAACGATCACCCATTAGTGTTCTAAATGGCTTTCTTGTACGATATTCTTTTCAACAAATAGCTAAGTAATGTTAACATTTTAATTTGAGTGAAACTGTTCCCTTTTCATTGTTAGAGATTCATTTAAGCACAAAAAAGAGACATGAAGCACTGCTGCACTCAGACATACAGTGATATCTGCCTCCAAACAAGGAGTGCTACTGCTTCAAAGGTTCAAGCTGCAAGTTTAAAGAATAAAAAAAAGTTGTGAAATGTGAAATGACTTGTTGAATTCCCGTTTCTTTCTTTTTACCTATTTATCATCATTTCACTTTCCATTTGGATTTTTTGTTTGTGTGAAGCAATGAGAAACAAGTTAGCAGGTACTGGGGTGAGACTTTCTAACCTTCATTTATTTTTTCTCTTGCTGCAAAAACAGTAACATCAATTAGGAAAAAAAGGCTTAGGCGCAATCTGTCTGCATGCACAGTTAGTCTCTTGGTACTTTGACACTACATCATACTGGATCTGGTCAAGTCATTGACAACTCCTGGTCTGTGAAGTCTTATATTTAGAGTGGCTGATCCAAAAGGGAAGTTGCCAGGATAGTCTACTTTTTCGGTTCCTGAACTTCTGGTAATGTTGAGGAAAAGGGAAACAGGTGAGTGACTGTGTGACACAAATATCCCTTCCCAGTGCACCCTCAAGTCTTTTCCTTAAAATATTGTGCTTCTGCATTTTGTTTATATTTTCAGTTTCATTTTTTGTTTGTGTTGTGCCTTTCAGGGCCACCATAAAAATAAATGTATTTATTTATTTATTTATTTATTTATTTTAGTGCGTTATATTAGCTATATAAATATGGCCATTATAACATGACCATGGAAAATATCTTATAACATACTACTTACATTTATTTAATAATTATTACTAATAACTGTATGTTTGTATAAATTGTGTATATTAGCAAATTGTAATCTAAGATATAAGTACAAATATACAGTGCAATTAGCAGTTTAATTCTATCATAATAAAAAAGGTACTATCTTCATCATGCATATTAATTAACACATGAAATTTCACACAGTGGAATTGCTGAATATATTTTTGCATTCAGCGATTTTCTTTTTCTACAGAAACATAAAACTGACCTAGTATGAGGTCTAAGACTCAATCATGGTATTTTGTATGCATTCCTTTGGGTAATGTATGCACAAGCTACAAAAAGATGCAGTACAATATGGTTGCTGTCTGTGAGATAAGAACTCTATTTAACTAGTTCTGCTATGAATGCTTTCCTAACCTGCAACACTCACAGTGCAAGATGAAAAAAAAATAAAACCTATTGCTTCATTGTGTACTGAATATCCTTTTTAGAGCAAACAAAGTAAGTACAGTATGTATGCCTGCTGAAGCAAAAATAAGCAGTGTATTTTATAAAGTATTATTATTTAGTCTAAAGCAGTGTTTTAGGTCACAGACTGTTGCTGGTGGGTTGTGAGCTGCTATTGTTTATAATGGAATTGGGCTGCCAAGCTGAAGATATAAAGGTCAAGATGTGCACTTCCTGGTTGTCCAATTCTTTCAGATTATATTTGCTTTATTATTTAATGATATTGTAATTCCTTATTACAAATATGTTTTGCAATTTTGTCTCTAGTTATGCTTTCCTTTATTTTTTTAATTGTTTTCTGACTACATTTCCTGACACAAATTTCTGAGCACTTTAAATCTTTCTGGTTCTGACTCTTGTCTTAAAATTTTTTACTAAAAGATTTCTCCTGATACCAGTTCCACTCACAGTTACTGCCACCCTATTCAATCTCTAAAAACTGTAACAGCCATACACACACTCGGACAACAGCAAGTTACACACTCCAGTTAAGCTCAGTGTCTGGACTCAGCTATGCCAAACTGTACTTTTGTTTAAAAAACTCACCCCGCCCCACAAAAATCACCCAGTCGATTGACAAAAAAAAACCACAAACAGATAAAACACGTTAAAACGTTTTCTAAACTTAAAGGGAAAATATTAAACATATGAAATATTAAAAACACCCAGAATCCCCTGGTGTTGACATAAATGCAAACATGTAGAGCGGTAAAGAGAGAATACAAATGAGTCTGCAACTTCCCTTGCCTTAACTACAAAACAGAATTACAAAACAATGAACAGACAATCACATACACACAGAGGGAATTGCAGGGAATGAAAAATAGGTGGAAGTGGGGAAATCCAAGTGATAAAATGAAGATAACACATTTCAAAGAAAGCTATTCTGAAATGGAAACCAAAATTACCTCACCGGTGAGTCCAGAAGCAGACTGACGGCTGTAGTTAGTGAATGATGAAAAGTCCAAAACATCTCACTGTAGTGTGTAAGTTGATGATAAGTGACAATATTTTGTTATTTTTGATGAATAATAGCAGAGTGGTTAATCATGATCCTGACATTTTCGGATATGTTCTTTTTTGTTTTGAAATGTACTGTCCATTTTTATAACTTAAGCAGCCTCGGGCTAGAAAACAGGAAATCTCACTTTCAGAAAAGGTTTAGCGCTGCTGTTGGCAACATCTGTGGTTTCCAGAAAGAAAAGCTTCTTCAGGAATATTTAAACATAAAGGAAAAAGGTAGGGTGGCACGGTGGTGCAGTGGTAGCGCTGCTGCCTCGCAGTTAGGAGACCTGGGTTTGCTTCCCGGGTCCTCCCTGCGTGGAGTTTACATGTTCTCCCCGTGTCTGCGTGGGTTTCCTCCCATAGTCCAAAGACATGCTGGTTGGGTGGATTGGTGATTCTAAATTGGCCCTAGTGTGTGCTTGGTGTGTTTGTGTGTGTCCTGTGGTGGGTTCGCACCCTGCCCAGTAGTGGGTCCTGCCTTGTGCCCTGGGATTGGCTCCAGCAGACCCCTGTGTTCGGATTCAGCGGGTTGGAAAATGGATGGATGGATGGAAAAAGGTGAAATACAATGCTTATGAACATAGAACAAACACAGTTGACTTTTTATGTCAAGTTTTCGTTTTGCATACAATTTAATTTATTTTTTTTTTGTGAAATCACCCCCAAATTTAATTTGATGCCATTTATCAAGTTTGAAAATGTAAAACTCACTGCAATAAGTTTTTTTTTTTTTTTTTGGTTTTAAAAATTTTTGAGGTAAAAAGCAAGGAATGTGTTATTCCTACGTGTTATTCTTCTACAGAGCCTCAGTCCTTGACCATCCTGCACTGCCGCAATGTCTGTCTCAGTCTTAAATGTGGCTCCCATGTGCTCACATCTGCTTTGTGCACTGCTTGCCTACATATACACACCACCAGCTCCACCTCACACTTTTCACTTGAGATGTGAGATAACATCATTGGCCCTCACATTCCCTAATTCCTTTAGCCAGTCCAAGTCATGGTCCGTCTGGAGATTTGTTGGATGCCAAACACCCAGGCCAGTAGATTTTAGCAGTGGAGAAGCACCACTGAAATGAATACAAGTCAGATCTTTTAGCCATGCCCCCTGTAGCTGCGATTACCCAAAATTACCAAAGTTCTTCAGCTTTCGTTTGCTTTGAGGGATTCTAGCAGTCACTTGACACATTTAAATGATTCCACAGACAAAATATCATTGCTTTTAAAAGCTTTAGTAAAAATTCAAGGTAAAACACTTAGCCCAAAAATAGAGAAAAAATTGGTATTAGAAAGTAAAGTAAAGTTCTGGTCTTAAGAAAAGTTCTGTTTAAAGCTTATATATCTTGTTTGCTACTTTACATTTTCTAATACAGTTGAACCATTTCTAAACAGTCAGAAAACTGTATGCCTATCCCACTTACAAACTGCAAGTGGGTCTATTTCTAAAAAACTGATTTAATTAACACACTGCATCACAGGCATAGCTGAGAATATTTTATCTCATGTTAACTTACAGGGGTTAAAAGGCTATACCATAATCTATAGCTATGAGAGAAAATTGTATTCTATTCAAACTAAACAAACTAATATGAGTTTAACTTAAAGCATTAACTTTCTAACTTTGGTTCTTACACCTCCTATTCCATGCTTCACATCAGAAGAAACTTTCAAATACTTTTGCACATCAAGTGTTGCATTTGAGATACAAATATAAGATAATGGTGCAGATTTCATTGGTTGTGAAACACCATTTGGTTTGCTTTTTTTCTGAAGCAAAATCTTATGTTTTCCTGCAAATTATTTCACTCCTCACTAGTAGAATAAAGGAATGTTTTTTTCATTTGTTTTTCAGTTGTCCGCCACTAGATTAATAGTGAATCAGTCCCATACACCATTAATGTTACACCAGGCACGTGTGGAGAGCCTCACCTGTTATCATGAAAAGTACAAAAACTAATAGTGATAACATAAAATAAATTTGTCCACTGGTCTGTGCTATAAATTTGTTTCCTGTATGATTCCAATAATTTTTATCATTTTTATAGTCAAAATCGCTGAATTTGTGCATTTCCTGTTTAAATACACAGGTGAAACGTGAGATTTGGCGGCAACGTGCTTTCTCTCATACACTGGGTTGATGCATGCAATTGGTACATGCCTGTTGCTGTCTCTCTGTATGTTGCCAATATAATGGCTACAGTCACGTTTATTAAACACATTGACTTTCCACAGTCTGGCTAATATCTTTAACTTTTTTCTCCAGCCGTCTGGAGTTTTTTTGTTTTTTCTGTCCCCCCTGGCCATTGAACCTTACTCTTATTCGATGTTAATGTTGATTTATTTTGTTTTATAATTGTGTCTTTCATTTTTCTATTCTTTAATATGTAAAGCACTTTGAGTTACTGTTTGTATGAAAATGTGCTATATAAATAAATGTTGTTGTTGTTGTTGTTGTTAACTAGCTAAATACCCGCGCTTCTCAGCGGCGAAGCACTGCCTTAAAATTTTTATTAAGAATAAAATTAAACCTTTTTAAACTGAATACATACCAATAATTATTTGTTAAGGATCTGTTTGTATACCACATTGTCAGTTCGGCCCTCCGGTTGTGCGCTGAGCTTACTCTTGAGCATGCAACGTACAGTTGGCCATGTGAAAAGTAATCTTGTCTCAGATCTCGCCGCTTGGATTGCTGCTGTCATAATCGGTTTGAGTTTCATGGTTTGTTTTAATTACGACAGTATTTGCAGGACTTGTATTGAAGTGACATTCGGCATCTGTCAAGCGTTGTAAGCATACAACCGGTTTCATAACATCCAGCTTTTGAGAGTTTAAACATTCATAAACATCAAAGTGTCAGCTACTGAAATTATCACCTGTGAATCTAAGATGTTTAAGAGGCATTGGCGGTTGTCAAAAGGCATAAAATATTTGGCCATTTTGTTACACTGGAAGCGACAACCAAAGAATTCAGTGGCAGCCGTCAACTCACATGCAGAACCATAGGTGAAGGGCTTAAGCATTTCACTCTTATAGTGCTCCTGTGTAGTATAATTATCTCCTGTTCCGTCATCAGTCCACAACCTTGAACCTGTCCCAGTCATTCAATACATAAGACATAACATAAGTTCCTCCGGATATCAAGAGTGAGCCTGATATGGCCATGCAATATGTAGCAAAGAGAATGGAAAAGGCAGGAGCCATCTCCGGGCATGGAAACCACTCGGTAAGTGACAGTTCTTTGATTGATGGTGATCACCTTGATAGACATGTAAAGGGGGGTACGGTTGGAACGATAAAGGAAATGGGTACCTGAACAATGTAAAGTAAGTCTAAAATGCTTACACAATAACTATAATCATAATAAACAAACAATAAAACAGCGGAGAAGCCGTGGATAAAATAAAAAGGCTGTAGTTATCAGCAGGGAGACGTGAATCCCGTGGCAAAGCAAGGAAGGGAATGTAGAGACCGAAGCGACGGGCGGCCTTATATAGGCAGCCAGCCAACAACGTGGGAGGCATTGGGATGGGGGACTGAGCTGCAGGCTATGGACGTATATATGTACGTAAGTAGGATTCAGTTAGCGTTGAGAACCCGCGTACCAAATTTCTTGAAGATGGGCCCATAAGTAACAAAGACCGTTGGAAAGTTCAATATGGCGGCCAACAGTGGAGTCATACCACTGAAATAAGTATGTACATTGGTTTCAGTTAGCGCAGGGAAGCCACCTACCAAATTTTGTGAAGGTAGGGCCATAAATAAGAAAGTTGACCGTAACGCGTAGAATTTCGAAATGAAACCTGCTTAACTTTTGTAAGTAAGCTGTAAGGAATGAGCCAGCCAAATTTCAGCCTTCTACCTACATGGGAAGTTGGAGAATTAGTGACTTTGGAAAGTTCAATATGGCGGTCGACAGTGGTGTCATACCACCGAAATAAGTACGTACATCGGTTTCGGTTACTGTAGGGAAGCTGCCTACCAAATTTCGTGAAGATGGGGCCATAAATAAGAAAGTTGAACATGGCAGACGTTGTCGACCGTTATGACCATTAAGCGTAGAATTTCGGAATGAAACCTGATTAACCTTTGTAAGTAAGATGTAAGGAATGAGCCTGCCAAATTTCAGCCTTCTACCTACACGGAAACTTGGAGAATTAGTGATCAGTCAGTCAGTCAGTCAGTGAGGGCTTTGCCTTTTATTAGTATAGATGAAAGTGTGTGACATATTTAGTCTTGCTGATCGGACATAAAAACCGCAGTGAAAAGGCACAAGGTGAGGCAAATGGTACTGTGCTGCACCAAAGGGGGTGCATGTTGCTGCTGTTCTATGCAGAGACTCTGGGCACCAATAAGTAAGCGATATCAGAAAGTCAAATTCACTGCCAAAATGGAAGATTAACATTTTTAAAACTAAAGGAAAATAAGAAGGACTTTTACAAGAAATTGAAGATTTTTGTTGGGAAGAATAGGCACATGGACATTTACAAGTGATACATATGAAGGCTGATGAGCAAATGCGCTCTCTCTGCTCTCTCTTGCCGCTATAAATGTAATGTTCTTTCTTAGCCAAATGTGTACCTTACCGATGTGTGTGTAAAAAATGCTGATGAGAAATTAAACATAACCAGCAGTCAATGTGCATACTGCTAATTGAATAGTGAATAAACTGCTCTTTTGGGTTCAAATATTTGTAAATCTCACTCTCACCAGCCATGAACCTCACCGAATGTCACTGTGTTACACTTGGTGTAGTTAAAAAATTGTCACAATTTGCAGCATGTATGTTGTGCCTAAAACACTATTTGTTTCAATTAAAATAAAGAATTGTTATAACACTAATTTGTGTTTATTTAATAACATATATTGCAATGTTCTTATTAAAAAGATGAGTCTATTTAACACTTCCTATTAAAAAATTACTTATGCTTGAAGAGAATTTGTGGTAATCTATTGGTTTATAGCCAAAAAAGATGTAGCATGAAACCAGGTTATGAAATGTTTTCTTCTCACCAGTGGCTTTTTAAAATAATTAGAGACTTTATTTGCTGATGTAAATGTAGTGACATTTATAATTTAATGCTTTAATCTGAAAAAATCATTTTAAAAATGGATGGACTTTTTATAGATCAAATAAGGAGTATGCTTAATTTTTATGACTTAATGATTCCATAAAATGTTAGCAAACTCTTATTTTATAGTTGAGTGTTGCTATTATACTTTTATATCCAGAATGCTAATGTATTTCTGTCTATTTAATGTTCATTGTAACAATAAATCTTTTGTAGATTAACAAATTAATTAATTTTCATTAAATGTCTTCAGTATTGATTTGAAAATTATGCAAAGGTTACAGTAATTACCTAGTATGTGGTGCATTCCCATAGTTCATGAGATTATGTTTTCTAGCTACACATCTATTTTGCATATAATTCCGAATTATACTGTACAAAACTTTGCTGGTGCATTGTGTTGTTTTAGTTACACTTTTTTATTGAATAAAACAATATATTTGTTTTAAGTTAGTATAGCTTTAATGAGCTTTATCAATGCTGACACTAATTTAAGATCTATTCTAAAGATTGCTTAGTGATTCCATTTGGCCAAATATATTTTATGTTTTTTTTAGTTCCTTCTTTAATAAAAATTATGCAAAGGTTACAGTAATCAACTTAAGGAAGTTTATTTCTGTTATTCTCTATGAAAGTTTTTCAAAAGCACTTTCTTTATTATAAGCACGTATAGTTGGAAACAACACTAAATCATAGACTGAATCATTTCTAATTATAATTGTACAAAGCTGAGGCTGCTGTGAATAGAAAAAAAACTTTTGTATCTGTTTTCATAGAGTTTTAAAACAGCTTCATTCAATATAAGAAAACATATTAGTATCTCAGGTAGACAATCAGTATTTTCCTGCTTGTGAACATGAAATAGCTGTTGTTGGCACAATAGCTGCATACTGTATGCAAAGATCCCAGTGGTAGAATATGAAAGGTGGATTCCATCACTTTAACACTGCAATCAATCAATCAATCAATCAACATTTATTTATATAGCACATATTCATACAAAAAAATGTAGCTCAAAGTGCTTTACAAAATGAATAGAAAAATAGAAGACACAATAAAAAATAAACATAAGTCAACATTAATTAACATAGAATAAGTAAGGTCCGATGGCCAGGGTGGACAGAAAAAACAAAAAAAAACCTCCAAAAGCTGGAGAAAAAAAAAAAAATCTGTAGGGGTTCCAGACCACGAGACCGCCCAGTCCCCTCTTGGCAATCTACCTAACATAAATCAAACAGTCCTCTTTGTATTTAGGGTTTTAATGGGAGGACCTGATGATGATGGTCACGTAGACTTCTGGCTTTCAGTCCATCAATATTGGTGCATCATGATGCTTTGAGTAGGTGGTGGTGGCGCAGGCCGCCACCACAAAGAAACCGGAAAAAGAAACAGAAGAGAGAGTTGGGGTCAGTACGGATTTTAGAGCCACTATGAATAGTTATTGTGATGAATTGAACATACAGAGTATCAGTATTAAGTTAAAGTGAAGTTATGAGAAGGCCATGTTAAAGTAATATGTTTTCAACAGTGTTTTAAAGTGCTCTACTGTATCAGCCTGGCGAATTCCTATTGGCAGGCTATTCCAGATTTTAGGTGCATAACAGCAGAAGGCCGCCTCACCACTTCTTTTAAGTTTAGCTTTTGGAATTATAAGGAGACACTCATTTGAAGATCTAAGGTTACGATTTGGAATAAAAGGCACAATTCATTGATATTATATTTTATCCTGATTTTATTTTTTTAGTTGCATAATTATACAATAATTATGTTTTTAGTTGTACATATTTGGGGTGCCTCCAAAAATGATATCCTGACTTTCTTAAATGGTAAAATGCTAAGCCATACATGTTTTAATGTATTTTTTTCTACCATTATTTTGTACAAAATTAAAGTACTGTTTATATTGCTGATTGAAAGCATCGCTAAAGAGTGATGCTACAGGTTAATAGTAGACACCAAATCTCTGACCATACATACACAAGGATTACTTTAAAGTTATAAATACTGATAATGTCATTATTATCATATACATCTTACTGAAATTCATATACATACTGTAGTTTAACAGAAATTCATAATTAAAATAATTATTGACTATAATAATTGCAGTTTATTTTGTTTACAGATTATATTTTCTTGACAATATGTTAGTTAGGCTGTTATAGTTAAATTGCCTTTTTTCCCTGGGATTTCTATGTAGTTACCCTGTGCTCACAAATCATTAATGACCTGTATGGATACATGATTAATTATACAATTAGAACAACCTAACCAGAAAGATGTAGGATTATTTAATTTATCATTAGGTCAGGAAATTATAAGTGAGCACACGTCTTTTGAAAAAATTAAATGCCAAAAATGAACTGCTTATCCACATGTAGGAGATAAAAAGAAGTGCAATTATAATGTTACTTCAAAAGCAGTAGAAATCTTTACTATACTCTGCTAACTAGAATAAATACAAAATTAAGCAATCAACAAAGAGGTTTTCATGAATACTATTGTATTTATGTATCTTATTTTTTACATGAAAAATCAATTACAAAATATCTGATTACTCTGAACATTTTTTCATGATTTTTCTGCAGCAGACAGCATTACAAAATTTAAAAGTCCACATTAAGCAAAATTAAATAATTTGGTTGGTTATATCCTACAAGTACTTGGGGGTCTGCATCAATGACAGGTTGGAAGGGTCTCGTAATACAGAGGAACTATTTGAGAAGACCAGAACAGGCTCTTCTTTCTTAGGAAACTGCTTTCCTTTAAAACTAGAATTACCAAAGCCTATGAAAAATCTCGTAAACCCGGTCCACCTTTAATCCTTTCGCACCATCAGCCTTCACACATTATACAGTTCATGTCTACATTTTGTCATTTATTACTAAAACATGAAAAAGTTTCTGTTTTAACAATGTGTTTACATAAATTGTTGCAGACATGGAACACACATGAAATTATTTACTCTATACAGTTCTAGGTATCTCATTCCCAGATAATCTAGGCAGGAACTGGGAGAAGTTCTTGGCCGTTCTGCGGCGGTCTGGGATGGGGATTGCGGCGGTTTTGTTGCTGCTTGGGTTTATCGATAGGTTTACATGACAAAAGATACTGACAGAAAGGTGAGAAGACATTTAAGGTGGGCCAGGTTTACACGTTTTTTCGTAGGCTTTGGTATTCTAGCGTTAATGTGAGTGGCGACATCCTTCACTTCTTCTACAACTCTGTGATGGCCAGTGTGATTTTCAATGCTGTGGTGTGCTGGGCTGGTAGATTCACTTCAAGAGAAGCCCATCAACAGGCTAAATAAAGGGGCAGGCTCACTTATGGGACACACTTTTGACCCCCTGGAGGTAGCAGTGAAGAAGAAAATTAAAATAAATATCAGTGCCATTATATTTCACATCCTCTCTCTGACACACTAACACTGAGGACTTTCAGCTAACAGATCATTCAGCAGAAGTGTGTCAGGAAACTACTGGAGCTCCTTTATACCAACAGCAATATGCCTGCATAATGCCTAACTGAGACTGGAACTGTCAGTTCCTTCTTTTTTTTTAATTTTCTTCCTTTTTAGTCATTTTGATGTGTGGTCACACCATCATGTGTTTGAGTGACTATATATTTATTTATCTATTTATGTATGTATTTATTTAAAGAGCTTCTGTAAAAAGCCACATTGTCCCCTAGAGACAATTCATAAAGTTCTACATATCTATCTGTTCAGCCCTCATGTGCAAAGCTGAACAGATAGCGAACAATAACAGTAAACTCGTTTCTTGCTCAGAGTGAGGCTTTTACTGGCGAATCTTTCATTATTCGTTGTAAAACTACAAAACAGAATAAGTTGTTTTCAATATAACGCTCATACCAAACAATCAATCAATACAGAAAATACATTTACGTATAAATCAGATAACTGTGACAGATGAACATCTTGACAAATATTTACAAAATAATTTTTAAATTCTGAAATTTATGGACATATCTCTGCCAAGGCTTAATGTTAGAGAACTGATGGCACATTGTGTCTAGAAATTCAAGAAAAGCAGTTTGACAAAACTTAACAAAGTAAAATTTAAAATGATTGCTAGGTGGAAAAATTTGAGATAAAAGTGTGAACAGAATACTATCAGTCTATCTGTTTTTTACCTCCTATCTCAAATAATACTAGCAATCACATAGAGTGTGTTTCTGTATATATTTATGCCGTTCATAGTAGGATCTCTGCATTCAGGTCAGGTGGAGCAATGCCCCCAATCTTCCAGCAGATGGGACTGTTGTGCAAAAAAGTAAATGACTTCTGTCATTTAATGTATTGTGAAAATATTTATATTTATAGCAAGCTCAACAGGTAGCCTTCATAATAACATTTTTTCAATTTTTAATGACACACAATGCATTTTTTAAACTAAAGAGATACTTCTTTTTGGAATATGTCACATTTTCTATGTAGCCTGCACTGATATCCTGTTACTGAGTTGCTTGCGTAGGTTTTTGGACAATGCAACGTTTTTGCTGTACCTTTGCTAATGTATGTGCATGTGCAGCCTGGACCTTTTGGCTTGACGGCAGGTGCTTTTTCAGGGACCCATTGGTTGATTTTTTTATGACACAATGTAAAGGGTATGTTAGCTTATACGAGGTGAGACAGAAAAATAACCGGATTAGTAAAAAAAAAAAAAAATGTATTGATGAATTACAACATTCTAAACATTGTCACCTTCTATTTTTTCCCCCTTCCAATCTCTACACCGCTCCATATGTATTTTCCATAGGGTTGCCAGACGTCCCTTATGTACGGGACATGTCCCATATTTGATAATTTTGTCCCCTGTACCATACTGACCTTTAAGGGACACCCAAATGTCCCTTAAATTTGCGTTTATTTTCAAATTTTGTAATAAAAATATATTTTTACTACCTTCTTACAGTACTTAGTTGTAACTTTATAGGTAAGTATACTTTCTTTTCTGAGATTCTCTTGATGAAAATAACCCAAATGTAACAAGGAAACTAGTGCTTGCTGCCTGTTTGCAACTTGTTCAGTTGCTATGTTTGGCAGAGGACAGCGACACTCTTCCCATTTTGCTCTCCAGCCACGCTGCTGTGCAGTTCTGTATCAGTATTGCAACATACAGTGTCAACAAAGTGTGTTGTTACTACTTGACACAGCCCACTTTTTTTCTAACTGCCTGTATTAAATAATAATATTTTTCTGATGTCTGTATTAAATAAATATTTTCAAATGATTTAACTTTTACAGATTTTTTTTTAGCTTGTATTAAATAATTTTCAAATGATTTAACTTTTAGCTTTTTTGCTTTATGTCTTTACCTTATATTTCTACTTTTATATGATATTTGGTCTTGGTGTGTAGGGGGTATGTATAAATTTATATATACAGTAATATAGAGAGAGATTTTAAGAGTGTCCCATATTTCTAATTTTCTAATCTGACAACCCTAATTTTCCATTAATTGAAACAGTGCTCAAAGTCTTCTTGCTTGAGGTTCTTCAACAGGCTTGCCGTTTTTGTCTTCACTTTATCCATTGAAGAAAAATGTGTTCCCTTTAGGTCACTTTTTATTTTTGGGAACAAGTAAAAATCACAGGGAGCTAAATCGTGAGAGGGAGGATGATCAAGGGCAGGCAGTTTTTGCCAGTCAAAAACTGCTTTATGGAAAAAGCATTGTGCATGGGAGCGTTGTCTTGTCTTGTCTCACTGTTCGCTTTTTTCAATGGACATTGTTGCGGCAACTTGTGTAGCGATTGTTGTGCAAATACTGACTGGGCTATTCACAGGATATACCTGGCCAGCTGGCGGTTTGAGAAGGCATATAGGTGGGGATATAGTTCTATGATTCACGTCCAGCCGACCTCCAGACATTTTTCCTGGAAAGCCCCAAGCCCAGTCCGGATATTTTTGTGTCTTACATCATACATTACACAGTATTGGAGAAGTGTTCCTCATTTTCATGAATGTCATGAAGAATTTATATAAAATATGACTTAGTACTTTGCCTATTAAACAAAAATTGCAGCTAAGAGGAAATTCTCAAATGTTTCGAATTGTCACCAAGTAACATATAAGAACATCTGCAGGGTTTCCCAGAAATGATTCTTGCCTCAGTCTGGCCAGTCTCAAGGTAGCTATTGAAGAAGATCTCAGCTGGCAGGAGTGGAGGGCCTGAAGGTTGGAAGGATTGAGTTTTATAGTGAAGGTGAGAAGAAGAGAGTACATGAGTAGGAAATTGGACATGCCATCCCATTTAGCACAGAGTCCCTTATGGTTGTTTAATTAGTGCAGAAGCCATAGGTTTTGTTACTTTGTCATTGTGTTTATTTTACCTTTTTTCCCACTCTTGTTATTCCATCATTTTATTAATAAACTCTAATTTTTTTGGTGTAAGTTTAATCTAACTGTTTATCATCTGGGTTCAGGGTCAGCTTCTCACTAGCCATTAAAATTCATAGCCTATTATAAACCAGTTGACCTGTTATAAGATGGAAACAAAATATGTATATTCTAAATTATTTTTATTGTTTTTCTGTTTTAACATGTTGGTGTCATGCAACTACATTTATGTTTATTCTGTTCATGGACAGCTCCTGGTATGCTTTATAATATAACCATGAAGTTACAGTCACATTTTGCTTTACTATTAAAATCAGTGGTTAGCGGGTAATAAAATGCTTCATATAGCAAAACTAAAAGGTTTGGGATTGTGCTGAATTTGCTGTGGCCGATACTTTTTCTGCATGCATATCATGTACAGTATACTGAGAATATTTTAAGACATTATAAGGTCTTCCGAAATTAATTGTGTTCTTTAATATTCAGTAGTAGCAGATACAACCACAATCAAAATGTCACTGTTTTTAGCTCTTTAGATTGCTGTGCTTCCATACACCTTTGTTTTTGCTATATTCACAGATTTATTTATAGATTTTGGGTACATTTGCATTCATATAGTATTTACATGTACTAAAAAAGAATACAGTATATACTGTAAGGGGCTGATTTTGAGCATGCTATCAAAGTTTAGGACAAGGTCTTCCTTTTGAAGAGTATTCATCCAGAATGTAAGAGTTGAGAGCAAGATCCTTTACGTATCCCAGAATATTTCTACACAGAAAAGCCATGAGAGGAATAGACATTTAAAGCAACTGCCTTGTAAACAATTTTTTGAATAAGGAAATACCGAAGCAGTTACTAAACCCTAGCTGTCCATCCCTGTTTATATTGGGCTAATCAGAATTCTTGCCACATGTTTCTTTTTTGAATCAAGTCACTTGGAAAAAACGGAAAAGCTAAGAAGTCATCAATTGGCCTGTTGTCCTGTTTTAATTGTTTACCCAAAGATTCTTAATTAACATAAAAAGACTCCTTAATGTCAAAGTGAGTTTTTTGGTCTAAATTAATTGCAAAGTGGTTTAAATTATTTTCAAATATAAAACACTAATTAATTGATTGTATAACCATTTACTCCCTTTAGGTCAATATTTGGTAAATGCACCTTTATCATCCATGACAGCAATGACTCTGTGTGGACAGGTCTCTATCAGCCTTGCACATCCGGATACCAACATTGTTCCCCATTTTTCTTTGGAAAACTGTTCCAGCATGGGATGGTGAGTAAACAACATTTCTCAAGTCTAGCTATAAATCCTGAATTGAAATGAGACCCGAACCCTTACTCAGCCACTCAAGGACATTAAAAATGATTTATAAGCTATTCCTGTGCAGCTTTGTTTTATCCTTGTGGTTAAACAAATAATCTCCCAAAGTACAGGTTCCTTGCAGACTGAATCGGGTTTTCTCCAGGATTTTTACTGGTATTTTACTGCATTCATTTTACCCTATACCCTCACAAGCTTTTTTTTTTTTTAGTCAGCTTTTGTTTTCAGTAGACTAGATTACTGTAACGCACTGCTCTCAGGACTACCCAAAAAAGACATCAATCATTTGCAACGAGTGCAGAATGCAGCTGCTAGAATCCTAACTGGGAAAAGAAAATCCAAACACATTTCTCCAGTTTTAATGTCACTACACTGGTTGCCTGTGTCATTCAGGATTGACTTTAAAATACTGCTTATGGTTTATAAAGCCTTAAATAATCTCACTCCATCTTATATATCGGAATGCCTGACACGTTATATTCCAAATCGTAACCTTAGATCTTCAAATGAGTGTCTCCTTATAATTCCAAAAGCTAAACTTAAAAGAAGTGGTGAGGCGGCCTTCTGCTGTTATGCACCTAAAATCTGGAATAGCCTGCCAATAGGAATTCGCCAGGCAAATACAGTAGAGCACTTTAAAACACTGCTGAAAACACATTACTTTAACATGGCCTTTTTATAACTTCACTTTAACTTAATACTGATACTCTGTATGTTCAATTCTTCATAATAACTATTCACAGTGGCTCCAAAATCCATACTGACCCCTACTCTCTCTTCTGTTTCTTTTTCCGGTTTCTTTGTGGTGGCGGCCTGCCACCACCACCTACTCAAAGCATCATGATACACCAACATTGATGGACTGAAAGCCAGAAGTCTACGTGACCATCATCATCAGGTCCTTCCATGAAAACCCTAAATACAAAGAGGACTGTTTGACTTATGTTAGGTAGACTGCCCAGAGGGGACTGGGCGGTCTCTTGGTCTGGAACCCTACAGATTTTATTTTTTCTCCAGCCTTTGGAGTTTTTTTGTTTTTCTGTCCACCCTGGCCATCGGACCTTACTCTTATTCTATGTTAATTAATGTTGACTTATGTTTATTTTTTATTGTGTCTTCTATTTTTCTATTCATTTTGTAAAGCACTTTGAGCTACATTTTTTTTGTATGAATATGTGCTATATAAATAAATGTTGATTGATTGATTGACAAGCCTTCCTGGGCTGCGGCAGAGAAGCATCCATACATCACAATGCTGCCACCACCATCATGCTCCATGTTGGGGATGGTGTGTTTTTGATGATATGTAGTGTTTGGTTTATGTCAAACATGGTGTTTAGTCTGATGGCAATAAAACCAGTGAAAGTCTGTGAATTAAAATCAGCAATAAATAGTCCATAATGAATAATCCAAATAAAACAATACAGTCATCATGTTCTTTCTCTTGTCCTTCTGAAGCCCAGCACGTCCTTCACTTTCTGTCTCCCCAGCTCACCCAACTGGTCTTGCAACCGGCAGAGACATCTGCAGCTGTGGTTCTCACTTCAGGCTCCTGTCTTGGCTGCCTCACTTGGCTTCTGCTGGTCCTTCTGTTTCCCACCACACTCTCCTAGCATCCTTGGAATCCCTGAGAAGGACACCTCCATTGTACCTTGCTCCTCCATAATTATCAGCAGGTAACTCTCTATCCCTAAATTGTTAATTGCTCACCCCTCTACAGGATGAACAGCCACTTTGGCCTCAACCTTCGTCACACTGGCTCAAGTCCCAGATTCTGGCCTCTCACTCACGGTTCCCTTCTTGTTCTCCTCTTGTTTCCTGGCCAGACTTATTTTCTATTTGGATTTGGCAGTGGAATTAAGCTTCCATTAATTCTGGCAAAGGTGCTTTTACCTGAAATCAATCTTCTTTTAAAAAAATCCTCTGGAGCAAAAGAATTGGCTTTACAGAGGTTTACACAAATTATTAAAATCTTACCTTTCTTAGATGGAAAAGGAAAATACATATACATTTAATTATTAAAGTTTCAATGTTATGGACTATAATATATAAAATAAATATACATCTAATAGCAAATAGTGTTGTATACCATTTCTTTCTTCATTATCCTATGAATGTACTTGCTTGTATCTGCTGTGTGGACTGAGCATATATGCTAAGTATTTATTAGCTGTCAAAGAGAGAATATTAGAAGTAATGTGGGTGATGGTTCATACACACAGAAATGTGGTCAATTAATGAATGCTTTATTTAGAGATGTATAGGCCCACTCAAAAAGAGCCATATGGTGCTCTGCAGGTTTCAGAATGCTTTAAACATTTTTTTCCAAAATTAATATAAATCACTCTTTTTTATTAGAATATTTTAGCTTGTTAGAGGTGTAGAGGTGTAGGATTTAATTTTAACCAATGTCCTCATTTTCCATCAAGAAGATTAATGGGTCAAGAAAGTGATAATGATACTTGCTGACATTATCCAATAGCTTTCAAAATTATTTATATCATGGCATAAATTGTCTCATCAACATGTTACTTCATCAGGATACACTAAAATTCCTCATTAGCAGTAATGATAGACATTAACCAGGGATCATGAATGAATTTTACAAAAAAGAAAGAAAGAGAGGATGCAGTACTTTTTAAAAACTGAGACATGGTGTGTAAAATAATCCTAAAATCAGTAAAGAAATTGTTTCTTTCTCAGAAATTCAAGAGTGCAAAATATTACATAATTTAACAGATTAACTGTTATTTTTACATTTACAACGTGTTCCCTAATTTTTCACATTGTGCATGGCCTGCATGATTTTATTATGATGCATTTTTTCTTGGGATATCAGAATTTAATGTGGATGTGAAAATTAGAGGAAATCTCTTTAAAAGGGATAGCATTGTGTTAATGGTGCAGGCTCACAGTTCAAATGTCCTGTGTGTATGAATTCTTTGTTTTGTCTCTAAGTCTGTTTATGCTGCAAAAAATCAAAATCAAATGAAATCTAAGCAAATGTAATGGTTTTGTATAAAACCCATTAAATCATCCTTTCCTAATTGTAAAAAGTATTCGCTTATCAGGAAATGTGTATTTAAGAGTATTTATCGTATTTAAAGAAATGTTGTCACTGGCAAATTTTTATAATTTCATTTTTAATTTTTTTTTTTTTTTTTGCAATGTAGCTTTTCTTCACAAGCTCCAATTTCCATTTGGAAATTTTAAATTGTTCCAGTATGAATGAATGTGGGAGCCTGCAGAAACCTACCCTTCAAAGAAGAGGTGGCTTGTCCAGGGTAAGTTACTTTATTTCATCTTTTTAAATATTCAGGTATTTTTAACATTGCTTTCCAATGCATATTTTGAGAATAACCTGGAATATGTTGAAAATAATCAGGCAATGATAAGCAGCTCTTCTAGATAATGTGTGTAAGTACTTCTGCTATTGAATTGGAAAAGAGCACAATATACTGTATGGGTCTGTAGACATGTGCCTATGATAAATAAGGAATAGTCCAAAAATCAATCAACATCCTTTCAATGCTGGTCCTTAGTGAAAAGTTGTTGAATTATATGAGATATATAGAGAATGCATTATTCTGCAGGCTGACAGATAGGACAGATAGCCTAACAAACATTGCAGACAAACATTCCAAAAACTTTGCATAAAGTTTTTATTAAATAGTATTTTGTATTTTATTTTAATCATGTGTGTAAATGCATGAATTGGTCTGAGCTGGTAAATAAGAGGTCTGCTATATGAAAATAAATAAAAAAAATACCAAAGGAGCACAACAAAACCCTGCCCTGGATGGCATAAGAAACTGATGACCCACATGCCTCATTATCATCATCAGCATCATTGGCTTGCCCTATGGTGCTGTGTAACAAGTTGATTTTCACCAACATCACCAAAAAATATTTAAAAAATCTACTATATGTCTACAGACAATACAGAAATATCATCTAAACAATAGCATAGTAAAAATGTGTAATAACTCTTACTTCTAAATAGCTCAGGGACTGGTGACAACGCCATGATACAACAGCCTGTTGTGCTAGGTGTCAAATCTGCTAATGGTTAGTGGTATGACAAAATCAATTCCCTGATATAATTTATTTTCTGTGGTAATATTTAAAGGTTCATTTGGTGAGGCAAGGATCATACTGTAGTGGGTGAGAGAATGACAGAACTACTTAACGGATTTAGATCAGGTTTTTTTCTAGAATTTGCTTAAACATTCTGGTTGATTTTGCGACTTCTCTCATCATGCTAAGAATCACAGTTCACTTGTAGGAGCGTTATATTCATGCTAATCCGAAACATAGGCTGTGGGCCAAGTGAGAGGGAGAAGCGTGACTTCAGGAGTGGGGAGTTAGTCTGCCTCTGCATTTTGGAATGTAACTTGCCTCTTAGCTAGTGATACCTTTTTGTTTATTTGTTTTTAAAGTTTGTCCTGTTTCACTACTATGCGGGTGGAGCCACAGGGAACGGCTAGTATTATCATAACACTAAGGCCAGTTAACAACAGAGGAGACGATAACAAAAACTTCAGTTAGCAGCATCCCTGGAGAAAAATAACAAAAAAACGTTGGGTCAAAGTTCTGAAGATCTAAGTGTATTGGTCACCCACTCCATCTTGGGCATTTGTATTTGTTTGAAGAAACTAATATTCATCCTTGGACTCCCAAACCTATCATATATCTCTGGTGTCTTTCCTGTGACCATGAAAAGATCTTGAATGTAGAGTAGTAGCAGCAAGAGCCACAGCAGGACATCAAGAGGAGAGATAGAATATATAAGATTTAGTAGTAGTTTTTAGTTATATTTGTTTATACAAGTAACTAACAAACAATATTCACGTCTAATCAACAGCTCTAATCAGGGTATTTTTTACTAAAGCAGCAAGTCTTCAGCCTGGATTTAAAGCTTAGACTAAAAGGATGTCTCTTTAACAAGAAGGAATATTGTTCCACAGCTTTGAAGCGCAGGAGCTAAAAGCTCAACCTCCCACTTTTATTTTGTTAATGTTTGGAACCTTTATTAGTCCAGCATCTTGAGATGTTAATGCACTCTCTGGTATGTATATAATAACAATAATAACAATTATATATTGATATAGGTAAGTACAGCCTAGGCAACTTAAAGCTTTATGTATAAGAAGGTGGATACTGAAAATAATTTTGAGCTTAACTGGAAGCAAATGTAACAACTTAAGAATGGGAGTTATTTGCAGCATTTTAAAGCTGCAAATAGAACATTACAGCCAGGTAAATAACCGATTGCGGTAGTTAATTATACTGTAATGTAAATGTATAAATTCATTTCTTAGCAAACTCCATATTTAGAAACTGGACTAATTTTACACTATTTTAAAGTTGGATTGATCAGTTTTTAGATAGTTTTACAATGTTCTTTAAAAGACATAATTATGTTGTTGTGTGCCAATTCAGTAAAACTAGTGTTTAGACCTACTGACTTAAAAAGTAAAGATTATTGTTTTGTTACCCTCAAAAATTACATTTCTGTTTTGTTCTCTGTACTCACAAGTAATTATCACCCTTCCACCATGTTAAGTCACTCATACAATTAATTAAGGACACTTTAGAAGAAGCATTGTTTGGTCCAATAGAAAGGTACAGCTGGGCATCATCTGCATATGATTGAAAGTGAATGTTATGTTCTCTAATGAAGCTCCCAAAAGAAGCATGTGAAGTGAAGTCAGTAAAGGTCTGAGTACTTCTATCTATCTATCTATCTATCTATCTATCTATCTATCTATCTACTGAGCTATAGACATCATATTTGACTTCTCTAAATATTGACACTGACTTGATAAATACAGTATGAACTAAACCATGCAAAAACTGTAAAATGTAATTTCCCAGCCTTTGTAATAGAATAGAGTGGGTACATGGGGATGAAAGCTACACTTAAGTCTAAGATCATATTAGAAGATATTAAAATGTTGTAACTTGTAACTTGTGACCAGTACAAAAGACAGACTGTATTTTCTCAGGTTAATTGTGGTGCATAAGGTAAGATAGAAACAGTGATATTACTGCATTTTGTAGTACGTTACAAAAAAAAAGTAGACATGAAATATCATATACATATATATGTGTATTATATATATATATATATATATATATATATATATATATATATATATATATATATATATATATATATATATATATATATATATATATATATATATAATGCAAAGTTCACTCAGTCACTCATCAACAAAAGTACTATTTACACTATTTTCCATTTATCTACATATTACATTCACCAGGATTGTACGCCTAGGGCAGTAGATGTCCAATAAAAAAAGGATATTTGAATGTATTCATATTTAGGGCTATTTTGGAGGAAATGACTATTGGAGACAGCAATTTCATAAAGAAATACATCAGTATCATAACATACATTTTAGAATGGAGTCACAGAAGGCATGTGTAACATACAAGACTTAGATATTATCACTTTATATATCACAATTACTTTGAAAAGCACAAAGAACTGAATAAGTAACAGGCTTATTGATTTTGTGATTAAGCAGGACATTAAGTGGCAAAGGAAGCAGGGATTAGTTTCATGAGACAGATAATGGTGTGAGCATCTTGACTTCAGCTGCAATGGCACTCATTGTCATAAATCATCATGAACAACAAGGGATGTGCTCCAGCAAGCTGGAAAAAAACACATCCATACACAAACAGCATGTACTGTATATATGAAACACATTCAAAAATGCAGGCCGTGCTTAGATACACAATTAAATGAACTGTTGTTAGAAACTTTAGATGAATATTACCTAATCAATTAGAATCTAAACTTATTAATAGTCCACAGTATAAACCAATGGTGCTCCAACTCAGTCCTCATGTGGCTGCAGGTTTTATTCAAGCCAGTTTCAAAATCAGAGAGTTATTTTACCTCTGTTTGATCTCATGTAATAATAAATTCAGAAAAAAATAATGAAGTGCAATTATTACATTTAAAAAATATTTAAAAATATTTGGGTTTTTTTTTGCTATAGATTTAAAGCCTTAATTCAGCTTTGTTGTTTTCTTGTTAATTTACCTTTTTTCCTTTATAGTTTGCTCCCTTAATGCATTCTTCAACTGAACCCTTTCATGGATTAAAGCTGACATATTTGGTAAATTTTAAGGCTTTTAATTTCACATTTGGACTAGTGCCCATTAAAATCCATTTAAACAACAAGAGCAGGCTAGTTTTTTCATTTATGAAAAAAAATGCTTTTAATTTAGAACAAAACTTTATACAGCAAATTAATATATGGCATAATTGAGAATAAATAACTGAATTGAAAATTACAAAACTTTTCCTTTAATTGTATCTTAATGACAATTAACAATGAGCTTAATAGACACGTGAGCAGGCGACACCAACTACTTCTACGTCAGACTCTCTAATGTTCTCATTACTAAATAAGGGATTAAATAACCAGAACACCTAGAAAACCGGAATAAAAATCATGATAATGAAAATCCTAAAAAACACCAAATTATCCCAATGTAACATAAGTAATTGCTTAGTATGTTATAATATAATTTTCCCATAATTAGTATTATAATTTCTACATTAACCCATAAACATGGAAAGTGTGAAATACCAGCTTGATTAATTAGGATTGGAGTTCAACTAAAAACAGAATTTGGTTGGAACAAAAACCTGCAGCTACATTGGGCCCCAGGACTGAGTCTGAAAACGACTGATACTTTGCCAGATAAATGTCATTTGTGCCTCATTTTTTATAGAAACTTTTTTTTTATTAAGTTTTTGTCCTGCAACTACTCTGCATGATATGTTTAACAAAAGCTGAAACTATTTTTGTTTCCATTTTGATATGTCAGTTGTGGAAAGACAGCCCCCGGACACAGACAGACAGACACCAGAATGTCCAAAACACATATGTTTATTTCTGTTATAGCACCACAATGCCTTATCCCAACAACTCTTCTTTCTCTCTCTCTCTGTCTTCTCTATGACATCCACTCCCCTAGTCACAAGCTCCGTCTCCTTCTTCCCAAATCTGGCTCTTGAATGGAGGGAGACGGCCCCTTTTATACACACGTGCTCCTGATGAGCTTCCACCGCCCCTTCCTGGTGTGGCGGAAGTATCGACTGCGCACCCGGAAGCACTTTGGGCTCCACAGCAATTGGGGCGCCCCAAAGCGGTGACCACGGGCCCCTATAGGGTTGAGATTCTAAGCTCTGTTCCCATGGTCCCCAAAGCCACCAGGGCGGTCACCCCCACATGGACTAGAGGAGGTGTAAGCCCTCCTCCTGGGCGTCCTGGCTGGGTACTCACAGGTGGCACAGTGGTTGTGCTGCTACTTTGCAGTAAGGAGACTGTGGAAAATTGTGGGTCCGGTTCCTCCCTGTGTGGATAGCACTTTGAGTACTGAGAAAAGCGCTATATAAATGTAATGAATTATTATTATTACTACTCCCAACCACTTGCCACACAATATAGATCTAGCAGGTTATGATTTATTTATGTAGCATATTCTGAAATTTCACTTATTTTCCTCTTGCAATGATGGAAAAAATTCTTGACTGCTACTTAAAGACCCTTCTCATGCTTTGTATACATAAAGTTTCACTCGAAACATGATCGTTTAAAATGCTCTATCTAGGAATTATTCTGTCAAAAAAGTGTAAGAACGCAAGTGCATGGGTAGACCAGGGGTTTTAAAGTTCAGTTCAGCTTGTACTCTTAAAAATAAAAGTGCCAGAGTGCTTTGACAGAGATATTCCATAGGGAAACCTTTTTTGGTACCCAAAGGACCCATACAAGTGAAGGTTCCAGAAAGGACCATTTATTTATTTAGATCCATAATAGGCTACAGGAAACAACCATGAACAGATGGTAACAGATATGTGAAATACCAATAGCTCATGATTTTACAAGGATTCTCACTGCATAAAATAATTCATGCTAAGCCCATGTTTTCTTAATCTGCTAGCGGCCTTCTAGGTAGCTTACCATACATTAAACATTTCAGTTTCAGCTAATATTAGGAGGTTTTACAAAGTAAAATGAACCCATTTAATATGCAAAGAACCCTTCCCATAATGAAATGGTGCCTTGTCAAGCAATGGTTCTATGAGGAACCACACAACCCAATAAAGAACCATAAAGGGCCATTAAAGAACCATTATTTTGCAGAGTGTGGAGCCCCTACGAGGCTGCAGGTTTTTGTACCTACCAGTTTTTCTTTTTTAATTGTACTTTTCCATAAATTAACCAAGCAGTTTCTGTGGCGTCTTCTGTTATTCGTGATATTATATGTTGGTTATGCTAAAATGATATATGAGTGTTAGAAAGGGGTTAATTTGTTCTTTTTTTCTTTGACATTAATATTGTCTTCTGTGTTAATGCTCAAGTTATTTAAGCCATTATTTGCTACACAAGTTGATAACAGTCAGAACAAATAGCTGCTTCTCTTTAACATTCAGTCTCTTTTGCACACCACTTATAATTAATTGTCAGTAATCAGATACTTGTAAATTAAGAAAGTATAATCTATAGGAAAATGGAATTATAAAGAAAATGACAAAAACAGTTAAACATTTAAAGCTATGACAAAACATTCTTAATCTTACACTACTGCAGTTTTTTGAATGCAGATTAAAAAAAGCAAAACAAAGTAACTTAATTAAACAATCAATTAAATGTAAAAATGTCTTACTGGCTGTGATATTGATTGGAATGAAAACCTGAAGTCCCAGGACTGAACTTGAAAACCCCTGCAGTAGACAGTCTGACAGTCCTAATCCAGAAGGTTATTCATGAAAAGAACAAAAAACAATAATTTAGCTGCATCAATTAAATGTTTTTCAAGCAGTAGGATTTAAGTATCTTCGTGCTAGAGATAATGACGTCTTTTAAACAAAGCAGGGTTTGTTTTCAATCAATAAAGGAAAAAAAACAACTACATTTTAAGGAAAGGAAGGGTCAAAACCACAAATTTATGGAATCACAGAGCATTTTATTTGGTTTGTGTCAGGGTCATAGCTATCAAATAAAATTGGTTTCCCTTGTCATCACCACAGTGGTGCTATAGGTTATATGGACCAACACCATTCAACTGTGGAAAGTAACAGATAACCAAAAATGCTACAACAGAAAACCCACATTTTTTAGGATGGGACAACTTCACAGATTAACAGGAACAAGTATTGCCACTGATTGCTTGGGTACTGACCAGATACACTGACAAAATTAAAAGACTGCAGGGGCCAAGAATGGAAGTTGGCCACTTGTGCAGAACACAAGTTGTAGAAACTGTCATTAGACTGACACAAAATAGTCACCGCTGACAAAATAAAATAAAAAGGGGCAATATAAAATAGCACTACCGGCTAAAAAGAACTGGCTCAGCACTATCTGAATACAGACATAAGAGAAACTGGAAAGACATCACTCAGAAACTATGCATCAGCAGCCATACCACATGCACTTCAGAACAGTTCTTGGATGGGAGACCATCTGGGAAAAAGCTTGGGTTGCTGCTGGAAGAGGTGAGGCCAGCGGTTGCTTACCCTGTGGTCTGAATGTGGATCTCAATACCCAAGTGTAGTGATGGGGACACTGTACTGTAAAAATGGTGCTGTCCCTCGGATGATACACAAAAAACTGCAGGTCTGTCATTGTAGTCAGCAACACAGGAGCGCCGCAGGGGATTGTACTTTCTCCGGTCATGTTCAGCCTATATACATCGAACTTCCAATACAACTCGGAGTCCTGCCACATGCAAAAGTTCGCTGACGACACTGCTATCGTAGACTGCATCAGGAATGGGCAGGAGGAGGAGTATAGGAACCTAATCAAGGACTTTGTTAAATTGTGCGACTCAAACCACTTACATCTGAACATCAGAAAAACCAAGGAGCTGGTGGTGGATTTTAGGAGGTCCAGGCCCCTCCTGGACCCCGTGATCATCAGAGGTGTCTGTGTGCAGGGAGTACAGAGACCTATACACTCCTTTGTGTGGGAGTGAGCTTATCCCAATAGTTTAGGTGTTCGGCGTCCATAAATAAGGATAGAGCAGAAGCAACCTTTGACTCCTGGGAGGTACGGTCTACCCACGGCTTTAGTAGGTTGACATGGTAGATCCACTCCTTGGGACGCCGGTTGGGCTGATAGATTAGATAATCCACTAATCCTTTCCGTTTGCGTACTTCAAATGAGTTTGAAAAGCGAAAACTCTGTTGAAGCCTAAGGAACCTTACGGAAAGCGAAGAGGACTAGGGGAAGAAGCTGGTCCCAATTTTTCCCGTCCGTCCAGACCACCTTTATCGGCATCTGTTTGAGCGTTTGGTTAAAATGCTCGACTAATCTTTCTGTTTGGGGGTGGTATACAGAAGTTCTGAGTTGGCGGATCAGGAGTGGTTTAGCTACCCCCTTGTAGGGCTGTGACATGAAGGGTGTCCCTTGATCTGTAAGGATTTCTTTGGGGATGCCTACTCGTGAAAAAACCCTGATAAGCTCCTGGGCTCTTACTTTGGATGTAGCCACTCGCAGGGGGATGGCTTCTGGATATTGGGTGGCGTAATCAACCATGACCAAAATATACTTATGTCCCCTAGCTGAGCATTCGAGGGGTCCCACAATGTCTAGGCCTATTCTCTCGAACGGGATATCAGTTAAGGGCAGGGGAACTAGAGGGGCATGATCCTTCCTTGGGAATGTGTGTAAGCTGACATTCGGGGCAGGACCTGCAAAATCGCTGCACATCCTCATGCATGCCCGGCCAATGAAAGCGTGCTGTTACATGCTTGAGGGTTTTTTCAGGGCCCAAATGCAACCCAACAAGTGAACGTGGGGCAGGTCACATATTTCCTGTTGAAAAGAGCAGGGAACAAGGAGTTGGCTGCATATTCTGTTATGGTTTTCAACCACCCGATATAACAAATCATTCTCTATGACAAAGTGAGGCATGGGTGGGTGGAATCTTTGGAATGATGTCCTTTTACGGCCACTATTGCATTTCTAGCATGTTTTAATGAGCCGTTGTTCCACTTCTCCCACCTAAAAGAGGAGGGGAAGGGGTGGAACTGGACTGATATGTCAGGTAATTCTTGTGGGCATTGCTCAGCTGAGACAGCAGAGTCATGGGAGGCAGGGGGTGGGTTACCCTCAGCCTCCGGCCCCTTCTCTGCAGGCTCCAAATCCACAGGATCACACTGAGCAGCTGACATTTTACCTGTTCTCCTGCATGGCTGGGACTCCTCCTTGGACAAGTCAAGTGTCTCGCGTCCATATCCTGGGTCGAGGAACCAATTAGACTCAGCTCGGTCCACTTGGAGTTATTTTGGGACCAGTCTCTTCCCAATATCACAGCATATACAGGCTTCAGGATCACCACCACACACTTTCGAGCCAAATGTCCACCAGGTAAGGCTGGTCCTTTTATTATCATACTGTCCTGAACAGACAAAGAGGGAAGCAACGACAGTCACATTGCTTCCCATATCATAGAGTGCTTGGGCTAGGTGTCCATTCAGTCTGGCTGGGCCTGTGAAGGGAGAAGTGTGAGGGTTAGACGCAAACGCATAACAGTACCTGCCTGCTTCAGTCCAAGCACAGTCCATCTAGTCGTCTCCCATGGGGCAAATGGCCACCATATGCCCGGGTTCTTGCAGCGGTAGCAATGTAGTGGAAGGGGGGACCTTTCCCTCTTTCTAGGTGGGTTCTCAGGGTCCTGCACTGGATTCTCACTGTGGTTGTTTCAGCTGGAGCAGATTCGGCGCCGATCCTCCAGTCACTCGGTTTGACTGGCAGATCGGTGGCATTCAATTATCTCCAAAAGAGTTTCCATATCAGCCCAAGGTAATCTTCGCACTGGCCCCATGCAGGTTTTCAGGAAAGGCGTGTATGAGGAAGTTGGCCGTGACTACCTTGACTACGCACTCCGGCGTGTTCTCGCCCAGACATAGCCAATGGGTCATTCTTCCCCATAGGTCAAAAGGCCTGGGCCTGAGCCGGTCTTTCCGGGTCAAACTTCCATTCTCTGCTGCTCTGTTCTTGACACGTAGGTGTTAATCCGTAGCGAGCAAGGATTTCTCTTTTTAAAGTGGGATAATCTGCAGCTATTTCTTCTTCCAAATCCTAATGGGCACATTGTGCTTCACCTCCGAGAAAAGGTGCTAATATTTGACTTCACTACCGGTGCGGCCAATGTTGTCTACTAGAGGTGCACTTGAAAATGGTCAGATATGCCTCCACATCTTCTCGAGGTCTCATAGGAACGAGCAGTTGAGCAGGACCTTGTCCTCTCGGGTGTTGTAAGTTATCTTGGTATGCGCGCTGCCCATTGGCGCCTACGAATTATAAGTGGCAGGCTTGCAGTTGGGGGAGTTGATCGGCCAGCTGTTTCATGACCTCTGCGAGGCCTATGAGTTCAGCCATCCTATTAAATTTACCCGACCTTAGATCCTACTGACTATGCCACTTGTGGTCGGGCGGTGGAAGGACAGACTGGAAACAGCTGGAATGTTGGGACATCAACCGGGTCGTCCCTTTTAATTGTTGCGAGATGAACAGTCAAAATTTAAACAAAAAGCAACGAAAATAGCGCTTCAGCGCTATCCTGAACAGGGATCTCTTTCAGAACAATAATTCTTTTGAGAGTCACGTGCATCTTTCTCTTTGTCGGCGCTTCCTTTATAGTGGTATTTCCAGAAGGGGTGGAGTTAAGTGATCAGCAATAATATCTGATAATAGATTCACTGGTGGAATAAGCTTCATCTCCTTTGCTGAGACCCTCAACTTTTGTAGAGAAATACTCTGAAGTTTTCAATCTTCTGCAAATACCGAATATTCTAATTAATGCAGTTTTGATTCAGGGTACTTTAAAGGAATAAGGCAACAAATTACTTGCATATTGTATTGTTAATTTGGCCGATGTCATTTACTATTGTCAGCATCTCTCCTTTAGTAGTAATTCTTTAGGTTCCTGTTTTTCCTATTGCTTTTACTTATTTAGGGAGCTGACTGTGTGGCACCATACTCTTCCTGACTGTTGGTTACTCAGCTAGATTTTATTCTTTGTAATTTGCTGTGGATAAATTCCTTGAGATGCCATAAACATAATTAGAATTTTTAAAGGCCAAACATCCTGGGTGACAAGAGTGAATCGTGTAAGATACCTTTCAAAGAGTGGATGCTGTTGCAAGTACTTTTTTGAAAATTTGTACATTAAAGTAAATAACCTTTGGCTTCTACATACAGAACAATACAGAGCTCAATGCAGACAGAATAATGTTTAGCATCTCTCAAAGTATAACTGTATAAGACAGAAACACATTCTGCACATCACTGGATAGAGGAAAGTTCAAAGTTTGGTCCTATGGTGCTTAAGGTTGCATGCACTCAACACAAGCACCATGTGTTGCGTAACAAACATCAAAACGATAGACCATTTCTTACCATGCACAAGTCAACGGTTCCCTAGTTACTGAGTTTACAGCTTCCTCAATTCAATCTCGCAAATCTTGAAGATTAACGGGCATAGGTGGAACAAACACTCTTTCTTTAATGTACCCCTATATAAAAAAATTGCAGAGACCTGGGAGTCCACAGACAATGAGCAAGATCTTGTTTTCCACCTCTTCTAATCCATCGTCCTGGAATGGTGTCATTCAGGTTTTGCCAGAAGTGGAAATGAGGTGGAGCACCATCTTGCATGAAAATTAAGTCATTTGAATCTTCTTGAAGTTGAATTTTTAAAATTTAAAATTTCCTCTATCCAGTGAAGTGTGGAATGTGTTTCTGTCTTATACAGTTTATTTAAAATTAAGTTTTTGAAATCTGCTCTTTCATTTTGAATAGTCCTGTATAATGCTTACTTCAAGGCATATAGCATTTCCTCTAAGGCAATATTGTCAGTTGTACTTTTTGCAGAATTCAAAAATTTACTAAACAGATTTTATGCTTTCACTATGTCAGTGATATTCCTCCATACAAAAGGCCTTTCCTTGGCAGCTGATGCTGTTCTCTTACTCCTCTTTTGTGAGATATACCAATAATCTTCATTCACTGCCAACAGTACCTCTGGAAGGTATAGAGGAAGGCGTTTCGCTCATTTCTCAAACTTGTAGTCCATGCTTGATTGGCTGTTTAATGCTCAACTCATATGGGCTTGTAAAAATGTGTACAGTAAATGTACATTAATCTGGATCAATGTATCTGGGGTTGCATGAGCCAACTGAAGGGTAGCAGTATGGCACCATCTAATCTGTTGGTGCAAAATCATGTTAAAGCAAACTGGGATTTGTTTTAAGATCCAGGATTATCTATTCTGTCTTTCTGGAACAGTTTCCTGGATCAACTATGCAGGAACACCAAAAACAAATCTTTAGGAAATCCTCAACATGCCTATAATCCTGAGAGCATTCATTCACTTATCCTCATAATAATTTCACTGATGACCCATTTCTGTTTTTTGTCTTGTTTTATTTTACTTTTGTTTTCCTTTTACTCTTTTAATTGCCCCAACCAGTGTGTTTTTGTGTCTAACGTTGTTACTTTCTGTACACAATTATTAATTATTCTAATTTATTTGGATATATTTTATTATTAACTTTTTGAAATGTGATTAATTTTGTTGTTCTAACTCAAGTTAGGTGGGAAGAGACCTCCCAATAATTAGTGTGTAATGCAAATGTGGCAATTAAGAGTACAATAAAAAAATAGATTTTATTGCACTAAGTGAAACGTGGCTTAGCTCAGAAGGGACGGCTGTTTTAATCGAATCTGCGCCTCCGGATTATAGTTTTATGGAAAGATTTAATACTAAAGTGAGAGTTGCTGTTGAAATAGTTAAAAAATCTTTTAGCATTGTTATACCATGGAAGACCCAAAGAGTGTATGATTTAAAGAGAACATGAGTGTAAATGGAGGAAGACTAAACTAACTAACCACTATAAAATATTAAAAGTTAAAATAACAGAATACAATAACACTGTCCATCTTGAGAGGCTCTGCTATTTCTCTAAGATTATAAATGACAATGCTAGTAATCCCAGAGTCTTATTCTCGACGATTGATCATCTGCAAAACCCAGGTAACTCAAAGGAATACCTCCTAAGTACTTTCAGTAAAACCTGTGAGGCTTTTACTGTATTTTTCAACCAAAAAATTAATGATATTAGAAATAACATAGTATATCTCCTCAACACTAAGGATCCTCCTAAACCCCAGCATTCTGTTATAAACAAATTAAACTCTTTCACTAGGATAGATTTACCTGATTTACAAAAAATAATATCTCAATTAAAACCCTCCACCTGCGTCCTTGACCCGATACCAACAAATTATTTCAAAGAAGTATCAGGCGTGCTAATTGATAATGTTCTTGACATAGTAAATTCTCATTAGATACGGGGGTCTTCCCAGACTGTCTTAAGACTGCTGTAGTTAAACCCCTACTTAAGAAACATAATCTTGACCCCTTTGGCTCTTGAAAATTTTAGACCCATCTCTAACCTGCCTTTCTTAAGTAAAATTCTGGAGAAGGCAGTCATTATGCAGTTAAATTACCACCTCAATAAACATGCTATTCTTGATAAATTTCAGTCAGGTTTTAGAACAAATCACAGCACAGAAACTGCACTTGTTAAAGTAGTAAATGATTTGCGAGTGAATGCAGACAGAGGCCATTTATCTGTTCTCATCCTCTTAGATCTGAGTGCCGCATTTGACACCATTGATCATAATATTCTTAGAAATCGCCTTAGTCAATGGGTGGGCCTCTCTGGCACAGTCTTAAATTGGTTTGAATCCTACCTGGCAGGGAGAAAATCCTTTGTTAGTTGTGGTAATTACAACTTGAAGACACATGATATCCAATATGGTGTTCCACAAGGCTTCATCCTGGGTCTGCTGTTATTCTCAATCTACATGCTTCCATTAGGTCAGATTATCTCAGGGCACAACGTGAGCTACCACAGCTATGCTGATGACACACAGCTGTACTTATCAATAGCACCTGATGACCCTGATTCTCTTGATTCACTAACACAATGTCTGACTTGTATCTCAGAATGGATGAATAGTAACTTTCTCAAGTTAAATAAAGAGAAAACTGAAATCTTAGTGATTGGCAATAATGGATACAATGAGGCTATTAGAAATAAACTGGATACATTAGGATTAAAAGTCAAGACGGATATAAAATGCTTAGGGGTAATTGTTGACTGTAATCTGAATTTTAAATCACATATTAATCAGATCACTAGGACAGCATTTTTTCACTTAAGAAACATAGCTAAAGTTAGACCTCATATATCACTGAAAGATGCTGAGAAATTAGTTCACACGTTTGTCTTCAGTCGACTAGATTACTGTAACGCACTCCTCTCAGGACTACCCAAAAAAGACATAAATCATTTGCAACAAGTGCAGAATGTAGCTGCTAGAATCCTAACTAGGAAAAGAAAATCTGAGCACATTTCTCCAGTTTTAATGTCACTACACTGGTTACCTGTGTCATTCAGGATTGACTTTAAAATTCTGCTTATGGTTTATAAAGCCTTAAATAATCTCGCCCCATCTTATATATCGAATGTCTGACACCTTATATTCCAAATCGTAACCTCAGATCCTCAAATGAGTATCTCCTTAGAATTCCAAGAACAAAACTTAAAAGTGGTGAGGCGGCCTTCTGCTGTTATGCACCTAAAATCTGAATGCTGAAACACATTATTTTAACATGTCTTTCTCATAATTTCACTGTAATCAAAATCCTGATACTCTATATTTCCAACTCATTATAATAACTATTCATGGTGGCTCTAAAATCTGTACTAAGCCCTACTCTCTTTTCTGTTTCCTTTTCCGGTATCCTTTTGGTGGTGGCGCATCTACTCAAAGCACTGTGATGTTCCAACATTGATGGATGGATAAAAAGTCAGAAGTCTGTATGACCATCAACATCAAGTGACTCCGTGAGAACCCTAACTACAAAGAGGACTATTTCATTTATGTTATGTAGAATGCCCAGAGGGGACTGGACGGTCCCGTGGCCTGGAACCCCTGCAGATTTTATTTTTTTCAGCTGTCTGGAGTTTTTTTCTGTTTTTTCTGTCCACCCTGATCATCGGACCTTACTCCTTTTCTATGTTAACTAATGTTGTCTTATTTTAATTTCTTATTTTGTCTTTTATTTTTCTTTTCTTCAGTATGTAAAGCACTTTGAGCTACTTTTTGTATGAAAATGTGCTATGTAAATAAATGTTGTTGTTGTTGTACATTGACGTATTTAAGAGAGGGTTCAATCCCAGAATAGCTGCTGGGGCTTTAAGGTTGTTTTCTCCTTGCTTGTGAATTTCCTGTATTGAGTTGGTGTAGTTACTGCAAACGATGGCAGCACTTTTTAAAGAAGTTGCAATCGAAAGATGGATTGTAACCGGGGAAAAACAATCCAAGGTTGTATACAAGAGACAAAAAAAAAGTAATTAATAAATGCAGGATTTGTAGCCAAATTACAGTTCAGAAACAGAAACTATTAAGTTCAAATATCTAAAGCCAAAAGGAAACACATAAATCATAGTGAAAAAACAGAAAAGAATTCGAAGCCAGAGGTTTAAATAAACAGCAATGCATGGTAGGTTAATTTTTAGAAAAGTATACACAATCCCAGACATCCTGGAAGTGCACAACACTGACCTTTATACCTACAGTGTATTGTAGTTCTCAGTTGCTAGTAAATGCTTAGCAACAATAAACACATATTTTCTCAAAAAGGAACTAAGGGAAAATGCATAATGTAAGTAAAAGTATACTGAAACAAAATAATGTCTCAAACTCCCCAAAGCAATGTTTAAAATATGTTTAGATACCACGTAAAAACAGAGAAAAAATTCAAACAAAAGCCAGATCAGGTCATTTGGATTTCTTTTTTTGGTTAGTAAGTATGTTTGGTTTGGATGTCTGAGATTTTATTCCTATTGATGACATGAGTTCTCATAACTTATTAATATTTAGTTATATATTTACTGTGATATTTCCCCTTAAAGTAAACTATTTGTTCAAGGAGTTTTATTCTTTGGGCAATGGTTTTTGTAAAGCCCAGTTTCTTTGTTGATTTTCTTAATGCTACTTTTGTTTAGCCTTTGGGTAATTAAATGCTTCTTCGTTATTGCTACTGATAATTAACCAAAGGTATTTTGTTTGTTATTTACTCAGTTGCCATCCTGTTCAATAAATTACATTTAAACATTCAGTAAATTACCAATCTGCACAGTTCCCTTTCAACCAGCCAGATTCTAACAATATTAACAGGTGAGCCTTTTTCCCAAACTCACCTCTTTTGTCTAGACTCTAAATTCGACCTGGTGTGAAGCTCCCCTAACTCTACCAGGTCGCCTGTCCTCTTAAGTCCTGGAGGAACACAATAGGACTTAACACAACAGGATGATAGGTACAATTACACAATACAATACAATTTATTTTTGTATAGCTCAAATTCACACAAGAAGTGCTGCAATGGGCTTTAACAGAACCTGCCTCTTTATAGTCCCCCCAGCCTTGATTCTCTAAGAAGACAATGAAAAACTCCCAAAAAAACCATTGTAGGGAAAAAAATGGAAGAAACCTTGGGAAAGGCAGTTTAAAGAGAGACCCCTTTCCAGGTAGGTTGGGCGTGCAGTGGGTGTCAATACAATACAATACACAGAACAGAACAAATCCTCATTACAGAATAAAAATAAAAATTTCAGAAGTACATAGCAGGTTCTGGTGCCCATGCCTATTGCTGTCCAAGGTACTAAGCAAACATTCAAGATGTACTTTCTCCTTAGAACCCCCTGCTCTCCTACACTGGGATGTTGAGAATCTGTCCAGTAGTGAAAGTGGTTCTCTGTTTCTCTGTTCCTGATATCTCATGCAGGATATTTGCCCCGTCCCCAAAAGCGTTCTTGAACCTGGCTTCCCATCAGAGCTTCATTATATATCACTTGTAGGCTCCAAAATACTCCAACACAAAAAAATCAATGTACTTTATAGATATAGGTGTGCTGAATAAAAATTCTGAAATGGAAATTTCTCTATCACAAAGCATTTTTATCGCTCAAATGAGAGTTGTTATTTAAGTGACTTTTCAGAAATATGCATGGTTGGGTTGATCTGTTCATTGTCTTGACCAGGTAACATGTAAGCAATTGGTAAAATAATACACACAATCTTCATATACTGTATACAAAGGCAGAAAACTATGAGGAACTAATTGAGAAGTTTCACACTTTCTGCTTGTCTATTTAAAAATCCATTCCCTAATCTCATTTGGATTTTTTCCCAAGACCATGGGAGCAGTCTCTGATGAATATGGAGAGAGGTTCCACTAGGACATTGTTCAAACACAACATTGTTTAAAATGCAGAGACATTATAGTGGAAAGTGCAGTGAGCCTTTGCTAGCAGACATCTGTTGGTCTTTCCAGGATCACACCTTCAGAGGATTAGAAGAGGAAAATGAAAAAAAAAAACAAACAACTGTTAGTAATAATTAAATTGAAAACAATTATAAGTGTAATTTATCTATGATCTATTTATTATATCTATTATTTATTTATTTATAAATATTTGATTTTGTTTTCTCAAAATAATGTTGGAGAAATTCCATTGCCAGATTTGAATTCAGTTCCCACAAATCAATAAAGAAATATTGACTGGAGCAATTTTTTTTTTTATTTTTTGCAGACCAGTGTTATAAGCAAATAATTGTGTATTATGACAGCAGTTCTCTGGAACTTGCATATTTCGCCTGTGTCTACATGGAATTATTACCATATCCCAGATATATGTACATTAGATCAGTTTGGTGACCTGAAATTGGCTCTGTAAGCAAACGCAGTGGTGATTGAAACCTGCTTATTTCAAAGGGAGTCACATCCTATTTAAGCATTGTGCACAAAGCAGAGAACCCTTAACCAGGATCCAATTTTTTTTAATTTATTTTCAACAATATTAAGTAGTGGGTTCTCATTAGTGGACTATTTTATAAGAAATACATATGTACATACACTAAATCCATTCTTAATTTATTTTTGTCAAGGTTACAATAATATTTATCTATTGCCCTAATTAAGAAGGAGCAATATGTGTATAAGAGCAAACATCAAGTTTAGACAAAACTCATTTTTTAAATACCAAGACTGACATTGTGGTTCAAATTTTACAGAGGACAGATGTCCCTCTTACATACTATACCTACAATATAACAACATTGTGCTCTGTCTAGTATGTTTGAAAAGTTAACTCATAAATGAAGTGCCTGCACTGATACTCCCTTAAAATTTCAGGAATGCACACATTATCCTGTTAAGGAGAATATTCCTTAATTCATTCAAACTTCAACCTACATCTTTGCATACCATCATAGGCTGTAAGAAATGTGTTTCAAATTAAAAGTTACACATTATATCTACCTGACTGGCTGTAGACTAAAGCATTAAACACTTACATCTGAATAATGAATGACAGAGATATTTACGGTGCTGATGTATTAGCATCTAAGAGGAAGAATGCAGAAATTATCAGTGACCTCTGCATTAATTCTGGTAAGCAAGGTTACAGCTTTTACCTTGTGTTTTCTAAAAATACACTGATGCCGTGAATTAATTTTATTTATATTGCTAAATACATAATAACTAGCATGTCTTTTTAATTGGACAATTATTTAAGTAATTGTTGCCAAAGTTTCTTTACTTGGAGCAACAAAGCAGTCAACGAAAGACGATTATTTCCTTTATCATAACGTCAGTGATTCAATAGGTTCCTAAGAAATCTGTTTACTGGTTGTTAATTTACATAATGATAGTAATGTTGAAGAAAATCTTTACAATTTAACTTTTATTAAATTTTCAAAAGCCCTTGATCTGGAGATAACATTGGCATTTCAGCTGGAGCCACCTTATATAGCAACATGTATAAAGCAGACAAAGTTTCAAAATGTTTGACTCCTTACATGCATGCAGAACAGTATCTCAGACCCTCAGACTTATTTTATTATTGTCAAATAATTTGCTGTCATAAAGATTAAAGGTTCAAGGTTAACTTTATTTGTCATTCGAAACCACACACAGCAGTGCAAAGAGGTACAAAATTGCATCACCCAGCCCAAATATGGGCAAGAATAGCCAACAAAAAATAAGAATAATAACAAGAATAAACAGAAGATAATATTCAACGTACTATACATACATAATTACATACAAATGTGCTACACAACAAAATCTACCACATAAATGTAACTTAACAGACAATAGCAGAAGTTAATATTACACAGGTAAATTATATATTGCATTGTATCATCGGACTACCACTGTATTAATAGACAGTTCATTATTTAAGAGTCTAATGGCTTGTGTGATTAAATTTTATATAGAATGTGGCTGTTTTGCACAATATATTTTGGTATCGCTTGCCACTGGGTTGAAGGGTAGTAGTAGTAGTAGGAGTGGTCTATGATAATGTTGGTGGCTCTGTTTATGTAGTATTTGCTACAGATTTTCTCAATATGGGGCAGAGATTTCCAAAAGATTTTCTCAGCCTCTTTCAGCACTCCCTGCAGGGAAATCTGATGCCAGACATAGATGCAGGTGGTCAAAATACTGTCTATGCTGCCTCTCTCGCTGTAAAAAGACTAGGGAGGTGAGCTCTCCTAGTGTGCCACAAGAAGTGCAATCACATATGTCCTCTGTTGACCAGTGAAGAGGTGTGTTGTGTCCAGAAGAGATCGTTTGTTACCTACACTACCAGGAACTTTGTGCTCCTGACTGATTCCACAGGAAATTCATTGATAGAGAGGGAAATGTGGATGTCATGATTTATTTATTTTTTTGTATTATGGGCATTCAAGGTCAGGTTATTGTTAAAACACAAGTCCACTAGTTGTTTAACATGCTCTCGATAAGCCATCTCCACTGATGAAGCCTGTCACTGTTGTGTCATTCGTGAACTTAATGATGTGTTTCGTGCTGTACGTGGCGTTAAATTGTTTTGGATTATTAAGATGAAGAGTAGTGGACACAAGACACAGTCTTGGGTGACACCAGTGTTCAGATGGATGCCATTCAATGTATTATTTCCATGTCGAGATAAGTCAAGCAAAATGACACCTTTTATTGGCTAACTAAAAAGGGGCCTGAGGTGCCTCAAAAGCTTGCATATTGTAATCTTTTTAGTTAGCCAATAAAAGGTGTCATTTTGCTTGACTTCTCACTGCATTCATAATGGCTAACACGATACAACACCCTAGTACTACATGTAGGGATAACTAACTCAGACATTTGTTGAATGTTCAAATTAAAGACTGATGGCCATCCCTTTATCCAGTACTCAACTATATTTTCAGCTTACCTTTGTTTGCTTTTGAAATTAGTCAATATGCTACCAAAATCCTTCAGCCTTAAACAATCTATTTTTTCCATGTTAAAGTCAAACATTAAATGTATTACTTTAATGCAACTGTGTAAACCAGCTGCATGAAACATTAAAATACAACACTAAGAAAATTTCAGCATGTCCCAAATGAGCAGCACAGTGTTCAAGGTTTTGATAATCAGTATGTTTATATAATTAAAAGATGGTCTTGGCAGAAATTCAAAGTTAACATTCAGAAATGTGGAAACTGAATCCATTGGGATCAGTCACAAAAATAGAAGCCAACTTGGCTGCAATGACTGAAAAAAAAATCAGTCTTTTGATCAGGGGCTAAATTAGAATGAGAATTAATACACCTCTGCAGGCTAATATGGCACATTCCAAGAATACACTTAAGCCGACATTGTTAGCCAAGAATTAGTGAATACAATGGAATGCAGACATTGAAGTAATTATTTTTTTTTAAATATTACACATTCATCTATCGCAGTTTAAAGCATTAACATAAAATAACATTCTTAAACTTACCATTTCAGTATGTGGGATGCCAAGGTCTATTGCAGCAGCACTTGACTTGTAGCATGAACCACAAAGTGCAAATATAGTTGTGCTTTTAAAGTAAAAATTCAGAAACATAAATAAGCAGTAGTGATTAGCAAAGGATGGTGGCATGCAGGCATAGTGGCCAGTGTTTTTGCCTCACAGCTCCATTAAAGTTGGTTTAGAATCATTTATTGGGTACAGTCTGAGAGGAGTTTACATGTTTTCTCAATTGATACTTCTTTGGGTACTCCACTTCATATCCCTTTTCCTAGAGATGTACTTATTCAATTGAATAGTTGTTTTTTTCCTAAGTGCGTTGTGACAATACATGATTTGCTTTGTTATGTCTGTCTGTGCATGTTACAGTATGCCTCCATTTGAATGTTACCTTGCCTTATGGACATTTAACTCTGTGCTGCCCTCCAGCCCTCAGATCTGCTATTATTAGCTTGCAGTGTGTTTTTCACACTTGCTATTACTGTTGTTTTTAATTATTACTTGTCATTATTTGTTTATAACTATTTCAAATTATTACTATTTATTTACTTACATATTATTATACTATATTATTATACTATACAGTATTATAATATAGTATACTTCTTTACACGTCTTTCAGTAGTCCTGTGTTTATGTATATTGTAACCACAAGAGGGTGCCAGTGAGCCCCAAACCACAGACAGAATAATCCCCAAATCCAATTCTGATTCAAATAAAAGATATCTATTCACCTCCAGCACCTTCTTCATACAATCACCAGCATATAATACACAAATATAAAATTTCTCCTTACACCTCCAGTAGAGTGCCTCCTGACTCTGCCTCAAATAAGTGAGGCTGCAGGCTTTCTTTTAAATCCAACACAGGAACTGCTTACAGTGTCATGCTCAGATCATCCAGAGCACTTCTAGGTTGTGTAGTAACCAGGGCAGTCCTTCCCCTGCACCTCCCTCTGGCAGTACCCAAAGACCCCAAAATGGCTGCCTTTCTGGTCTCCAACTCCCATGCCACCCTGCGGGTGTCCTACTTGGTTTCAGCCCTGAGGAACACTGCCACCTGTCATGTAGGGGATGAACCGCTCCTGGCATGCCTGTTCATCTATGGCTCCTGTCCTGGCAAGAATCCATCCTTTATCCCGGCCAGGATGCCTTTCCTTCCCCCATTGCACCTACAATATGTTGTCCCGGGGAGAAGTTATTCCATGCTTCTGTATGCTGCAATACAGTGTATAGATGGTGTTACAATAAAAACATTTAATTTGACTTTATTATATATGCCAGGTTTTACTGAAGGGTCAAAATGAAACAAATTTCATAAAAATTGCAACAGGAAAGCTTCAAAGCTGTCAAAGGAATACTTGTCCTTGAGAATTACTGAAAGCAAAAAATAAAATAACGTTATTGATTCTTTACCTTTTCATAAAACTAATTTGCAAACTTACTTTAATATGAACAAAGGGTTTGATGTTACCTGGGATAGTCCAAAAAGCTTACCATTATTAAGAAAAAGTGCCGCTCAAAAAAACAAACAGTGTCTGTCTGTGCATTGCCCTCCATTCTCAATGCTGATCACTTTTTTTCTTTCCATATATGTATGGAGAGCCAGGCAAAATGAGTGCAGACTCATCTCCAAATTCCAAAGCTCATATAATAGAGCAATATGATAGTTAAGAAGAACAAATGAAACACTAGAAAAATCAGAAGCATTGTTATCAAATACTGAAAGAATAGGAGAGCTTTGGCAGTCACTTCGGCACATACACAAGTAGGGGCTTGCCAAAGTCAGACATCTGAAGAAATTTCTGCAGCACTGAAACAACTATGTACCAAAGCTGGCTTTGTCTAATAAATTTTTTTTTTTGTTTGCCCATCATTTTTTGACTAGTTTCTGCTATTATAAAATTGATTAGATTGATGATCTATAGCCATGGCCAAACGTTTCGAGAATGACACAAGTATTGGTTCACAAAGTTTGCTGCTTCTATGTTTTTAGATCTTTTTGTCAAATGTTTCTGTTGTATACTGAAATATAATTACAAGCATTTAATAAGTTTCAAAGGGCTTTTTTCTGACAATATTTGCAGTGTTGGTCCTTCTTTTTCAAGATCTCTGCAATTCGCCCTGGCATGCTGTCAATCAACATCTGGGCCAACTCCTGGCTGATGGCAGCCCATTCTTGCATAATCAATGCTTGGAGTTTGTCAGAATTTGTGGGAATTTGTTTGTCTACCTGCCTCTTGAGAATTGACCACAAGTTCACAATGGGATTAAGGTCTGGGAAGGTTCCTGGCCATGGACCCAAAATTCTGATGTTTTGTTCTCCAAACCACTTAGTTATCATTTTTGCCTTTTGCGGTGTTCAATCATGCTGGAAAAGGCATTGTTTGTAGCCAAACTGTTCTTGGATCGTTGGGAGAAGTTGCTCTTGGAGAATGTTTTGGTACCATTCTTTATCATGGCTCTGTTCTTAGGCAAAATTGTGAGACAGCCCACACCCTTGGCTGAGAAGAAACCCCACAAATGAATGGTCTCAGGATGCTTTACTGTTGGCATGACGCAGGACTGATGGTAGCGCTCACCTTTTCTTCTTTGGACAATTTTTTTTTCAGATGCCCCAAACAATCGGAAAGGGGATTCATCAGAGAAAATGACTTTACCCCAGTCCTCAGCAGTCTAATCCCTGTACCTTTTGCAGAATCTAAGTCTGACCCTAATGTTGTTCTTGGAGAGAAATGGCTTCTTTACTGCCCTTCTTGACACCAGGCTATCCTCTAAAAGTCTTTGCTTCACTATGCATGCAGATGCACTCACACCTGCCTGCTGCTGTTCCTGAGCAAACTCTGCAATGGTGGTGCCCCAATCCTGCAGCTGAATCAACTTACAAGATGGTCCTGGCGCTTGCTGGACTTTCATGGGCGCCCTGATGCCTTTGTCACAACAGCAGTAGAAATGTGTTTATTTTCATGGCAAAGAGGGACTTTACAATTAATTGCAATTCATCTGATCACTCTTCATAACATTCTGGAGCATATGCAAATTGCCATCATAAAAACTGAGGCAGCAAACTTTGGGAACATTGATATTTGTGTCATTCTCAAAACTTTTGGCCACAACTGTACAAGGAGTTAGGCCTATAGCATAGGCCTAAATGGAAATATCACACAGTCACGAGATCACTCCACAATGTACCTTTAATTTATTTATCAGTATGTGGATGGTGAAAACATAATGGACTCAAAACTATATTGTGTTATTGTTTATGTTTAATAATTTGTGTGAAATATATTATCAAATCTGTTTATCTATTTTCTAACCCACATATCAGTTCAGGGTTATGTGGATACTGATAATTTTGATCAAGAAAGCAATTTAATTTGGATTTTATAGCTATAAATTGGGCACGTTAAAAGAAGATGTCTCTAAGGCAGACCTGAGCATTGTGCATCCCATGAGCTAAATGTGGCCCGTGGTCTGGTTCTGTCTGGCCTGTGGAAGGTGAGGATGGCAAGTCCTTGCCTGGGTGTGTTAGTCTGCATCACAGCTAAATGTGACTGTGCAGACATAGTTCAGAATTGATATGTATGGGAAATTGTGAGAGACTGCATCAGAGAAAGGGGTGATACAGAGATTGTTCATGTTATATTGAATAAAGGAACACGACACCTGTTGTTAATCTGTGTCCCGTCTGTATTTTGTGCAAAGACACAACAAAAATGAGTGGTTAAAAACAAAAGGTTGATGTGGAAAACAGATCATTCAACAAATCCTGGACTCCTAAGTATTTTAATGGAGATTAGCAGTAATGAAATCTGTTTGGTATGCAAAGAGCACATTGCTGCACTTAAAAACTACAACTTGAGCTGTCACTTCAAGACCAAGCACACTGAAAAATACAGAAATTTATCTGAAGAAGAGAAGGTGAGAACTGCAGAGGAATTATTAGCTAAACTGCAAAAACAGCAGTGTTTTTTACAAAGCTTCATATAGCACAGGAAGGAATAACAAAAAACAGCTATACATTAGTTGATTAAATTGCCAAAATGGAAGCAAACTATTTTCTGATGGAGAACTTGTTAAGGAGTGGTGATTGGATTTGGCAGCAATCCTCTTACGGTGAACGGTTACAAGATGGACTGTGGGAATTGAAAAGAATCTGGTACTACAGCTGAAACGCATGGCCTCGGATGAGAGCTGTGATGTTTGGGTCACAGCGCAGGTGCTAATTTTTGTGAAAAGCATAGCAAAAGACTTTGAGGAGGTAGAGGAACTGGCTTCTATGCATTCAGTGAAAGGGACAACAATTGGTGAGGATTTATTTACTGAAGTCAGTACGTGCATGAAAAAGTTAGGACCTCAGTGGGAAGAGTTAGTTAGTATGACAACTGATGGTTCTCCTAAATTGACAGGTAAAAATGTTGGACCTTTTAAAAGGATATAGGAAAAAGTAGCTTAGATTAGCCCAGCCCAAAAAAGTCATATTTTTACATATCATGTGGTTGATGTTATAATAAATACCGTAAATTTCATCAGGGCTACAGCATCAAATCACAGACAGCTTGTTACACCGTTGGAGGATCATGAGACTGATCACACTGATCTGGGCTACGACACAGCTGTCAAGTGGCTTGGGAAAAGTGTTCAACAGATCTGGGATCTGAAGTTGGAGATGCAGGGGTTTTGTCAAATGAAAGGAAAATTTACCCCCTGAACTAAACAGAACTGAGTGGCTATCAGATTTAGCATTTGCTGTTGATGTGACTACATTTATGAATGAACTGAATAAAAATTTGCAGATGATATGCACAGCCTAGTCAAGGCCTTCATGAGGAAGTTGCTGCTTCTCTCTCAGCATTGACACACATACCCACGCTCAGAAGGAGAAATGTATCTGCTGATCAGCGTAACAGATATGCAGCCATGTTTCTGGCACTGGATGGTGAGTTTTCCTGGTGATCTGAAGACTTCAAAGCAGTGGAAACTGAAATGTTCACCATTTTCTCTCCTTGTGCATGTGATGTGCATAGTGTTCTCAGTGAGGTACAACCTGAACATATAGACTTGTAGTCTGACGCATTGCTAACAGAACATTTCAAATCAGTGCCATTACTGACATTCTACAGTTCTCTCAAAAAGGATAACTTCCCACACTTGAGATGACTGGCTCAGGGAATGCTTGTCCTCTTTGGATCAAGATACATATGTGAACAGACATTCTCAGTATTAAATTCAAGAAATCCAGGTACAAATCTTCTCTTAATGATGACCATCTGAGGTAGTGCAAATACCAGCAAGAAGAATTACACCTGACTTCAGTGCACTAGATGAAGATCATCAAAGACTTAATTCTTCCAAATAAGATGTCAAAGGTACAGAGGCAATAACATATTTTATCAGTGATTAATGCGGAAAAATGTTTTTTTTTGTTTTTGTTTTACACAATAAGGATTGTGTTACAAACAATGCTGTAGTGTGCATATTTTCCATGGTTCAATAAATTGAACGAAATCTGTCAATATGTGGTCTATATTAATTTTATTATGGTTTAAATTATGGTTTTCTAACGTGGCTTCCGAATTAAAATAGCTGTCCACCCCTGCTCTAATGTATAAGTTTAGATTGGCATGCCCATTTGTGATACCCCTGCTAGGGATCAAACACACTCTCCTAGAGCTGAAAGGCAGCAGTGCTAATCTATTTGAGTCATAGTCTTCTGAAATAGTACAATGATTCACAGAAAGAATGCCAAGTATGTAAAATCAAAAGCAAATAAACAAAACTTAAGTTAATAGGTACTGTAATATCCTTCAAAAGTGGCTTCACTATAAGGCAGAATTTAAAATATACTTCTATGAAAGTCTATGAATTCTATGAATGTTTAGTTGTGCTAAAACAGCACAACTCAAATGATGAGCACTTATTTCTTTAAAATAATAGTGCAAATTTATACTAAGCGACGTAAAGGGAAGGACCTTGCTAGCCATGTTACCTATTTTTTAAAACCAAAATGTAATAAAAAAAGAAAATTGAGCTGTTAAAGATAATAATTCAGTCCAACAAAAAACAAAATAACATTTCAGTAAGTTTGGAACAGAGGCAAGTTATAATATTATATTCATCAAGTTTATCTCTACAGAAGCAGAATATCAACATTCACAACAAATAATAGTAATCTTCGCTCTCTAATATTACTTTTGTCTGTGAGCCAACAATAGCAAATTTGTTTGTAAGAAAATAAAGTTTTCACCTATCCATTTTGCATATTCAAAAATAAATAATCGAAACTCATAACATTATGTTTATTGAGTTTGTCTGTAAACTGGCAGAGTACCAAAATTAACTTCAAATAACTTCTGCTTCTCCATCTAATAATATTTTCATCTGTGAGCCAAAAATAAACAATTTGCTTGTGGAAAAATGCTGCTTTAATCTATTTATTTTGTTAAATCAAAAGATTACAGAAGACTAAGTTTAATTTTGTTTAATTTTTTCATATCCTAAGCTGAAATTGAAGTTAATGGCTAGTCAAACTATTATAGATTTAGTTATCTAGAAGCTGATGTAGACTGGAGTATTTTTTTTTCTAGATCTGCAACTTGTGTCAGCCTTACATATCCGTGCATTATTTAGTATTTTTTAAGAACCTGCTTAAAACATGTATTGATATATTAATATTTATTTATATACATATTACAGTATATAAACAGGATGGTGTTTTTCATGTGTGGTATAGCGGGTCCACAGCATGTTCTAATGTATGCTGTTTTTATTTTACCTATTATACTGTGTTTTTGGCTTGTAAATGGAAGAGGGCAATATATAAAAAGAAGAACAGTAAAAGAAGTCATATTAAATCTGAAAGTAATTTTTGTAATTATATTGCATTATATCCGTTATATATTTATGTCCTAGAAATTATGCCAAAAAGGTAGATGGGAATTTAAGTTTTTATGATCGCCTTTTGTAATACTGGTGAAATGCTGGATATTTTTTGCTTTATTTTCAGTGGAAATGCTAAATATCTGAACTGTTTCAGTCACCAGTCTGGGTGAATGACCTTAAAATGATAGGATATGTTAATTAATATGTGCAGCTACATCATCTGTGTTCATTAATCTTTTTTTTTTCTTAAATCTGTTTTAGACTCACACCAGTTACAAAAAGATTTCCACATAGTGAAAGTATGCATTATTTTTTGTATATTGCAAGTACGGTGAAATTCACACTCATGCTTTCTCAAAATTGAATTAAATACAAATAAAAAAGGAACATGAGTAGCAGTGTAAAAAGCAAAATCACAAAAATAGTAAAATTAATGCAAAACCAATTACAACGTGCTGCATAATTTAAGGCATCAATACAACATAAAAAGACAATAAAGCCTAATAATTGTCTACTGATTTGTCTTAATGTAGACATGTGCTTGTGCCACCCCACTGCATTGAGATCAAATATTATGAATCCCGGTAACTCAAGGTCTATAAAGCATGGGTCCCAAAACACTGCCTCCATTAGTTGGTATTTTGTTCACTTGCCTGCCCTGTTCATGGTGGGACTTTAATCAAAAGTGCTGAAGATAAGTCTCACATTTGGGAGGACAGATTTTCTGGTACAATGGTGATATTAGTATGACCACTGCAGAGGGCAGAAATATTGATACAGGAAAGGAATTACAGTGCTTGTTGTGCAAGGCAGTTGCTGTTCAGTGGTAGCATCACTTGATGCTCATTTCTTTGGTTGGGCCACCAAATTTGATCCAACGAAATATGTTGGACAATGGTCTCTAAAAAGACAGTCTGCTGATAATTTGTCATTTAAAAAAAGGAGCTGCCAATTACAAAGTTGTTCCTATGTAAAGCTCTGTGAGCTGTTCTGATTTGATGTGCGTGTCATAGTCACATCAAAAAGCTCCCCTGCCTTACAAATTCCAATTTAACTTCTGCCCATGAGATGCATTTAAGGTCATAATCATCATAATCAGAACATTTGATTATTGATATATATATATATATATATATATATATATATATATATATATATATATATATATATATATATATATATATATATGAGAGTTTTGAACTCTTTTGAGACCCTTTCCAATGGGGTAACAGCCGAAATGTAATTGACATGTCCGTCGAGGGCTGGTTGTCTGTTGTCAAGGCAACCACAGGTTCACAACACCTCCCATGTTTGCAGTGTCATAGAAGCAACTGAAAGCTCACTGCCTCTGCGCACAATGCGTCTGTCACCCAATGGGTGATGCGGGGAACATTATAACTTGGCCACTGACCTGGCTCCAAGCCTGCCCATTTGCTGTGTCTGTATGTAGTAGAGTGGTAGCTCCTGCTGCAATAAATAACCTTTCTGTTCCTGTTTCAAGTTGAATAAAGCTGATTTTCCTAAACTACTTAGACTCAGACTCATCTTTTGGGTGCAAGGCACCGACTCATGCATCACTATACATACATATATATATATGTATATTGTCACACACGTGCACATGAGAGGCAGCTAAAGGGTCTAAATGAGAGTAATTCCACACCAGACCAGGGGGTGTTTCTGGTGTCTGCTTTTTGTGACAATATATACATACATATATATATATATATATATATATATTAGAATTAGAATTAGAATTAGAACAATCTAGACGAGAACAGGCCATTCAGCCCAACAAAGCTCGCCAGTCCTATCCACTTGCTTCCTCCAAGAAAACATCAAGTCGAGTTTTGAAAGTCCCTAACGTCTTACTGTCTACCACACTACTTGGTAACTTATTCCAAGTGTCTATCGTTCTTTGTGTAAGAAAAACTTCCTAATGTTTGTGCGAAATTTACCCTTAACAAGTTTCCAACTGTGTCCCGTGTTCTTGATGAGCTCATTTTAAAATACAAGTCTCGATCCACTGTACTAATTCCCTTCATAATTTTAAACACTTCAATCATGTCACCTCTTAATCTTCTTTTGCTTAAACTGTAAAGGCCCAGCTCTTTTAATCTTTCCTCATAATTCAACCCCTGTAGACCTGGAATCAGCCTAGTCGCTCTTCTCTGGACCTTTTCTAGTGCTGCTATGTCCTTTTTGTAGCCTGGAGACCAACACTGCACACAGTACTCAAGATGAGGCCTCACCAGTGCATTATAAAGGTTGAGCATAACCTCCTTGGACTTGTACTCCACAGATCGTGCTATATAACCTAACATTCTGTTAGCCTTCTTAATAGCTTCTGAACACTGTTTGGAAGTTGATAGCTTGGAGTCCACTATGACTCCTAAATCCTTCTCATAAGGTGTACTCTCGATTTTTCGACCGCCCATTGTGTATTCAAACCTAATATTTTTACTTCCTATGTGTAATACTTTACATTTACTGACATTAAATTTCATCTGCCACAAATCTGCCCAAGCCTGTATGCTATCCAAGTCCTTCTGTAATGATATAACGGATTCCAAATTATCTGCTAATCCACCTATCTTGGTATCATCTGCAAACTTAACCAGCTTGTTACTTATATTCCTATCTAAATCATTTATATATATTAAAAATAGCAGCGGCCCTAGCACTGACCCCTGTGAAACACCACTCATAACATCGGCCAGTTCTGATGAGGTTCCTCGCACCATCACCCTCTGCTTCCTGTGTCTGAGCCAATTCTGCACCCATCTAAAAACATCACCCTGAATTCCCACTTCTTTTAACTTGATGCCCAACCTCTCATGTGGCACCTTATCAAATGCTTTCTGAAAGTCCAGATAAATAATATATATATATATATATATTGTGATCTTTGGCCGGCTTATCATCCCAGCCAATACCCCCAGCCCGCCAGATGGAGCCCTCCCTGCAGTATGGAGGTGCCCTGAAGACCAGCAGGGAGTCATGGGATATGAAGTTTTTATACAAGACCCTGCTGGAGACCACAGGGGCCGCAAGAGGGAGTTGCAGGGAGGACCGAAGACTTCTTTGTGTCCTATAACCCGGAAGTGCGTCAGAGGAAGAGCGACGTGCTTCCGTAGTGAGAAGAAAAGGACTTGTACCTGACCCGGAAGTGATTGAGAGTTACATGGACTGGGGACTAGATTAGTATAGTGGGGGAGAGGGTGCTTTGTGCACTGTGGCGATTTAATAAAGTCAACGTTTGGACTTTTACCTGGTGTCTGGAGTCGTGGACAGGGGTTCAAGAAGGCAATAGCGCCCCCTATCTGTCACAGTGGCGTAGTTGGCAGGATACTCCAGTGTCTATTGTGGAGGACCTGTATAATAAATTTCTGTGGGCAGCGAACCCAGTGAAGACTAAGGCGTCAGGACTCACCACAACCACGCCGGAACCAACCTTCAACCAGTCCGATATGGGAAAGAAGAAGGGCAAGCAGAGCAATATTGCCAGCGGGAGTGCCCTGTGTGCAATGACCTATGCTCGGGATGAGTTAAGGAGCGGCCTTTCAAGTCCGGAGAAAACCCCAGGGACCAGCGGTCGCTCTGAGGTACGTTACTGACAATCCGTTTGTAATAACTCACTTTGTCTCGTGCATGTACCTCGGAGATGATCCCCTGGAGGCTCCGCAGGAAAAGGGAAACTGCCTCGTCAATGATGGCACGTTCCAGTTCGAGCCAGAGAGCATGGGACTCAACTTCCGCATGTCGGCGGCCGACGAGGGACAGGACAACAAATCCGGTGCTTGCTGGGAAGGAGGAAGTCCGCGTCCCACTGTTTGCGCCTACAATTCCAAAGCAATGGACTTGGACTTACAGAAGTGGAAGGGGGAGACGGAGAAATTACCGCTCACCCCACAAAAAGGTAAGGAGGGTCGGGAAATGGCTAGTCGGGATGTTATTAAATTAAATAAGATAGACCGCAGTCCGCTGAAGGAAGCGACCTGACCCTCGACCGCAGCCAAAGAGAACTCCATATCCCAGCAGCCTCTGCGAGACCCATCAGAGCACGTGCCAGAAGCGGGCATGCTCATTGGCTCCCGGCCGGCAAGTAAGACAAACGAGGAAGTGAGTCTTCTGCCGGATGAAGTAAATAATGGCATGGATTTGAGGGAACTCGAAAGGCTAACTGAGCCCGCAGTAAGTTTCTTACAGGTCCTGACGACCATTGAGAAGATCGTTGAAGAATTGGGAGCAGCAGCCAAAGTGCTGTTGGAGAAGGTGAGAGCCTACGTACGGCGATTTGGTGGGGAGCCTCCCGCGATGATGAACAGGTGAGTCAAGCTGGTACCGTAAAGAAAGTAATAGGGATGCAGTGTAATCCAGGCCTGCTTCTAATGAATAGCGGATGCCAATACACGGCGTGCCCTACAAGAGAGGCCGAATCGTTAACCGAGTGGTCGGGGGAAGGGCTGATCGATCCGGGGCAGCGAGACAGTGCTGACTCCGGGAGCGAGGCAGCCCTAAAGACGCCGCCACCGGTCAATTATAAAAATAAAGGGGTGCAGACAGTAAAAGTGCTTTCTTTGTTTAATAGAGAGACCCAGACTGTGGACAAGCCCCAGATAAAACAGGAGAGCTCTAAGTTAAAGCAGGGGTCTCCTGACAAGTCAGAAAAGGGCCATAAGAATGTAATGGTGGCCGGAGTGTCCTCCTCCGCGGAGACAGGGGCAGAGCCAGAGGTACCTAGGTGCTTCAAGTCCCCGCCGAGAGAGACTACCAAGGGGACCGTGGCTTTGTTATGAGTGGAGAGGTTGCCCTAGGAGGGCAGAGAAGCAAAATATTTATCTTCACAATGTTCCTCCTAGGTTCACACAGGAGTGGCAACTGCATCGCCGGGACCCGGTCTTTGGATCACCCTTGGGGGACACGACGCGAAAAACCCTGGTTTTCCGCTGGGGGAGGAGTACTGTGATCTTATCATCCCGACCAATACCCCCAGGCTGCCAGATGGAGCCCTCCCTGAAGTATGGAGGTGCCCCGAAGACCAGCAGGGAGTCATGAGATATGTAGTTTTTATACAAGACCCTGCTGGATACCACAGGGGCCACAAGAGGGAGTTGCAGGGAGGACCAAAGACTTCTTTGTGCCCTATAACCCGGAAGTACGTCAGAGGAAGAGCGACGTGATTCTGGGGTGAGAAGAAAAGGACATGTACCTGACCCAGAAGTGATTGAGAGTTACATGGACTGGGGATTGGAACACTTCCGGGTCAGGATATATAAAAGGACTATGAGAGCTCCCAGACGGCGAGCTGAGCTGGGTGGAAGGGTGGCAACGCGTCTGGAAGTTGGAGGATTGTATTATTGTGTTTGTATGAGTATAGTGGAGTAGAGGGTGCTTTGTGCACTGTGGAGATTTAATAAAGTCAACATTTGGACTTTTACCTGGTGTCTGGAGTCATGGACAGGGGTTTAAGGGAGCGATAGCGGCCCCTATCTGTCATAATATCCATCCATCCATTTTCCGACACAGGGAGAACATGCAAACTCCATGCAGGGAGGACCCGGGAAGCGAACCGGGTCTCCTAACTGCGAGGCAGCAGCGCTACCACTGCGCCACCGTGCTGCCCTATATATATATATATATATATATATATATATATATATATATATATATATATATATATATATATATATATATATATATATATATATATATATATATATATATATATATATATATATATATATATATATATACTGCTCACAAGAATTAAAGGAACACTTTTTAATCAGAGTATAGCATAATGAAACTTATGGGATATTAATCTGGTCAGTTAAGTAGCAGAGGGGGTTGTTAATCAGTTTCAGCTGCTGTGGTGTTAATGAAATTAACAACAGATGCACTAGAGGGGCAACAATGAGATCACCCCCAAAACAGGAATGGTTTAACAGGTGGAGGCCACTGACATTTTTCCCTCCTTATCTTTTCTGACTGTTTCTTCACTAGTTTTGCATTTGGCTACAGTCAGTGTCACTACTGGTAGCATGAGGCGATACCTGGACCCTACAGAGGTTGCACAGGTAGTCCAACTTCTCCAGGATGGCACATCAATGCGTGTCAATGCCAGAAGGTTTGCTGTGTCTCCCTGCACAGTCTCAAGGGCATGGAGGAGATTCTAGGAGACAAGCAGTTACTCTAGGAGAGCTGGAGAGGGCCATAGAAGGTCCATAACCCATCAGCAGGACCAGTATCTGCTCCTTTGGGCAAGGAGGAACAGGATGAGCACTGCCAGAGCCCTACAAAATGACCTCCAGCAGGCCACTGGTGTGAATGTCTCTGACCAAACAACCAGAAAGACTTCATGAGGGTGACCCAAGGGCCCCATGTCCTCTAATGGGCCCTGAGCTCACTGCCCAGCAGCATGCAGCTCGATTGGCATTCGCCATAGAATACCAGAATTGGCAGATGCACCACTGGTGCCCTGTGCTTTTTACAGATGAGAGCAGGTTCACCCTGAGCACGTGACAGAAGTGAAAGGATCTAGAGAAGCCATGGAGAACATTATGCTGCATGTAACATCATTCAGCATGAGCAGTTTGGTGGTGGGTTAATGATTGTCTGGGGTGGCATATCCATGGAGGGTCACACAGACCACTACAGGCTTGACAAAGGCACCTTGGCTGCCATTAGGTATCAGAATGAAATCCTTGGACCCATTGTCAGACCCTATGCTGGTACAGTGGCTCCTGGTGCACGACAATTCCTGGCCTCATGTGGTGAGAGTATGCAGGCAGTTCCTGGAGGATGAAAGAATTGATACCATTGACTGACCACCACACTTTCCTGACCTAAATCCAATAGAACACCTCTGAGACATTATGTTTTGGTCCATCCAATGCCACCAGGTTGCACCTCAGACTGTCCAGGAGCTCAGTGATGCCCTGGTCCAGATCTGGGAGGAGATCCCCCACAACACCATCTGTCATCTCATTAGAAGCATGCACCGATGTTGTCAGGCATGTATACAAGAACACAGGGGCCATACAAAGTGCTGCGTACAATTTTGAGTTGCTGCAATTACATTTTGGCAAAATGGACTAGCCTGCCACATAATTTTTTCACTCTTATTTTTGGGGCATCTTTGAATTTAGGGCTCTGTAGGTTGATCATTTTCATTTCCATCAAACGATGTGGCATCCTTTCGTTCCTAACACATTACCCAGTCTATATCAGTATAGATATCCAGAAGGATTTCTTTTTCCCATTGAGATCTGATGTGTTTTCAAAGTGTTCCTTTAATTTTTTTGAGCAGTTTATATATATACATATATATATATACATATATATATATATATATATATATATATATATATATATATATATATATATATATATATATATATACCAAAATGCACATATCCTGATAATAGGAATAATTTAAGGAACTCATTACTTTTATGCACTTCAAAGTTGGCACCTCCATAAGCCCTTTTCAAAATCAGTTAAGAAGATCAATAGACCTTACTGCAATTCATTTAAATTCAGTGCAGTAAGAATTTCAAAGGACACTTTATTTTTAAAATCAGTTTTACTTATCAAACACAGAAATTTTTCACATACAACAGAGAAACTGTAAATTGTAAGTCAGGCATCAGGTATAAACCAGAAACATACACATATTAAGGTAAACAGCTCCAAAGACTGATTTATATGAATATGAACTACAGAAAGGTGTTGGTAAAACTCAGGTGTGTTTCAGTGTTAGGGCTAACCTTGCACAAAATAAAATAATTTTCAGATTCTTCAATTGTATAGCTGAGCCAGGAAAAAGCATTTCAGTGAAAGGGAGAAAAAAATAAAATAAAAAAAAAAGCATGCAGCATCCAAAAATCCTAAAAAGCTTTTTCATCTACCTAAGTAAAATTAGCTAAAATGGTGATATTAAGCATGAGCCCATATAATCGTGCTTTTTTCACCTTACCTATGTACCCAAATGAGATTATAAACAAACTAGCTCCTTGTGAGCATGAAAAAAAAACAAGCAAGTAATCAACTTTAAAAAAACAAAAGAAGGGACAAGATAAGAGTCATATTCAGAATAGGCAATTACTACTAAAATCAAGATTGTTAGTACTTTTTAGGACTTTAACTGTATTGTTTTTCTCAGAAATAAGCAATAATCTCCTAATCTCCTAAGCAAATAACAATGACAGTCCATAAGTAAAATGGTGGCAAATGTAAACCATTGGCATATGCAAAAGGAAACTGAACAACTACAACTGTACCCACAGCAACCACCAGAAATTAATAAGTAAATTAAATCACCAGAACAAAACACAACAAAGGTAAAAATATATCTGTAAAATAATTAAAACAAACAAAACCAATAATAAACAAGAATTAATCATCAAAATGATGAATTGCAAACCACACAAAACCAAAAATGATGTACTCCTAATGAGGAAATATATGTCATTTGGATAGATTTGTGATTCTCTGGAAATTAGATTCTCGTGTGTTTCCAAGTGCAAAATAACAAGATGATAATATAAACACATAGATAGGTATCTGGTGTATACAGATGATTAAAGTAGTCTGTGGCTCTCAAACTCACAAGGTCTTAAGGAGTATCAGGTGCAAGGCAGGACCCAAATATTGCTAGGACGCTTTAACAGTGCAGGGACCACTGATGTACACATCCACATTTTGTTACCAACTTAAAATCACAAGGAGGCAGCATGGTGGAGCAGTAGTAGCGCTGCTGCCTCGCTGTAAGGAGACCTGGGTTCGCTTTTCAGGTCCTCCCTGTGTGGAGTTTGCATGTGCCCTGTATTGGTTGGGATTGGCTCCAGCAGACCCCCGTGACCCTTTGTTAGGATAATAGCGGGTTGGCTAATGACTGACCGACTGACTGACTGACTTAAAATCACAAGTTAATTTATCATGTCTTGGTTTTCCACTTGTAAGTCAAAGTAACTGCAGAGAAGCCATGTGTAAACTACAAAAACAGCAAAGTAGCTGGGAGCTAACTACTCTGCTCCCTATTTAAATTACATTTTAATGGAAATTAAATTCCTTAGGATGTTCCAGTTATAGTAACAGTTAAACCCTAGTTTAGATCATGTTTTTTTATATATGAAAGTTAAAAAATACTTGCCAGATGCAACACTAATTTTTCATTTTTTTTCTACTCTCCTTTTTCCCACTGGTATTTTTCTTCTCACCGTGAAATGACATTAATTTTCATGTTCATTTAGAAAGATTACGGGCATCTAATGTAGTGACATTTGATTAATTTCAGCAGTACAGCTTGATTTTTGCCAAATACCATTTTTAATTGAGTTCAGACAATCATGCAGATGTGATTATTAGTCAGAAAGGCAAATAGCTATATATCACTTGTAAGATACAAATGCACACTGTGAATAAAAAAAATGAAATTAAAGTGAACTGACACGTGTATTTAGAATTAAAATATAGCACAAGTAGAAGGATATTTGTCCTTAATTTGTGACAAATCATAAACAATGCTCAAGAATAGAGGGTTAATAAGTAATACTTAATTCTTGTGTAGGCAAAATTGTATAGAGTTCTTGCACCTAGAAAAATAAATAATTATTTTTAATTTCCTGTTCACAGTAAATTGCTAAAGATTTTCACCCAGGTTTTTGATAAAGAAACAGTTTAAATGTCATAGTTATAAAGTAAAAAATATGCCAATTGTAGTATTTAAATTACACAAAAAGTGATTAATAACAGAAGCATTGCAATCAAGAGGTTGAGTTAGGACTGAAGCCATGAAGCACTTCTTAAAACAAAGAGTTGTGGGTAATCTGGAACAAACTACTGAAATATGAAGTTGAAGCAGAAACCTTGGCATCCTTTAAGAAGTACAGTACCTAGACAGTTAGATATCAGCTAATTAAATGAGCGTGATGGACTGAATGGTCCACTATCGTTTGTCAAATTTGTTCTGTTCTTAAATATTTCTTACAGCTGAGAACTCTATTTGCAGAGAAAAGTAAGCAGGAACTTATTTATAACATTTCATTAATTACTGGCATTGCCAAAAGCAAAGCCGATATTAAATGAACTGATTGAATAACATTAATTAATTCATTTATTTTTCCCCTTTCCAAAAATAAAGAACTTTGGGAGAAGGGTACATAATTAGAAAGTTTTTACTAAACAAATACGTAAGTAGAAACAGGAGCACATTAATGGTGATTAATTGGTGGCTCCAACAGAATTCTTTCAATTAGCAGTGAATCACATATTCATGGACTTAGTGACTAAGTCCTTAGTGAAGGATCTGCTGCTTATCCACAAAAATACAGAACTGCACGAGCCAACCATTGCTCACTACAGTAATTAACTTTAGACCGCAAAGGTATTTGTGACCTTGCGTTAGTTTATTTAGCCCCTAACATGATGATTTATCTTTTTTTTTTTTTGACAGCTTTTCTGTCATTGCAGATAAACTGAGTACACCATCAATTCACATAAGAAAGAGAAGAGTATGATCTTTGGAAAAGGCTGACAAAATCTTTTGTTTTAGTAATAATTATAGTGGTGGTGTGATTAAACCCTGCCACAGGTGATGCACAAATCATTGTGTTTCTTCATGCCAGTCCCAAGCCCGGATAAACGGGGAGGTTTACATCAGAAAGGGCATCTGGCGTAAAATTTTGCCAGGCCAATATGCAGACAACAATACAGATTTCCATACCGGATAGGCACGAGGCACGGGTAAACAATGGCCGCAACTAGTACTGTTAACCAACTGGGCGCTGGTGGAAATTGGGCTACTGTTGACTGATGAAGGAGAAGAAGTGGGGGTAGATGTGTCCAGAGGCAGGAGGAGAGGAGGAAGGTAAAGAGAGTGGAACTTAGGGTAGGAATATTGGCAGTATGAATGGTAAGGAGAGAGAGTTAGCTGATGTGATAGAGAGAAGGAAGGTTGATATATTGTGCATGCAAGAGAATAAATGGAAGGGGAGTAAGGGCAGGTGGATAGCAGTTGGATTCAAATTGTTCTGTCATGGTGTGTATTGGTGGATAAATGGGGTAGGAGTTATTCTGAAGGAACAGTATGTCAAGAGTGTTTTGCAGGTGAAAAGAGTGTCAGACAGAGTGATGAATATGAAGCTGGAAATTGAAGGTGTGATGATGAATGTTAGTGCATATGCCCTGCAATCTGGTTGTGCAATGGGTGAGAAAGAAGATTTTTTGGAATAAGTTGGATGAAGTGATGAACAGTGTATCCAAGAGACAGAGAATGGTGACTGGAGTGGATTTCAATGGACATGTCGGTGAAGGTAACAGAAGGAGTGAGGAGGAGATGGGAAGGTATGGGTCAAGGAGAAGAATGAAGAAGGTCAGATGATAGTGAATTTTGTGTAAAGCATGGACATGGCTGTGGTGAATATGTATTTTAAGAAGAGAGAGGAACATAGGGTGATGTACAAGAGTGATGGAAGATGCACACAGGTAGGTTATATACTATGCAGGAGGTCAATATGAAGGAGATTGAAGACTGTAAAGTGGGTGCAGGGGAAAGTGTAGTTAGGCAGCATAGGATGGTGGTCTGCAGGATGACGTTGGAGATCAAGAAGAGGAAAAGAGTGATGGCAGAGCCAAGGATCAAATGGTGAAAGTTGAAAAAGAAAGACTGCAAGGTTGAGTTCAGGGAGGAGGTAAGACAGGCACTGGGTGGCAGTGAAGAGTTGCCATATAGATGGGCAACTACAGCAGAAGTAGTAAGTGTGATAACAAGAAGGGTGCTTAGTGTGACATCTGGACAGAGGAGGGAGGAAAAGGAAACCTGGTGGTGGAATGGACAAGTTCAGGAGAGCATACAGAGGAAGAGGTGGGCAAGGAAGAAGTGGGATGGTCGGAGAGATGCAGAAAATATACAAGAGTACAAGGAGATAAAGCATAAGGTGAAGAAAGAGGTGGTGAGGGCTAAAGAAAAGGCATATGATACGTTTTATGAGAGGTTGAACACTAAGGAGGGAGAAAAGGACCTGTACCGATTGACTAGACAGTGGGACCAAAGTGAGAAAGATGTGCAGCAGGGTAGGGTGATAAAGGATAAAGTTGCAAACATCGAGCAGATGGAAAGAGTACTTTGAGAGGCTGATGAATGAAGAAAATGAGAGAGAGAGGAGGCTGGATGATGTGGTGATAGTGAATCAGCAAGGAGGAAGTAGGACAGCTATGAAGAGGATGAAGAACAGAAAGGCCATTGGTCCAGATGACATACCCGTGGAAGCATGGAGGTGTTTAGGATGGCAGTGGAGTTTTTAACCAGATTGTTTAATGCAATAATAGAAAGTGAGAGGATGACTGAGGAGTGGAGAAGAAGTGTACTGATAGTGATTTTTAAGAATAAGGAGGTCTCGTCCATTACGGGAGATGAACTGAAGCGGAGCGTCATTGCAGCGGCTTTATTTTTTCTCTTATTTCTTATTATCCCGAGGTATCCTGTATTTACCTAACCAAAGAAGTTTCTACTACAGTATCTAAACATGAGTAACAAGAAAGGGGGTCAGAAAGAAACGGAAAAGAAACCTAAAACTACACCCAAGTCTAGACAGGCATCAGACCCAAGTGCAAGGTGCGGCCTTTCAGAGGCTGACCTGGAACAGGCAGGCGAAAGCACAGACTTCCCAGGACCCTGTTCCACTCCATCAACTCCAGTCGAGAGTGAAAATGGGAGCGAAAGTGCAAGTGATGCAGGTCATGATAGTTTGCCGATTCCAGAAGATCACTTGAAACTAGAGATGGCCTTGCAGTCCGCACATTCATCTACTCCTCGCAAGCCAGAAGCATCGGCTGTAACGGGGGTTGCTACTTCACCCACAGAGTACGAAAGCCGAAATCATTTGTCCGAACTGAAGGAAATGATCGCAACATTGGCCACGGCCACGGCCATAAGTGAGCTCAAGAAAGCCATTCAGAAAAATATGAAGAAAGAAATAAATGGCTTGCTCAAGACAAATGAGAAGACAAACGAGAAGCTGTGGCTGGAGCTGCAAGAGATGCGGCAGGAATATAAAGACTTGGAAAAACATATATATAATCGTTTTGATGCAGTCTTTAAAGACATGCTGAGAAAAATTGAGGAACACATTCAGGAAAATGCATCTAAACTGAGAGAATTTTCAGATCAGCTGGAAGACGTTAAGCAGACATTCAAGGCTCGAATTGAAACAGCTGGACATTTGGCATTTAACGCCGATGGATGGAATGCAAAAAACTCTGAGACAGACTTGCAGCTCTAGAAGATGGATGCAGAAGGAATAATATTAGAATCGAAGGTCTACCTGAGAATCGTGAAAGTCCAAACCCAGTGAAACTTATAGCTGAACTATTCTCAAAAATATTTGGAGAGGACTTTAAATCAGATACTGAGATAGCGGCAGCTTATTGCATACATGGATTAAATACTTCTAAACCTATAGGACTTTAATTGTCTGCTTCGAGAGATTACAATTTAAGCTTAATGTAATGGCACTTCTTAGACACAAACAAGAGATTATATTTAAAAATAACCACATTCATATTTTCCCTGATTTCTCACCCTCAACAGCTACTAAATGTGCAGCTTTTTACAAAATTAAACAGCGGTTATGGAAAGCCGATATCAGATACAGCCTCTTGTATCCTGCCAAACTGAAAGTAGATATTCAAGACAAATATCACATCTTCTCCTCCACGGAGGAAGCAGAAAAGGAATTAAGAAAGCTGATCCTGACGCTTTTTTGAAATACGATAGTGAGTCACATCCTGTCATGATATGGCAAGAAGATATTATCTGCTGTGTGATATACTTGCAATAATACGGGTACCATAATTATACATTCTTTTTTCTTCTCTGCCACTTTTTGTTTATGTTTTAATTACAATTACATATGTATGTGTGGAAGAAATCAAAGTAGTTCTTTTTTTTTTCTTTTGTTTTTAACTACAGTAATCCCTCCTCGATCGCGGGGGGTTCTGGAATGAAAATCCGCGAAGTAGAAACCATATGTTTGCATGGTTATTTTTATATATTTTAAGCCCTTATAAACTCTCCAACACTGTTAACATTATTAGAGCCCTCTAGACATGAAATAACACCCTTTAGTCAAAAGTTTAAACTGTGCTCCATGACAAGACAGAGATGACTGTTCTTTCTCACAATTAAAAGAATGCAAACATATCTTCCTCTTCAAAGAATGTGTGTCAGGAGCAGAGAATGTCAGAGAGAGAGAGAGAGCGAGAGAAAAGCAAACAATCAAAAAATCAATACGTGCTTTTGGGCTTTTAAGTATGTCGAAGCACCGCAATAAAGCCTCTAGGCAAACAGCCTCTGTGCAGACAGCCCCTCTGCTCACACCCCATCCATTAGGCAGAGAGAGTGAGAGAGACAGAGAAAAGCAAATAATCAAGCACCACGCGGGAAGCATATCGTATATCATTGAGGAGTTTTAGTTAATATGTAATACATGCTCTGATTGGGTAGCTTCTCAGCCATCCGCCAGTACCGTCCCTTGTATAAAATCAACTGGGCAAACTACCTGAGGAACCATGTACCATAAATTAAAAGACCCATTGTCCGCAGAAATCCGCGAACCAGCGAAAAATCTGTGATATATATTTAGATATGCTTACATTTAAAATCCACAATGGAGTGAAGCCATGAATGTCGAAGCTCGATATGGCGAGGGATCACTGTATTCTAATGGAGACTGTTTAACATAATACCCTTGTTTTATTGTTTTTGTTATTATTACATTAGGGTTTACTTTTAAACAGGGCTACTTTTAAAAACCATTCCCTGGTTTTACTGTCTTAATATTTCAAGACTGTTGAAGATTATAATTTATCGGCAATAGACAACTCTACTTTATAATCCTGAAATGCCGCTACTGGGGGGCTTATTTTGTTTTGGACGTGCTCTGTCTTTAGGTATGTCAGAGGACTGTGACTTTGTAAAGTGGGGTCCAACCTCACGTGGGGAGGAAAAATGTGGAGTGTGGGGCCATGGGGGAGAAAGAGAGCAAGCTATATCTAATCTATTCTTTTAATTCTTATAATTATAACTTCCAACATAACAATAGGCTGCTTGGCAATAACTCATGGGAAAATTGGAAATTAAGTTTAAAGCTGTCTCACTTCCAGTTAAGACTACAAAATGACATCAAAAATTCAGAATCAATGTCTGCCTGATGGGACAGTTAACTTTGTGAGCTGGAATGTTAAAGGCCTGAATCACGAATTAAAGAGAAAGAAAGTATTCTCTCACCTAACAGGTCTAAACGCTAAAACAGTATTTTTACATTAGACCCACTTATTAAGCAAAGATCAGTTCCAGTTGCAAAAAGACTGGACTGGCCAAATGTTCCATTCCAGCTTTACAAAGAAAACTAGAGGTGTGGGAATCCTTATACATAGAACAGTCTCATTTGTAGCATCAGATGTAGTATCTGATCCTAAAGGGAGATATGTGATTGTCATTTGCAACTTATTCAACTGTAAGGTAATTTTGAAAAAATGTTTATGCACCCAATGTCGATGATAGGGAATTCATGTAAAATGTATTTGCATCTATTCCCAATGTGAACACTCATAAAATTATAATGGCTAGGGACTTTAATTGTGTTTTAAATCCACTCTTTGATAGGTCTCCTGTCACAGGGGGGATGGCATCTAACACTGCAAAGACAATTAAACAGTTTTTAACTGACCATAACTTATTAGACCCCTGGAGGTTTCTAAACCCAAACTCAAGAACATATTCCTTCTACTCACCAGTGCATCATTGCTACTCAAGAATTGATTATTTCTTTATAGATATTAATATCTTCCCTGCTATTAAACCTTGCAAGTACGACGCTATTATTATTTATGACCATGCACCTCTGATCATGGAGCTGAAATCACTATGCCCCACAATACTCATCTCGCAGATGGCGTCTTAACCCAATTCTATTAGCAGATGAGAACTGTACAGAATTTATATCAAAACAAACCAGTTTCTTCCGAGAGACAAATACATCCTCAGAGGTCTATTCAGGAATACTCTGGGAAACTCTAAAGGCCTTCTTAAGAGGACAGATTATTTCATATCTTTCCCACTGAAATAAATTAGAAACCAATAAGGTATCAGAGCTAACCAGTGAAATTACTAGAATAGATCAAGAACAAGCCAGGTGTCCAAACGAGGCTCTTTTTAGGAAAAGACAAGCTTTCCATTCAGAGCTCAACCTCTTAACAACCAAAGAAATGGAATGACTCATTTTTAAATCAAGACATCATTACTATGAACACTGAGAGAAAGCTAATAAGCTCTTAGGTCAACAAATCCACAAGCAAGAAGTTTGCATTACAGTCCCAGCAAATCATCAACACAAACAGAGATAAAATCATTGACCATAAAAATGCACACATTTAGAGACTACTATAAATCCATATATTCTACTGAGTTCAAAGAAGACAACACACAATCTAATCCATTTATGAATACATTACAGATACCACAAATAGATACTTTTATTGCAGAGGAACTGGATAAACCTCTGGTGCTATCAGAATTACTAGATGCTATAAAGTCACTTAATAGCGGGAAAGCAGCACACCCTGATGTGTACCCTGTTGAATTTTATAAGAAATTCTCCACTCAGCTAGCTCCCCTCTTATTAGCAACATTTACAGAAGCTAGAGACAATCAAATTCTACCTCAAACTTTTCTTTAAGCATTAATCACCTTCTTTCCTAAACAATATAAGGACTTATTACAATGTGCATCATACAGACCAATTTCACTTCTGAATAATGATGTTAAGATACTCCAAAGTCCTAGCTAGAAGGATGGAGAAAGTGCTGCCTTCTGTAATATTGCAAGATCAAACTGGATTTATTAAAGGCCAACACTTAGATTCCAATCTCAGATGCCTGTTTAATGTAATATATTCACCTGCAAAGTCAAACACCCCAGAGGTATTATTATCGTTGGATGCAGAAAAAGCATTTGATATGATTGAATGGAACTACCTTTTCACTACATTAGAGAAATTTGGGTTTGGCCCAAATATTTGTACATGGATCAAACTACTGTATACCAATCCAGAAGCTTCAGTTTGTATTAACATTTGCTCAGACTACTTTAAACTAGAACATGGTACCACACAAGTTTGCCCCTTGTCACCACAGCTATTTGCAATCGCCATTGAACCACTGGCAGTTCACTGTCGAAATGCTTATTGATAAAGGGGATTATCAGAGAAGGACTGGAACAGAAAATTTCTCTATATGCAGATGATATGGTACTGTATATATCAGACCCACAAAAAAACTGTGCCTGCAGTCTTAACAGCATTTACAGAATTTCAAAACATCTCTGGTCTCAGAATTAATTTGAATAAAAGTGTGCTCTTTCCAGTGAATTCTCAAGCATACAATATTAGATTGGACACCTTCCCTTTTATTATTGCAGATCAGTTTAAATACCTAGGGGTAAATATCACAAGTAAACATAAAGCTCTTTTTGAACAAAATTTCGCCGTCTGTATGGAAAAAATGAAGCAAGACTTGCATAGATGGTCAACCCTCCATCTCACTCTAGCTGGAAGAATTAACGTTGTTAAGATGAATATCCTTCCTAAGCTTCTCTTTTTATTTCAAAACATTCCAATATACATCAATAAATCATTCTTTAAGCAATTAGATTCAACCATAACCTCATTTATTTGGAACTTAAAACATCCACGTATCCAAAGAGTAACCCTACAAAGGCAGAAGATGGCATGGCTCTACCTAACTTTCAGTTTTATTACTGGGCAGCAAACATACAAGCTATAAAAACCTGGACCCAAATAGTTGAACATACACAGGCTTGGTCCACAATAAAAATAAAATCCTGCAGTACTTCTCTACATTCCCTGCTTTGTGCCCCAATAAATGCAAGTTATCACCAATATACTAATAACCCAATTGTGCTTCACTCACTCAGAATATGGAACCAATGTAGAAAGCATTTTAAGATGGAGAATCTTTTATCTGTGGCACCTCTGCATGAGAACCACCTTTTTCAACCCTCGCAAACATATGCAGTTTTAATATCTGGAAAACATTTGGGATTAAATTGCTTAGAGATCTTTATATATACAACATCTTTGCGTCCTATGAACAATTACATTCCAAATTAAATTTTCCAGCAACACATTTCTTTCACTATCTTCAAATTAGAAACAATATCAAACAGAACCTGCCCGATTTTCCCCATCTCCCACCTTCCTCTATGCTGGAAAAAATATTGCTTAGTCTCGAGGACTCAGACAGCATTTCTGCAATATATAAAAATATTTTACAGTCCCTCCCTGTCAAATATCCAAGAGGACAATGGGAAAAGGATCCTTCACTCCACACAACAGAAAAGGAGTGGAAGGTAGCAATGCAGAGAATTCATTCGAGCTCCATATCCTTATCTGTATCCACCTATTAAACACATCAATTTATTTATTTTTACTATTTTTAAGTTTTATTCCGTTGGCCATGCTCTCTTTCTTAGGGGTGGGGGTTGATTTGTTTTCAATCCTATTTTTTGTAAAAATTGATCTATTTGTATAGAATGATTACAATAAAATCAATAAAATTAAACAGCATTAACTTATGGGAAAGAGTGGTGGAAGCTAGGTTAAGAATGGAGTTGATGATTAGTGTGTAGCAGTATGGTTTCATGGCAGGAAAGAGCAACACAAATGCGATGTTTGCTCTAAGAGTGTTGATGGAGAAGTAAAGAGAAGGCCAGAAGGATTTGCATTGCATCTTTGTGGACCTGGAAAAAGCATATACTGTAGTAGGGTACCCTGAGAGGAGCTGTGGCACTGTATGAGGAAGTCGGTAATGGCAGAGAAGTATGTATGAGTAGTACAGGATATGTATGATCGAAGTGTGGCAGTGGTGAGGTCTGCTGTAGGTGACGGATGCATTCAATGTGGAGGTGGTATTACATCAGGGATTGGCTTTGAGCCCTTTCTTATTTGCAATGGTGATGGACAGATTGACAAACGAGATTAGACAGTAGTCCCTGTGGACTATGTTGTTTGCTGATGACATTATGATCTGTAGCTAGAGTAGGGAGCAGGTTGAGGAGACCCTGGAGAGGAGGAGATATGATCTAGAGTGGAGAGGAATGAAGTTACGTAGGAACAAGAAAGAATTCAAATGTGTAAAAGAGAGGCAGGTCAGTGGAATGGTGAGGATGCAGGGAGTAGATTAGGCGAAAGTGGATGAGTTTAAATACCTGGGATCAACAGTACAGAGTAACGGGGATTATGGTAGAGAGGTGAATAAAAGTGTGCAGGCAGTGTGGAATGGGTGGAGAAGAATGTCAGGAGTAATTTGTGTTATCAGCAAGAGTGAAAGGGATGGTCTATAGATCAATAGCGAGACAAGCTAAGTTATATGGGTTTGAAGACAGTGGAACTGACCCAAAAACAGGAGACCGAGCTGGAGAATTAAAGATGTTAAGATTTGCATTGAGTGTGACAAGGATCGACAAGATTAGAAATGAGTGCATTAGAGGGTCAGCTCAGGTTGAACAGTTTGGAGACAGAGAGGCGAGATTGTATTGGTTTGGATATGTGCAGAGGAGAGATGCTGGGTATATTAAGAAAAGGATGCTAATGATAGATCTGCCAGGCAAGAGGGAAAGAGGAAGGCCTAAGAGGAGATTTATGGATGTGATGAAAGAGAACATGCAGGTGATGGGTGTAACAGAGCCAGACTCAGAGGACAGGAAGATATGGAAAAAGATGATCCACTGTGGCAAACCCAACAGGAGCAGCCGAAAGAAAAAGAAGATAGTTGTTGTGTGATTATAGAGTACAGACATGTAGTACCAGCTATGGTAGATCTGGGAAGGACCAAGCTCATCAATGTGTAATCAAAATTAGCTGTTTAGTAAGAATATTTATTGAACTATGCCATGAAAAGAGAGAGACATTATAAAAAGTGTGAGTATAATAAATGCTGCTTTATGTCATGCCAAAAATAAGGCTTCTCTCATTAAAAGAGAAAGGAATAAATGATCAGAGAGGATGGGAAGCACCAGTAAGAAATGAAGTTTGGGTATATGCCCTTGGTCTTACAATAGTAGATTGTCTGTTTATCGTTTAGAGTAGCTCTATAGTTGGAGTATCTAATGTACATATTTTTCATTAGTGCACTTTAGAATAAGGACTTCTTATTCTCACATTAATTGATTTTTGGATAAGCTTTAATTGTGAAGGTGGGGATTACATTAGTTAGTTAAATCAAACTCTTAAAGTCTTTTCAAAAGTCTTGTTATTCAAGCCACCGTAAAACCAATGTATTAAAACAGAGTTTGATTTCTAGTAGCATTTAACATCCTTCACATACTGTAAATGTGCTTACAATGAAAAAATATAACAAGTTTAATAAAAAACAAAAGTAATGCATGCATATATAAAGAAGGAAAGTTACTGTCCATCTCTTGAGAGTCACTATTATGTTATATTATGTTCCCATATTTTGACAATGAAGTTAACCCATTTACTTAAAATTTAGTTTGTACCTGACCTAAGTAATAAACATCTTCCACTTGATTGAGCTCCAGTGCTAAACAATGTGGCAGTTGGCTCCACGGTACATGACAGCACTTGAATCCTGATCCATTGATAACATAACTCAGGATAAGCTTGGCAAATGAGGACACACAAACACAGTAAGAAAAAGGTAGGTGCAAGTGCTTAGTGGTTGTATTAAAACCAAACGATAATGCAAAAAGTGCAGTGCTTCAAATAAATTTATTAAATCCAAACAACAGAGCAAAAAGTACAGTTCTTCAAATAAAATCTATAAATAAGTAATCTCAATAAAAACAGGTGATGTGCGGATCATTAATAACTGTGGATTTTTAAAGAGCTCTTGTTTTCATTAATTCTTTTCTTATAATTGTTATTTATTTATTAGTGGTTTATTTTGTTGAGTGTTTTGTTTCGTGATTCATGTGTTGGGGGAAGTGCTACAGCGTGGTATTATGCATACTGGGGGTTTGTTTGTTTTTTACATTTTCTTATTTGCAGTATAATAACATTTGTCGTCTAACTTGACATTTGCTTCAGTTGGTGTGCTTGTATACTTGTTGTGGTCTAGTAGGAAAGTAGTGTTGATCACTTGCGCCCTGGAGTATTTCTTTATTTTTTTTCTCTCTTTTGCTGCCACACTAGATCAGCAGTGCATATTATAATCGTGCCAGCTTGGGGAGCAGTACAACTTGCATATAACAATGCTTTAATTTGAACATTTGCTGTCTATACATCTTAAGCAGTTGGGAAAGTTCCACAATCTCCAGAATTCATGTGAAATGGTTTCCCATTCTGCACTACTTGACAACACCACAAAGTATTTACTCACTGCCTTATACAGTATGTGTGTTTGCAAACTTTGGCAATGTCAAACGCAGTGGAAAATCTTAATTTATAGTTTGTGGCTACTCTTATAGCCCAGCAGGATAAAAGATTGACTACCGGCATCTCAGACAATCTGATCGAACTGGAGTGGTTGCCAGAATGATAAACAAAGGGCTTAATATGATGATCAAAGGAAGATATGCAAACATTTTTTAAAGTGCTTCTCTTCATCTTATCAAGTCATGCATCTGTTTAAAGAACATTATACTCACCCTCCTGCTTTCAGGTAGTGGGTCTGACATTCCACCTTCTCTCTTTTTCCTATTAAAACCAGCAATAACAGACAAAACTCTCTTCTTCCATCAGCAGAGTTATGGAGAACAGTGATTTTATTATGTTCTAATTCATTCGGAGGGATCCAAAAAAAAAAAAAAAACCTGACAGATCCAAGTTCTCCACAAGGCTAGTTTTTTTCTTTACTGTATTTATAACAAGCACGCATAATTTTAACAAAAATAAACATTTAGAAGTTGCTCCATTTGGCAGTTTTATGTCATCTGAACTGAGCAGCAGAAAGCTCTTCCCCACTTGTAGGTCTACAACATTAACACTGTCTTTAAAAAACTGAAATTTCTTGTGATGGTTTATGACCAGTTGAAGAATAAACTGTTAATGTTCCTAGTCCTTTGTCCATATTGCATTGTAATTTTCATTGAGATTTATTCCTCTTACAGCTGAGTCGTTCACTACCATCACAGATGCCGACAGTTCATAAAATTTGTTGATGATGGGATCATCTGTTCACTGTACTGGTGGTTTCTTAAGAAATGACAGACTTTTATTTGCCTCTTTCCATTGGAACATCAAAGGAGGATGTTGTTCCTTCTGTTACCAAATTCTCCAACTTCGGCTGTTCAGATTGATTATTCAGCTTAAGACGTTGAGGAATGTCTGGTAACATTTGTTGCTGCTGGCTTTGCAAGACCTTTTCCTTTGTTTCTGCGGAAACTTCGTCATCTAAAAGGGCTAAAATAGAAACTCCTACTGACTACTAGGATGCTCTTGAAACTGCTACTTCACACTAGAATGGTCTGGAAATGTCCACTTACTACTAGATTTTTCTGGGAACACCACCTTAGTTCCAGAATGTTCTCTGCTTCATTCTTTCATTGTTTACTAATCACTTAGGCAGTTAAGAACCCTAATGCAAGAGTACTATATGTATACAGTTACAATACAAATAATATGTTCAGAATGGAGCAAACTCTAAATGTTTCACAAATGGGACCATAATTTTACAGGGAAACAAGCTATCCCGAATGGAAAAAAAAGACTTGTGGAGAAATTCTTCTACAAACATAAAAGTCTTTGCATTTGTATAGATAGATAGATAGATAGATAGATAGATAGATACTTTATTAATCCCAAGGGGAAATTAACATACTCCAGCAGCAGCATACTGATAAAGAACAATATTAAATTAAAGAGTGATAACAATGAAGGTATAACAGACAGACAATAACTTTGTATAATGTTAGCGTTTACTCCCCTGGGTGAAACTGAAGAGTCGCATAGTGTGGGGGAGGAACAGGACAGTAACAGCAGTCTGTCACTGAAGCTGCTCCTCTGTCTGGAGATGATACTGTTCAGTGGATGCATGGATTCTCTATGATTGACAGGAGCCTGCTCAGTGCCCGTCGCTCTGCCACAGATGTCAAACTGTCCAGCTCCGTGCCTACAATACAGCCTGCTATCCTCACCAGTTTGTCCAGGCGTGAGGCGCCCCTCTTCTTTATGCTGACTCCTCAGCACACCACTGCGTAGAAGAGGGTGCTCGCCACAACCGTCTGATAGAACATCTGCAGCATCTTATTGCAGATGTTAAATGACGCCAGCCTTCTAAGGAAGTATAGTCGACTCTGTCCTTTCTTACACAGAGCATCAGTATTGGCAGTCCATTCCAATTTATCATCCAGCTACACTCCCAGGTATCTATAGGTTTGTGGGCCACCCTAATATTTCATATTCTTTAAATTGCTAAGAAGGATTATAAACAATATTTTATGATATCTAAAACTGTATGCTTTAATTGTAAGTGCACATTGCTTGCTTGAACATTTAATCTCAGTAAAGTAGCTTGTTTAAACAAAAAGGGGGAGTGCTAGTAGTGGCAACAGACAGAAGGCTAAAGTAGCAAAAATGAAACTCCCTAGTGTGAAAAGGGCATTCTTGCAAGGGGAAATGTTAACTTTAAGTGATAAACTGGTCATTTTCTGAACTTTCAACATGTGTACAAGTTAAAATCTCAAACTATTGGTTATCTTTGAGCACCTACACCTCATGAACATGTACTGATATGGACTATCAAAATGTCATTGGGCAGAGAGGGGATGGGGTGTTCACCTTGGCACTGGCATGCATTAAAAATCATCAGCCTAAAGTGAGGGCATCTTTCAATCATCTGTTATTAAACAGAAGGACCAAGAAGGAAGAGAAGCAGAAGACACATGCCATGAAACTGGCAATGTGACTTAAAAAGACCCAAAAGCTAAACATCTGTAAGTGTATCAGCCAGTATCTTCTATAACAGCCCATAAAATGTTCCTGGTTGTATTAATTGATTTACCACACTGTTTTATTTTGCTTCTGATTTTTGGCATAATAAAAAAAATTAAATCTGTAATAACTGATTTAAAGTGTATAGCCTGCTTCCTTTGCTTGCATTTAATATTTGCTCGATCCTTCAACCTGTGGTATAAATGAATAAAGAAAAGACATCATCATATAGATGAAGTGTAGCACAGTACCAGCCAATTCTAGGTACAGATAATCCATAGTCCCACCGTCAAGTGTATTGTGACTGTTGTCTGTGTCCCCTTCTAGGCCAAGTGACTGCACAAATACAGAGCTAGAGCAGAGATGTGTAGATTTATATAACAAAGAACCTGGGCATGTCACTAAATGTATCTAATGTATTAGGATAGGATCACCCTAAAACCCTTTCACGATAAAAGTAAAGTCTTCAGGCTTAGCCATCTTTAATTGAACAATCATGTCAACAATTCCCCTCCTCTGCTGTGAAACTGTTAGGTATGCAACATTAATAAAACACTGCCTCCTCCTGACTAGGAAAATATCAACACATAGATTAAAGGGCCAACTTTATGCTTGACAGCAGGCAAGCTTTGGGTTGCAATATAGTAAGTATAAATAGGGCTTTACTCATTACTAAATTCCAGAGAGGCAGAATCTTGGAAGTATTAAATACCATGCCTGGATTGGATGGCAGCTCTTTACTAAGTACAACTGTGCACATACTCACACATACTCAAAACCATAGGACTAAACTAACAATCTCAAATTTGAACTAGGAATATCTAGAAAAACCTATGGGGATATATGGACAAACTACAAGTTCCTGGTCAGACCAGAAAAACAAACCCAGGGCTCTGGAACAGTGAGAAGGTCTTTTTATTATAGTATGGTTTAAACTGTGATGGTTTACTGTACACTTAGACACTTATCTTTTTATTAAGGTGGATTACATATTTATGTAATTCTTTTTAGTGTTAACCATTTCCCAGATAAGGTTCTCTTTAGTTTAATTAGAACATTAATGACGGTTTCATATAAGTAACCCTAACAGCAGTACAATCTCTGCTTCTGTTCATAATTTTCATGGATAGAACATAAAGTTGTAGCTCAGGTTTGTAGGGTATTCAGTTTAATAATCTAAAGGCTGAACCTTTATTCTTTGCTGATGATGTTGTCATTACTAGAGTATGATATTTTGTGTGCAATGCAATAGTTCACAGTTGAGTTTGATATAGTTGGAATGAGAATTACCACCTCCAAACCAGAGGTCTTCATCCTCTTCCATGAAAGAGCTGCTTATGTTCTGCATGGTAAGCAGCTGCACCTGTGAAAGTGCTCATGTACCCTGGGGTTTTATTCAAGAGTTAGTGTAAAAGTGATCATGAGATTGACTCAAGAATCAGTTCAGTGGCAGCAGTTGTACCAAAATTGCAATGGATTGTGATGGTGAAGTGGGAGCTAAGTCAACGGATGAAGCTTTCAGTTAACAAATTTATATCCCCATCCTCACCTACAGTCGCAATCTCTATTAACTGAAAATTTACAGCATGAGCATAAGTGGGCATAGTTAAGTTTCTACACAAGGTATGTGGACATAGTGTCCATGACATGATTAGAAACTTTTTCAGTGTGGGAGAAACTTTGATTAGAATCAGTGCTGCTCCAGATCGAGAGAAGCCAATTGAGGTGATTTGAAGAAGAAAGACCATTAGACGCCTCTCTTGGGAAGTTTACAAGTTATAGCTCATTGGGTGAAGACAGTTTCAGACCCAGGATGTACTGCAACTGTTTGAGTATCCGGGGTATTCTACAAAAATGGCTGGAAAAAGTTTCATTGGATAGGGAGGTCTGGTCAGGTGTTCCTACTGCTTCTATTGCCTGGAGAAATGTAAAGAAAAATGATGTTGATTATGCTAAAAGATGTAATTCTACAGATGGTGTTTACACATTATACTTTATTTTAATATTGAATATTTTAATGACTAAGGGAAAATTAATAATTGAATCTACTCAATTTATAATGACATAACATTCTCAAACTTGCTCAGTCCAGTTGAGAGTGTATCCTAGAAGCATCAATCATCTGGGCTGGGAATGTTGACATTGCACAGTCTGCTGACACTCATACTTAAATTTGGTAGTCAAGAAAACACAGAAGTCTTGACAATGTGAGTGGAAAGGCCATAGAGACAGCAATAAGTCAAATCCAAAATGTTTGTGAGGCAGCAGTGCTAACCACTGCACCACCGTGACCCTTTCCAGTTTGTAATAGTAAAACAAAAAAGCATAGTAGAATAATTTAAAATTGTCATTTAAAGATTTTTTCTAATGTGAATACATTTTTATTTTTAAACATTTGTTTTATTGTTTTATGCAATCAAGAAATATTCAGAATTTAGGTATATTCTGATCATACTTTGCAAATAAAAAAACTATCTAAATTAAAGTTATTGTCAAATTTAAATCATGTAGAAATGCATTTTTTATTTTTTTCACTCTTCTTTGTTTTATGAACCCTCACATTTCAGTGGTATTTTTCATATATTTTGTGATTTTTTTTTAAACTGAGTTTGTCTTTCTCAGGCAAGAAATGATGCCCAGCACAATGCCTCCATCATGTGGTTTCAGGTAATAATTGCATATTAGTGAATTTATAGACTTACAAAATCTGACACATTAAAAAAATATTTTATCATTTCACATAAATTTTAAGTATCAATAAACTTTATTTCTCAATCACACTAATCTAACAATTTTTGTAATGTTTATTGGGATCATTTGATGTTTCCTTTAATATATTCCTTTTAATATTCTTTTTTTCTATTTGTAATGCAGAATATTATATTTTAAAAGTTGCAAAATGGAGATTATTAACATGGATTGGCGCAAAAAATATTGTATTTAAATTTAGTTAAACAGCTATACAATTTTTATTTTTGCCTTACAGAACTTAATTAAGCAATAATGAAACTAATTAATGTACTCACTTTTAATACCATGATATAATTCTGTTGTTATTTTTTGTTGTTTACTTCACTGTTAATCCACTTGTCCATCCAAAAAAATGTAGAAGAAATGGAGCCAGGCTGAAACAGATAAGAAAGTACTGATGATGCACTCTTGAGAGACACTTACAAGTTCAAGTAAGTACATCCTTTTAGCCATGAGTTCACGTCCCACTATGCCCCTTTTACCACAGTTGTGTTTTATTCTTTGTGGCACGGATGATTGCCTGAGCATTAGTTATATCTATGTGTACTGCTTACATTGTTCCTCCTTGAGTATGCTGTATGAAAGCAGGCCATTTTCTTTCTTGTGGGAGTTCCTTAGCTTGCAGCATGTACTTAAAGTGCTCATGATTAAACTCTTCTTTCTCCTTTAAGAGGTCCCATGTCTGCTTTTATGAGCTTTTAAGCTCTACTAAAGATTCCCTTGAAGCATCACATACTTTTATTTCCCAAAGTCCTAATATATGACAGTTTCTTTGCAGAACATGTGAGACAGCAAGCGGAATTTAGGCACAGTAATTTTATATTTTGTAAAGCAGGCAATGGAAATAAAAGTAACCATTCTAATAAAAGTAAAATCAATAGTAAACAAAGTAATATTAGTATCCTCTATACACAAAGTTATACATTGAAACTATTATATGAAAGACACTAAAAAAAATTTCATTATTTGCTATTTTTCATTGCCGCATATTTGCACAACTATTACCCATTTGGCATTACATTTACCCTCTATCTTTCCTCTTACAGGTGATTAGCCTACAGTATAACCCTGATGTATGTTATTTACCAGTATCACAAAGCCCTAAATAATACAGCTTTACGCATCACTGGGCCACACCAATCCTGATACCTTCATGTTTGAAAATATCTAAAGGAATGGACGTTAAAGAACTATAAATGTTAAAATCACTGACAATTGGGGGGTTGGGGCATTATAGTTAACAAGTCTGTTCAATAATGTGTGAAAGGTGACGGCAGTGATTTAGGATGGACAGAAAGGGGGTGAATGCACTCCGTTTTCTTAATCAAGGCCTTACACCAATGTGCCTCCACAGTAAAGACTATGCTGTGGTAATATAATAAGGACCCTGTTTGTTAGCTGAATCTCATATCTTTAGAACACTCGGAAAGATACTTATGTAGTCATACCGTAGGAGTCTGACAGTTGTTAGAACATTAGAACAGTCTAGACGAGAACAGGCCATTCAGCCCAACAAAGCTCGCCAGTCCTATCCACTTGTTTCCTCCAAGAAAACATCAAGTCGAGTTTTGAAAGTCCCTAACGTCTTACTCTCTACCACACTACTTGGTAGCTTATTCCAAGTGTTTATCTTTCTTTCTGTAAAGAAAAACTTCCTAATGTTTGTGCGAAATTTACCCTTAACAAGTTTCCAACTGTGTCCCCATGTTCTTGATAAACTCATTTTAAAATACAAGTCTCGATTCACTGTACTAATTCCCTTCATAATTTTAAACACTTCAATCATGTCATCTCTTAATCTTCTTTTGCTTAAACTGTAAAGGCCCAGTTCTTTTAATCTTTCCTCATAATTCAACCCCTGTATCCCTGGAATCAGCCTAGTCGCTCTTCTCTGGACATTCTCTAGTGCTGCTATGTCCTTTTTGTAGCCTGGAGACCAAAACTGCACACAGTACTCAAGATGAGGCTTCATCAGTGTATTATAAAGTTTGAGCATAACCTCCTTGGACTTGTACTCCACAGATCGATTTTCCGACCGCTCATTGTGTATTTAAACCTAATATTTTTACTTCCTATGTGTAAAGCTTTACATTTACTGACATTAAATTTCATCTGCCAGAAATCTGCCCAAGCCTGTATGCTATCCAAGTCCTTCTGTAATAATATAACGGATTCCAAATTATCTGCTAATCCACCTATCTTGGTATCATCTGCAAACTTAACCAGCTTGTTACTGATATTCCTATCTAAATCATTTATATATATTAAAAATAGCAGCGGCCCTAGCCCTGACCCCTGTGGAACACCACTCTTAATATCGGCCAGTTCTGATGAGGTTCCTCGCACCATCACCCTCTGCTTCCTGTGTCTGAGCCAATTCAGCACCCATCTAAAAATATCACCCTGAACTCCCACTTCTTTTAACTTGATGCCCAACCTCTCATGTGGCACCTTATCAAATGCTTTCTGAAAGTCCAGATAAATAATATCATTAGCTCCACTTTGATCATATGCTTTTGTTGCAACCTCATAGAATTCCAAAGTTAGTAAAACACGACCTCCCTCTTCTGAACCCATGCTGACTGTTCAGAATAACTCCTGTCCTTGCCATGTGTTGCTCCATCTTATCCTTAATAATTCTTCCATTAATCTTCCTGTGATGCATGTTAAGCTTGCTGACCTATAGTTGCTTGGATCTGCCCTGTCACCCTTTTTATATAATGGGATATTTGCCATTTTCCAGTCCTTTGTAATCTCTCCACTGCTCAGTGACTTCCTAAAAATATGTGTCAAGGGTTTATATATGTACTCACTAGCCTCCTTAATAACACAAGGATAAATATTATCTGGGCCTGGTGATTTGTTTGATTTCATCTTATTTAATCTGAGCAGCACTTCTCCCTCTACAATTTGCAAATACCTCAGTACCTCATTAGCAGTCATGTTTATCTCTGGGAGGTTATCCACTTGCTCACTTGTAAACACCTCAGAAAAATGTAAGTTTAGGACATCTACTATTTCATTGTCTGTATCTTTTAATTCCCCTTTACTATTACTGATGAACTTGGCCTCTTCCTTAACTGTTCTTTTACTACTAAAATACTGAAAGAATCTCTTGGGGTCTTCTTTCACCTTATCTGCTATATTCCTCTCCAACTGTCTTTTAGACTCTCTGATATCCTTCTTAATGGTTGCCCTCACATTCTCATACGTGCTACGATTCACTTTGCAGTCATTTGTTTTATATGCCTTATACAGCAGTTTTTTCCTTTGCAACTTCTTTTTTAAATCTTTATTAATCCATCGTGGAGTTTTTCTTAGTTTCCTATTAATTACAAATTTAGGTATGTATCTGTCCTGCATTACATGTAAAACATTTTTAAACCTGTTCCACTGTTCCTCGACTGTCTCCACATTTAAAAGCTTATCCCAGTCTATCCTACTTAGAGTCTGCCAGTCTATTCAAATTTTTCATAAGAAGGCTTATGACTGCATACCCAGTGGATCAAGAATATAGTAATAATCCAGAGCCAGAGTCTTTTTGGGACAATTTAGAGTTTTTTGTGTTTGTTTAAAGCTGTACATAGATGATACTTTGATTTTTAAACAATCTCACTAACCATGTCAGTCACATGAAGGAGTTAACTTGTTAACTTATATAATATTTATTATATACACAAATAAATGTAGAAATGAACAGGAAATGGAATCAAGTAAACAATTTAGATAATATTTAATTGGACACTAAACACATTGGCTCAAAATAAGTAAACAACCTGCATAGATACTAAAGCCAGATTAGTGCAGGGATAGCCTAGATCAATTATGACCATAGGCACCAAATTTCATATTTATTAAGGGTGCACATTAAACAGACGCAAGCCCATAACAGCCTATATAAGTGTGACATCCATAAAATTGAGCTTACCACATTCTTTCTCTCCAATTTTCATGCTTTGTTATAGTAACTAGTACTTTGGAGTGCTGCCTCTTGGCTTACATCATTTTTGCCAGAATCTGTACTTAATTAATTATTTTTTAACTAGACATTAAGCCTGTTACAATAACGGGTGCTAGAACAGTAGTGCATAATCATAGTGCATAATAGTGCATAGTAGGAACAGTCTATACTAAATGGCAAGGGACCTTGTACGTGGCTGTAATATGCTTCACTGTATTGTGTGCCTTCAATTTTCTTTCTCAGTAATACTGGTTTGTATTTCCGTAAAATGGCTGTAATTTTGTTTGACAGTAATACAGTGGAACCTCAGTTCACGACCATAATTCGTTCCAAAACTCTGGTTGTAACCCGATTTGGTCGTGAACCGAAGTAATTTCCCCCATAGGATTGTATGTAAATACAATTAATCCGTTCCAGACCATATGAACTGTATGTAAATATATCTTTTTTTTTAAGTTTTTATGCACAAATATAGTTAATTATACCATTGAATGCACAGTGTAATAGTAAACTAAATGTAAAAACACTGAATAACACTAAGAATACCTTGAACAACAGAGAAAACAAAAACTGCAAGAGTTCGTGCTATAGCCTTACGACCCGCTCGCTAAAAACACTTTATTTTAATGAGTTTTAACCACAGGGTAAAAAAATTTACATTTGAAAAATCCGTAATTTAATAAACAACCAAGAAAAGTAACATTACATCAATCAATGCACGCGCGCCTGTGTGAGTGTGTGTCTCTCTCATGGGCCTGAGTGTGTGTGTGTCTCTCTTAATTGCGTGCCTCTGTGTTTGTGTGTCTGTGTCGTGTGTGTGTGTCTCGTGTGTGTGTGCGTGTGTGTGTCTCGCACGCGCCTGTGTGTGTGTCTGCCTGTCTGTCTGCACACATAGGAATGCACAGGAAGAGACTGAACACGTGCCATGTGGCCCCGCGCATGCGCACTTCACCAGAAGACACACACACAAGGACACCTGGACGCACTCAGGGGTTTTATTAAAGAGGATGGGCTCATTGGCCTGTTCTTATTTAAAATGTCCTATTATCAGCTTTTGCAAACTTCCCAAATTACTTTAAACACTAGATTATCTACCAAAGATTTGATTCTGCAAGTATCTTTATGACTGTTACTTAGACCCTACAAGTCCATGTATTTGTTTGGGAAAATTGGAAAAGGCATCATATAGTTTACCCATCCTGAAATTTCCTTGATGACATTCAGGACTACAAAGTAATGTCACATTCTCACTGCACTACATGCTCATCTCTCCATTTAGCATTTTTGATCTGTGTCTTCTCACATAAACGTGGCTTAGTAAATATGGCACTGTTCCCCTAGCTGAGGCGTCACCAGATGGATACTCGTTCCTTCATAAGTCTAGAGATTCTGGTCGAGGAGGAGGCCTTGGAATAATTCATTGTAACAAAATGCAAATCACTTCTAAAAATTTAGGCAACTTTACATCCTTTGAGGCATTCATTTTAAATATTAAAACAGATTCCAACACAATTATAGTGCTAGTCTACAGACCACCAGGGCCATATTCATTGTTCATGACTGAATTTAGCAACCTTCTATCTGATTTGGCTATAAATTATGATCACGTAGTACTGATGGGGGATTTTAATGTACACATTGATGTGGAAACTGACACTTTTAGCAAATGTTTTACTTATTTGTTAAATTCAGTAGGATTTTGTCAGATTGTCAAAGGTCCAACTCATAATCATAACCACACATTAGATTTAATTATAACTTACAAAGTTGAAATTCAAAATTTAAATATTACTCCATTAAATGAAGTTATTTCCGATCACTTCTTAATTACATTTGATTTACTCCTGCCCTTGCCAACACACTCACAGATTAAAACAAAGACAGTGTGACATCTAGATTGTAATTCTGCTTCAAAATTTATAGATACCTTGAGTAAGTCGAGTGTAATTGTGGAAAACCATTTAGATCAGTTAACATCAAATGTAAACGTGGAAAACAATTTAGATCAGCTAACATCACATTATAATGTGACCTTGAGAGATGCTCTGGACACAGTGGCTTCCCTTAAAACAAAAGTGATCAAAGCACATAGAAACTCTCCCTGGTTTAATGAAAACACTCGAAAACTGGAGCGCAGATGGAGAACAACAATGTGTTTCAAATTACATGGACAGAGAGTGTAAATAAATATAAAAAAGCCCTCTTTAAAGCTCACTCAGAATACTATTCTACATTAATAGATAGCAATAATAAAAATCCTCAGGTACTGTTTAGAACAGTGGCTAAATTAACAAATGGGAATTCAGATCAACAGTGCAAAATACCAACAGATATTAGCAGTACAGACTTTATGAACTTCTTCAATGAGAAAATTAAAAATATAAGATCCCAGATCTCTGCATCACAGTACAAACCGCATACTAGCTTAGCAGACCCTGTCTCACATTGCACTTTAATAATTTTAATCCTGTAACTGAGCAGGAAGTCTTAACTTTAATTTCTAAAATGAAGCCCACTACTTGTTCCCTAGATCCAGTGCCAACAAAACTAGTAAAAAGTGCAATGGATGTTCTTGCAGCGCCTATTCTAAACATTATCAATAGTTCATTATTGCATGGCACAGTACCTGATGCACTAAAAGTGTCAGTCATTAAACCATTACTTAAAAAGTCAGACCTAGACCCACACATACTAAATAATTATAGGCCTATTTCAAATTTACCATTTCTCTCTAAAATACTAGAAAAGTAGTGCCAGTCAGCTTCAGTCACACCATATGCATTATAACTTATTTGAGAAATTCCAGTCTGGTTTTCGCACTGGTCATAGTACAGAAACGTCACTAACACGGATTGTAAAAGACATTCTGATATCCTCTGATGAAGGAAACTCCACTGTAATTATGTTGTTGGACTTAAGTGCAGCATTTGACACCATTGACCATTCTATTTTACTGCACAGGCTAGAAAATGATGTTGGGCTTACAGGCCTGTGCTCGCTTTTTAGTTCTTATTTATCAAATCGATTCCAATATGTACAGAAATGTGCTGACAGTACTCCATCATTATACACAGAAGTTCAATATGGTGTCCCGCAGGACTCAGTACTGAGACCTTTACTGTTTTCACTTTACATGCTTCCACTGGGATCTCTCATTAGGAAACATAATGTTAATTTTCACTGTATGCAGATGACACCCAGTTATACCTTTCATTTAAATCAAATGAAGTTTCTCGATGTTGTCTTTAATTAGTTGTGTTAGTGAATTAAAGGAATGGATGAATGAGAACTACTTGTCTTTAAATACAGATAAAACAGAGATGTTAATTGTTGGAGGGAATGACGCTGATCACAGCAATATTTTGTCATCATTTAACTCAGTTGGAATCCCAATTAATTTTACTGAATCAGCCCGCAATCTAGGAGTTATCTTTGACTCTAGCATGTCATTTAAAGCGCATATTACAAAGTCGTCCAAAACATGTTTTTCCATCTTAAAAATGTTAGGAAATTAAGGCACTTTCTAAATAAACAGGATTCTGAGAAATTAATTCATGTATTTATCTCTATTAGGATTGACTACTGCAATGCGGTGTTCACTGGCTGGTCAAACTGTTCTCTATACAGCCTCCAGTTAATCCAAAATGCGCTGCAAGAATTATTACAAGAACAAGAAAATATGAACACATAACTCCAGTTCTTAAATCCTTACACTGGCTCCCGGTTAAATTTAGGGCAGATTTCAAAATCCTCCTTTTAACATATAAAGCATTAAATGGCCAAGGTCCGACTTACTTGTCTGAACTTATCATGACTTACAAACCTGAGCGCACATTAAGATCTCAAGATGCTGGTCTGCTTATGATTCCAAGGATTAATAAAATAACAGTGGGAGGTCGAGCTTTTAGTTACAGGGCCCCTAGACTGTGGAATTGTCTTCCTGCTTCAATAAGAGATGCCCCTTCGCTCTCAGCCTTTAAATCCCGGCTGAATAATAATAATAATAATAATAATAATAATAATAATTCATTACATTTATATAGCGCTTTTTTATCAGTTACTCAAAGCGCTCAGCAATTTAAATAAATTAAAATTTTAAATTAAAGCAATTTAAATAAACCCTGGCTGAAGACTCACTACTTTAGTGTAGTATATCCTGACTAGAGCTGCTGATTAACTGTACATACTGCATCTCTCTTGCTAGTCATTAGCACTAAAACATAAGTAACATGATAGTTATAATTCAATACTAACCCTCACCTATTCTGTTTCTGTTCTCGATACTCAAATGTGGCAATTGGTGCCACGGCCAACCTGCCAATTTGTTTGCCTGCCTATGGTAAAGTCATCCCTGATGGAGGATCGCAGGAATCATGGGAAAGAGGGGTCCTTTCATCGGATTGGCTGGCCCAGCACTGTTTCAGCCGTGGAATGGCGAAATGGGGGAGGCAGCTTGATGGATGAGGTCTTCAGGACTCTAAAAATATCCAAATCTTATTATGTGATATCATCTACTGTTAAATTCTACTCCGTACTTCTAAAATGTTTATTTTTATGCTGTATTGAGGATTTCTGTTCTGTGTATTATAATGTATTGACCCCCTTCTTTTGACACCCACTGCATGCCCAACCTACCTGGAAAGGGGTCTCTCTTTGAACTGCCTTTCCCAAGGTTTCTTCCATTTTTCCCTACAAGGATTTTTGGGAGTTTTTCCTTGTCTTCTCAGAGAGTCAAGGCTGGGGGGCTGTCAAGAGGTAGAGCCTGTTAAAGCCCATTGTGGCACTTCCTGTGTGATTTTGGGCTATACAAAAATAAACTATATTGTATTGTATTGATATAATGTTGAATTCAATATAGTAGTTATCAGTTTTTTTATAGTTAATTATCATATTTTCAAAGCTTTACTGTGTATTTACTCATTTATGACATTTGAGAAGAGTGCATATTTGTGTACATACCAAAATCTTTTTTGTATAATTCAGTTTATCCAGTACTGCATATCCTGGCAGGAATGAACTCAAGGCAGACAGCAAAGAAGGATGACAGAGCAATCACAAATTCATCTAAAATGGGCCAGTTTGAAGCTGGCAATTAACCCTGCATCACTTGTTTAGACTGTGGAAAAAAGTGTGATTCTCGGGAATAAAATCAGAACAACAATCAAACATCCAAGAAAACATGTTGGTGAAAGGAAGATTGGTTCTTGAACAGCATGCTTCTCACAGCTTCATTCTTAAGTTCTAGGCATTGGTTAAGTAGACAGATTGAAGGTCTGACTGCCATATACTTTCATAGGCACAAGGAATCTTTTCCAGATGAGCTAGAATCCCATTGCATAGACTGTGTAAGTGATGAAGTTGGGACTTGACCCTGTTGTAAATGTGAAAGAAAAATTCCAACTGGCTGCAAGGAAGGTGAAGCAAAAGTCTTATAAACCAGTCAACATTTAGAGGTTTTGCACGGGGAGGAAAGCAAAGCAAACTGATGAATTACAAGGTGTAATAATCCAACCATCCATCCATCCATTATCCAACCCGCTATATCCTAACTACAGGGTCACGGGTGTCTGCTGGAGTCAATCCCAGCCAACACAGGGCACAAGGCAGGAAACAAACCCTAGGCAGGGTGGCAGCCCACTGCAGGGCAGACACACACACACACACCCACACACCAAGCACACACTAGGGACAATTTAGAATCGCCAATGCACCTAACCTGCATGTCTTTGGACTGTGGGAGGAAACCGGAGCACCCGGAGGAAAAGGTGCAATAATCATATTGTTTATAATTATGACAAAATATCAAGCAAAATTTTATGGTAGATACAGTACATGCTGTTATTTCAATATCACAGGGTTACTGACTGAAGTTAGTTATGGGCAAGTTGTGCGCCAACATAGATAATGTTTCTTTACAATAGATAACAGTAGATGCATAGAATATGTTACCAAGCATTATACAGTAATTTGGGTACTTCAAATCTCAACTTGAAAGTTCTTTTCAAAGAGTTACATAACTAGGTCAATGTCAGAACTATTCTTATTTTCCATAATACCTAAACCACATGCTCAACTTCTTATTCAGGGGAAAGGGTCTTTGACAGGGTCAGCTTGGGTGGGTGAGTTCTTCATTGGAAATCCTGGAAAAGTATTCATACCAACTCTTCAAGACTATGATCAGGAATCTAAGGGCTTGCTGATTTTTGGCATTGATGTTCAAGATTTGCCCAATATCTTGTGTCAACTGATGGTGTGAACTGGCAACAAGAAATATTTTGTTGGCACCTCCAGGCTCGTCCAGCTGATAGTACAGTTCCTCACAGTACTTGCCTTGCCCATGGGCAGATAGCCCTTATGATTTGTCCATGCTTCTCTGGTGAGGGGCGCACCTTAGCTTCAAACTGTAAATAGTGATTGTTTCCACAATACAACATAGGAATTTCATTCAGCATGTTGCGTCACCTGACATTGGACCATCATTGTTAGAAAAGGTCCCAAGGGTCTTGTTACCAGCCGGAACCATGAGGAGGTGGTGGTTGGTTTTTGCTGGCCAGGCTATCCGGTTGCTGATCTAGTCATTAATTGGCAAATTCTAGAGAAAGGTATTTTGCTCCATATCCCCCTAAAAAGTGTTCTTCTCATGCTTGTGAAAGGAACGCATTTTTGGTAGCAAGATTAACAAGAAAGAAGACTTCTCATTTTCAAACAGTTAGTATACCAGATATACCATAGAGTTTTATGTATGCCATTATTTAGGACAATGCAGATTTCCATAGCTCAAATTCAGAAGTAGCTTGATAGAAATGCCTTTTGTTAATTTTCACTGCCATTATTTTTCTTTTTCATGTACATATGAAAAGAATACTCTAATAAACCACAAACCAGTCTATGAACTCTGGCTGAGCTTATAGTTGCTGTTTATATTCCAATTGTGTCCCATGGTTCCCATTTAAAAGGATGAATTTCATGGTTACAAGATTCAAATATTTGGATAATGTTTCCTCATGATATTCTTGTTATATTTTTTCCACATCACTGCATGTTGATTTGGAATAATAGGAATAATTCCATCACTAAATTTAAAAAGCATTTAGTCATTACAATCTACTAAAATTTTACATTGGCAATTAAAGAATATTTCTCCTTAATCATTATGACTTAGGATTCAATGAGCTCCGCATTATATCTTGGAATCGGTACCGCAAAAACATAAAAAAAAAAAAGAAAAAGAAATATTGCTTTCTCTCATTTAAGTGAACTGCTGGCCAATTTTTCATTCTTAACTTTTATGGTGTGATATGAGAAGGGATACACAAGAGCCAAGTCCTTGGGCTGCTCTTTATGATTTCTGGCTTGGAGACAAAGGTCACAGGGGCTTATTTAATGGAGAAACAGCAGAGAAAGTTATTTAATCCTTCAAGCAGTCTGCTCAAAATAGACATTTTCTTTACAGCACACAATTAACATTCTGACCAGGTTTTGGTGACAAGTACCTCAATAAAATGATCATTTAAGATAACTGTCCAATCTTACTGATCTCAAAATTTGTTATACAGGTCTATGAGTATATTATGTGAATGAAACATAACCTGCAGAGTGCATACAACTTTATTTGAATCAAAAAGAAACAAGTGGAAGACTATATGCAGTACAGCTAAGGGTCAATTTGGATATTTTTATCATGTCCTATGGGTTGGCAATGGCCCAGCAGTATTTAAGATGTTTGTGAATAACAGCTCTAACAATCATGCTATTTATAAATCAACAAAACTGTGATATATAGACCCCTACTTTATGTCAGCTTTATAAAGTTTTCTGTAGACTTTGAAAGTACTGTTTTTTTTTTTCTTTCTTTTTTGCTTGATTGTTTGTCCATCTTAAAACGATATTCATCCCTGAACACATTCATTATAGATTTCATTGTGTAGCAACCGCAAGATACGGGCACACGATTCCTACACTTCACAAACCCAAAGGGAAGTGGAAGATAATAGAAGGTTAAAGTAGCATCACCATATTTGGTCCTCGGCCCCTCTTGTCCCCTATGCACGTCCTTATATAACTGGCAAAAAAAAAAATCTCACGCAAAGGAAAGTGGGACTGAAAAATATATTAACATTTACTATTCACATTGTTGGCACCCTGCCCAGGATTGGTTCCTGCCTTGTGCCCTGTGTTGGCTGGGATTGGCTCCAGCAGACCCCCGTGACCCTGTATTTGGATTCAGCGGGTTAGTAAATGGATGGATGGACTATTCACATTTACTTGCCCGATGCCTGAGTGCTCATTAGTGAATCCCTTTTCCAGACGCCCTCTCCAGTGCCCAAATCAGAATCCCTGGTTCGACGTAGACAATAAACAAACAAAAAAAAAAAAAAAATGTTTTCCGAAAACGCCAAAAAAGAAAAATTTACTTAATCCACATATAAGAAAAATTTATCCTGCAGTTCAGTTCCTTCCGTAGGGCAGGAGGAAAACACAACAGTCCTCCGGTGGAAACGGCTTCTCCACGGACTATCACGAAGAAACGCAAATTCAGATATCTGACTCACCAGACGGGAGCACCCGGAGAACACCAACCGGGCCTCTTCTCGGGGATTCGTCACCAGATTATTTCTTCGGGGTGGCCACCCACAAATAGCAGACATCCCTGGGTGAAGAAAGATCCTGAATGATCCTTTGAGCATGGATAGTCTCTCCTTGCCTTCAGCCTTTTTCTTCCTTTTTTTTCTTTTCATCCTGCCTTGATCCGCCATTCCCCTTAAATAGAAAAAAATTCCCGCCGAAACATCCTTGCCCCTCTCGGTTGTTATAGCAACCTCACTCCAGCAACAATCAGCTGGAATATTTACCGGGTGGGGTTCTCCCAGACTGGAACGTCACCAAAGGTGCCTGAAGAGCTATTTACAAACACCCTTCCAGCCAACATAATAAAGTGACAAGACAGTCCAGGAGGCCAACCCGACTGTCAAGTTATGTAGCCTTGCTACAATTGTCCTTGGCTCATTTTCTTTGATGAACATGTTAAGGGACACATTTTTACATATTTACATGGCGTTGGTGTTCTGTGGCGGCTAGACCTGAAAGCAATGCAGATGTGGAAACTTCCCTATAAAACAAAACCACCACTTTAGAGGCAATTTTTCCAAATACCCCAAATCTAATCCCATCAGAACAAATATTTACATCATCGTCAACTATAAACACCCCTATAAACTCCTGCCATTACCATCCAACCTACAACAATACCTTTCCCTTTCACGCAACAATACCTATCATTCTAATTTCTCTTCAAAACAGAATTGGGGTGGAAAACAATTAAATAATACAGTAATCCCTCGCTATATCGCGCTTTGATTTTCGCGGTTTCGCTCTATCGCGGATTTTATATGAAAGCATAACTAAATATATATAAATAGAAATATAAATGTCAAAAAATGATGAAATCAATGGTATTCTTGGTCAAATAAGGAGCTACCCTTTTTTGAACTTTTTTATTCCAGACCCATACAGAAAATCATTCTGGACTGCACTAATTTGGAGGAGAGGTATGTTTTAGGTGGATTGAAATTGACCAATCCATTATACTGTACATGCGTACTTCAGGTTTCTTATACTTGCTGGTGGTTTCAGATCCAAATGGGAATTCACTGAATCTCTTTAGAATGCAGAAAGTGGCCAAGGACTTTTCCATGCAACAAAAGCATGCTGCAATCAGGTCAGTATGGAACAAGTGGGTGGAACTGCATCCCCTGTACTAAAATGTGGAGCAAAATGTTAAACTTGATGACCATCTTATGCTATTTAGGGGCCTCTGTCCCTTCAGGCTTTACATGCTGTTTAAACCTGCAAAATATAGAAACAAGATCTGTGAAGCTGTCCTTGATGGTACCTTACACTGGCAAATTGTAATATTTTCAATAGCATCTAAGGACCTCTACCTCTGCAGTCATCATGAGGAGGATGTTGCTGTAGCTATGGGATAACCAACTCATACTCTGAAGTACACACACATATATATCAATACACACTTTATATTGTGATGGGCAGCCACTACCTGGCCAGGATGCCAGCATGGTGGAAGGACCAGGGGAGAGGGCATTGATGAGACATTACCTCCCCTGGGACACTAGAGGGCAGCCCTCCTGAGTGGCTGTGGCACCACGGATTCCCTCAGGGCATGTCGGGAGCTGGAGTTTGGTGAAGCCCTGTTGGGTTCTGTGGGGGCCGCCAGGCGGAGCTTCCGGGCCCTATAGAGGACCTCCAGCACACCTGGGAGTGATTCCAGGAAATACTGATGAGCCACCTGGAACACTCCCGAGACCTGAATAGGAGGAGCTGCCTCACTCCATTGAGGGGCCAGAGTCAGGAGGAAGGAGACAAAGCCTGAGGAAGAGTGGAGGCGGATGGACTGGTGGCAAGAAGGGACTGTATATTGGTGTGGTGTTGGTATTTTGTGCACAAAGCTATAGAGGTGTTGACATGAACCTGTGTCCTGCCTGTCTGTGTCGGGGGTTAGGGTGACAGTATATATCGAAAAAAAAATGTTCAAATGACATAGCATTTTCAAATAGTGACGTTTTCATGTATGGATGTGTGTGTGCATGCGCGAGAGAGGCAGAGACAGATTCAATCTCATTTAAGTGGTTACTGGAATATAAAATAAACACTTTCTCAAAGGTGTAACAAAAAAAGTGCTTTTATTTAAGAATAAAACTGAATAACAAAAAATTCAAGTGACAACAATATACCAAGAAAACATGATTCATCAGCATTTGTGTGTCTGCTTATACCCCTATCTTTTACAGGTAGCAAAACTTTATACCGACTATTACAGACTGAAATCAAATGCTTCTTCTTTGTGAGCATATACACCATCAGCATGGCACTGCCAGATCTAAACACTAGCATGGCAAATTGCTCACGTACTAAAGTGACTTTAGCTGTAGGTGGAATTTCCCATCGCACTTTATGGTGGCAAGCAGAGTTGCGTTGCAGTGAAGCAGCCTATTAACCAACGAAAGTGCTATGCAGAAGCTGTATGTTGTTATGGTTTTGCCTTTTTTCAGAAACGGCCCCATAAGAGTACCATAAAGTTCTGTGTATGTCATTATTTAGGACAATGCAGATTTCCATAGTTCAAATTCAGACGTAGCTTGATAGAAATGCCTTTTCTTAATTTTCACTGTCATTATTTTTCTTTTTCATGTACATATGAAAAGAATACACTATTACACCACCAACCAGTCTATGAACTCTGGCTGAGCTTATTACTGTAGGGGGTACAATAACTTGAAAATGACTTACGCACTGCCTCAGAAGGAATTAAAGAAAACACACTAAGAACATGTTTAATTTACTTATGAAGTTTATGACTGGTGGATGAGTTACATTCGTATGCTACATTGTACGTGCAATATTATCGCAAATCTTTATTTTAGTGAGGTTGTACATGATTCTGAACCCAGAGTACGTTTTTCTTAAATTTGTGAAAAAGGAGAACTGTTTTTGGATTTTTCTTTATAGCTTTGAGAAAAGACACTTAAATATGACCAGCATACCATTTAGATGACTAATGACTGCTGAATATAAATTATGTCCTGGCATTTTGAATAGGAATAAAACTTGTCATAATAATAACAAGCTAGTAAACTTAAAGAAATTTACAATTTTGTATTTTAGTACATAAGCCACCTCTCCCAAAAACAGACATAAAATAAATCTCATTAAAAAGGTGGAATTTCCCATCGCACTTTATGGTGCCAAGCAGAGTTGCATTGCAGTGAAGCAGTCTATTAACCAGAGAAAATGCTGTGCAGAAGCTGTATGTTGTTATGGTTCTGCATTTTTTCAGAAACGGCTCCATAAGCTTTATAACCACAGACTCGGAAAGTCTTTGCCTTGGGTTGGAACTCAAAACACAGTTCTCAACAAAATGTTGCCAAATGTCCAAAATTGCAGCAAATCTGTTGTTTTTCACACATTCTGCACGTATGTTTTTATTGTCAAACCGCAAATGCCACATGGTAGTCTGATAGCGGTAACGGAACATTGTATCTTGGATTGCAGGTACAACAAATAGTTCTGAGCAAGCGTCAGCCACAGCACCAACTGTGGTCATTGCTGCTCTTGTGAAAAGAATGAAGATAAATGCCATCAACTCAGAGAGAGAGGGGCAAGTTTTTTGTACCACGTGAATGTCACTGACAGAATAAAACTGAATAATGAAAAAACAAGCGCTAACGTTTCCAAGTAGCCAAAATTTACACCGGGTGTTACAGACTTAAATCAAATGTGTGTTTTTATTATAGTATAGTAATAATAATAGCAGCAGCTCAATACACAGAGTGGCAGGACTCGGAACTGGTACCTTTGGGGCATAATGCAGCAGTTCTTACCTCTGCACCATTCAAGCATACACATCAACTTCCTGTCATTTGCCATTTGAGCTTGGGTTTTTAACTCATTGACAGCAACATGTAAATTGAATGATTTTTTTTTACTTTGGTTATATTCTTGAATATAAAGCGCATGCAGCAGGCTGTTTGTGCTAATTGACACATTTACAAAACAAAAGATGCTGATAAAGAGGTTTGAAGGAATTTAAGGTGGCCAGGAATTACAAGTTTTTCGTAGGCTTCAGGGATTCTAGCGTTAACTTCTTCTATGTCCTAAAAAACATCATACAGTTGTTCAAGACCTATTTCCAGGATCTCTTGTTCTGTGTTGCAGCACAGAACAACACCATCACCACTTGGCAGCATCTGGAGATTATGGCAGGCTACACCATTTCACAGGTGGCATTCACCATTACAATGGAGTTCTTTATCTGATCATGCATTCTGATGGGGGATGGGAGGCGAGCAGTTCAAGGATGGGCTATATCTTTCACCAATCAGGGCATATATGGATGACATGACCACCATAACAACAACAAAACCATGTACCAGATGCCTGCTACAGAAGCTCCAGAAAAACATCAGGTGGGCACGAATAGAAATCAAACCAAGTAAATCTCACAGCATCTAACTTGTCAAAGGCCAACTCACAGATGAACAGTTCTATAGCAGCAATTAATCGATTCCAACAATATAGTAGGCTATGTCCAACAAGGCAGAAATGGCTTTGGCCTGGGAACAAAAACTCCTACCCGGCAGAAGGCAGCGCAGAATGAACATTAGACCATGGTAATACAGGGAGTGCACCAACAGGAAGAATCACCTAGATGGTCCAAAACTGTAGTTCAAGTGAGACAAGGCTGCTGAACAAGGTGGGAAGGTGTTGAGAAGAGGAAACTCTCATGAAACGAACTGTCGAGCAAACAGGGTGAGTTTTACCATCAAGGCCACATGTGCTCCCATAAACTTGAATCTCTGACTGGGAGAGAATCCAGCTTATCCTCTGTGTACAGCTCCAGCATCCCTAAAGCATATCTTGGTCAGATGCAAGACCAGCCTAACAAAAGGTAGATACACCGGCGGCATAATCACAAGTGTTAAACAAGTGTTAAAGTGCTTGGTAGCTGAACTTGAGTGCAAGCGAGTAACCATTAATGCCATACATCTTAACAACCAGTGCCCCAAAAACCTCCATCCTTTATCTAGGAAGGGGAAAAACTGAAGACAAACCCCTCACCTCACAAGTCAGGACCACTGAATGCAGTCAGGGACTGGAAAATGTGAGTGGACCTAGGACAAAGACTCATTTTCTCATCAGAAATTGCAACAACCATCCTGTGACCAGACATGGTCATGTGGTCCAACTCCAGCAAACATGCCTACATCATTGAGGTAACAGTCCCGTTGATAAAGGAGCTGCGGTTCTCCAACCTAGCTGCTGAAGCAGAGGACAGAGGATGGAAGGTGAAAGTACACCCAGTTAAAGTGGTGTGGAGGAGCTTTGTAGCCAGTTTGTCAGTAATGTTCCTCAGGGAAATAGGTGTCAGAGGGCAGGCCCACAGGAATACAAACAAAGAGCTGACTAACACTACTGAAAGGAGCAGCCACTGACTGTGGCTGAAAAGGAAAGATGCCGCAAGGTGACCAGCTGATCACGAGACACACACCCAAGCCTGATTAGCCTGTGGTGGGCCTACCTCAGCGAAAGTTGTCTTGTGATAAAAGGCCGAAAACACCCAATGATGTGGAGGGCACAATGGACGATATTTTCTCGTGATGACATTGCCTAGTGGCCATCTCCATACAACTCCCTTGGAAGACAATTGTGGTGCAGAAACATTAGGAACTGTAATATCCAGTCCTTTTTTGAAATCTGAATTAGAGAGAGAGAGAGCACAAGTGCTGTATTAAAGACTTCCTGTAGGTCATTTCATGTGCTATATTATTTGAATAGTCTCCGAAGCACAGCCTTGCCTTTATCGACAACTTAGATTTTTTCTGGGCGCAATGGTGGATTTAAGAAGAAATGGGTTACAACCAAAAATGCAATATGCTCTCATTCTCTCAGAGAATTCAGCTAAGTTAATTAACCATCTTTGACTAGCTCAATACTCAATCTTACTGTAATACTAATATACAGTATGTTATATTTCAAATCTACCTAAATTGGTTGCTGAATTTTCAAACAAGTGTTTTATATTAAGCTACATGTAACCAGTAATAAATGCATAAAAAACAATATATGATGAGGGGTTAATGTTCAAAATTTAATAAATATCCCTGTCACTAATCGTTGAATGAAATCATACCAACCTGTGACTTAAAAAATGGCCTTACATTGAATCTGTGCTATAACTAGTAAATCATTCTATGTAAAGAATAATGATAATAGTAATGCTAATTTAAACAACCTACATAGTTCTAGTCTTGTTAACTATAAACCCATGTTATGATTTGATCACTCTACAGTGAACTATATCAACACTAAAGTAACACACTTAAAAGGTCCAGACAAAGGTTGATAAACGCAAATAACTTAATTGCTATTTCAAAGTGCCCCAATACTGTGATACAGCCATGTTCTTTTGAGATCTTAAATATGGCTTTACTAAATATAAGAACACTAACCAGTAAGACTTTCTACATTAATGTTCTTATTAGTGATAGGAAAATAGACTTTCTTACATTAAGTGAAACATGGTGCACTAATGGTACAGTGAGTGTACAACAGTGTTAATTGAAGCAGCCCCACTGAATTACAATTCCGTTCATTCGATTTGCCAAGGTAAAAAAAGGCAATGGTTAACTGAGGGGTGGACAATCTCGGTCCTGGAGGACCGCAGTGGCAGCAGGTTTTTGTTCCAACCCAATTACTTAATTAGAAACCAATCCTTGCCAATCTCAGACCTTATTTAATTTAATGGCTTGTTAGGTTGTAATGTAAGGTTTTATATCACAGATTTTTTTCTTTCCTTTAATAGACTATGCACAGTCAATGCCACCACCACACGGGTACATGGGACTCTTCCTAATGTTTTCTGCATTTAAAAATTCTACAGTGAAAAAAAAAATATCACAAGATATTCATGTATAATGCAATTCATGGTTACTAGGGGGTTAGAGCCTATCCCAGCAGCGTCATTGTTTCTGTATTATTTTGTCATTTGGAAGTCACATTCATCTTTTTAAATTTTATAAGAGGTGAACAGAAATAGTTCCAAAACTACAAGGAATTGTTTCTGAAGGTAATAATATCATGACTAGATAATGTATTCACCCAAAATTGGGCTCACACAAGCTGTTGTGTTGCTGCAGACAGATGTAGAAAGAACGTTGAAGAATACAAAGGGTGTTTTAGGTGGGGCACATTCTCTTTGAAGTAAAGAGCAGTAAAACAGTTCATGGAATTCAAGTTTGTCACTTACTGTTTCTTTAATGAAAAATCAAAGAAACAAAAAAAAAGAAATTAACATACAATATGTAATAGTTTATCCTCAAGCATTATTAGTAATTAACATTAAAGAAAAACTGAGAAACTGAGTGCTGTTTCGCTCTGTGGTATGATCATATCCTAACATGGGTTTTTAGCATCCTGCTTTGGTTCAAAACACTGGTCACTGAATGTGTTTGTCCACTATCTAGCATCATTTGGAGTTGCTTTATGTCTCATGCCAAAAAATGCTTAATTTGGAGAGCTTTTTCAATTTTTCATTTGTGGATAAGGGAGTTTGGATGCGTACATCTGCATCTCACAAATGCCCATCACATGATGAATACCCAGCTTCCACATTTCACTTTGTGGGTGTTAAGTCCATGTGGCAGCTATACATGTCCAATTCAGGACCACCCCAATCTGGATTATATGGCAAACAGGCATTCATCATCAAAAACCAACCCCAGGACAGGTTATGTGTACCTTTTCCTTGTTCTGAGTGAGACTTCATTAAATTAATTTAAAAGAGTCATGGACTTAGAATTTCAGCTTTACTTAATCCTGTTTGCCAAGGGTAATCCTACCAGTAGCACAAAGCTTCCAGCTCACTGGGTCACACTAGCCCCGGTGTTAATGTGATTGCCAGGCATTACCAGTTTAACAAAAAGTGTTTAGACAGGTGTAAAATGACTTACACTTAGCAAAGTAAAATTACTTCACTTTTTAAACAGTCGAAGTGCGAGCGTGCTCTCCCACTAATGTTTAAATTTTATGCTGGCAGGACTTTATGTGTGTTGTAAAAGGATGAGTATATGCGGGTTCAGGAAAGGCCTACTAGACTTCACGTGCACCTGGTCTAAATGCCAGCGTCTTCATAGCCACCTGTCACTGCAAAGGAAGAAGTGTGGAATGTTACGGTAATGCATGCATTATTTCAGAGGCGGGGATTCCAAGATAAAGTTACAAAAAAACAACTTACTATAGTAAGTCCGATGAATGGTTCGACTCATTCAGCTGAAACACGTCAAGGATGCACTTGTACATGAGGCCAACATTTAGCTTATTTTTTGCTCCTTAAGACGCACCAGACCATTTGAAGCACCTAGGTTTAGAGGAGGAAAACAAGAAAATAAATATTCTGAACCAAATGGTGCACTAATATATTTAATAAAATATAGCACAATAATATTTCAACCATGTAAAGTCAACAGATGTATTAAGAACCATGTGGAAAAATAATAAATAGTTTGATCAGTTTGATCAATCTGGTATACATGATAGAGCCACGCAGAACCTGTCTTTATAGTGCAAGTGCAAACTTGTTTCTCCTAACGAACAAAAAACCACAAGTGACCAACTGATGAACTTAAAGGATGTGGTAAATGCTGATCCAAGCAAAATGTTGTAAGATGTAACGGTTTGAAATTCTTGTGCAACCAAAGTCATAAGACAAAGGCCCTATAAAAGATCTGGGATACCGACCCCTCGAGGCAGATGAAGGGCAGGTGTCCTAGGACTGTGCTTCTCTGTCATCTTACCCTTGCCTGGTGTGTATTAATAAAGATTTTTTACTAACTTTAATTAATATCTCTGTCTTCAGTCACAAGAAACGACACTAGAGAAAAAGTGTCCACAGTTTTTGGCGCCCAACGTGGGGCAGGAGACGGCCGGCTGACTCCTCGAGCGGGAAGACCTCAGAGATCTATCTTCTTGAAGCAGACTGCCGCTACAGTGTACACCGGCAGCACAGTAAGCAGCTCCGATAAAAGTTAGGACTGCCCTGTCCTGGGACGGTTCCTGCGTGAGGAGTCCCCGGTCTCCTTCTGGTGCAACCACGGCTGGGGTAAGTACCATCGGGGGTTTCCGTAAAAAGATAAAACTGGAGGCGGGCTTGCTGTGGAGTATAAAAAGTGACTGGGAATATTAAACGGAAAAGAAATACCTTTTTTTAAGTCACTCCTGTTGGGAAAGATAGTATAGAACACTATCCTCTGGGAATTAAAAAAGGGGATTTAGGACGGGATCCGTGCGTGGCACACCCATAAACCCGGACAAATCTATGGGACAGAGGATAGAGTATAGAATAGAGGAATAACAGGTTAATAAAACAAGGGGAAGAATAAATAAGTACGTACTGGAAATAAATACTTGCTTTACGAGCACTGTGACAGTAACGTAGGAAAAGCTTCGGTATTCCACTTCTGGGAATATTAAGGGGAACACTAGAAATGGGTGAGTGGCACACTCAGAAAAACTAGTAGTTCATTGAAGACAGAAGTGAGAATAGGACACGACAAGAGGGAATAAATCTGTCACAGCAATCGGGAGGAAAAAGCAAGGGAAAAATGGGAACACATAACAGCAAGCCTGCCAAACAGTGCCTCGAGGATTCAAAGTCTTTTAATGCTAGAAGGATTATTTTCGGGGGATCAACAGACGGCGAGAAAAATGGGTCTCCTAGAAAATTAATAGAGAAAAGACGGGTTAGATTTTAAAGAAGGCGTGTAAGAAATGGAATAAGCAAAGTGAGGGGAGATGGACACTGGAAGGACAGGAGACGCAAGTGAAATTCAGGAAATTAGAAAAATATTATGTAGAAATGCACAAGGATGTTGTATGTAGAAATGTACGAGGATGTTGTAACAAAGGTCCGTGTTATGTATGACAGATGGGAGTTGGTTATTAAAGATGTAATTTAAAGGCAGTACAGAAATGAAGTATTGGCTGCAGAAAGTTAAAACTAGAAGGAAAAAAAAAGTTATTTATAGCTTTACAGAAAGTGCAAGCAGATTCGGGACCGCAGTCGAATGAGAAGCGGAAGAAGAGCGAGAGAAAAAAAAAAAACAAAGACCCGTTATATCCCTACTTGTTCCTTCACCTTTCCTACACCATCCACATCCACAGCCCCCACCTTCTCCTCCGCCACCTCCAGCGCCCACCGCACCAGAATTAAAAGATGATCCCTTGGGGTCTGGTTTCTTTGAAGAACATCATTATGATCCCTCATTACACACTGATCCGGGGAATGACAAAGTAACGTAATGGGTTCGGCAGGTGGGTTTCACGATCCTAGAACCTCCATTTCACAACGCACTAGAAGTCAAACCCTATTCCTTCAGCCCCCTAATCAAAACACCACCTTTCAATCCCCTTAAAGTCCCCAAACCCACAGGCCCCTTATTCGAAGTGCCCCTGATTGAGATCCCAGAACCCCCCGACATGATTCAATGCAACCTGCAGGAGCTAATAACCCCACTACTGTAATGATACATCGTAACTGGGACATTCAAGAGCTGAAGGACGTTGTGTCCGAATTGCCTGATCCCAAAGTCATCGGTGTGTTTAAAAAATTCATAGAACAATTACAGCAGCTGTATGATATGTATAAGCCTAATGCCGCAGAATGGACTCAGGTGCTGTGGAGAAAGCTTGGCACCACATGGGACACTGTCAATCATGGACAGCATAACGGAACACCGTGGCAGTGGAACGAGGCGTTGCCTCGGGGCCAGGATGAAGGTCCCTTTATTACGCAATGGGAACATGTTAAAATAATATTAAGGACAAGTATAAGAAAGGCAGAGACTGGTCTCTTATCTCGGCTATGGAGATAGGAATCCACAGGGACTCCCAGCCCTTTTCTTCAACTGCCTTTGCTCACCCATAATTCAGAGACTGATCCATTATTGACTTTTCTGGCTGGTGAATGGCACTGAAACTGTTTTCCTCGTGGACACAGGAGCCACGCACTCAACCCTTTCGCTGAAGGAGGTCCCTGCCTCAAGAGATTCTTCGAGTTCAGCTGCATTCCAGTGATTCCACTTTAACACACCGATTTCTTTTAAATCAGCTCTGTCCAGTTAACCTCTTAGGAAGGGATCTCATGACAAAACTTTCTCTCTCCATTTCAATGAAATGTTTCCCCACACACCATCCTTCTTAAAGCCCTTCACTCATTTCCCTCCTGCTTGTTTCCCAATCTCCAAGCCCCTGACACCTTATATTGCACTGCTCAATATTTCCCCGCAGAAGTAGACACCCCCTGGCTGGAATCTTTTCTTTCTTCAGGTACCTGCCCCGAAACCCTTCACATTCCTTGTATTTTATTTCATCCATAAAAGCTGCTGTTTATGTTCATCTCACATACTCACAGAATATTTTCTATCTTGGTGGTTCAGTGCCTCATATTTCTTTAGCTAAATCAAGCACTGTACATTAGGAAATCGGACCATGGGTAGAACAATGTCTTAATAGAACAGACTGGTTACAGGTGGCATCAGGTATTTTCGAAACCTCAGACCATTTGATAACTAAAGTTGTGCTTCAAACTAATTTTTAGTGCACGTGCATTGTGCCGCACTTCCTTTTCTGTTTTTTCATTGCAAACTACTACCCCTTCTTGGCTCTCTATGCTTCCTGATTCACTGTGGGCTCAGGGTAAGAATGATTATGGAAGGATAGCCCATTGTGAGCCTCTGGTGGTCTACCCAAAATCTCCCTTCCGCCCGCCACGTGCTCAGTATCCTCTGTCCCCTGAAGCAGAGGCTGGCATCTCCGCCGTACATTCTGATCTTGTGAAACGCGGTGCGATTATTCCGATTAGATATTCCCCCGTCAATTCCCCTATTTTACCTGTAAGAAAGGCTGACGGTTCATGGCGCTTTGTTTAAGACTTACGACAAGTGAATTCTGCAATCTTTCCTAGGGCCCCTATTGTTCCTAATCCTTCCACTATTCTTTCTGCAATCCCTCCCTCTGCTCGTTATTTTTCCGTGATTGATTTAGCCAATGCTTTCTTTTCTGTCCCTGTACACCCTGATTCTCAATTTTGGTTTGCCTTTACTTTCCAAAACCGCCGTTGGACATGGACTGTCATGCCTCAGGGATATACTGAAGCCCCTTGTGTGTATGGACAAGCGCTTGCTCAAAGTTTAGAAGGGTTCTGGCCAGACCGAGGTAGTACATTAATACAATATGTAGATGATATTATGTTATGCAGTACTACAGCAGACGATTGTGAGCAGGACACTAAAAAATTACTATTATTCCTGGGAGAAAATGGGCATAAAGTTTCAAAGGCTAAACTGCAATTAATTCAAACGACTGTAAAATATCTAGGTCATGACATTACAAATGGAACAAGAGCTCTTTCTAGCGATCGCATTACACCATTCAAAATCTTCCTAGACCTGTCACAAAACAACAGGTTATGTCTGTATTGGGCATTTTAGGATACTGCCGGCAATGGATTTCGAATTTCACTGAAAGAGCACAGCCATTACAAAATCTAGCAAACACCCCTGACCTTCCTCTTTCTGGTCAAGTGCAATGGGACGAGCAGGCTGAGAAGGCTCTCTGTGACTTAAAAAACGCACTTTCCTCAGCTCCGTGTTAGGCTTACTGGATTTTTTACGTCCATTCACTCTGTTTGTGGACGAAAAGGGGGGATATATGAATGCAGTTTTAACACAGTTACATGGGGATAAACAAAGGCCAATAGCATATTTTTGAAAAAATTGGATCCAGTGGCTGCAGCACTTCCGCCTTGCCTTAGGGCTGTGGCTGCCACAACAGAAGCTGTGCTAGCCAGTACAGATATAGTGCTCATGAGCCCCCTAACAGTAAAGGTGCCTCACGCTGTACATTCCATTTTAGTACAGGCTAAGACCTCACATCTCACTACTGCTAGGGCAATACACTATCAGAATGTACTCTGTACTCTGTCAAACGTTACGATTGAAAGATGCTCCACTTTAAATCCAGCCACTCTGTTGCCAACTAATAACGAAGGTGAACCGCATAATTGCCATAAAGAAATAGCAAAGGTTATAAGATTATAAGGCCTCGAGTAGATCTACAGGAAACACCTTTAGAAACTGGAGAAATTATTTTTGTAGACGGATGTTCTTTGCGATTGGAAAACGGAACACCCTCAACTAGTTACACAGTGGTCCAAGGGGACCGCCTGCTGGAAGCAAATCGAATTTCATCAAGTTTGAGTGCACAAGCAGCTGAATTAATAGCGCTCACCAGAGCATGTCAGCTGTCTGAAGGAAAAATCATAACAATTTATACAGATTCTAGATATGCCTTTGGAGTCTGCCATGATCATGGGGCATTATGGAAATTGAGGGATTCAAGACCAGTACTGGCAAGCCCATCCAACATCAAAAGTTAATCGAATCCCTCTAGAAGCCATAACTAAACCATCAAAGCTAGCGATTGTTAAATGTCAAGCTCACACAGGAAAACAGGATCCTGTCAGCAAAGGAAATGAATTAGCAGACTACTTTGCTAAAAAGGCTGCACACAGTAACACACCAATCTCTTTATTCCAACAGAGAAATGACCAGGACCCTGATAATCAAATTATTTCTTTACAGAGTGCAGCCACGGACATCGAAAAGAAAAAATGGTCCAAAGAAGGGTCCCTCTCTGATGGAGTCTGGACTCATAAGCAAACTAACAAACCTTTTCTCCCAAAGGCTTCTTTTCCAGGTATGGCAAAATAGCCCATGGCCTCGACCATGCTGGGAAAGATGCCATGGTCGGGATGTCGAAAAACATTGGGAAGCTGTAGGCTTCTCTACATATGCAGAGCAATTCTGTAGACGCTGTGCATTATGTCAAAGGTTTAATGTAGGAAAAGGCACACAGGTAAGTCCCCGTTACTCCTAACCCAATGGGTCCGTTTGAACACCTCCAAATGGATTTCATTGAACTAACACCGTCTAGAGGTTACCGATATTGCCTTGTGATTGTCGATGTGTTCTCCGATGGGTAGAAGCTTTCCCTTCTAAACACAATGATGCTAAAACAGTTGCTAAGGCACTAATTAAAGAAATTATTCCAAGATGGGGCATCCCGCAAAAGTTACAAACAGACAATGGTACTCACTTTGTGAATTCCATTATAAATGAATTAACCACCTGGCTGCAGATCAATGTACATCATTACTGCAAATATCATCCACAAAGTGGGGGTATCGTAGAACGATGCAATGGCACCCTAAAGACTAAACTTGCAAAAAATTTGTGAACAAACCAATTTATCATGGCCAGACGCTCTGCCCCTGGTCCTAATGGGATTGATGGGACGGACACACCGACAATTGGGACTATCGCCGTTTGAAATTCTGACCGGATGACCCATGCCCGTTGGCATGGTTATAGGAAATGTGAACCTGCATACGTGGACAATGATATTCTTTCTAGTCTTACAGGTCTCCGAGCATCCCTGAAGGAAGTCCACGAGCAGGTTAATCAGGCCTGGAGAACCAGCCCTCCATCTGAAGACTCGCCGATTCCCTTGGGCACCTGGATTCTGGTTGAGATACCCGGAGGAAACATTGGCATCAGCCTAGGTGGAAGGACCGTTCCAAGTTCTTCTGTCTACACCACACGCCGTAAAGGTTGAAGGATTGCCCGCCTGGATTCACGCTTCACACTGCAAAAGATGGCACCCTTAATATACATAATCTTATTGTTTTCCATTCCATTATCCACTTCACGGGTGACACTGACTTTCCAGGTGGAAGAAACTGCCTCATTCCAGGTTGATTTTGTGCAATTGCCCCCTGTACTGGCAGACAGGAACAATGGGAATGGCCTGACAAATATGTTTGTGTAAGCTATCCTTGGTATGACTCTGATTCAGGTTCCTCCTCAGAGGACTCTGAATGTGGATTTTGGAGCGATGTGTTTGCAAATACAGGACCAAATGACTGGGGTTATGAACCTTGGCAGGCTACACAGCATGGCCTGAAAACTCGATTCTCTATTTTAAAGGGACACGCCCTCATGAGTGTGCAAGAATCATTGTAATCCATTAATCATTACTCTGAAGAATCCTTCTCTGCATGATTCAGGAACTTATGTCTTAGCTGCATATGCAAGTGGTTATGATCCCCGAGGATTTTTTCAAATTAAGGTTGGGACACCTTCTCTCTCTCCCTCGTCTCCCTCTCTTACTCAGTTTCTCACCACTGTATCTCCACATAATGAATCACCCCTGGTTCAGATTTTGCATCTAAATACCTTAACCAGCACTTTCTCTGTGGAGATAGGCTATGGGGATCAAAATAGATGGTTGCACTGGGTAATCTATTTAGCAAAACAGGTTAACCGTTCACATTACTACGCTTGTGCAGCCGCACGCTCTCATTTAGCTACAGTCCCTTTCCCACTATCCAACATTTCTGACCCCATTGGGTTACCTTGTCTTCTCTACTTGTTTCCCGAAGGTAATTTCACATGCTTTAAATCAAATGGAACTGCTCTGGTAGGAGAATTACCTTCTTCCTTCTGCTCCCAGACCTTCCATGTTGACTCCTCCTCTTTTAATTCCACTCTTTCAAAGTTTTTGCTTTCCCAAACTACCCCTAGGTCTGATATTTGGTGGATGTGCCGCAGGTCAAAACTATTTGATATCTTGCCTTTCGATTGGTCTGGCACTTGTGCCCCTATACAGCTGGTCATGCCCTTCCGATTACTGACCTTACCCTCTTCACACTCTCCGTATCACCCTCTTATTCCCAGCTCTCCACTATTTCCCGAACCCGTTCTCTCCCAGATTCTTCTTCCAGTTTCTCCCTACACGGCCCAGGAGTATATATTGATTCCATAGGAGTCCCCAGAGGAGTCCCAGATAAATTTAATGCCAGGGATCAGGTAGCTGCTGGGTTTGAGTCCATAATACCTCAGATCACCATCAATAAAAATGTCAATTGGATCAATTATTTGTATTATAACCAACAACGATTCCTCAACTTCACAAAAGATGCCGTTGAAGGAATTCATGAGCAATTGGATCGTACCTCTCTAATGACCTGGCAGAACAGGTTGGCCCTAGATATGCTTTTAGCAGAGAAAGGTGGTGTCTGTGCAATGTTTGGAGACACTTGCTGCACCTACATTCCCAATAATACTGCTCCTGATGGCTCTATCACTCGTGCATTAGCCGGTCTCACTGCCCTTTCTAATGAACTTGCCGCTAACTCTGGCATCCCTAACCCTTGGGATCAGTGGTTTACGTCCACTTTCGGGTCCTGGGGCCAATGGCTAAAATCAGCATTTATTTCTTTGGCAGTAGTATTTATTGTTCTTCTCCTTGTTGGCTGCTGCATTATTCCTCTTATTCGCTATATAATATCCAAATATTTCACTGCTTCTATGGCAAAGGCCTATATGCTACATGAGGAACATATACTCCAATTTGCTTCTTCAGTTTCCTCGTCCCCTGCCCCTCTCCTCCTCCTTCCCCACTTTTTACCTCCGCTGTCTAACTTTCCTTTATTCCTTGTCATACCCAGATTGTTCAAAAGGGGGGAATGTGGAAAAATAATAAATAGTTTGATCAGTTTGATCAATCTGGTATACATGATAGAGCCACGCAGAACCTGTCTTTATAGTGCAAGTGCAAACTTGTTTCTCCTAACGAACAAAAAACCACAAGTGACCAGCTGATGAACTTAAAGGATGTGGTAAATGCTGATCCAAGCAAAATGTTGTAAGATGTAACGGTTTGAAATTCTTGTGCAACCAAAGTCATAAGACAAAGGCCCTATAAAAGATGTGGGATACCGACCCCTCGAGGCAGATGAAGGGCAGGTGTCCTAGGACTGTGCTTCTCTGTCATCTTACCCTTGCCTGGTGTATATTAATAAAAGATTTTTTACTAACTTTAATTAATATCTCTCTGTCTTCAGTCACAAGAAACGACACTAGAGAAAAAGTGTCCACAACCATCATCACTGTCATTAACAAATGAGGAGAGACTTTAAGGTTCAAGCATTGTTCTAGTTTTCTGGAAACCCCAAGAACTCCTCATCTCTAGTGTCAGAATTTATGAAGCTCAGTTGCTCACAATCACTTTGCAGGAGAACATACCTACCACGTGGCATAACCTGTCCAAAGCCAACAGGGGACAAATGCTCCCTGAAGTTATATCGCCAGTCTAATCCCATCTCTATTTGTAATGCCACAAAGCCCTTCATCTTTTATCTTGTCTTTTTTTGAGGATTTCCACTTTGAAAAATGAGAATGCGGTGCAAGTGCAGCCCATGATTCAAAAAATTGCTCTGTATACCTGTTTGTCTCGTCTGACAGTAGCTGAAAGGCAGCCTCAGGAAAGAACAGCCTGAAGTAGTCCAGTGGCTGGTAATCTGTTGAGTCCAACAGCAAGCCATGCTGTCTTGTGAAGTCCGGTAGACAGTTTGGCTCCCATGGATGAATGTCTGGGTATTCCTCCCACACAAATCTTTCCATAGGCGCATCAGCTGCGCGAATGTACTCAGCTGGGGCAGTATCGGCTGGTGTCCAATCAGCTGATGCCACTTCCTCACTCTCTTGCTCGATCTCTTGATCACTCTCAACAAAATCAGATTCTGAAAAATAATGTGCAAAACATCGTCTGCTAAGTATTTTGTTTTCTGCAAATGCCATCTTGCATTTATTTACAATTGTTTACATTTCGTAAATCACACACAAGCAAGGATTAGGTGCAGAGTCAATGAGTCTAACATTCCTCCAAGCAGAGAGGGAATGCCTGTAACGTAACGGTGAGTTTTGTCGCCATTAATGGCTGATTGTCACCCTCTACCCCTGGATGTCGACTTTTTTCAGGTAATACACATTGTCTGTGATGCAATATTCGCTCCATAAGACGCAGAGACATTTCCACCCTTCTTATGGGGAAAAAAGTGTGTCTTATGGAGCGAAAAATACGGTAATTTAATTCAGGCCTCGCGTAGCAAGTAAGTGGAATGTGCCTGTGTCAGCCACGAGGAACGGAATGGTGTGACGGAGGATTGGTTGAAAGTTACACTTCCCAGTATAAAAGACACTTCCTGCCTGAGTCGTCTTTTAACTCAGTCATGATGTTGAGTGAGCATTTGGTGTTGCCAATCTTTGTAGTACATCAAGCATAGTGGCTTGTGCCTTATATTTTCTTTATGTATATATTGATATAAATATCTCCTAGTTATAGCATAGTTTATATGATTTGGGTTTGTGTTGCACTTTTTGGTCTTTTTGTATATACACTTATTTTTGTCTTGTAAATATTTTATGTGGGTCATAGAATTGGAAGGACTGTGCTTTAGTGTAGAATCTTCTTTTTACTTAGGTAGACTACCAATTTTTTGCTTCTTTTTCATTTGGATGCTTGCTTTTCACTGTAAATATTATACAGTTTCACTGCTTTTTGAGAATTTGCTTCTTTGTGTTTTGTGTGTCAGTTACAATGAGGACTATGTAAAAAAAGCCTGCCTGATACTTTTTTCTATGCACCTGTAAATAAAACCCCACTTTTGTTTTTGCAATACTATCTTTTTGTGTCTGTGTCTCACAGTCTATCACCTCTCAATTCTGATCCCAATCAGTCACGAACTACAAGACGCCCAGTCTATAGTTTGGTGCCATTCTTCCCACTACACAGGGTGTCACAGCCTCTCCCTTTATATTATTTATGCTGAACATATTTTGATAATATTCTTAATAATCAGGTCAGTTTGTAGTTTTAAAAAGTATACAGTGACAGCATTATTTGTCATGTGCTGTTCTCAATATACGGTTGCTGGCTTGAAAATTAATTTGGTTGCAGTTTCCATCATTACTCTTTGCTCTTTAACTAAAAAATGAGAAAATCTCACTATGAAATTAGTCATCCATCAAGCATATGCACATTTTTATTCAATGTATCCGAGAAACAAAAATCTCTGTAACAAACCTATTTTACTAGTTTATTAGATTGTGTCTGACTTAAGCACCCTTTGCTTAGGCCTCACAGAATAAAGAACAAGTGCAACATACAAGCACAAACACATTTCTTGGTACCTTTCCAGCTCCTTGAGAAAGTGCTATATGCCTCCTGATAAGTGATTAAATGAAGAGCAATTGCCCCATGTATACCTGCATGCCTTTGATATGTCATTGAATAAAGCAAAGGAAGTGTGAAAAGATAGAAAGTACTTCTTATTCTACAACGATATTCTAAAATGGCCTGGACATATTTGTTGGTACCCCTAGAAAAGATCATAAATAATTGGATTAAAGTAATTTTTCAAACTAGGTGCTTTCTTTAATTAGTATCACACATGTCAGTTATTCAGCCTATTTAAATGGAGAAAAGTTGTCACTCCACTGTTGGGAGCATTGTGTGTCCCACATTAAACATAAACCTAAAAAAAAACAAAGGAGGGAATGGCTGAGGAGATCATAAAGAAAATTATAGACAGACATGTTAAAGAGAAAGGCTATAAGACCATCTCCAAGAAGCTTGATGTTCCTGTGACAACAGGAACTTTTATGAAGAAGTTCAGTGTCCATGGGACTCTAGCCAACCACCTTTGACATAACTGTAAGAGGAAAACCAAACCCAGAATGGGCATACAGATAGTGAGAATGGTAGACAAAAAGTCAACTTCCAAAGTGATGTGTGTATATTTATTTATTTACACATCTACCTATTTATGTATTTATTTATTTAAAGAGCTTCTGTAAAATAGCCAAATTCCCACCTAAGGACAAATAAAGTTCTATCTATTGTCATAAACTCGACTCAGAGTCATAGAAAGTTTTGGGGCAGCCACCCGTATATTTGGTATCCTGGCTACAAAGTCGCATAAAATGTATACAGCACTGATGTGCATAAAACCAAATCCAAAACAGAACTGAGGGAACAGGGAAAAGGTGGAGGCTTTTAAAGGGAAAGACAGGAAGTGAGGTCAAAGGGGTCGGGCTCATAAGGATCTTCAACCATAGGCTCAAGCCCGGATGTGACATCACAGGGTCCGGAGCCGGCAAAGCTCTTCTTCTATAGGCTCAGACCCGGAAGTGACGTCAAGAGGGCCAGGCAGAATCTCCCATGAATGGTCTGCAGGAAAGGGAAAAAAAGAGTCAGTGCCCTCTGTCACATCCTGGTCTAATTCGGAGTTGCCCTTCCTCAAGCCTTTTAGCTGCCTCCCATGTGCACGTGTGTGACACTATCTATTTATCTATCTATCTATCTTGTATGATGCACACATACAGTTGGTGCAAATGGGATCAAGTTTGCTGGCTATCTCTCATGCTTGCCTTTCAGCTCATTGCATGGGCTGATAGTTAAGAAGAAAAGAAATAAATGATAGTTATGAATCTTAAAAAGCAAGTCAATTTAAATTAAGGTGATAGACTGTGTAGTGTTGGGAGAAGTAATTGGATGTTGTTTGTTGTCTCTCTCTGTGTGTTTGTGTGTGTGATTTAGCAAAAATATTTTTCTTTTTTTAATGCAATGAATACTATATGCATTGGGAGTGGGGTAAGTATTGAATTAGAATTTTATTTTTTTATATGTACATTGTTTTCAGGAAAAAGGATTAATTGTGCTTCAAAACTTTAGATTTTGTAACAAGAAGGGTATACACTTTGCAACAAAAGACATCTTAAGGCAGATCATAAATAATACATTTTAATAGGTATCTTTTGTACACCTTTAAATATATGGGAGTTGTGATTTATTGATCATCATGGGCTTTTAGTTGAATTTGTTTTGTCTATAAAAGCTTTTGAATGTCAGAGGATAATGGATCACTTCTTTACAATATTTAACTTCTACTTCTTTCATCCTTTTAAGTTATATGTTCATCTGTGTAACATTGTACAACCAAGTAGAAGTGAACAAAACATGATTTTGTCAGTGGATTAAGTCATTTAACTTCACTTGATAAAATATTCACTTAAATGGTCATTATATTGTTTGACGAACAGACTGCAATCCATTACATCAACAGTTAGTACTCTATCATCTCTTAATGGCATCTCTTTTATTCATTGTTCCAAGGTCAATTGCACTCAGATTGCTAAAAACCTGGAATCAGTGTCTGGGTAGCACTTTTAAGTGGTCATCAGCTTCTATTTGTTCGTCACAGACAATATGTCAAGGTTACTTTGTTATAGATTAATTAATTTACAGCAAAATTAAGTACAGCAGGTTTAGTAGTTGAAAGTCCTTTGTAAGATCAGTTCAATTGAGAAGCAGTTACTTGTTAAATGGCATTTCAAAGGTAAATAAAAGTGCAGTTTCAATAGTTCAAAGTTATTTTTATAAGTAAATTACAGGTAGAAAAGCACTGTGCTGTGCATTTTTCTTACAGTATAAAGATTAATAAAACTATAATTTACAGAAAGATCTTCTGTATAACATAAGATATGTATGACTGGTAATGTGGAGCTACTGTATTTGCCTCTTCTCTACTCTCATTAGACCCTCTATATCTCCAAACCTATTTATGTATTCTTTCCTTCCCTCTCTGAATGTATTCTTCACATGTTGTTTATTTGTAATTGACTCCAGCCAAAAAAAAACAAAAATAAGAGCAGAAGAAAGAAGAAATGCAAAGTGGCCCAAAGTTAACTCACTCCTGACAGAAGTGAACAGAATTGTCAAGAGTGCTTGATCAAGTACATAAATACAACAGTCGTTTAATGAAGTTTGCCTGAAAAAGGTCACAGAGATAGGTGCAAGTTATTTAATGTTTAATATTATCTTCTCTCTTTGCTATCAGGAAGAAGTCCATCCATATATATTATAATAGCCTCCAATGTTCTCCTCACTCAATATTGCACTGTCCAGCAACACCACTTATGATGTGAGACATCTCAACTGTAAAATATATAAAAAACACAACATTGAACAAGATTCTGACTCCCATCATACCGCCAATTAGATCTATTTGTTATCACAAACAATCAAATAAGCATTAACAGTATTCATTGTGTAAGTCCCATTCAAAACTATTTAGACTTCTTGTTGGTTTGTTCCCTTTATTATTAATAACAATTAATAACATTAATGTGTAAGAATAATATGAATATTTTTGCAATGAAGTGGACATGTTGAGATACAACATGTGAATGTGGGAATTAATCTCTTTTTGCAAATGACAAAAATAATTCATTTTTGGTAGGAATTTATAAAAGATATCATTTTTCACATTACATGATTTTGATGTAAGAGGAATAAAATTACTCTGTTACTATCTGTGCTTGCATTACAGTGTATTGTGTGCTAATGTGAATTAAAGCAGAAGTTGTAAAATCACTGGTTTTCAGTCTAACAGCAGTAATTAAAATTACAATGCTGTCTTTTATATTTCTATAAATATTTGCTTGATCTTAATGTAAATGAATGTTATATCTATAATTAAAGATGCATAAACAAACCTCCTAAACCTGATATCAATAGTGGTAGTAGTGGCAGTGAGGCTAGTAATATTGTCACATGTACCATGAAATTCTTACTTTCATATCTGACATTAGCAAGGTAGTGAACACAAACTTAATTAAATAATATACATGTATATAAAAATATGAGAACTTTTAAGAAAGGTCTGAGTGGAAGTTTTTCCTAATAATCTACAAAAGTGTTTCTTAAAGTTTTTTTTCACATCCTAATTTTGACATCTTTGTACCCCAAAATCAGCTTTAACAGTTATCCCTTTCCACTTTGACGACTGCCCATAACCATTTTGGAGAAAGGAAGTCCCCTTTTTGACAATCGCTGCCTTTTGGTCATTGCGGGTCAATGTTCACTGATTGGACTGCCCTCGCAGTGACCCATCATGAAATGCTCCAAAAACTATAAGTAACCCTTTCCCATTAAATGCAATTGTGAAAATCGACTCTGTTACCCAAAATCAGACAACTAAGACACTATGATCTAATAAGTGAAACAGCATGCAGTATAGAAACATAATTACTTAAAGATTGGCAATAATGTTTGTGTTGGCCACATTGAAAACTATAATACTTTTAAAGTTCAAACAAGTAGGTGAGACTAAAAGAGGATATTATTAACAGTTGCATGTCTATTTCTCTGCCTCTGTCTCTCTCCTTGCCTTGGACCACACCCATGATCTTTAAGAAGGTATATTCACACAAAGATTCTTCTTTAAATCATGGCTATATTCATAAATCATCTACAAACATGCTACATGCTACTACAGATCCTAGGTGGGATCTTATAAACAACTCATATCACCCAGACTCCAGCACAGGAGAGGGACAACCCTTTACAAAGTAGATCTGACATTCTGCATGGAAGTGGGTTAGAATATATATAGTGTCACACAAATTTTTGGAAGACAAGTTCAGGGCTCGTTAGCTGGCAATACCCGGGCTGAGGCTTGGTGCTGTCACCTAATTTCTTTCCTCTCATTCAACCTGCAGATCCAGCAATTGGTGGAAGGCTGCTGAGTCATGTCACCTCTAGTTACCATGCATATGGGCCTGCCTCTTCTACCTTACACACCTCATAACCGAAGCTGCTGCCATTATGGAGTCAGTCAACATAAGGACAAGTTTGCAAAGACACTTTTTCACAACACTTAAACTTTTTTTTTTATTTTGATTTCAATACCCGGGGTTTTTCTATGAAGGCTCCAAATCTTTATCATTTCCATTGTGCTTATTTTCTTACACAAGCCAGTAATTTTCAACCTTCCGTGCAGTCTTTGCTAGCTTGCTTTCTTAGTAATAAAATGGCATTCCATATCCTAAGATATGATTTCCATTTCATTCATTTTCCTATGGTTAGTTCAAATAGAAGCTCCATACTTCTTCTTTTGTGTGACTTCTTGTTGGTGGGGTGGGGGAACATAGTGATATCCCTTTTGGATGCTTTGGGTTTTGGTTTTAGGAGAACCATCATTCTAAATTACTCTATCTAGCACAGATGAACTCACAGACTCCTCTACCACACCAAAGTCACAATTCTAGGAGATGATAAACTAATAAATAAATACATTTATTTTAAAAGTAAACAGGAAACTCAGAAATAAAAGTCTGCTAATTAATTTTGTTTTATGCTACATACTGTAGCTATTCAAAGGATGCTAATATATTGTCAGTACACAGGTCTATGAATTTCCCAGTACTATAAACATATATATTCTAAATACTGTTTACTGTGGGAATAGTGGAAATATGACATTGTTTCTTAAATATGTTAGTAACAGCTCAGCAGTCATGTAGCTCCTGCAAAAAGTATTACCATTTAAAAAATCTTTTTCAATTGTCTGTATCTTTAAGGATGGATGAAAAAATACACAAGTTGACGTGAATTAGGAAATGGAAAGATGTATCTTCTCTCACTGTGACACATTTGCTTTTTTCTCTTTTAACACAACTGCAGGTATTTGCAGTGTATGATGTTTCTTCAACAAAACAGAACTTGACTAATAACGTGAATGTCACTGCTTGTTAATGAAGCAAAGAAAGGATAAACCAACTTCTCACGGTTATTTAAATTTCAATTGACATAATGAAGATTATATTTTTTGCTGCTTGCTGATGGTGTTTTTACATGAAAAATGAAGATCAACATTATGTTGGCACTGCCTGTCAGTTAAACTCTTAAAATATACATATATAATCTATGCATTATTAATAATTAAAGATTGAGGTTTCGAAAAGATAATTAAAGAAAGTCACAAGAAGCATGGCATACTTTATCCTTTGAGCTAATTGATTCATTTATAAAATATGGCTTGTATTGACACCAATAATCAGATGTGTGAATATCCTACCTAATACAAGAGATTCCTAGATTTAAATATTAAAAAAATAAATTATTTTAGATGTATATTCATTAAGAAATAGGTATTACACTTCCTGTTGATCATCCTTAGGTAGTGAGTACCTCCATAAAAAACAGACTATCTATACTAATAAAAGGCAAAGCCCTCACTGACTGACTGACTTACTGACTGACTGACTCACTCACTCACTCACTCACTCACTCACTCACTCATCACTAATTCTCCAACTTCCCGTGTAGGTAAAAGGCTGAAATTTGGCAGGCTCATTCCTTACAGCTTACTTACAAATGTTGGGCAGGTTTCATTTCGAAATTCTATGCGTAATGGTCATAACTGGAACCTATTTTCGTCCATATACTGTAAGAGACTGCAGCTCGATGGCCGTGGGAGGCGTGATGATGCGAGATGTAATTGAGTGCCTGCCCATATAAGGTAAATATTCATGGGTCAAGGACTGTGCTTAGCATATTTATAAGTAAAAATATCTGAATCAGACTGATGTTAATTATATTTTGTCCATGAATACTTATTAAATAATTCCAAATAGTCTGTCCGCTTCCTTTCATAGCTTTTCCGATGGTTGTGCTGCTTCCAGGCATGTATTTTCGTATTAAAGCATTTAACCAATCACATTTCAGCCATCATTTGTTGCCAGGCAGAGAGGCCTTCACAATCCGTTGTGTAGGCACTCTAATACAGAATAAATGTTGATTAACCTGTTGCTTCAACCAATCAGATTTTGAGTTGGTGTCAGTAGAGCACTCTAGCAGGCGTACGGCAACATCACCGTATTCAGACCCATTGATTGGATAGAAGCTGATATGAGGAACTCTACGAGGCCACTGAACGCACTGCAAGCGCCCCGAGCGTCCTCGTGCGCACTACGGCCAACTCCATGGCAGGATTCTGGACAATATTATTTGCCAGACACAGACTAGATTTCAAGACCACGAAAACCTGATGTTTGTCATGCTCCTCGAGCCCCAGAAGTTTCAGGAATACAAGAAAAATTTCACGCATGCAGCCTTCTCCAGTTTAACACAAGAGCCACGGAGCGGTTTTTGATCTGTCTCGGATAAAAACAGAACTGACTGTAATGTATGCCATGGATGATTTTGCAGGAAAATCTCCCACTGATCTCCTTGACTTCCTTCATCAGAAAAATCTGAATGAGAGCATGGGGCAGCTGTTCACTTTGGTATATTTCACGGTGACCATTCCCGTGTACACTGCTTCTGTCGAACGGACATTTTCAGCCCTAAAGCGAATTAAAACTTATGCCAGAAATACGACAGGGCAGGCTCGACTTTCAGCATTAGCTTCAATGACAATAGAAAGGGACTTTTTGAGGGAACTGTGCACGGATAATGCGTACGACAGAGTAATTGAACAGTTTTTGAGGAAAGAGAGGAAGATAGATTTTGTTTACAAATAATCCGAATTTTTGGTGAGTAAAATGTTGCGATTTTCCTAAATAATATTGCAAGTTTATGAGTTATTATTGATGTTTTTTATGTGTGTTGCGGCTGTGGCTGCAGTAAAAAGGAACTTGCTCACCCCTGGTTTTTCTATTCAATAAAGGCATTTATTGTGGCTACGGGAGTTATCTTATAACGTCCGAGGTTCGATTCCCGAGAGGGGGTGCAGTGAGTATGTATGCCTGATGAGCCCAGAATTAGGGCAAAACACGTGCCACGTACTCTTTGCATTATTTGACAGTAAAACTATTTCTATATATATCTATACTAATAAAAGGCAAAGCCCTCACTGACTGACTCACTGACTCACTGACTGACTCACTGACTCATCACTAATTCTCCAACTTTCCGTATAGGTAGAAGGCTGAAATGTGGCAGGCTCATTCCTTACAGCTTCCTTACAAAAATTGGACAGGTTTCATTTTGAAATTCTACGCATAATGGTCATAACTAGAAGCTATTTTTCTCCATTTACTGTAATGGAGTTGAGCTCGAAAGCTGCGGGGGGCGGAGTTTCGTGTGACATCATCACGCCTCTCACGTAATCACGCATTACGTAGAAAACCAGGAAGAGCTACAAAAAGCGCTGAAGAAAACATGCATCATATAATTAAGAAGGCAGCGAAACAATTAGAAGTGAGCGAGTGACATATAAAACCATATTCAGCGGCTCACGTGAACTGACGCCATGCGCAGGCAAAAAGCAACAGTTCCAAAGAGTGCTGAACAAAAACCGAATTACACTGCTACGCTCAAATAGACAAACCACATGCCATGGCGCAATAGTAGAGGCTTCGTCTCTAGAGCCGGCGTCCGAGGTTCGATTCTCGAGAGGGGGTGTATGTACGCGCGCTTCCCGATTCATTTTAGCCTCGCATCCCCTTGGTTTGAGACGTATGAAAAATATGCGGTAACCAGAAAGACAGATCACCAATTGAAGCTTTATGAATAATGGATACTTTATTCGGGATCAATGATTGTTTTGGTAAAGCCATACTCAGTGTATTCATTAGATGAACGGTAAAAAAGTATGAGCGAGGGGAGGGTAACTTATTGAGGCACACAGGCAAAACCACAATAGCACACGGGCTTAATGTACTGTAGTGCGCGTCAACTCGATCTGAATTGTGCGATCACATTCGAAAAAATATTTCTTTGCAAGCTCTATTTAGTCCATATGTGTCAAACTCAAGGCCCACGGGGCACATCCGGCCCGGCGTGTAATTATATCTGGCCCTTCGAGATCATTTTATATACTGTATTATTGTTATTAATGGCCCGGGGATATGAAGCGCTGGTAACACAATAAACTACAGATCCCATAATGCAGCGCTTCAGCTGCCTTGCTGAACACTTACCGCGTTAATCAAGTCTAGCTTATGATGCTGCAAGTTATTGCGAAGCTAGCCCACACGATGCCAAAGAGAAAAGGTGATTCTGAACATAGAGCCTTTAAAAACCGATGGGAGGCTGAGTATATGTTTACTGACATTGCCGGTAAACCCGTGTGTCTCATTTGTGGACCTAATGTGGCTGTAATTACAGAATTTATTTTTAAGACGGCACTATGAGACAAAACATCAAGATAACCTGAAAGACCTGAATGCAATGCACAAGATACAGAAAGCAGAAGAGTTAAAGAAGAATCTGACACTTCAGCAGACGTTTTTACCCGTGCAAAATCACAAAGTGATTTCAAGTGAAGCTACTTTTATGGGAGACACAAATGCACCAGTGCAACTTGCCCCACTTTCCCTGTTGCTATGTAATGTTGAACCAAATCGGCACAACGGTGTTCCTAAATACGCACTTTGCTGATAAACTGAGCGCACTGCACACTGAGTTCACACGGCGCTTTGGTGACTTTGAAGAACAAAAAAAGAATTTTGAGTTGTTTCGCAACCCATTTGCCGTTGATGTGGAAACTGAACCTGTGCACATTCAGATGGAGGTGATTGAGCTGCAGTGTAATGGCACACTGAAGGCAAAGTACGATACTGCACGGCCCGCACAGTTTATTCACTCCATTCCCGCAGAAATGCTCCAGCTCCGTCTACATGTGGCTCAAACCTTGTACATGTTTGGTAGCACATATCTGTGTGAGAAGCTCTTCTCAGTCATGAAGACTAACAAAACAGCACACAGGAGTCGCCTCACTGATGAGCACCTGCAGTCCATCCTGAGAATCTCCACAACACAGAACCTCACACCAAACATAAACGAACTTGTTGCCAAAAAAAGATGCCAGGCGTATTTATGATAAAATGACATAAGAGCAAAGACAACTGAATGATTTGATTTGTTATTGATGAAAAGAACAAATTTTATTGATATTTCCAGGTTTTGTTATGCACCATGTTCATATTTGAATTTGTATAATTTTGACAGGATATATTTTTATGGACAGCAAAATCTTTTGGGATATTTAAAATTTAAGTTTATATTTTATATAAAATTACATAAGAGTAAAAAAATTTGAATGTTTGTTCTTTTAACGTTTACTTTATTTCTAACTTGTATAATTTAGACAGGATGTATTTTTATGGAGAGCAAAATATTATAAGTTATTTAAGGTTTGAGTTGATTTATTCCGGAATAATATTCTGTCGACTAAATAAAAATTCCTTCTATTTCAAATTTAAAAAGAACTTGAACAGATACGATAGTTCATAATATCCACGCAGACTTGCACGTAAGAGCGGGAGTCATCCGTTTTAACAAGCAGCGTATTGCACTGATACGAAATAGCCTGCCCATTTAATTATTTAGGAATGGATGAATAAATTAAGATTTTGTACAAATAATGTTTTTCATTTTTCTTCCTTCATGGATTCTGGTACCCCCAGCAACAGTTGCTCGCACCCCAAACACTGTATATATATATATATATATATATATATATATATATATATAAAATATGTGTGTGTGTGTGTGTATATGTATATATGTACAGTATATATATATAATATATATATATATATATATACAGTATATATATCTATATACATAATTCACTAAGGCAAGACAACCATGGACGCCGGAAGGGGCGTGGATTCACTAAGCGATAAGTGAGACACCTATGGCGCACGCAGGAAGGAGCCACGGCCACCAACTCCAAGACCATTGGATACGACGACAACTCACAGAGCTACGCCCACCAACTTAGACGCGACAACACAGAAAAACCAGCGTCATTTATATTCGTCTGTTGTAGAGGTCACATGCAGCTCAGACCCACATTGACTGTTAATAGAGGCATGTTTCTCGCAGAGGTGAATCGCCATATGCGGCGTGTAAAACTGTTTGCGAGGGGTATCCCATGGGATCCTTAAACGTTCCTTTACAACTGAGGTTAAAACACAATGAAGTGAGCAGTCTTTAAAAAACGAGTTTTCGGTTACGACGCACGACTGCGTGCACTATAGCAAACTGTTTTACACGCTACATACCGCAATTCACATCCGCGACAAACATGCGTCTTCTTAGATACTCCTGCACTTTGTACACACCCCCCTCCCACCGTGGTCGGGTGTCTTGGTGGATTATATATAGAAAGGCAGCCAAAACCGCACAGAGCAATGAAAAGTCTACGTAAGTCACAGGTGCATCTGGACTGTACAAAGACTTGAGTGACGAGTTGGAGGTGGGCACATGAGCAGGCAATGTATACTGAACGAGAAACCAGCAGACTAGCATGACGGAGGGAGCGGAGTGGATGTCCTTCTCCTCTCCTCCCGTTCCACCCTGAGCGCCGCACGGACGATTGTGTGTTAGTTCGTTCCGTGCATTGGTTAAAACCCAATGAAGGAAGCAGTCTTTAAAAACCAATAAGCCCTGTGCCTCTGTTTCATTACCATCTCACCTGCTTCACCAATGCAGGCCCTGCAACAGGCGATCCAACCGGGTAACCGGGTAAAGTCTTTGGGTTCAGGGGGGAGTATGGTTACAAACCTGAAACTTAAAGGAATTGACGGAAGGGCACCACCAGGTGTGGAGCCTTTCGCTTCATTTGACTCAACGGTCGGTGTCCAAATTTATATATATATATATATATAACAGCTTACAGAAAGTAGGCATTTAAAGTCACAGTTCTAAAAACGCAGGACACTAAAGAGACTTGTCTACCGACTGTGAAAAACACCCAAAGAGAGATGCCCAGGGTCCCTGCTTATCTGCGTGAATGTGCATTAGGCATGCTGCAGGGAGGCATGAGGACTGCTGTTGTGGCTAGGGCAATAAATTGCCATGTCCGCACTGTGAGACGCCTAAGACAACGCTACAGGATGGCCACAACAACTGCTCGAGTAACACCAGGAACACACAATCCCTCCATCAGTGCTCAGACTGTCCGCAATCGGCTGAGAGAGGCTGGACTGAGGGCTTGTAGGCCTGTTGTAAGGCAGGTCCTTACTAGACATCACCAGCAACAACACCACCTATGGGCACAAACCCACCTTCGCTGGACCAGACAGGAGTGGCAAAAAGTGCTCTTCACTGATGAGTCACGGTTTTGTCTCACCAGGGGTGATGGATGCAGGTTGCAGGTGCCTTGGTGGAAGAGTGGGGTAACATCTCACAGCAAGAACTGACAAATCTGGTCCAGTCCATGAGGAGGAGATGCACTGCAGTACTTCAAGCAGCTGGTGGCCACACCAGATACTGACTGGTACTTTTGATTTTGAGCCTCCCTTCATTCAGGGACACATTGTGAAACATTTTTAGTTTATGTCTTATTAAGTTGACTCTTTTAGTGTTCATAAAAATATTTACACATTAAGTTTACTGAAAGTAAAAACAGTTAAAAGTCAGAGGACGTTTCTTTTTTTGCTGAGTATATATACACACCTCACCACAATTGTGGTGTCTGATAACCTCAAAAAATGGCAAAGCAGTTTGAGTCTAGTAGAGTTAGAGTTAGATTCTAGTAGAAAACTATTACAGTATATGAAGGGGACTACCTGAGAATAATGCAAGGCAATGCACTGCACAATAATCTGACACAGTCATTCTGAAGTTTACAATATGTACCATGTTTTGTTTCCATGTTATTCTTTTAAGATGGTTTTAATTTTGTTTTTGTAAGTTTATACTCTTACTAGCAAAATACCCGCGCTTCGCAGCGGAGAAGTAGTGTGTTAAAGAAGCAATGAAAAAGAAAAGGAAACATTTTGAAAATAACGTAACATGATTGTCAATGTAATTGTTTTGTCACTGTTGTGAGTGATGAGTGTTGTTGTCATATATATATATATATATATATTTACACACACACACATAAACATATATATATATACATATCTATACATATACACATATATACATACATATATATATCTACATATATACACATACATATACATACACACATACATACATACACACACATATATAAACATATATATACATATACATACATATCTACATATATACACACACAGCTATTTCGGATCAGCAATACGCTGCTTGTTAAAATGGATAACTCCCGCTCTTACTTGCAAGTCTGCGTGGATATTATGAACTATCGTATTTGTTCAAGTTCTATTTAAATTTTAAATAGAAGGAATTTTTATTTAGTCGACAGAAATATCTTTGGTAGGAATGGTAAAAACAGACAGGAATATTATTCCTGAATAAATCAACTCAAACCTTAAACAACTTATAATATTTTGCTCTCCATAAAAATATATCCTGTCTAAATTATACAAGTTAGAAATAAAGTAAACGTTAAAAGAACAAACATTCAAATTTCTTTACTCTTATGTAATTTTATATAAAAAATAAACTTAGATTTTAAATATCCCAAAAGATTTTGCTCTCCATAAAAATATATCCTGTCAAAATTATACAAATTCAAATATGAACATGCTGCATAACAAAACCTGGAAATATAAATAAAATGTGTTCCTTTCAGCAATAACAAATCAAATCATTCAGTTGTCTTTGCTCATATGTCATTTTAGAGCTGGACGCCTGGCATCTTTTTTTGGCAACAAATTCGTTTATGTTTGGTGTGAGGTTCTGTGTTGTGGAGATTCTCAGGATGGATTGCAGGTGCTCATCAGTGAGGCGACTCCTGTGTGCTGTTTTGTTAGTCTTTATCACTGAGAAGAGCTTCTCACACAGATATGTGCTACCAAACATGCACAAGGTTCGAGCCGCATGTAGACGGACTTTTTTTGTTCTTCAAAGTCACCAAAGCGCCGTGCAAACTCAGTGCGCTCAGTTTATCAGCAAAGTGCGATTTGGGAACACCGTAGTGACGACTTGGTTTAACATTACTTGGCAACAGGGAAAGTGGGCAAGGTGCAAGGTGCATTTGTGTCTCCCATAAAAGCAGCTTCACTTGAAATCACTTTGTGATTGTGCACGGGTAAAAACGTCCGCTGAAGTGTCAGATTCTTATTTAATTATTCTGCTTTCTGTATCTTCTGCATTGCATTCAGGTTACCCTGATGTTTTGTCTCATAGTGCCGTCTTAGATTAAATTCTGTAATTACAGCCACATTAGCTCCACAAATGAGACACACGGGTTCAGTAAACATATACTCAGCCTCCCATCGGTTTTAAAGGCTCTATTTTCAGAATCAACTTTTCTCTCAGCATCGTGTGAGCTAGCTTCGCAATAACTTGCAGCATCATAAGCTAGACTTGATTAACGCGTAAGTGTTCGCAAGGCAGCTGAAGCGCTGCATTATGGGATCTGTAGTTTATTGTGTTACCAGCGCTTCATATACCTGGGCCATTAATAACAATAATACAGTATATAAAATGATCTCGGGCCGGATATAATTACACTGGCGGATGTGGCCCGTGGCCCTTGAGTTTGACAAATATGGACTAAATAGAACTTGAAAAGATATATATTTTTTGAAATGTGATCGCAATTCAGATAGAGTTGACGCAAGACTACAGCCTGCATCCTCCCTCGCTCTTACTTTTTACCGCTCATCTAATGAATACACTGAGTATGGCTTTACCAAAACAATCATTGATGGTGAATAAAGTATCCATTATTCGAGTATGTAGATCGGAATATATATATACATATATATATACCCAGCGTATCAGCGGAGAAGTAGTGTGTTAAAAAGCTAGAAAAGAAAAGGGAACATTTTAAAATAACATAACATGACTGTCAATATACAGTATTTGTTTTGTGAGTGTTACTGAGTGTTGCTGTCATCAAGGATTTGATTATCATTATTTCTTTCAATCAGGTTCGTATTTGTAGGATGTGTTGTGTTCAAGTTACATTCCGTGTTTGTCAATCGCTGTAAAGATGACAGGTTTCTTTCATCGATTCGTTTCTTACTGCATCAATAAACAGCTCGTCTTCTTCTTTATCTGAGACCTGACACACTGCATGCACGGGTTTTTTTACACTGTCTTCCTTTAGCGGGACATTGACTTTTTCCACCGTGTGCTTTGTTTCCGCAGTAGCTGGATTTATGAATATGCTTATCAGACGCTTCATATTTTTGCTGCCTTTTCAATTGTGTAATTCGGTTTTGTTCAGCTCTTTGGAACTGTTGCCTTTTATCTGTGCACTGCGTCAGTTCACGTGAGCCTCTCGGTGTACATGCATCGAAGGTTCCCAGCTGTGCTGGTGCCATCTCGTGCTATGTCCATGGCTGTATTTAATGTTACCTTAGTCCTGGCACTTAAAACTTTCTCTCGCAGTTTCGCTGAGTTTGTGTCAAACACCACCCTGACCATCTCATCTTCCTCTCCATAAACACAGTCCTTCACCCGTGAATATTTAGTGGGAGTTTGCTATTGGATTGCCGCTGACGGACGGCCTTATATGGGCAGGCACTAAATTACAAACGCCAGCGGCAGCCTGTCTATGAACTTAATTTAAAGTGTAGGTTTACATCGTGCTTTGTTTCCGAAGTAGCAGAACTCATGAACATGGTTGTATATGTCACTTGCTCGCTTCTTATTGTTTCGCTGCCTTCTCAATTATATAATGCATGTTTTCTTCAGCGCTTTTTGGAGGTCTTCCTGGTTTTCTATGTACTGCGTGATTACGGAGGCGTGATGATGTCACACGAAACTCCGCCCCCACGGCGTTCACGCTCATCTCCATTACAGTAAATGGAGAAAAACAGCTTCCAGTTATGACCATTACGCGTAGAATTTCGATATAAAACCTGCCCAACTTTTGTAAGGAAGCTGTAAGGAATGAACCTGCCAAATTTCAGCCTTCCACCCACACGGGAAGTTGGAGAATTAGTGATGAGTCAGTGAGTGAGTGAGTGAGTGAGTGAGGGCTTTGCCTTTTATTAGTATAGATACTCGTAAATAATGTCCTTAGAATGTAACACTAAATTCTGTGAGACAAATTAGGTGTTAACAATTTGCTGCTTTGCTATAGTAAATATTTTTTACATAATGCAGCTGAGTTACCATACAATATATTTACAGTGAACAGTGAGTTTCTTTTTCAAAACTATAAACCTATTTTTGTGTCCCAGCTTTGAGTCTAAACAGAATTATAGTCTCTTGCTCATACCTTTCCATTCAAATCTGGCACAGAGCTTGCTTTTGAAAACATTAAGACTGTCTGCTGTTGCAAATTCTACGTAATGTTTTCAGTTTATTGTTTTATTCAGTTTCATTCCTATATAGAGTGGAACCTTGGGTCACGAAAGTCGACCAAAAAGTTCGGCAAACTTTTCCATCTGTTCATGACCACACACTCGTGTGACGAACCAGCCAGTTTCCCTTCCGGCTCGTACGCGGCAATGATTTCCGCACGTGTTCAGTCTCTCCCTGTGCATTCCCTGTGCATCGAGCGAGAGAGAGAGTGCAAGAGTGCGAGCAAGAGAGAGAGTGAGAGAGAGTGAGCGAGTGAGAGAGAGAGAACGCGAGAGAGCACGCAAGAGGGAGAGAGGGCTGGCTGCGTAAGGCCAAGAAGGCAGGTAAAGAATGCACTGAGCTTGCTTTTAAAGAGATTGATTCGAGCATTGTTTTAACCTTGTTGTATTTAATGAAGACTTTTTTCTATTGGATTTTAACCTTCACTTCTGTTTACAGCGATCGGTTTGTAGCATGCATTGTTGCAATGTTACTTTTCTTGGTTGTTTATTAAATTACGGATTTTTCAAATGTTCATGTTTTTCCCTGTGTTTAAAACTCATTAAAAAAAGGTGTTTACAGCGAGCAATTTTAGTTTTCTATGTTCAAGGTTTTCTCAGTTTTATTCAATGTTTTTACATTTAGTTTACTATTATGCTGTGCATTCTATGGTATAGTTAACTATTTTTGTGCTTAAAAATCTTTAAAAAAAAAAAATATATATATATATCCTTACAGTTCGTATGGTCTGGAACGGATTAATTGTATTTACATACAATCCTATGGGGGAAATTACTTCGGGTCCACTGGTTCCACTGTACATCTATTTTAGAAGTGTGGTAGAAATCAACATATTAATTAAAGAAAGAAAGTTATCTTTTACCAGGACAAGTTTGGTAAAAGTCAGTAATCAGACAGGATAAGCATTGTCCATTGCATTATTTATTTACTAATGCAGCAAATGCTGAAGAGGGAGCATCCATCACAGCAGTCTGTTACAGAATGATCAGAATGGTCAAATAAGTAAGGGTAGAGGTCCGTTTTATAAACAACTGAATTTGTATAACAGTTTTGAATAATTGCTTACATATCATACTCTGATTGGCTAAAAGACATGAGGTGCTTTAGCATAGAGCACAGCCAACCTAAATAAAAGTCTTTCTTCATTAGATCCTTGTTGTTCAATATCTCTTGAATTCAGCACTTATTCTGGTATGAAAACCGTATACATGATGACTAGCAAGCCTTTCTAGGTTCATGAAAGAACATTACATCAGCCAGTTTCTTTTTTTTTTATTTTTTCTATTCATTTTATTGTAATCATTCCATACAAATCAATCAATTGTTACAAAAAATAGGATTGAGAACAAGTCGACCCCCACCACTAAGAGAGAGAGCATGGCCAATGGGGTAAAATTTAAGGCTTGTAAACATACCTAAATTGATGAGTTTGATAAGCCATTAGAGATGAAAGGAGAAGAAAAAAGAAATGCAGAAATAATTGCTTCCTCGGTGCTTTAAAAGATTATTCTAAAATATTATTGATTAGATCCTGCCTATTTTGAAAAAAATCTGTACAGATCCTCTAACTGAGTATTTGATTTTTTCCAGTTTCAGATATTATAAAACATCGGTTTCCCATTGACTTAAAAGAGGAGACTTAGGATTCTTCCAGTTTAGCAAAATAAGTCTGCGTTCCAAAAGTGTAGTGAATGCAATCACAGATTGTTTGTTTTTCTCCACTTTAAAACCATCTGGAAGAACACCAAACACAGCTGTTAATGGGTTAGGAGGGATTATGACACCAAGACTGTCTGAAAGGTAAGCCAGTTTCTTGAACCGTACCCCTGGAATATTCTGTTTGTTTACTTGACCATTTCAGCAGTCTTTCCATGACATTAGAAAAACAAATGGTTCTATATTTCACTGTGCCCTGCAAACCAAAATACTTAACTACTGTTACCTTTAAATTATTCAAACAAAGAAGTAAAGACTAAATAATAAGATGGATTTTAAATGAATTTCATCTGCATTTATGCATATGCTATTTGTTATTTTTCATTCTCTTGTACTTAGTCATGTGTTTTTTGGTTTTCTTTTTTAAGTCTTTTTTTGACTTTGTACTCTTGTAGTAACTTCATATTGCTGTCATTGTTCACCCACACTACTCCTTTTTTGAAATAATACATTTTAAAAATAAATAAACATCTAAAAAATATTACATTTTTTTTTACTTTTGTACTTCCATCCATCGATTATCCAACCTGCTATATCCTAACTACAGGGTCACGGGGGTCTGCTGGAGCCAATCCCAGCCAACACAGGGCACAAGGCAGGAAACAAACCCCGGGCGGGTCACCAGCCCAACGTAGTACTTTTGTACTTGTTAGGTGGAATTCAAAGCTCTTGCCCTGACCTACACTTTCATAATACATTCAGTCTGTTCTCTCTGTATGTTCCTCTACAAAGTCTACTTTCTGCTTCTCCCTGTCTACTAATTCATACTAAAAACAGACATACAAAAAAGTAAAGGTGTTTCCCAGTTCTTGCCCCCACAGACAAACTCAACGAATGAACTTAAAACAAATACAAACATTCTCAAAGGGACAAGAATCAAACAGAATAATCTTACAAACCTCAAGTATACAGCACTCCGACAATGAAGATAGCACCCAAATCTGGATAAAGCCACAGATTGCTGTCTTTTATAGCCCACTCAGTAGTTTGCCATGCCTGAGAGGGTCAATGGTGGTGTTGGCCCTGCCACTGAAAAACTGGAACAATAAATAAATAATTCAGCAATTGTTTTGTCTGGTTCTTTGGAACACTGCAAAAAAGAAACATGAAAATAAAGGGTCTAATTACAAATAGAAAACACAATTGAAATAGTACAATGGTAAAGAGTGGGTGAAAAACACAAAGAAAAATATAAACAGATCTAGGAATAACTGCTCTCTTGGCTGTTGCAATTACACACACACACATATATATGTTTATATATTGTGACTGTACCGCAGCTTCAGCCTCCTCAGCTACAGGGAAAACACCCTGTAAGACATCCTGTGCTAAAAAAACACACTTTCAGAATGGTGCTTGTTGGTTAAGCAGCTGCTTTATCATGTAAACCACTCGTCACACATTATTATAAATATTTAAAAGCCAATTCACTCACCTGTTGTCCTGCTCTCTCTTCCTTTGAGCAAACTGCCTCTGACCCAGTCCTTGTCTCTACTACTCCACTTTCTCTCTTCAGTCATGCCCTCTTGATGAAAACATCTTTGTAGTACTTTTAAGCTCAAGCACTGGAGTTGTTGTAATGGAGACAAACAGGACATTGTCAGATTTGCTGTGAATTTGAACTAAGGTGCCATTGCGGAATAAAGGTTGAGTGCTATTCCTGCAATTGCCAAAATACAAGTTCTCTCCTAACTCCAACTTGCCTGGGATTGGTGGAGCGGCTCCTGTTATGTCAGACTTGGAAGCACTCCTGGTGCCACAATATTACACCCAAGGGTGAGATGGAACCTCTAAAAATATTAAAAGTCCTCTCCCAGCAGCTACCCCTAGTGGCATCCAAGTACCTCAACAGGGCTGCCCATCAGGACTACAGCTCCCATGTTGCCCTGCTGTTGCTGTACAAATGGGAGTTCCACCAGAGAGATGCTGTCACCCAATTTATTGGGGGAACACATAGTCTAAAGAGACAGTCTTCCTCAGTCCTTCTGTTTCTGTGGCCTCCCAGCCAGGAACAATACCACCAATCAAGCTGGCCGGACTGCCCATCCATGTCTGTCTCTCCATTATAAAGGCTTCTTGGCCAAGTAAGGTGCCATCAATCCCAGCCAGGATGCCAGCCAACTTGTATCATCTGTGACAACATATAAACAATATGTCACCATGAGAAAGTCACTTTACCTGCCTGTGCTCCAATTGGAAAACCTAAAGAAATGTAACCAATCGTATTGTATTGTATTGGATAAAGGTGTCAACCAAATAAATAAATGTAAATGTTTGGTACATGTAAATTGATTCTGAAAAATTAAGTTTTTTTTTTAAATAATGAAATTAATAAATGTTTCTTAATATTAAAAAATGTATCATTGAGTAAAGGGCAGTAAATAGCTAAATCAAATTAAGATTTGGTGTAACCTTCCTTTTGTCTTTAAAGCTGCATCAGTTCTCTTAGGTACATTGTTATGAAGTTTTGTATACAAATTGGCTGGTAGTTTGTTCACTTTTAAAACTGTTTTTTCTTTTTTTTTAAACTATTGAGCTGACTGTGTCCCATTGACAGGCAGCTGTTTTAGCCCTATTCATGCAAAGCCAACAGTTTACCACTAAACCGATGCTGTTCTGTTTTACAATCTCCACTATTTTACACTAAGTGGTGGTTCTTTTTTTTCTGTTCATTTGGAAAATCCCCGGAAAGTTGTTTTTATTTCACTCTGGTAGCTGGCAAGTATGGCTTTGACTGATGTATGTCTTTTGAATTAACCAAACTCAATGCTTTTTTTTTCCCAGCAGTACGTTTCTGAAGATTCTTTCAGATGATTTTACAAAAATCTAATATTTGGTTTTACCTGTTTTTTCAACCATCCTGTATTCTGCTACTCTTTATCCTGCTTTGAGACACAACGCTGAGCTTAAGGGCTATTTATATTGATTTGCATATTCAAAGAGGCATAATTCTAGGAGGAGTTGGGGAGTGGTGGCTGGCGTATGCACGTGCGTTACTTTTCATGCTGACCAGGATTTATGTAGCGGAAGAATGTGGAAGTTGGCGAGCACACAGAGTTATGTATCTGGATTTTTTTGTGAGTACAAACATTTCCGCTTTTGTCCGTACGCCATATTTTAGTGTGAATCCTACGCACGGCATTATCCACGAGGCCCCAGGACTCTAAAGACTTGGACCTTTGTACCTTTGCACAGATATCGGGAGTGCCACACATTCCCAATCCAATTACAGACATACAATCACTCATACTGGAACTGATTTACAGTCAACAATAAACTTTACATCACATCTGAGAAACGTGAAGAGGTATTATTGGCAAATATATATATTCAATCGGATATAAATTATATTTTATAAACTTGAGCAACAGAGATGTTCTTTATGTAACTTGAAGGGATAGTCTAAAGAAGTGTAGCTAGAGTCAGTTCCCCAGGACATATTTTAACCAAAACCAAAATGCTAAATGTATCTTTATTAAAATCTAAAGCAGAATAGCCAAAATTGTTATTGTTATTTTTTACTTGCTTGAGCTATTACTCTTGTGATGTATTCTGTTTAATGGTCTTAAAGTTCATATGATTCTTTCTGTGTTTGTCCATCCTTTATCATGCAATGGTCATGACTTAATGCATAAAGAAGTTTCAGATGAATGTGCCTGTCAATAAATACTGTTTCTAACAAGATGGTGGTACCCATAAGAAAACACCCATACAAAATAGCTACAGGACCATAATAATTATAAAATATGGCAAGAATTTAAATAAAAATGAATAACATCCAAAAATCAGAACAAAATTAACCTGTCTGGGGTTTAATGCCTTCCTTGCCAGAAGAAACTGTACTACTTAAAAATAATTGCATTCAAGATCAGTATTACATTTGCCTTTCCGTCCTTTAAGTCCTCAGCTGATATATTAAAGATAATTTTTTTTATTCTTACCCAATCATACCTTTTCTTAGAGAGAAAAAGGACACAGAAGAAGGCCACTGAAAACTGAATGTCAACATTATTTTTTGTACCTGCAGCACCAAGCAGAGAAGGGAGCATTCTTTACACCAGTGTGTTAGAGCATGATGAAAATGTTCAAAATATTAAAGGTGTAGGTCTATTTTATAAGCAATTGAATTTACACAACAACCTCAATCAATGCATACACTTATTCGTTGATTTACACCCAAATTACTTATATAAAATAAAAGTCTACTATATTATTTTCTGGTTCTTCTTATACCTTTTGGGTTGCACCATTACCCCTGAAGTTTCTGTGTATATAACAACTCTCCAGTCTTGTTATTCACAAGACATCTGCTGACTTCTTGGTTATCTCTCAGTCATCTTTCTGAACATTTTATGTATTACATCTTTATCTCTGTTGTTCACTTGACCTTTATCTGGTCTCCTGATAACATTGTTCTTGCCACACCTGTCCAGGTATTGTTCTTGCCTCCCACAAGATGCTTGCTGAGACGGGCGCAACCTTCAGTGAAATAATTTATTGCAGCAGCACTGTGTCTGTCAAACGTACCAACTCCTTTCTTCCATTTTCTTTTACCATGTAACCAATTGCCACACAATAAGCTCTGTAATAAATGTCAAACAGGCTGTAAGCACAGAATGCCGATTCTTCAGAACATTTAAGGAACATTGAAAAATCTTCATAATATATGTTTCATTATTACATCCATTTACCCATCCAGGGTCGCGTCAGTCCCTGGATGGGTCACCAGCTCATCGCTACCGCTGCACCACTGTGCCCGCACATGTATAATTATTAACAGATACACATTGTTTCAGTTAAGTTATCAATTTATCTGTATAGTGTAATATACATACTTTAATGCATTTTTTCTTAATGATGATATCAAGTATACATCCTAGAATTTTAAGGTCACAGATCTCAAAGAGGATAGTGTTTGGAAATCTAAATCAACTTAGAAGCCAGTTATCTGTAAATACGTACCCTCTTCTATTGAATTGAATTGTGATTGTATGGTACAATGAGATTCCATATGCAAAGCCTCCATAAAGGTATTTTACTATAAAATGATAAAATAACAATAATAATAATAATATGATGAAAAACAATGAAAAATATACAATAGTAAAAAAGCGTACAATATACATGTACATATAGTGCAGATAGTGCAAATAGTTCATGAAGTGATTGAGGTTACGCAATATTGCAGTTGCAGTGCAAGTTTACAGTGAGGTAATTGTAGTTTTAAGTACAAACAGTTCTACCAGAAACACTTGATGGACTGATTGAGTGCAGTTATAGCTCTTGGGATAAAGCTGTCCATGCTGGAAAGGCTCTGAAGTGTTTGCCAGATGGGAGAAGTTCAAATAGATTGTGCACATGGCTGAGTGGAATCCATGCAGATGCTGGCGGCTTTCCTTTGAGAGCATGTGCTATAAATGTCCTCCAGGGATGAAAGCTGTATCCCAATAATCCTTTGCACTCTTAACACAACCTACGATACAGCATTCCGATCAGCTGCTGTGCAACTGTGATTCCACACTCAGATACAATGGGTTAAAATACTCTGAATGGTGCACAGAGAGTAACAACACTAAAGCAGCTATGGTATTTGGAATAGCTTGGCCATTCAATGCACCATTTTGTTGTTACAGGTCGACTACAATCAGGTGCCTTAAATTTATAAACGATACACAGTTAATTTCAGTGTATTTGAAAAAGCCTGCATCATGGATAGGAATCTAAAACAGAACAGGAAACCACACTGGAACAGTAGCACTGCTTTGACACTGGGTGCCGCCAGTTTACAAAACTGAGCAGAAACATGCCGTGAGAACGTGTGTGGTTTTACGCCAACTTTAGTTTTTATATATCATGATGTGAGTAGGGAAACGGTGTGTACACAACATTTTTGTGAGTACTCACTGTTTATACATGAGGCCCCAGGTCTTTATTTGTGAGAAGAGACCATGTGCTTGTTAGTTTGTGTGTGGGGTATGAAGCTTTTAATATTGTAGTAGACTTTAGGCCTGTCTTGACAGTTGGCAGGCTGGTAGGTGTAACAGGGAATTTACTGTCCACACATAGAGCCTTTCATGGGTAAACTAGCAGAATAGGAAAAACCCATAACAAAACAGTGTCTGACTTCAGAACATGTTATTGAAATGATATCAGTTGACCAATTTTTAAATACTTTTACCATCAAAACTACATTGACTACTACTAAATACTGTAAAAAATATTAAAAATATAGTGATCAAACAAATAATACTGAGGTTGGCTTGTACTGTGGACTTCTTATAGATTTTAGTTATAATATTATGTTTTAATATGAATACAGTTATAAAAATGAGTACCAAAGAATGAAAAATTGGAATAATTAGTATTTCTTATGCTATCGTTTTTATTTATTATATCTATGCTCAAGATCTATCATTAAATAAGAGAAAAACAAGACAAGAGAAACTAAAGTAATTTAAATTCTTTCTCTGCAGTTGTAATCATTGCTGATTACAGATATGAGTCCAAGCTAAAGTGGCAACTTTAATTAGCTAAAAGCATTGAACTGATCTGTATGGATTTACTAAGGCATTTGTATTGTCTAGAGGTTTAATTTATTGCGGTAAGAATGCATTTTATTAAACCTTCTTTTTATATTCGCAAGTGGCATTATGGATATGCCTTTACCAATCTACTAGGAGTTAAAGATTAACTTTGGAGGCAAACTTGGATGCGTTTTTTAACTAATCCTGTTCCCTAAGATTTAATCACCATTGATGTAAAGTTTTTTTTTCCCATCAGATACTTACATATAATTAGAAAAATCCTTTAAGATATGTGTAGTTATGTTTTAAAAAGTATAATCTTTTAGTTTGATCATGAATAATAATATAACAATTTCATTGGCTTGAATTATTTAAGGGTGATGAAAGTAAAGACACTTTTTAAACCAATTTTTCCTTTTTATGATTTCATTAAAGAATTGTTTTTAAAGAAATATGTATTATTTGTAGGGAACTATTAAGTAGGAAACTATTATGGTGATGAAAGTAAAGGCTTTTTTTAAACCAATTTTTCCTTTTTATGATTTCATTAAAGAATGGTTTTAAAGACTACAGTGGGCTGGCGCCCTGCCTGGGGTTTGTTTCCTGCCTTGCACCCTGTGTTGGCTGGGATTAGCTCCAGCAGACCCCTCGTGATCCTGTAGTTAGGATATAGCGGGTTGGATAATGGATGGATGGGTGAATGTAGGGAAATATTAAGCAACAGTGAAATGTGTTACTTCCAAAACAAATGGTAAAAAACAGACTTTCTTTTCTTTAATGGTAGTTGATGATAGATTGTGCCATGAGGCAATGACTGATGGTGGTGTTCTACAGAACCTAAAACTTAACAGTTCTTCTATTTTCAAAGTATTGTTTTAGGGCACTTCTCATATTTGCAAAGTCAGAGCACTACACACTTTTAAAGTATAATACAATAGAAAATTTAATAAAAACATAAAACAATGCAATGAATACACAACATTTTCATACATCTGTAAGTTTTATTATTAAATACAGCTGTGTGTAAATAACATATCATTAAATATAATGATTGAGGAGAGAAACAGCATTTGTAGAAAAAAAACTTTTGAAAAAGGAAGAATGTCGCAGGACAGTTAGGCATTACCCATTCTACTAATCCTGGAACACAAGTCTTTGGCTTAAAAAAACACCGGCAGTCACTCTTAATATCTGCTTCATCCCGACTGGGCTTCTCTTTGGAACACAACCTCTGGGCCGTACCTGATAAAATGATCAATTGCAAGCTAAGTGACATACTAAAGATGGCTCCTCAAGGTACCATCTAAATACCCAACCTCGAACAAAGAACCATAACTCAATGATTGGCAACTTTTACTGAAATAAATTTTGCCCTAATAGTCAACCCAAAAGCATGGGCTTATGTGCACCCAAGAAACTAATGGCAAGACATATATTTCTTCCTTAAAAAAGCCTTGTTCACTACAAATCTGTGCTTTCTCTATCAAGTTCACATCTTTCAACCCAGTCGTAATTTCTGATCTCTGTAGTAGGTATTCTGTTTTCTAGGGTACAGTTACCACAAATGTTACATCAATCCTTTTTTATTCTGAAGGGCAGTCTGGTGCAGGACTAGTAGGGTGGAAGACTTATCTGTATTGGAACTGGACAAGGGAGCAACGAGTCCAAAGTTTGCTAATGAAAGAACACGCATGAGGAAGAGAGAGACCTATGTAAAAGCCATGTGTTTATCTTTCTAATTATATTAGATGACTGGTCACCAGCGGCCCCTGCAAGCATAACTTTCAGTGCAACTAAGAACATTGTATTGTAAAAGCCTTGAAGAGAAAACAGCAAAACCGACTGGAACTAAATGTGGCAACCAAAATTTTTAACTTAAATATTACATTGAGTCAACAGAATAGAGGAAGAACAAACATTTTTAGAAAACAAAAACAAAAAAAAATAGTCATTTGCATAAATGGTCATACTTTTCATCAGGGTTTCCCATTCTTTTTTTTGTGTTGGCATACTTTTTGCAACCACAAATATTCCAAGGCACATCACTATTCTATTAACCACAAACACATTAAGTCTCATACCATGTGCTCAACATTCAAAGGGGCAGGACTACTAGAGAAGCCGGTGAAAAAGCAGCTCTGAGAATAATGTTCGCAGACACAAGACTTAGTGAGCACTTTGGTGGCACCTCCCAGCTGCTTCGTCCCTTTGTCCGACCCTCTCTGCTTCAGAGAAAACTCATATGAGTTCTATGCACTAACCATGTGTGACTCACTGGCAACCACACAGCCAGGTAGATGGATTCTAGCAGCCAGGAGACATGTCCTCTAAGTGCTCTAAGTGCTGTGGTTGCAACATAGCGATCATGGAGCTGCTTTTATGCCAGCTTCTCCAGCAAGTCCTATCCTCCTCAGCTAGGTCTTGATCACCTAAGAAGCTTGCCCCTCTTACACCTGGGAAGCTCTAACAGTGCACCACATGTTGAAAAACACTGCTGTTCATAGTGGAGTATGTAACTCTGTTCGGATTTAACCAATCATATTATGAATCATGTGCAAAATTAATTTATCTTCACCATTGAAATAGTTCTGGTTAACCAGAAATAAAGTCAGCTTTTCTTGTTAGATATTCTTTAGTGATTTCTTGGTTGTAAAGTACACACGTTAACACAGAGTGAACATAAGATCTACAGGATCTTATTGTTGAAAGGCACATATTTCATAGATTTATAGGGTTATTATTGTCACATGTGAAATTAGTGAAATTCTTCTTTGTGTGTACTAATTAACATAAAATACCATGATTAGGTATAACTACTTTACCTCGAAACTTCTTTTTTTTCTTACCATATGTCAGAATACATATGCCATTACCAATGCATGTTAAATTCCAACGCAATACCAAAGCATCTACAAAAATACATCTTAGAACAGATACAGACTGCTGTAATCAAAGCAAAGAAGTTCCCAAGAAGTATTAGTTAAATGTTTTGCACACATGCAATCAAGGTGCTGATTTTTACTTATAATTATCTTTCCTGAAAACTACCTAATTGCTTTTTACTTAAATATTGTTGGTTACAAGTTCATATTTTGGGTGAACAGAGCTCAGTGATAGCTTGCCTTGATTTCAGCTTTTGTATTACTAAAGGCAGACATCTGATATCCACTGTGTAATCTGTAAAATAATAATACAGTTATTCAATATAAGAGTGGATTCTGGCATAGTGGTTATTGCTATTACTAATAATTTTGGGAAATGGGTTCAAATGAAAAAAATAGACTTTTTTTTACTATGTTAGTACAATTAGGTTCATTTACATTAAGATTAAGTTTTGGGTTAATAGCTGGCTTATTGAATAGGATTTCTTAAATGTAAATTATTACCAGAAAACAAACAAAAAAGTTCAAATGTCATATGATATCATCTCTATAGTAATATGTTGGGTGCAAATGGTTCAAGATGACATAGTTAAGCAGGCAGGTAGTTTCAAGCACTTGACAAAATCATACAGTAAGTTTTCCCTTGCTATTTTTCCATTCCATTTTTCCTCCTTAAAACAAGTAATCAAAGCTTTTAACACAGTTTTTAACATCATAAAAGACACCATATTTATTCTAAGTCTCAGTTTGAAAAGAGATTCAATTAAGCATAATTCGGTCTTCTTGACATAAAGACAACCATAATAAGAATACCAGCTACTGTTATGAGCATGCCCTGCTGCCATCTAGAAATATAATGGTAAACATTGTTTTCATTTTTAAAGAGCAGTGATTTGATAACAAAGGTTGCACCCTAGTCTAGTAACAGCAGTTTTTCCACGCAATTCAATTAACATAATGTGACTAGTTTTTATAAACTTAAAGTTGACCTAATTTCCTACTTCTAACTGTATAATTATGTGTGTGATAATAGCTTTGTTTGCATTTTCTCTTCTAGCAATCTCAGAAATGTGCTTTTGTAAGTTTTCTCATAATTTATGAACAAATGAATATGATTTTTGAACATTATCAGTGACTGTGTGAGCAGTGTCATACTTTTTTCCTGCGTTAGAGTGTTTGATTACATTCTTATCCAGTAAATATTTTTTATATTAGTTTTACAAAAATATTCCTGGCCTATTTAATTTGTGATCAGACCACTTTATAGCATCATTGATAGTGACAAAGATAGATGTAAAATTTACTTTAAAAACCTCAAAAGTTCCCAATTTGTGTTGCCAATAACATAGGGACAACAATGACTAGAGATAGAGTCCTCATACGAAAAAACGATGCTCACATCCACAAAATTGCAATGTTGATTTATCCAGCTGTGGTCTTTAATAAGTTCCCAATGTTATTTATCACTAAAGATGGGTATTATCTCTGCTAGACAGTAGGCATCAATCTTCCTTTTAGAAGACATCATCACTACTCTGAATAGTGCAAAACATTAGTCCTCTTCAGGAATACATTTAATTTGCAAGGGTTGTACCCATTTTTTTCTGATGTTAAAATCTTCTGCCACCCCCTGGGATCATTGGTTTGCATCTGAGTTTTCCCACTCAAGCATTGCAGACACATAGCCACTTTTGGCATGAGGCACTTCATCTCTTTTGTGGCCCATTATTATTTTGGCTATCTTCTATTTTTTACTATGTGCAGTTTACAAGAGCTTACTTCATCCATTGCTCTATGGCAAATGGTGAAGGTATGTTTCTACTTATCTACCTGTTAAATAAATGTTAAAACTGCATGGCCCTGGAAACAACTGACAACATTAAAAATAAAGAAAATAACAAGATCAATAAACAACAAACATGCTCAAATAATACAAAGAAAAATAATGTCAAATCATAGGCACAGATACGAAAAATGTTTCTGAACTTTTTTAACAACGGAGTCTGGCTTATCTGAAAAAGGTCTGCAGAGATGACAATCAGACCATTCCTCTACATCATTTTATATAGTATCCAATCCCACATGACTGCTATGTCTATCTATCACAGGGTAAATCATGAATATTAACATTTTTTTGAATGACTGAGGTAGTCATGCTGCACATAAAATACTCTGATATATGCCAATTATCCATAGTTAATGCTAGGTATATGATGAAAACTATAGCTAGTCGCAGTAAAATGATATACCTAAAAATGATTGACTTGTAATTGTTAAAGATCTGGTTGCCTTTTTTGTATATATTATTTTGATCAGTAATTACTTTATATTGTGTTTTGTTTATATATTTGTAAGAGTGTCTTGCTCTTTAATCTAAATGTGCTGATAAAAGAAAAGCTGCAAGTAGCCGGCTATTTCATTCCCCCATCGACTTAGAACGTGCACAAACTTCTCCCAGCTCATGCCTTGATTGATTTTCTGGGAGTGAAGTGGAGTTTTAGAGTGGCAATAATTTATACATAAGAGACAAATATACAGTCTGACTGAGAGAATCAGACTGAAAAAAAGCAAACATTTAGAAATGCCATACTTTTACAGCTGAGCGGAGGCTGATCGTTTTCAAATAATATTGCATTTGTGCGATGATGTTTTCACATATATTGTCTCTTTCTTTCAGGTGTGTAATAGAAACCACAGCACAGAGAGAAATGCAATATTATTTGTCTCTTATTCAGTGCACGCAAGAACATACAGGTGGCCAGATGCTGTACGCTACAACATGGTGGCGGTGATCAACGCACATTTTATAAAAAGAAAGAGACAAATATATGTGACGTTTTGAAGAAATCATTTTATGACACAATTTACCTTTATTTATTTACTTACTTCCTAAAACCTAAAGTCACAAGTAGTGTGCAGAGGGCATGTTTAAAAATGTGTGTAATGCCACGAAAAGTGCCTGCTGACACTTTAGTATGCAAGCAATGGTATGTGCATTCTTGCTTCTATGTAGAAGGGAGCTGAGTTTACCTCTGTTATAGAGCGTCTATGTGAAAACAGCAGTATCAGATGCGGGGGTGGGGTGTGTTTGGGCTCGTGAACACGGCCGAGATAATAAAACTGACTAATAAAAAATAAAAAAGCTAACCTTTACAAGTATCATAAATTGCACCGGCTGTTACAGACTGAAATCAAATGTATGCTTTTATTCTAAAATAGTAAGACTAAGTGCAGTTTACTTCTCAAAATGGAGTGGTGCAGGATCAAACTCGCGACCTTCTGATTCCCAGTCAGCAGCTGATTCTATTGCTCCACAGAAGCAGTCATAATAAACACATGTCAATGTCGCATGTTAAGGCGGCTTTTTGTTTCTGCAGTTATATTTTTGAATAAAAGCGCAATTGTTGTGTTAGATTTGTACCTTCTGTGAAAATGTTTCTTTGATATTTGGACTTCAGGCTTCATACATTATATAGTTTATGCCTACATTTTGTCATCTACTACTAGAATATAAAAAACGTTTCTTTTTTAACAATGTGTTTACACAGATTACTGTGTAAACGGAACAGACATGAAATGCGTGTGTTCCAAATAACGATCTATTATTTCCACTCTAAAACTCCACTTCACTCCCAGAAAATCAATCAAGGCATGAGCTGGGAGAAGTTTGTGCACGTTCTAAGTCGGTGGGGGAATGGAATAGCCGGCTACTTGCAGCTTTTCTTTTATTAGCACATTTAGAGTAACAAAAGACACTGGCGGAGAGGTGAGAATGGTTTTAAGAAGCGATTTAAGGTGGGACGGATTTACAAGTTTTTTCGTAGGCTCTGGTAATTTTAGTGTTAAGGATCAACGGCCTATCAAAGGGCTCCTTGTTAATGTTTCTTTGTATATGCTCACTTTTTGGATTTATGTAATACTGGATGGTTTATTTAGTTTCTGGACATTTAGGCTGTGATTAAATTACTGATATGGGTATTCTGAACTTCTTTACTGCTTCTTGAGACCAAAGTCTTTATTATATCAATTGTTTCAGTTTTGTTTTTGAAATTTTTTTTGTTGCTGTTTTTGTAGTTTTTTTTCTTTTTGCTTTTTTGGGCAGACCAATAGCTTACATCTTGTCTTTAGAATGACATGATTTGCACAGGAAAGGCCTACACTGTTTGTTCAGACCTATGTAGAAGTATGGGCTTGATTTTCATTTTTGAGGCTTACTACCATTTTGAGTATAGCGAGCAGGCAGAGAAATTGCAATATTAACGTATTATAAGTTAATGAGAAAACAAATACAGTAATGAGATTTAAGATGACTTTAAAAATCTGATGTTTATGTTGAGTTTAAAAAAGCTTTTTATAAGGTATTGAATTAAAGAATTGTTAAAAGAGGGTAGAATACAGGGCAACATGTTAAATAAAGGGGAAGAATTGGCAAAACAATACATTCTGGTGAACGGAACCTTAAATCATCTTTGTATTCAGAAACATTCTCCCAGTACATCTCCAAATTACAACATTTTACTCAAATGGCATCAAAATATTTTGTCAGCTTTAACCCTTATACAGTCTGTATAGACTCTGTGATTATTTTTTCCAGAAAAACAGAATTAGAAAAAAGTTTGATGAACTGGGAAAAAAGATGATAAGCATAAGCAGAATATATGAATCAACAAAATATGAAAGATCTTTTTAAGACAGGAGAAAAAATTTAGCATACACCGGAAAAAATGGCAATAAAAGACTAACTACACAATCAGAATAAATTATGAAGTCACTGATCCTGTTTTTTCTCATACATATTTTATAAGTAGTTGAATGTACTTTCCCACCTCTCTTATGTAGGAAGAACTAAACTTTTAACCTGCAAGTGTGTGAATAAAAAAAAATGCGTTTTTTCCACACTGGAAACTCATTTGGCATCTGAGGAGTACTCATCCAAAGGGAAGAAGTAGCTTTGTCACTTTAAAATGTTCTGATGTGTTGAACTGCATAATTGGCACAGTATTCTATAGTGCAACTTCCTTACAAAAGTTATGGCATTTATGTGTATTTACTGTTTAATTTTTCCTAATTTGTATTCAAAAGATACTGTTCTTCAAAATTAAACATTTCCTAGTATAAAAAGCTCTGTTTATTTATTGCATATATCTGGGTATGCACAATATTTAGCTCATTTCAATTTATTTTATATGTAGCACCCTGCAGTGCTGCAGACTGGTTCAGAAAGGTGCACACATTGCCAAATTCAAACAGACTGCATCTATTATAGGAATGATAGAATGTGCTAATAATAGGAAACACAACTAACATAAACATTACAAAAATAATATATTAATAAAAACTTTCAGGAATGCATGTCAAACCTTGTCTTAAAACCTTTAAGAAATGATCACTGTATACATTACACACAACTATATGTTCACATCATTTCTTTGTTCTTTTTGCTTTGCCCATCTACTATAAAGTCCCAGAATTACCAAGTCACAGTGACCTCAGGTAGTTATACACATGAACTATCAAGTTATAATTAATATTTATTCACATTTAACTAACGCATATGTCACATAGTAGTGCAGTGGTTATCTGTATGGATTCATGGATCTAACATCCTGGCTTTGAGTCCTACAACTTGCATGTTTTCCACATATCTAAATGAATTTTTTTCCAGGTATTCTTTTTTCCTTGCCAAAGTTGTGAAAGACTACGGAAGCATGTCCTTTCTCGGCTTCCATAAAAGACTGACTAAATTACACATGTAAAATCAGATGAAGTGCATGCATTGTGTGTGTTTGATAGTGGAAACGCGGCCATATTATAGATATCTGCTTGGCTGGTGCAGGGTTAAGAACTGCTGCTTCGATAATCGATTCCCTGGTCCTCCCTGCATTTAGCACTTTAAGTAATGAGCTGCTATTATTATTATTATTACATTTATAAAATAACATTCATTTTATTTCAGTCTTAACAGCCTGTGCAAAGTTATGGAACTTGTAAAAGTTACCATTTTTTATTCAGTTTTGTTCTCTCAGTCGTGTTCACACTGTTAGTTATCAAATGAAGACATGGTATAATAAAACAAGTGTGCTTTTATTCAAGAATAAAAACTGGATGAAAAAAAATCACACATCTGTGATTGCCATTGGCAAATAAGCTGTAGAAAGACACATTTTTTATTACTCCTAATAAAGTAATTATTCAATGAAGAACTCAAAATATTACTAAAGAACATTTTCTGTTAATGTAAGAGATTCAGAGACTGCAATGTATGTGGTCACAATTTTAAGTCAGCATAACCCCCAATATAGTATACTGTTGATATACTACTGTAATTTGTAGTACGATCCTACACGTTTATTCATAAGAAAGTCTCTTCAGGATGAACAAAGGCAGTAATAATAAAAGTTTGATTTTTTTCATTTTTGCTGTTGTCATAATTAGAAATACTGTTACCCTTAGCATAATTTTAGTTCTTGATTTTCAAACAGACACTGAGCTGCTGAAATCTGAAATCAATTGTGATATTTAATACATCATTTATGATTAAAGATAAAAGAAAATACTGAAGCACGCAGATATTAACTGTAATATTTTAGACAGTTTGCATTAGAGCTATTCTTTTTTATAATATGTTATTTTATCTTAATTAAAATGATAACCGCGGGATAAAAAGGAAAGAGCCTCTTGAAGGAAACAGAAAACATTAAGATTACATAAAGTACATTTTACTAAAATAAACAGCTAAATAAAACCATACAAAAGTAAACGAGAATTCAAATTGAAATAATATACAATGCAAGCATATAAAATTAATATTATTTTATCATAACCTCTTTGCTTTTCTCTTGAAATTAATAACTAATATTCTAAGATTCAATTCCTAAAATATGGTAAAAACAATGCATTTGTTTTACAAACAAAATAAAAAAAAACATATCTAGCATATGAAAATATTGTTCATTGGCATAAGGTTATAAACTGAAGAAATATCTGTTTTACTCTTACTTTCAAAAGAGTTCTTTTCAAAGTTTAATCAAAGAACTCAGGAAGTGGGAGGCAGCAGTGCCAGTTCTGTCATATGTATGTAGTTATGTAAATATAAATTTATTTTAACTATGCAAAAACACACTTATGTAAGATTTTTTGTCCTCTATAATTATTTTTTCTGAAGAACATATAATGACTTCATGGTCAGTATCAATTTTAGAAATGATCTGATTATTGATTTTTAATGGTTTCTTGCACTCAGTTGAAAAGCTTATATGATTATATTGTATATACAGTACAGAGGTATTACTTAAGATATAGTTAAGTGAACACATCACACAAATATACATGAATTGTTTTGAACTATGGCATTTTAAACAAATTACTCATTTTATAGCAGTTTTCAATAGTCTGCCATCATCCACTGAATTTTTAAAGCTATTTTATCTTGATCTAAAAATCTATTTAATCGATGGTAGAATAAACAGTAATTTGCCCCTGAGCAGAGATAGGTTTACAAAACAAGAATGGCATTTAGATGTATGATGCCTGTACCAGGAAGGTAATTTCACTTATCTAATTTCTTTTGATAACTTTGGAATAAACCTTTTGTTTACCAGCTGCATTAAACAAGACAATGGGGTTCATTCAGATTGGGTCAGAGTCACCTTTATGTCTAACTGATCAAACCATTTACTTAGTGAGTTCTTATTTAGCTCTTATTTTGTATTCAGAAAAGGGCTCTAGAAGGATAATTTTAATTTAGTAGAAATTCAGAAACATGTATTTTTTTCCCATAGCTTTATAAACACAATTTTCTTTCACCTCTTTCTGTGGAGCCTTTTTACGTAATTGTGTAAAAATTCTGACAATTAAGTGAAAAACAGTACAGACTAGGTGCAAATTACACTGAATGCTAAAGGAGAGCAGCTATTTCAATTCTGTATTTATTTGTCTGCTAATTAGTGAGAAAATACTTAATTCAGTGGTTCTCAAGTTTGGTCCTGTGGACCACTGTAACTGCAGGTGTTCAAGCCAACCAGCTTATATTTTTAATGGGACTTCTGTCTTCATTAAATTAGCTGTTATTTCCCAGTTGCTACCTTTTTGTGATAATCCAAGAATGACAAAATGAGCTGGCTGCATTATTATTGGAAAGTAACAAGCATATGTATGAGTTACAATGAGGAAAATTATGTTTGTTTTTCTTGCTTTTTAAGATTTTGCTGTTTTGTTGATGCTTTGATCATTTAACACTTTCCTTACTAATTACCATGCAAATAAATATGATTCTAAAGTTAATGCTCTCCTTTAGCATTCTGTGTCATTTGCACCTATGGCTGTACTGATCCTGTGATGGGCTGGTGTCCTGCCTAGGATTTGTTCCTGCCTTGCGCCTTATGCTGACTGGGATTGGCTCCAGCTGACCTCTGTGACCCTGTGTTAGGATATAGCAGGTTGGATAATGACTAACTGACTGACTGTACTGATCATAATTAATTGACAAATATACAGATCAATTCAGGATGGAAATTCCTACAAAAACTGTGAATTAAAAACATGTTAATAGAAAACTAAACATTTAAAGCTATGAAAAAATGCTCATTTATGTGTATTCTAGCACATTTTGTTAAATACAAAATAAGAGGAAAAAATGGCTAGCTAATACAGTAAGTCAGTCAATTTCCAACCCGCTATATCCTAACACAGGGTCACAAGGGTCCACTGGAGCCAATCCCAGCCAACACAGGACACAAGTGACTGACTTACTGTATTAGCTAGCCATTTTTTTCCGGGATGCAACAGACTGTTGTAAAAAAAACAGCAAAAACAGTATAATCAGCAATACCTGTTACTGGCACATCATTAGAAGTGCTTTGGGTGTTTACTGTTTGTATGATGGAAGCTCTGTATAAAAAGGGGGGCTGCATATGATAGACTAATCTGTCAAAGGGCTGTTTTGATAATGTTGTGGAAAAAACTTTCCTATATCTTCAAAGAAGGCAGTCATGGATCCCAGATGAGCATACAGAATGTTTCTTTATTTGGACAGTGTTAGGCACAAATGTCTCAGTCCATGTAATGAGCAATCAAATAAACAATTCATTATCTTTTATTATTTTTCTATTACCATTACCTCATCTAAACCATCACATCATCTGACTAATAATATGCAGAACTTTATCACCTCCTTCAACTAGCACCACCAGTAAATGCTGACTCTTTTCCCATTATTCTAAACACCACTTTGTTAAGAGGAGTGTTTTGTGGATTGTCCTATTGATTTTAACACTGCTTCATAGGAGGGGTGTATGTAGGCTTTCCCAAAGATTTTTCTTTGCTTCCTTGCTTTCTAGAGGAGTGTTTGTTACTCATTTACCTCATTTTAGCATTGGAAAAATATGCTGGTAAGATGAGGCAGAAACTTCTTGCACTTTCTGCTTTAAGTTGCATTTAGTTAATCCTTGTGTTACACTCAATCCTTTTCCTTCTGTTTAATAATTCATTTTGTTATGGCTTCATATATATATATATATATATATATATATATATATATATATATATATATATATATAGTGGACTAAGCCTCGGACACAGACAGGTAGACATGTTGTTAACACCACCACACGTTTATTTAACACTACTATTTACAAAGTTCAAGTGCACAAACAACCCACAGACTTCCCCAAAAGTCCTGTCCAACACCACACAATGCCTTCACTCTTCAGGCCGCCTCCATGTCTCCTTCCAGACCTTGTCCTTCCTTCTCTCCCGACTCCAGCCCCAAATGAAGGGAGGTGGCCCCTTTTATCCACACCCGGATGTGTTCCAGGTGCTTCCCGGCAATCTCCCGCTGACACGCCCCCATGTGGCAGAAGTGCCGGCTGTATCCCCGGAAGCACTCCAGGTGTTCCTGCTCCTCTTCCCCCCAGCACTTCCTGGTGTGGCGGAAGTGCTGAGGTCCAGCGCTCTCCAAGGCATCCCGGCCGGGCCATCCTCCCAGCCATCTGCGACAATATATATATATATATATATATATATATATACATATATATATATATATATATAATATATATATAATACTAATATATTGTAAAAGATTATATATAAACTCAAATTCCATAATAGTAAGTCTTCAAACTCTCAGAATTAATCACCAGGGGCCTCATGTATAACGCGTAGATGCGTAGAACGCGTATATGCGTAGAACTCACACTATAACATGGCGTAAGCACAAAAGCAGAAATGTGCGTATGCTCAGAAAAATCCAGATGCATAAATCTGTGCGTTTGCCAACTTCCACATTCTTCTGCTACATAAATCCCTATCAGTGTGAAAAGTAATGCACGTGCATGCGCCTGCTGTCCCGCCCCAACTCCTCCCAAAATTACGCCTCTTTGTATATGCAAATCAATATAAATAGCCCTTAAGCTCAGCCTTCTGTGAAAAGGCAATGGCAAAAGCAAGAGGGAAAATAGAAGAATTTCAGCGATTTCAGTCATTAAAGTAGAACATCATAAACTTAATCTTAAAATCATTTAATTTACTAGTTTCTCAATCCCATCGTAACTAAAGTAGCATGTTAAATGCTTTGTTTTGTATTTGATCTTCTATGTGCTTTATGTGTGTGACTCACTACATGCTACCGGGGTTTTTCTTCCTCTGACAAGACACACAATCCATTACATTTGTGATATTACAGCTCTCTGAATAATTAAAATACTGAGATATATACGTGATATCATTTTCATGATGATAGGAGTTAAAGCATGTTATTAAACAGGGGAACATGGTGGCGCAGTGATTGTTCATGTCTCACACAAGATGGTTGCTGCCCTGTGTGCTACCTTTGATGAAATACTTTATTGTAGCAGTACTGTCTCTTTCAAACGTACTAACCTCCAATTCCTGTCCTTATTTTTCTTTCTCCAAATACCCAATCGCCACACAATCAGCTCTGTAATAGACATTAAGCCATCTGTAAGCTTAGAACGCAGATTCTTCAAAACTGTTAAGGAACATCGAAATATCTTCATAGTACGTGTTTAATTATTCTGTCTATCTATCTTTACAGTGTCGCATCAGCACCAGCAAGAATACAGAGCGAGGCAGAAATAATTCGTGAACGGAGTGCCAGCAGCTCGCTAGCGCTGCGGCACCATGTAGTTAAAGTTTTATCTGTATAATATAATAAACATATTTTGCTGCATTTCATCTTAAAAATTATATCATCATATGTAAATATGCGCTTTATAAAGTGGCTCAGGTTGTGCAATATTATAACTGCAGTGCAAGTTTACAGTGAGGTGATTGTACTAAAAGTGCAAATAGTTCTACAAGGAGCACTTGATGGACTGATTGAGTGTGTTTAGAGTTCTTGGGATGAAACTGTTTCTGAACTGTGAGGTCAGTACAGGAAAGGCTCTGAAGCATTTGTCATATGAGAGCAGTTCATTAGACAGCATGGCTGAGGCAGCGTGTGCTTGATGCTGTATACTGATAATTCTCTTTCTGATCAGTTGCTGTACAGCTGTGATTCACACTCAGATACAGTGATATAAATACTCTGAGTGGTGCAGTAAGAGTAATATGGAAAAATATGATCCGATGTGGGATCTGAGGTGCAGTGAGAGTAACAATGCTAAAGCAGTTATGGTATTTGGAATATTTTGACCATTCTGTGGACCATTATATTGTTACAGGTTAATTACAATCAGATGCATTAAACTAATAAACAATATGTGGTTAATTTCAACGTATTTATAAAGTCGTGTCAGGGATTTGGATCTAAAAAAGAAAGGACAACCACACAGGAACAGTAGCACTGCTTTGATGCTGGGTGCCGCCAGTCTGCAAAACCGAGCAGAGAACTTGCGTACAACAGGGTATGAGCTACCGTGGAAATGTGCGTGGCTTTACACCAAGTTTAGGTTTTATACATCGCGATTTGAATGTAGAAACGTTGTTACGCAACATTTTTGTGCGTACGCACCGTTTATACATGAGACCCCAGATTATTGTATTTTGTTTTTTTTTATTACTATTTCTTCCTGTTTTTAGGCTGGTGATTTTTTTTTGTCTCGATGATTTGGAAATGGCAGCATTGTAATTACATTACAGGTACCAAATACTGTGACCTGAAACTTATAAGACAATGCACTAAACAATTGTAACATACTAGCATAGAATAAATCTAGATAATTTCCTGAATGACTATGGAAGCAAATTAGACAGAACAGAATCAATACTAATTAATACTAATATTACACATTATTAAACCTAAAAGTAACATAAATTGGGAAGAGTAATGGTGCTATAATACATCCTTGAAGGATCCACTGATAGCTGTCACCTTACTTCACTTATTTGGACTCTGTGTTCTGTCCATTTACCATTAATATTTGGAAGGGAACTATCAGCTGTTACATTCATGCCTACACTTCCAATTTCATGTTCAAAAATGGGTTTTCAGTTCAATTTATTTTTATTGTGGGATACAGCCCGGACACAGACAGGTAGACATCGTTCAAAGCCCCACAACACGTTTATTTACAGGACTATTTACAAGTGCAACACAGCACACAACCCAATACTCCTCCAAAACCCAGGCCTTTCCAATGCATCTCTCTCTTCAGGTCTGCCTCCATTCCTCTCCTCCGAGCTCTGTCCTCTTCCACCCGACTCCAGCCATCGAATGGAGGGAGGCAGCCCCTTTTATGCTGACCCGGACGTGCCTCAAGATAACCTTCTGCCGGCCCTCCCAGGTTCACCAGAAGTGCCAGCTGTGCACCCGAAAGCACTCCAGGTGTCCCTGGTCTTCTTCCCCCCAGCACTTCCGGGTGTGGTGGAAGTGCTGAGGGCCAGGGCTCGTAAGGCATCTGGGTGCCCCCTGGCGGAGACCACGGGCCCCTATAGGGTTGAGCTTCCATGCTTCTTTCCCGTGGTCCCCAAAGCCACCAGGGTGGTCGCCCGCTCATGGTCTGGAGGAGGCATGATCCCTCCTCCGGTCCTTCTGGGCATCCTAGCTGGGTACCACCCCCAGCCGCTCGCCACATTAGATATTTAAATATTTTCATTTACAGGCCCATAGTTCTAAATATATAGTATTTAGCATAATTCAAACATAACATGCAGTAAAAGTTGACATAAAATCCAAAAAAAAAACAAACTTCATGTTACTTGTGGAAATGTTTATCAATATTGGTCCATTTATCTATATGTCTTTCTACAACCCCAATTATAAAAAAGTTGGGATGCTATGTAAAATGCAAATAAAAACAGAATACTTTAATTTGCAAATTTCATAAACCAATATTTTATTCACAATACATACAAAACAAATCAAATGTTTAATCTGAGAAAATATTCAATTTTAAAAAATGAATAAGGTAATTTTGAATTTGAATTTAAATTTCAAAAAAGTTGGACACTATGTAAACATCTGAGAACTAAAGAGAGCAGTTGCTGGACTTTAGGGAGAGGAATGTTTCCCATTTGTTGTCTGATATAGGATTGTAGCTGTTTTACAGTCCTAGGTCTCCTTTGTCATATTTTTCGTTTCGTCATGCACCAAATGTTTTCAGTTGGTGAATGGTCTGGACTGCAGGCAGGCCAGTCCTGTAGTGGGACTGTTCTACTATGAAGACATGATGTTGTAATAGATGCAGTATGTGGTTTTGCATTGTCTCCCATCATCTGGATGGGTGCAATTGTTGCTCTAAAACTGGTATATACCTTTCAGCATTGATGGTACCTTTCCAGATGTGTAAGCTTCCAATTCCATAGGCACTATCCCCCATACCACCAGAGATGCAGCCTTTTGAACTGAGCACTGATAACATACCAGATATTTCCTGTACTCTTTAGTCCTAAGGAGGCGGTGTCCATGTTTCCCAAAAAGAATTTAAAATTTCAGTTTGTCTGACCACAGAACAGTTTTTCACTTTGCCATAGTCAATTTTAGTTGAGCTGTGGCCCAGAGAAAATGACAGCGTTTGCATGATAGAGTTATAACCTGCATTTGTGGATGGCACTTTCGGACTGTGTTCACAGATAATGATTTCTGGAAATGTTCCTGAGCCCATGCATTGGTTCCCATGACAGAATCAGGCCTGTTTTTAATGAAATGCCGCCTGATGGCCCAAAGATCACGGGTATCAAATATTGATTTTCTGCCTTGTCTCTTGTATACAGAAATTTCTCCAGATTTTCTGAATCGTATGGTGATATTATGTACTCTTAGGATGTATTTTGAGGAACATTATTCTGAAATTGTTACACAATTTGTAGATGCAGTTTGTTGCAGATTTGTGAACATCTGCCCATCTTTACTTATGAGAGTCGTTGCCTCTCTAAGATACTCTTTTTATATCCAATCATGTTACTGACCTGACCTTTTGTCAATTTACTAAATTAGTTGCAAAATGTTCCTCCAGCTGTTTCTTTTTAGTACAAATTACTTGTACAGCCTTTTGTTGCCCCTGTCCCAACTTTTTTGAGATGTGTTGCTGCCATCAAATTCAAAATTCAATATTTTTCATGAAATAGCAAAATGTCTCATTTTCAACATCTAATATATTTTTTATGTTCCATCTATAGATATACAGTATATATATAAAATCTTATGTCTGTCTGTCCGCTTTTCACAAGAGATCTACTTAACGGATTTAGATTGGGTTTTTTTCCATAATTTGCTTTAATATTCTCATTGATTTTGTGACTTCTCTCATTGCGTTAAGTATCATAGTTTGCTTGTGGTACCAAATTATTTGTGCAAATCTGGGAGAGAGGCTGTGGCCCGAGGGGAGGTGGGGTGTGGGGGGACCTCCTCACTCACGCACCAGCCTCCCGCCATGTGTTCGAGTGTACCTTGCCTACGCTTAGCTAGCAATGCCTCTGTGACATTATCATCTACAGATTGACATTTTTGAGAGAGAGAGAGATCAGAGGTACGTGTGTTTTAGCGGGTAGCTGCTAACTGCCAAAGATATCACGGCCAAGTGCTTTTCTCCTCACATGGGGGACGCTCTCCCATCAGAGCTGAACACAATCAAATGCAGCGCCAACATTCAACATTGGAGCATACCTACCTTCTGCTTGGCCAGAATTTTTATTTTTTTTTTTTTAAAGTTGATTTTTTAAGTTTTCCCTGTTTCGCTACTACATGGGCAGAGCTGAGGGTGACAAATATGGGTTTACTTGATCTACAGATCATTTCATTCTGTGTTTTTTTTACATTTTACACAGCGTCCCAATTTTTGTGGAATTGGGATTTTATATGTACTATTAAATATTGTAAAAATATGCGTTATATACCAGTCTGATTCAATTATATTGCAACATATGCTGGGAGCAGAAAATATAAGGAGGGGACCTGAAATGTATTACAAGGGACATATGTCGAAAAGAGAGACTAGATTTGAAGGGGAACCAACTCAAGAGTAACGACAGAGGGAGGTAAAAACCCTGCTCCCTCTAGACACATTCCATAGGAAGACATAAAAGGGTTTGGCTGTTTTCATCTCAGAGGAAAGAACTCTAAACGTTTTGCCAAGAATCCCTTAGCTTTCAAGACAAAATGTTTTTAGTAAGTTAAGGTGCTTAAACTTCCTAAATAGTAAAAATAATAAAAGTATTACAAAGTATATTAAGGCCAGCTGTCATATCAATTCTGGGTATAAAGAGGACTCTCTATTATTTGCATGAAAATTTCCAGAGTTTGTGGTCGCTGGACATAAAGGCTCTTTCTCCAGCAGTGGTTGTACTTATCCTCAGATTAGTGAGTATGTATATTAACATCTTTAACATAATAAAGAACTGATACCCTTATTTTTGTATTTTGAATTAACTGTGACATAGTAATAACACTAACTGAACAGTGTTATAGTCAATAGCTGTTTGATATACTGTACATTGATACATTATATACAGTGTAATTTAAGAATTATAAATATTACTATTACAGTCATACAGTCAAAGTTTGGGAACCCCCTCTCAGCCTGCATAATAATTTACTCTACTTTCAACAAAAAAGATAACAATGGTATGTCTTTCATTTCCTAGGAACATCTGAGTACTGCGGTGTTTTCCAAACAAAGATGTTTAGTGAAGCAGTATTTAGATATATGAAATTAAATCAAATGTGAAAAACTGGCTGTGCAAAAATTTGGGTTCCCTTGTAATTTTGCTGATTTTAATGCATGTAACTGCTCAATACTGATTGCTTGCAACACCAAATTGGTTGTATTAACTCGTTAAGCCTTGAACTTCATAGACAGATGTATCCAATCATGAGAAAAAGGTATTTAAGGTGGTCAATTGCAAGTTGTGCTTCCCTTTGACTCTCCTCTGAAGAGTGACAGCATGAGATCCTCACAGCAACTCTCAAAAGATCTGAAAACAAAGATTGTTCAGTATCATGGTTTAGGGGAAGGCTACAAAAAGCTATCTCAGAGATTTAAACTGTCAGTTTCGCCTGTAAAGAATGTAATCAGTAAATGGAAGGCCACAGGCACAAGTCAAGTCAAGTCAAGTTGGGGAACATGCACTGGTACAGTGCATTGCTGCACCTACTACACGACAAAGCAACACGGAATCCCGGTTTGCAACCCCCCAGGTAGACACGCGATCCAGTCCCACCCTCCAGAAATGGCCCTCTATCTCTTGGCCTGGTCCAGCCACTTGGGTCCCCAACAATGAGGATCTTACGAGCTGGATCACCCTTGGGGAAACGTGCCACATGGCCGTAGTGCCGTAACTGACCCTCCCTCACAATGCAGGTAATGTGCCTCATTTGGGACTCCATGAGCAACCTCTCATTCGACATAAAGTCAAACAAACAGTACGCAAGAATTTTTCAGAGAAACACAGTACCAAAGGTGTCCAGGCTTCATCTCAGGTCACTGGATAGCCAACCATAAAGCAAGAAAGGAAGCACCAGAACTCTAAAGACTTGGACATTCGTCCTTTTGCATAGATATCAGGAGCGCCACACACCCATTTTCCAGCGACCTCATGACCCCCATGCTCTCCCAATCTGTCTACTGACTTCATAGGAAGAGTCATCAGAGACATAAATGTCACTGCCAAGGTAAGTAAACCTCTCAACAAGGTCAACACTCTGTCTGCAAACAGACACACTGCTGATGGCTGTGCCCAAGAGGATATTAAAGGCCTGGATCTTGGTTTTTATCCAGGACACTCACAAGCCCAGACACTCAGACTCCTTACTCAGTCTTTCAAGCACTCCGATCAGAGTCTCCATTGACTCAGCGAAGATCACAGCATCGTCAGCAAAGTCAAGATCTGTAAACCTTTCATCACCAACAGATGCCCCACAGCCGCTAGACCCCACAACCTTGCCCAACACCCAGTCCATACAAGCATTGAACAGAGTAGGAGCAAGAACACACCACTGACGAACCCCAGAATAAACTGGGAAAAATGCAGAGGTCCTGCCTCCAATCTGCAAAGCACTCACAGTACCAGTGTACAGGATGGCCATGATATCCAGCAACCTTGAGGGGATCCCGCAAACCCTCAGGATGTCCCACAGGGCAGCTCGATCAACTGAGTCAAACGCTTTGCGAAAATTGACAAAGGCTACAAAGAAACTCTGCCGATATTCACGTTTGTGCTCCATGAGAACCCTCAGTGTCAGGATGTGGTCGATAGTAGACTTCTTAGGTGTAAAACCAGACTGTTCCGGTCGCTGGTAGGTTAGCAAGTGATCACGGATCCTATTGAGGACAACACTAGCAAGGACCTTACCCGGCACCGAGAGCAATGTTATCCCCCTATAGTTGCTGCAATCCAGGCGATCACCCTTCCCTTTCCAGATAGGAACGACAAGTCCCATTTTCTACTCAGTTGGGATGATGCCAATCTCCCAAATGGAAGCAAAGATTGCTTGCAATGCCAGGAGGACAGCCTTAACACCAGCCTGGAGAAGTTCACACCAGATACCACAGATCCCTGCAGCCTTTCCCCCCTTCAGCTGGTTCACCACCTGTGCAATCTCAGTGATATTGGGTGGTTCACAGCTAATTGGAGGGTCAGCCTCAAGCACCATGGACCCAGAGATATCCAATGTCCTAGCCGGAAGATCAGCTTTGAACAACTACTCAAAGTAGGCAGCCCAGTGGGTCACAACTGCAGTGTCATCCGTAAGAACTGTTCCATCAGCTGCCCTGACTGCGACTCTCCAAGGAACAGATTCAGATGGGCGTAATGCTTCGATTCCTCTGTAAGCAGGACGTGGGTCGCTAGACCACAAATGGTGTGCCACTTGCTCACAGATTCCTCTAATAAACGCCTCTTTATCTGCCCTCAGAGACCTCGCAGCTGTCTTTCTCAGTTCCCGGTACAGATCAGAGTTGCCACTGAGTCGTGTGCTGCGACTCCTCACAATGATATCCAGGGTGCCCTGCGAGATGAAACACCTCCTTCTGGGAACACCAGTAACACCAACACAACCCTCAGCAACCTTCAGGGTCTTGTCACGGAAGGTCTCCCACATCACATTAGGATCGGCAGTCATACCCAAATCTGCAAGTTCGTCACACAAACTGAGTGCAGACTCATTAGAAACAGCCTGGTCTTGGAGTCTGGCCAAGTCCAGGCTAATTTTCCTAGTAGGTGGTAACCTAGTGGACCTAAGCTGGATCCTAAAGGTAGCAACAAGTCTGTGGTCAGAATTCACAAACTGGGCCCTTCTGTAGACCCTGCAGTTTTGCAAGAGCCTCCAGCATCTGCCCACAAGGATGTGATCAATCTCCTTTACTGCACCCCCAGTATTGGAGTACCAAGTCCAACAATGCGGTTCAGGGTGCTGGAACCAGGATCCAGTGATTGACAGCCCCTGACCTTTTGCAAAGTCAAGGAACATGGATTCACTTTCACCACAGTCACCAGACCCATAGGGACCGAGACAATCCTCATAGCCAGCCTTGTCAGTGCCAGTGGTTGCATTGAAGTCACCCATCACCTTGTGGGCACTCATCAACCACCGAGTGAAGCTGCGAATAAAATGTCTCCCTTGTCGAAACATCACTCACCACGGTCGGATCATACACTGAGACAACAGACAAGGCACCCAGGGAGTGCCATAATCTGAGTCCCATAATATGCTCGTTGAAAGGAGTGACATCGGACACCATCGGAAGAAGCCAATCCGCAACAGATACTCCCCGAGTATGACAACCATCATACCGACCAGACCAATAAAAGGTGTATCAACTTACAGAGATCTGGCCAGTCCCCGGTCTGCGCACCTCAGAGAGTGCCGCCACTGAGATGCGAAGTTTACGCAGCTCCTCCGACAGCAGAGGAAGATAATCATCTTGCCGGAGAGACAAGACGTTCCATGCACCCATCTGTATGGGCCGCCTCAGATTGGGACCCAGTGCTGCCGTGCAGCTGGTGATGCCTCAGCACCACACCAGTTCCGATCCCCAACAGACCTGACCCTATTGGCTCTCCAACAGTTTTGACTCTTCCAGGAATGGGGCTCCCGAGGGCTTTCCCACATCCCCTTAATGATGCGAGCAGCCTTCCTATGGGCGGCTGCAGCAGAGCTACTCCTGCGGAGAGCAAAAAGGAGTCCTTTCTATAGTCTCGGAGCTTTGTGAAGTTTTTTTGACGGTGGCTGGAGTGCCAATCCTGCCACCAACCCCCATGATTTCCCTGCAAGTTGGGGGACCGCTTGCAGGGCCAGATGCAGTTTAACGTCATATCCAGGATATGGGTATACTGTGCCTCGGGCACAGTTGCTATTAAACCCAGGTCTGGCAGGCCAAGAAAAATACAGGAGCGGCATATGCCCAGGATTGTGAGAATGGTTACAAAAAGAAGCCCTTTCTGCACTCATGCCATAAACAGATTCGCTTGTTGTATGCAAATGCTCATTTAGACAAGCCAGATTCATTTTGGAACAAAGTGCTTTGGACTGATAAGAGAAAAATTGAGTTATTTGGTCATAACAGAAAGCACATTGCATGGCGGAAGAAGAACACCGCATCCCAAGAAAAATACTTGTTACCTACTTTCAAATCTGGTGGAGGTTCCATCATGCCATGGGGCTGTGTGGCTAGTTCAGGGAATGGGGCCCTTGTTAAAGTCGAGGGTCGGATGAATTCAACCCAATATCAACAAATTCTTCAGGATAATGTTCAAGCATCAGTCACAAAGTTGAAGTTACGCAGGGGCTGGATATTCCAACAAGACAATTGTCAGAGGGGGGACATTTTTTGTACACTAAGTCATTCCATTTCTCTCTTAGGAAAAGAAACATGTCAATATTACATTTAAAACCTAGCAGAAGAACAGGCAATAGGCACCCATTGTTGGCACTGGGGATGAGAAGTTAAAAGGCTGTTTGCAGATTTTAGCTATTGGCTGTATTGCAAAGGTGTCACCATTTTGAAGTTTATGGCTGGTCGAGATTTACAAACAATACCATATGTGATAACAGAACTGCTGCTTCCTTGGAGGATCCTGGATAATCCAGTTACTGATTGTATCAGGATTGTTTGTGTAAGTATTTGCTGTCATGCAAAGGAGTCGCCGCTTTGAAGTCTGGCTTTGGAGGATGTCTGTATTTACCTGACTTGGAAATATTGGTTTCTATTCAGCATATCTGTACTTATTCATGATTGGTAACAATTCCTTTTTTTAACTTGTGTTTTCATTAATTGTTAAACCCAGGAAATGCAGATGTACCATTGTTTAATCTGATTGTCCAGAACTGATAATGGCAGGGACTGAAGTAGATAAAAACTCCTGGCCGCAGAAGGGACAGTCCACTGAGAACACAGCCAAGACACTCGGACAGAGCACAGGGGCTCGCAGGCTGACAAGGGTACGTGGCTGGCACAACGTGAGGCACAAGGACGGCAATACTTCCAGGTAGGAAGAGACAGCTCTACAAGGAGACGCCGGTTGTGGGTCCAGCGAGAGAGGGAAGCCGCATGAAAGGACCGAGCAAAGCTGGCAGACAAGAAATAAGGCTTGCCTAGGTCACAGAAATACAAGGAGCCCAGGGTGAAAAAAAAGGAACAACAAAGAGCCGCCGACAGGGATTCCACGATTTTGACAAAACTTCTCTTGGGAAACGAGTGTCCAGTGAACAAGAGTGCATCTGTGGAGAGTTGAACAATTAAGTGTTGAGGTAAACACTGAGAACAAACTGGACTTTGCACCACTAAAGGTTGTATCATTCAATTCTTGTTTTAATTGGACTTTTAGAGTGTGGACTGTGTGCTTTCCTTTCTAAAAAAGAAATTTTCTTCATAATACTGTTAGATTTGGCTTATGTTCATTTATCTTTTTAATGTACGTATTATTGTCTGGTGTAATAGAATGTACTGTTGCTTTTCCTGAAATTACTGTTGTGTCTTTCATTGTGTGTTTACTCACCACCCAATTTAAAGAAACCTGTGTATTATTATTGGTAAATTTCAGGAGTTCCCAGTCTCTTGATAAAACTGGATGGCGTAGTCGGATATTTAAATGGTGTTAGATTACCTTTAAGTGTGACCAGACACCTGTCTCAAAATGACCCAAAACACAGTTCGAAATCTAAAAGGCATTCATGCAAAGGGAGAAGTACAATGTTCTGGAATGGAAGACATAGTCCCCTGACTTGAATATCATCGAATATCTGTGGGATGATTTGAAGCAGGCTGTCCATGCTCGGCAGCCATCAAATTTAACTGAACTGGAGAGATTTTGTATGGAAGAATGGTCAAAAATACCTCCATCCAGAATCCAGACACTCATCAAAAGCGATAGGAGACATCTAGAGGCTGTTATATTTGCAAAAGGAGGCTCAACTAAGCACTGATGTAATATCTGTGTTATGTTGCCCACATTTATGCAACTGTCTAATTTTGTTATGATGCATATTGCATATTTTCTGTTAATCCAATAAACTTAATGTCACTGCTGAAATACTACTGTTTCCAGAAAGTATGTCATATATTAAATGGAGGTTTCTACTTTGAAAGCTCAGCCAATGATAAACAAAAATCCAAAGAATTAAGAGGGGTTCCCAAACTTTTTCATATGACTGTATATAATGCAGGCAGCACAGTGGCACACTGGGTAGTGCTGCTGCCTTGCAGTTAGGAGACCCGGGTCCTCCCTGCCTGGATTTTGCATGTTCTCCACATGTCTGCATAGGTTTCCTCTGGGTGCTCCAGTTTCCTCCCACAGTCCAAAGACATGCAGGTTAGGTGCATTGCCGATCCTAAATTGTCCCTAGTGTGTGTGGGTGTGTGTGCCCTGCGGTGGGTGGACGCAATTCATTTCAATCGATGGTGCACTTCAAAAGTTAATATTGAGGTCTACATCGATTACATACATTTCAAGCAGTCTTAGACAGGTAGCGGCATAGCTAGTATTGTTACAGTAGATTCAAACGAAGAAAAAAAGACATACCCACTTGGACCCCTTTTGCCACTTTTGAGAGTCAAAGATCAAGTGCATACAATATGTGTTACTTTGTGGGTGTGTGATCTGAATGCAACCTGTGATAAATTGACAGGTAGCTGCCATAGATTCTTGCCTTGTGCTCAATGCTGCCAGATTAAGTAGCTTTAGTAAATACATTGATTGCATTGTTTAAACAGGGTATCACTTTAGTCATTAGTGAGAGTTTCTGCCTGGGTCCTGGGTTCACATCATGACTCAGACCACTTTAGGACTGGAAAAATCGCTCTGTGGCACAGTAGGGTTTTTTTTAGGTACTTTGTTGTTTTTTTCTATATGCCAAAAAATGTGCATGTTAGGTTAACTAGAAAATCAAAATCAGTGGGGTATCAAGGAGAGCATGTCCTGCAATGGTCTAATTCATTTTAAACTATACTGAAGTAATTAATTTGATGTCTTTCAGTGTTTTACTAAATTATATAATGAAACAATTCTATTAAACATCCTGCTGTTTTTGTTCAGCCTGTAAGCAAATACATGGCCTTAATGTACTGCAACTGTTTATGAATAAAATTGACCTACATTGAGACTCACGCATAATGAAAATGCAGTGGTAATGCTGCATTCCATTTAAAGCAGGAAGTCTGACTTTGAGTTTCTAATTGGAATTTTCAACTGGAATTCCCATTTATGTCGGATTTCCAGCTTGGAAACTCTGGGCTGGTCTGTCAAGTATGAGTTTTGTCTGACTTTAGATTAGGACATCAATCCAAAATGGCGATATACACCACAAACTTTAGTGAAAGTTGTAGAATTATACTGTTTATTAGCACTTCTATTTGTGTCTCATTAAATCAGTCATATACACAGTACTGTCCAGCTTCTAACTGTGGATATGTTGCTGTGGTGTTTGGGTATGCAAATGACTTCCGAGGTAAATCCTGCTACATGGTTAGAGAAGATTAGGTTAAATTCAATGTCCATTCCTTGTTTTTATTTTGGTCTATTGTCTGCATGGATTACTCCCCAGAAACTCCAGCTTTCTTCTCAAATCTAAAAGAAATATATGTTAGGTTAATTGGTAAAAGGGCCTGAACAAATGACTATGAGCATCCCTTCCAGATAATATGCACTTAGAGTTCCAAACACTGGGATTGGCTCTCCTCCTAGCAATACTGAATTTTATTCATTTGGTTGAAAATGGAGGGTGAAATGGATTATTAAAGTTTTCTAATGGCACCACAGTGTTGAGGTTACTAAAATATATTTCCAGTATTCTGCTTCTATTTTTTTTCTAATTTTCTATACATATACAGTAGAACTCTGCTAATCTGGACCCTGACAGTCAGAACTCTAGGCAGGATTTCACATCATGGGAAAAACTCTAACTTCTGAGAGAAAATATATGGAAGGAATTATAAAATTTGTAGAATATACAGAGCATTCAGAAAGATTTTTTTAATATTTTGTTATGTTGCAGCCTTATCCTAAAATCATTTTTTCCCCACATCAAGCAACACTCACCCCAGAATTACAAAGTGTAAATAGTATTTTAGAAATTTTTGCATTAAAAATAAAAAATTGAAATATCACATAGACACAAGTATTCAGACACTTTGCTCAGTACTTACTTGAAGCACTGGAGTCTTCTTGAGTATGACGGAACAAGCATCACACACCTGGATTTGTGGATTTGTTTGCCATTGTTCTCTGAAGATCCTGCAGATTCTTTCAGGTTTAATGGAGACTGTTGGTGGGCAGCTATTTTCAGGTATCGTCAGTGATGTTCAATTGGGTTCAAGTCCATTCTGTTCCTAGGCAAATTGAAGACAATCACAGAGTGTTGTTTTTGCTTAGGGTCATTGTTATGCTGGAAGGTAAACTTTTAACCTGGTTAGATGTCCAGAGTGCTTTGCTGCTGGTTTTCATTAAGAATATCTTTTGTACTTTCCTCTGTTCAGCTTTCCCTCAACACTGACTAGTCTCCTAATCTCTGACCTAGCAGCATTATGTTATGTTGCCACCACAATGATTCACTGTTGGTATAGTATGCAGGTGATGAGTGGTGCCTGGTTTCCTCCACATATTATAATTACATTTGAGACCAAACAGTTTAATCATGGTTTCTTCACACCAGAGTATCTTGTTTCTCACAGCCTGAGTGTCCTTTTGGTGCCTTTTTGTAAACTCCAAGCTGGCTTTCATGTGTCTTACTGAGGAGAGGCTTTCATCTGGCTACTCTGTTTTTAAAACTCAGATCGGTGGTGTCTTGGAGAGATGGTTGTCTTTCTGCAAGTTTCTCTAAACTCAGCACAGGTTTGCTGGAGCTTTGCCTGAATGACCATCATGTTCTTTATCAACTCTATTACTAAGGCCTTTCTACCTCAATTGCTCTGTTTGGCTTGGCAGCAAGCTTTAGGAAGAGTTGTGGTTGAACAAAACTTATTTTAGTTAATAATTATGGAAGCCACTCTGCTCTTGTGAACCTTCAATTCTGCATACATTTTTGTAGACTTCCCTAGATTTGTGCGACACATTTCTGTGTCTAAGCTCTAAAGCAATTCCTTTGTTTACTTATTTTAAATACATTTGCAAACATTTGTGAAAATCCTGTTTTTGATTTTGATAAAATAAAAAAATGAATTACCATATTTGCTCACGTATAAATTGGATCTTAAAACCCAAAAAATTGATCCTAAAATCATACCCCGACTTATATGCCTGTTCAAAAATGCAACACTTAATTTTTTTTTTTACATCTTCTTGCCTCCTCCAATCTCGCATCAGTTTCTCAGACGTATTGAATTTTGTTGCAACAGCGCACTTACCAATTTTTTCCGCTACTTCAACGACGTTTAATTTAAAACCAGCCTCATATTTTCTTCTGATCGAATGCTCCATCGTAGATAAGGGATGCTCTTATGATAAAGGTGTATGAGGGTGTGAGATACAAAAATCACAAATTAGTACAAACGGTGCTTCGGAATAGTTTGTGTACTACTACTGCTTACGTAGGCACAATAGAGAGTGCGAGCACGAGCGAGAGAAAGAGAAAAAGAGAGGTTAGTAGCATGCGCTGATACAGTGCATTGCCGCACCCAGATAGAAAAAAAGGCAGTGAGTTACTCTCTCAGGTGGGCGTTAGCATATCATAATCCCTTGTACCAATAGCGTGAGTTTTCTGCATTCAACTTATAGGACCGACATTATAAAATACTAGAAATTATACTGTAAAATAAAGTCCCGACTTATCTGCGGGAAAACTTATCCGTGAGTATATATGGTAAATGATTTAGCATAGGGCTGCAAAATAACAAAATATAAAATAAAACTGAAGTTTGAGTTCTTTCTGAATGCACCATGAGCTTGCCTAGCCAAATTAATACAAATAATGTCACTGTAAACAAGAAGAGATAAAGGAACTACACTTATCCCATGTATTCTAAGTGGTAATTTAGGTGAGGTGAGGAGAATGAATCATGAATTCCTTGAAATGACGCACTCACTCACTAGCCTCTTTCCTCTGCTAGACTAACAAAACAGTTGCTCAGCTAAGGATATCACAAATTACTCGAGGTATAGCTGCAATTCTTGATAGACGATCTACCAGAAATTATTGCAGGGACCTGAGTTCGAACCCCGCTCAAGGCACATTGCCAAATGGAAAAAAAAAACTTTCTCTTCAACGAACAGTGCTTTGAATCCTACATTGTAGTTGTTTATTTTTCTTTTTTGATTAAACAAAAACTGTTTAGTGAATGATTTGCCAAGGAACACATGGACAACAAGCATAGTTAAAAATCACACTTAAACAAATTACCTGCCCATTCTATTGAATCATAATTATAACAAATAATAATGCATTTCACTTCCTTATATAGCGCCTTTACTATGGTCTGAGACGGCTGTACAGATAATCAAGAGGGATAAAATAAAAATGAAAGCACAATAAGAATGAATAAATAATAGTGCACAGCCTTGTGTCTGTATGTATTTATAACATTTGGGAAGTAATATATTCTAGTTGATGCTGACATTTAATTAATTTGAAGTAGGTAAAAGTAAATATTTAGAAATATTGTAAAGGGAAATGTTTATATACTTAGCGCAAAATAGCTATATGTGTTCTAGTAAACAGCATACACACCACTTAGTTAATTTTATATATATATATATATATATATATATATATATATATATATATATATATATATATATATATATATATATATATATACAGTAATCCCTCCTCGATCGCGGGGGTTGCGTTCCAGAACCCCCCGGAATAGATGAAAATCCGCAAAGTATAAACCATATGTTTGTATGATTATTTTTATATATTTTAAGCCCTTATAAACTCTCCCAAACTGTTAACATTATTAGAGCCCTCTAGACATGAAATAACACCCTTTAGTCAAAAGTGTAAACTGTGCTCCATGACAAGACAGAAATGACAGTTCTTTCTCACAATTAAAAGAATGCAAACATATCTTCTCTTCAAAGGAATGCATGTCAGAAGCAGAGAATGTCAGAGAGAGAGAGCGTGAGAGAAAAGCAAACAATCAAAAAATCAATATGTGCTTTTGGGCTTTTAAGTATGCCGAAGCACCGTGATAAAGCGATATCCGTATCCTCTAGGGAAACAGCCTCTGTGTAAACAGCCCCTCTGCTCACACCCCCTCCATCAGGCGCAGAGAATGTCAGAGAGAGTGAGAGAGACAGAGAAAAGCAAACAATCAAGCACCGCACGGGAAGCATATCATATATCATTGAGGAGTTTTAGTTAATACGTATTACATGCTCTGACTGGGTAGCTTCTAAGCCATCCGCCAATAGCGTCCCTTGTATGAAATCAACTGGGCAAACAAACTAAGGGAGCATGTACCATAGATTAAAAGACCCACTGTCTGCAGAAATCCGCGAACCAGTGAAAAATCCGTGATATATATTTAGATATGCTTACATTTAAAATCCGCAATGGAGTGAAGCCGTGAAAGTCGAAGCGCGATATAGCGAGTGATCACTGTATATGCTATTCTACAGCATGATTAGAATCGTCTGAGTATTAAAGGTGTAGGTCTACTTTATAAGCATAATTTATAACATCAATGTTAACATAGAGTATAACTATAATTATTATTATTCTATATTGGCCTTGATATGAACGATTTGTGAAATTAGTGCTAAGTATTAAAAAAAGCATACCAGTCTCTTGTTTTTACAGGTACATATATACACAGTATATATATCATTTTTACTGCAGTAATTCATTAAGAATTATTGTTTTTTAAATACCAGAAAGACTTTCCAAGGGTCTTTTGTAGGAAATATGTACACATAGTTGATTTATCTTTTTCAGATAAAAATGAACTCGCCCAAACAATGAATTAAAAAAAAAAGTTTTTAAATTGGCAAAGATGAAGTCAAGAAAAAAAACTTTTCACTTTCTATGATTTGTATTTTTATAATTATAGAGCACTTCATATTATTATTTTTAAAGCTCACTATGATTATACAATTCAATGTTTATTATATTTATTGATTATTATATCTGTCTTTACATGTGTTGCACAAATATTTAATAAATGTAATAAACCTAACCAAGAATGTTTAAAAAAATCATTCAAAAAAATTGTAGGTGAATGTAAATATATCTGCACAAACCGACACTAGTGAGTAACATTTTTAGACAGTTCAAAAAGAAACGCAAATCGCAAAGCGTCTGTGTGCCGACTCGAACAAGCTTTTGCAGAATACATTAACTGACAAGAGGCTGGCCCGCCCTTTCCGAGTTCTGGTAGTCGTGATTCATCAATTCTTGGTAGCCGAGCGAGCCGTCATTGGCCAATTCTTGGTAGCTAAAACGGGCTGTGAATGGTCAATTCTTGGTAACCGAAACAGGTTGTGAATGGTCAATTCTTGGTAGCCGATACGGGCCACAATTTCAATTCTTGGTAGAATCTTGGAAAAGCGATCTGATTGGTTTTCGCTACCAAGAATTACCTCGACTCACAGCTGCTCGGGGGCGCCACCACGTTACCTCAGTTATTTACCTTCTGTATTGTTTTGTTTTTATGTGTTTTTAATTATTTATTCATTTTTTTGTGGTTTAGGCAGAAGATGGCAACAAAAAGAAAGAGTGTGATAGTGCCAGTGCAAACAAAGCTGATTGTGCTTTTTCAGTTTGATAAGGGGCAAAGTTTAAAAAAGATCTTTCTTGAATTAGGGGTGGCAAGACAAACTGTTTCTGATTAGAATAGGAAAATAAGAAAACAATTGAAAACTTTAAATAAACTTCTATTTTAAAGATACCTTCTGGTTAATTCAGACTATCACTAATCTGGACAGACTAACCAGACCCATCAGGTTAATGGGGTTCTTCTGCATTTCTATATAATCTGAGCAAGGTGTTGTAAATTTACCAGCTTTAGCACATGCACATTTAAAATGAATTTTATGTAGACAAAACCAGGCACTTTACAGAGTGGTGCAAAGGGAAGTGTTAGCATGTCACGGATCTGTCATCCTACTTTTGAATCGTCATTTCCAGGTTTGAACATCCTCTTCCTTTGGATACTTTTATTCTATTTTTACTTTTTACTGATAGTCAGGTAAAATGATTCTTAACTGGGCCTGTGTGACTGTGGGTATATCCATGAGTGCATTCTACAAGAGACTGGCATCCTGTTCAGGACTGTTTCCTACCTTGTGGCTAGTTCTGCCTCCCACATCGTCACACAGAATGTGCAGATAGGGCATGACAGCTACCAATGGATTGATGATATGTGCAATTCATAGTGAAAATGGACAAAATTAAAGATTTAATTGTCATGACATTGGGCAGAAGACTCTTCAGTATGAGGACATCAAGAACATCAACCCTGCTGTTTTCCTGCCCAACAGTGTTACAGTAAATGTGCTGTGTATAGTTATATCATGCATGAAATGAATGTTTGTATGACTTTAGAACATTACACTTCTGCAGCATCTTTCTTTCCCTGTTTGTCTTTCTTTTTAAACTCTTAACCCTGCCCACTTACATATTGTAAGATTATTTTTTGTGTGGACCACAACTTAAGCGCTATGTCAACATGGTCTTGTGTTCTGGTTCTACTCTGATTTTAAACACTTCTTTGTTAAGAAAATAATAATGATAGTAAAATTGACTGTATTATTTGACTATATACACATTTAATGTCAGAATGGGGTTTCATGCCACTCAATATAGGTTAATTTAAATGGATACACACCTTCAAATAATACATCATCTGTCAATCCAGTAGGCCAGTAAGTCCTTTATTATGATGTTACAAAATATTTTGAACCTATTTTTGAAAAAAAAGAACACACTGTAGAATGATTGTAAGTAATGACTATAAAACATTAACAGAAATGTTATACACACTAATCTAATGGCTTTCATAAATTCAATAAATGGTAAAGGCCATTCTATTTAGCATTTTTGTCACAGACAAAGCACTCAAATGTCAATTTTACACATAAGTAACTGTTTCAAAGAAATCACAAGGAATTTCTAAATTTAACATTCTAGTAAATTAGATTATGCTTCGGTGCATTCAGAAATCTATTTCATATTAGAGGAAAAGTCAGATGAAATAATACAACTTTCTCATCTGTGTCAATCAGTCAGGAGTTATTTTCCAGAATTTCCCTCAAGGTAGTAAGGCTTCTGTAATTAGAAAATATAAATTGCTTATTTTGCTTTATTTTTTTATGACTATGCTGTTTTTCATAACCCTGTTTGCTGCTGGTTTCTAATGTCTTCATGTACTGTATATTGCAGTATAATGTAAAAATGACAGCATTTTCCTGAAAACACTCCGAAACTGTAACATTAGGAAGTTAAGATGTCTCAGAAATTTTGTGTTTTTATTATACAAAGTGAGTCACACTTAAAGGAGGGATAATTGTGTACAGCAAGAACTACTATGAGAAATAATAACTGAATGCTTGCTCCCACCCTAATACTTGCTATTGACAGGGTTGAAACCTGCAACATAGAAAAAACAAATAAGATGTTATTAATACTTTCAGGATATATATTGGTAAAGAGAACTTCAGCAAAACTGTGGATCAACAGGTTGGTAGTATGATGGCTAAGGGAGCAACACACTGAGTAGAGGTGATCAAGCCACCCTGTCCCTAGCAACCTTTTTCAACAACTTCTGAGGAATTCCCAGATACTTCCAGGCCTTCTGAGGTATAAAATCCCTCCAGAATGGCGAAGGTTTTCTCCCATGGCAAGTGCCTTGGTGGGATTCTAACTCCATGCCCAGACCACATTAACTGGCTCTTTTTCAATCAAGGCAAGCAGTAGATATACTCCAAAGTGCTCTCAAAATGCTGAGCTCCTTGCAAAATCTTGAAGAATTAGCCCAGCAACCCTGGCAGAACTATAATTTTACCTCTTGCACTTGCAATCTCATTCTTTCTGTCAATACTCAAAGCTTGTGGCCAGGTATGAGGGAGGTGAAAGCTCCATTCAAGGACTTTAACTATTGCTTCATAATCACAGTCTGATACAGTGGCTGCAAAACTGCTGCCACTGCAGAGATGCATTAATTAATCTTACAGTATAATCATCTCTTACCTCACTCATGAACAAGTCTTTAAACTTCTCAACTTGGTGAACCCACTCACCCCATACCTTAAGAGAAAGTAAGGATAGGACCTTGAATACAGTTTTGGATAATCTGAATCTCATTCCAGTAACAGTCTGAAGTAACCAAGATAAAAAAAAACACAACATATACAAAAAACATGATGCAGTCCTTAGTCCTCCAAAATGGAAAATCCCCAATCCTCTGCTGCTTCTTTATATCCTCCTCATGAAAATAATGAACAGCAAAGGCGATAAGATGCATACTTGCTGAATTCCAGCACCTGTAGTGATTCAGCTTAACCAAAATTAAGAAAACACAACTCTTCCTCAAATACTTGGATGTCAAAACTCTTGCACCTCCTGTTAGATACTACAGGTAACTTATATTTAATGCACAATTATTATTATTACACCTCAGCACCAGAACAGTGTGAGGTATTTAATGGTGGATGGAGTGCCACTCCTGCCAAGTTTTTCTTGTAAGTTGGATCTCCTTGCAGGATTGGATGCAGATCAACATCATACCCGGGACAAAGAAATTGCAGGATAAGTGCCTTGCTCAATGGCCCAACGGAGTAGAGCTACTTCTGGTGTATACGGGATTTGAACATGGATGAAATGGAGGAAAACAGACATACAAATGAGGCCTTCCAGACGATTCATTAATCCTTTTATGGTCTAAAAGCTTGACTGTCTTATTATAAGTTAACCAAGGATAAAATAGAATTCTTGAGTTGAGTAAATACTCATCCAGCCTCTCACTATTGTGAATTGAAATCTTGAAAAATTATTTTCTTGTTACTAAGTAATATTCATGTGAATATTAGCTTTATGTATGGTAGAACATTTCCGGTATGTGAATGAAAATTTAACTAAATTGCATTTTATACTGAAATAACAAGTTCGAAGCATTTTCTTAATTTTTTTATACAGTAGCTTTCCCTTCTTTATAAAAATCTCTGAATAGTTTCCAGTCCTTGGCCAGCTTCTTTGGGAAGAACATAGTTGAGTTTTCTGTCTAAAACTTGCACAGAGACAAAGGACTGAATTCACTGGACTGGGAAATGAGACAAGGTCAAGATCAGAAAAAGGGCTGTTACCATGAAGACATAAAGAGATTGAACACCAAAAACAGAATTGTAACAAAACTCGTCGTAAAAAGAAGAAAGCTAAAATTTTAAAATCAGAATGTCAAAGAGAAACACACAAAGCAAAGGTCTGTTTTTCTTTTCTGAAGGTTATCCAAATAATAGTGAAAGGAGCATCATGCAAGTATTCAACATGTCATCAAATGTCATGACACACAAATGCCTGCTTCTAGAAATAGACTCCAAAGAATGGTAGAGTTCATAAAATAAACAAAATGATGTTGCAGAACAATAATAGCAAAATAATAATAAAAATTAATTAATTTCCAGACAAAAAATTATTAAATACAACTAGAATTTGTAATTGAAAATCAACTGAAACCAGGCTAATCTGATTCCAGTTCTAGTTACTGATGTAAGTCGAAATGTGGCACAAGTCTTTTCATCAAGGACCTTATCTAATTTTTAAGCACTCTCTATATATATACAGTATATATATTTTCATCTCTTAGGCATTACATGACTGCAACACAGTCCTAAAAAATGCTACTATACCTTGTCTACAGGAAAGAGATTAAGCACTTTCTGTTATGAATAATGTTCAAAGAGAAGCTGCATGCAGGCTACTTGATTACGTGTTTTCATAGATATACCTTATAATTTATATTGTGAAATAAGTTTCACATTGCCTGGTTCCACTTAATGTTTGAATTATGCTTTGTAAGTCACCTTGAGTAAAAGCATCTAACAAAATGAACAATGATAAATAATTAATTTAATAATCAATTTCATGGGTCACATTGCCTTCTTTTGCTTACAGTGACATTGGGCTAGAACTCCTTCTGGAGGGGGATGGTATATCAGTAACCTGAAGAGAGTCGTGTCTCCAGAAGCATCCACTAATTGCATACTTCAAAAGAACATCATAGTCTCACTCATCTCAATGTGCAGGTTCCTAGTAGCTGGAAACGATATTATTAGGTCCTTACCAATCCTCTCTGGCTTCAATAAGCGATATGAATTCAGCTTCTCAAGTTAGGTAGTATGGAAACCACCCAGCAGTCTGGTGGTTTTTGTCCTCTTTCCATACTTGCACACACCGAGTCTTATGGTTACGGGGTCATGTTGTTTTTGCCATAACATAACATGACATTACCATAACATGAGAATGTCTGCCCTCTAATGTCCAAAGGAAAAAGTAATAATGTACTGACACTTCCTCCCTGGATGCCACAAATATTATTTAAGGTTTTCGACTGCACACCTTTATTTTGTATTTCCTAACACCCACTATCATTCTACACTAGTATGCAGAGATGTCGTATCATTGCCAGTCTTGTGTTCTCTGTCTGTTTTTGAGGTTTCCTCAGCCCTATCAATCTCTAGCCAGACGGGCTTCCTCTGACATTTTTTTTGTCTTTTTGTAAAGATTGATTAAACATTGTGTCTAAAAGGAGAAATAATGTCTTCATGACATTCAATATATTTTTGCATTTCATTTTGAAAATTAATAAGAAACAAATACAAATCATCAGTGAAATCAGCAAAATGTATTTTGTCATTTTTTAACCATAGCAAATCACCTCTGCAGGAGATTGTAGCTGCAACTTAAACATAGATCTTATCATTTATGATTTTGACAGCACACCCTGAAAATTAAATAGGAGGCATTTATAAAAACATTTGTTTTTATTCTTGGCTCAAATATATTATCTAGTAATTTCTTAAAATAATACTGGACTCCATAAAGTACAAATTATTTATAGGTTGTTATTTACATCATATTATTATTATTATTATTATTATTACGTGTATGCATCTGATAGCATGTGGTTCAGCTAAGTTATTCCTTGAGATTAAATGGATAACAACAGCATTGTGCTATTTTAATTTTAACCTAAATGGTTTAAGCATTATGTTTAAAGCCAAAATCTTTCCTATTCCATATTGTATGTTATGTCAACTAGAATTGCTTATGTTTAATAAAAAAAAGTTTGACAGAATTGGTAAAAGAAAATCTGTTTAACCTTTTGTCTGCATTTTTATCACTCTTTAATTTAATATTGTTTTTTATCAGTATGCTGCTGCTGGAGTATATGAATTTCCCTTTGGGATTAATAAAGTATCTATCTATCTATCTATCTATCTATCTATCTATCTATCTATCTATCTATCTATCTATCTATCTATCTATCTATCTATCTATCTATCTAAAAACACATTGAAATTCTGGTTAAATAATTTCAGCAAAATGTGAAATAGATCTATTAGCCTAACGTCTGTAGACACACCAAATATAAAAAGCTACAAGGTATTCAGGTTGTATTTATTCTTATTTACCATAATCCAGTTCCTCAAGAACCTCACCAGAATAGTCTTCAACATTATGGTGCAATACTAGTCCTGAAATAGCATTAAGTCTCCAGAAGATGGCACTTTTTGCTTGTTTATTGCTTTGTGCCTTAAACAGTTTCCTTTCTCTTTGTGCAGCAGTCATTGGTAGCAAAAGCTTTAATGTTATTTTTGCCTGTTGATTAACAATAGTTGTTTTTCTTAAATTATGGTAGGATTATTTAATTAAATAAAATGCATAAAAGGTGATTTTTCTTTTTATGTAGCTTACGGTGATTTTTTTTTTGTAAACAAATACAATGGATGTTAATTAAATGTAGCAAAAATGTATAGTGATATATTTGAATGCTTATTGGCTAATTATTTTGATGCTTCTATTTCTAAAATTATTTAATGTTTAAAGTTTGCAGTGTTCTTAGGAAGCCTTAAGATGCATATCCTAAACTGATATCCTCATAAATGTGCAATATGATTGATTTGATTAAAATGTATTTCTTAGTACAGTAATTTATAGATTATTTGCTTATGTTGTATTAATCTTTTGTATTCATCTGTTTGATTTCCAACGCATGTTCACAGCCCAGCACCATCAGGAACATGCCATGTAATAATCTATTACAGGGCACACTTACTTATTTAGTAATATTGAGCTAATATAAAATAGCCAACAATACTAACCCTCCTATCTTTGATGTGAAGGAATATGCCAACTCTACGCAGACAGTGCATGTGCTAAGTTTACAGACTATGGATCTATGAAGAAACTGTGCTAACCTTTGCACTACTGTGCTGCTCACAACTATAAAATTATGAAAATAATTTAACTTAGCTGTAACAACACACAAAGCTGTTTTCTTGCTCTAGGGATTGTGGGAAGCAGGCTGTTATCTAGTAATGGCCTCAAAGCATAAACCAGGAACTTGAAACACAATACTCTGTAACAGGTCACGCCAGAGTCAATACAAACATTTGCACCTTTGCGATTTCCAAATGTCAGCTAATCTAAATGGATGTCTTTGGATGGTGGAAGGTTTGATTTTGCAGATTAAATCCTCATTAACAAAATAATATTCAGATTGTACACAGAAGGTTGTGAACAGGTCATCTGGGAAATATTAGAAACTTTACCTACAGTAGAATGTCCCTTCCACATACATTATAAGGGATTAACTGGTTGGTGAAGAATTTATGAGCGTAAAGTTGGTCCTTGAGTGGGCACAGAACAGCAGTGGATTAGAATAGATGCTAATAGTTTGGAGAGCTAAACTCTTTGTATGAATGGCACAAATTTCACTGGAAGCAACACAATTTATTTAGCCATTTTTTACGACACAAAACATCAAGCTTCAAAGTAAATTTAATTTCATGTGAATCATTTTGCTCGTCACGTAAAGAAAAATAGGTAGATTTCAAGATAGTAAAAATAAAAGATAACCAGGAAGTACTAAACACATGAAAACATTTAAAAATGTTGAATAAAAATGAGCTGAAGGAGCAAATGCCATTAAAACTGGTAGAGAACTGAAGAGAGTCAGTGTGAGTACAGTATGTAGGAAATAATTAAAATACAGAGAGCGGCCCTTAAACACAAGGGATAAAAGTGAGTGTTTTCAAGTGTGAATTGAACATTATTCTCAAAGGATCCACACAGATAGTGTTAGAGTGTTACGCAAAGTGTTTGGAAGATTAAGAGGCACAATTCAAACAAATGATCACGCAGATGTTGCAGAGCAGTCGTAAATGACACTGAAGATCTGAAGGTTTTCGCAAATATTGAGAGAGTTATTGGCTGCCCATCTGTACTCTGTATTCTGTTGTAAAACTGAAAATATCCAAGACTCAGAATATTACATTTGGGTTCCTCACTATAAGTAAAATTATTATAATTACTGTATACAAAAATGAAAATAAATTGATAAAGACACATAAAAGAAAAAAAAAAGTAAATAAGCCTTGTCACAGTGCCAGACCTACATAAAATCAATCAAGCATTCTGGTATCTCTGACCATGAGCTTTTGCCCAAACTCATTTTTCCACCCTAGCTTCACTGACCTAGTACAGCTCATATTTCCCTCTATAATGGCACACAATGGCAAGGAGAGATATATAAATTAGGAAATCATCTACTAGTATCCTCAGCAAACATAAGACAGTCTTTGTTTTTCACAATGTATCCTTCAGCCAATATATATTGTATTTTATACTTGACAACTCTAAGCTGAAACTGAAATGCTGCAAGCGATTCTTATAAACTGCTTGCTTGTGGTGGCAGAATATGTTGTGATCCTTCATCATAAAGCTTTGTGAACACATGCAAACATGACTGACCGGTACATGGCAACATCAATCTGATTTTTGGAAATATGCTTAGCTACAACCATAATAAAATAGAAGCTGCTATAAATTCTAAGGACAGAAGAGATTTCAAGACAACTTGTTTACACAATGTAATACAAGATCCTACTTTCATTATGTGGTATCCTTTCGATCCTTTTGCTGAATCTTTGTTTACCATGGCTGAGTCGTGAAGGAATAGATGCATGGGAGAGACTTTATTGTTTCATAATATTTGGATGGAATAAATGAATGCATATAGTCATGTTGTAAAATGCTTTCATAATGGCTATATACAGTATAACTTGCTTCTGTATCATATTATGTTAAGTTTAACCACTTTTTCATTTTTGAATCAGACTGCATTTTACATTCATTGGCATCTTAGAATCAATTATCGAAAGCTTTTCTATACTTGCTTTCACACCAGCATTCAGTACATAGTGCACAGATGTCTAGTTTTTCATTACATTATGTGAAGGCAACTCTACACTCATACATCACTAATAATGCTTCCCTTTTCTATCCCTTACTTTGATTTTCATCACAACAGATCGACTTTATTTTTCCTCTGCTTTACTCATGTGTCTGTTAAGGCCAAGTGTTAAAGAAAATCAGACCCTGGAAAGCACTGATGGGGCTCTGATGATTGGTTGTTTAATCAAATATGTTTCTGCCTAACAAGGACCTTTCAGTCTCATATTAACTCTGTGCTGCTGTCCAGCACACATCTGCTGAATTATCACAACAAATAATGTATATAACATTGTGTATTATAGAGATGCTTTTCTGTGTGAGCGACTGTCATGTTTCTGGCCAAGTGAATGACAGAATTTAAGAAAAGATGTTTATGTGAGGTTTGTGCAGTGCAGTGCCCAGGGAAAGAAAAGCTGTTAGATAGTGAGCACTAAAAAAAGAAGCAATTTATGGAGGAACGAGAGAAGAAAATAAAAACAACTACAACACTCTGGTTCTACTGGATGTACAACAAAGTAAAGTAATAACAGTATTAATACAATCAATTTATTTCCTCTCACTAGCTGAACTAAATGACGACTGTGCTGCTATTCTATTATTCTCAAATAAACCGTTAACATCTGGCTTTTCTATTGAGCTTTGTACAAAATACAAGTCAGATTAATTTATATCCATTACTTGAATGTCGTGAGAAAGAATAAAAATAATACATGGAATAGTATAGCAGGGCAAATGATGAGGCAGGGTGAATTTGAATAATTGGGGTGCCAACCGAGCAAAACCCTGTTTAATTCCAAAAAACAAAACTTTAAACAAGCCACGTGCTTGATGGCACTGTATTGTGGGGGCAGTTACCCCGCACTTTCAAATTGGTCAGTTTAGCAAAGAAAATGAAACTGAGACTCACACAAACTCACACACCTCACATTCACACTCAGTCAGTCAGTCAGTCTCTAACTCTTTCTTTCTCACACACACACACACACACAAACTTTCTTTCTCTCTCTCTCTCTCTCTCTCTCAAAGTCAGGTTCAAAATGAGACACCACCTTTTGGGTGCACCTCTCTTTTATACTGAGTGGACTGGAAGGGTGGGGCTTAATAAGCTTGGTTGCCCTCAAAGGGCAGTTTCTCAAGGCTGTGAGAGTAAAAGAACAACAACAATAACATTTATTTATATAGCACATTTTCATACAAATAATGCAGCTCAAAGTGCTTTACATGATGAAGAAAGAGAAAAAAGACAAAATAAATAAAAATTAAAATAAGGGAACACTAATTAACATAGAGTAAAAGTAAGGTCCGATGGCCAGGGATGAAAAAAAAACAAAAGAAAAAAAAAACAGCAGATGGCTGAAGAAAAAAATAAAATCTGCAGGGTTTCCAGGGCACAAGACCACCCAGCCCCCTCTAGGCATTCTACCTAACATAAATGACAGTCCATAATTGTATTCAGGGATCTCATGGAAGGACTTGATGATGACGGTCATGTGGACTTCTGGCCTTTAATCCATTAATGTAGGGACATCACAGTGCTTTGATCAGGTGGTGGTGGCACAGGTCGCCACCTCAGAAAACCAGAAAAAGATCAGAAGAGAAAGTAGGGGTTAGTACGGAATTTGAATATGAATACCATGAATAATAATGATAATTAATTTAATATACAGAGCATCAGGATTAAATTAAGATGAAGCTATGAGAAAGCCATGTTAAAGTAATGTGTTTTCAGCAGTTTTTAATGTGCTCCACAGTATTAGCCTGGCGAATTCCTATTGGCAATCTATTCCAGATTTTAAGCAGACTTAGACCTTAGTTGAGCCTGGAAGCTGATCCTGTAGCACATATGCGTGAAAACAAATCTTATCTACACATTTGCCATCTAAAACATTTAATGAAGTACAGCATATCTGTACTTTTTTATATTTTTTGTAAAAATTGAGAATATTTCAGTTATGTGCCTCCACTGCATGGATATTACTAAATAACACAAAACACAGCAAACACAGACAATATGAAACAATAACATTGAATCACCTACTCCAGTTAAGTGTTGAAATTTATTTTTTCTAAAACTAATTTTGAAATGATGCATTTCTTAAATTCAATCTAATATGACATTTCCTTTTTGACTTAAGACTGAGAAAATAGATGGCTTGCTTTTCATTTTTAATACACATCACTTTTCTACTTTAGCATAAAAATGACTATCACTGCAACAAAGTATTTGGAATGAATGGTCCCAAATGTAACCTATATATAAATTACAAGTACATGAATGTTTTATTCTTTTTTCTTTTGTTGTGATTAGTTTCATTTTTGAGTTTAAATTCTGTTTAATATTTCATCATATTCGCTTTCATTTGATTTTAACATATTGCATCAAAAGGACAGGTATCTAAATCTGTGTAAGTGTATGAGTTACTAAATGTACTACAATTTATTGTTTGTTTTTTCTTATTTTCCTAAAATGCTAATAAAACTAAATTGTGGTCATTTGGTGTTGAGTATTTAATGGAACCTAAAGGAAGTAGAAAGATAAGTAATTTGTGTAATAAACAGAAAACAATGCTAAGCTCATTATTGTTGCTGTCCCTGTGTAACTAACATTTTGTTTCACTTTGTTATTAAAATAGCAAATTCAATAAAAGCTTAAGCTAATCGTGTTTGTTTTGAAAGCTTCAGTTAATTAGGGCATTTATAAATATTCACTAAACTTGTAAGTATTTAAGACAATGTAGGATTCAGACATTTAACTCAGCCCATTGAAAGATGTTACAATAAGCATTCTTTGTGAAAGAAGAATGTAAATTGTAAAATATTTAATAGTGTTTATGTGTGTGTGAGCTGGAACAAGACTCCATTATACCAAATTAAAGACACCACTTAATAAGCATTTTCAAGTATGTCTTAATCCCTAGAATAACTGCATTGGTATCACCTAAGCATTGAGCCCTGTAGTGAAAGAATCTCTTTATTGAGCATCCCTGTGTTCTGCCAGGCATTGAAATGTGTTTCTTACTGAAGGCAGAATTTATTAAATGCAAACTCTTTGTTTACAGGTAATACGTAAACACATATGCTCCATTCTAACTCATATATCATGACCTTAATGTGAGCCTTGAAAATGTATTTTCTGATTTGACAAGTGACAAGTCCAGAAATCATGTCACCTGTCTGTAGAAAATGTACTTCAGCATTTGGCATGTATTTTTAACAATACTATCTACAGGTCCTGTAAGCTGTAAATGTGAGTGCACATGCATCACTTGTCTTGCAAGAATCAGTAGATGGTCTAAATAGTCTCTACTTCCTGACTGGAATTAATGTGCACAAACATTCATTACATTCCTTGGCCGGTTAATTCCAATCTGGAGTCCTGTGCAGAGATGGAGGAGGTTGATTAGCTACTTATAGCTCTAGGCAAAGTCAGAGCAATGATTGTCTGCTAGTTTCCTGCATATATTGCTATCATGCTGAAGGGTAAAAGATATTCTAGCAGCAAATGTTTGGGCCTTTACATGAGTTTGCTGGAGTGAACTGAACTGCAGATTCTCCGTATGGTGAGAAACATTTTCAAATATTCAAATAGGAGTATGCTCTGCATCTTAAAACATACTTTCCACCCAACCTGAAAAAAAAATAATACCTTAGAGTCATTTGTTTTCTGCACCGGTCTTAAGGTGGGTCAACGTGAATATTGTTAACAAGTTGTTGTGAAATAAATATTAGACAGCTAAACATTAATGCATAGTGAATACAAAATTCACAATGCACAGCTAACAATACTGAAGGATGAAGCAGATAATGATTAATGATGCTTTATGAGGTGTATATCCTTTATAGCTAATTATTTCTTACAGTAGGCACATTTAAAACTTTTCTAAAATGTCATCCAGATGCTTTCATAAGTAACAAACACTGGTCATTTAAACTTTTGGTCAAAATAGCATATGTGGCTCTTAGGTACACAACTATTTTAACACAATTAGCATACTGCAAATAAGAATAATCCACTCAGATTATTGCTGCTTCCATTGTATAGTCATTAGGAGCCAGAGCCTTTACCAATAGCACTTTGTGTGAGCAAGGTGTAATGAAGATGAAATCTAAGTTTTTTCAGTTTATTATGTAAGAGTCACAGGGGATGTGCGAACCAGTGTGGTTCTTCGTGCTAGTCACAAGCATGGATAAATGGGGATGGTTACCTCAGGAAGTGCATCCGGTGTAAAATTTTGCCAAGTCAATATGCGGACAATAATACAGATTTCCATACCGGATTGTTTGAAGCCCAAGTTAACAACAGCAGCCACCAGTACTGTTAGCCACCAGGGTGCTGGCGGAAATTGGACTGCTGTTGACTGAAGAAGGAGAAGAAGAGTGGGAAGGCATGTCCAGAGGCAGGCATGTCCAGAGGCAGGAGGAGAGGAGGAAGGTAAACAGAATGGAAGTGAGGATAGGAGCTTTAAATGTTGGCAGCATGATTGGTAAGGGGACAGAGTTAGCTAATGTGAAGGAGAGAAGGGAGGTTGATATATTGTGCATGCAAAAGACTAAATGGAAGGAAAGTAAGGTGGATCGGAGGTGCATTCAAATTGTTCTACCTTGGTGTCTATGGGAGGAGAAATGGGGTTGGTGTTATCCCGATGAAACAGTATGTCAAGAGTGTTTTATAAGTGAAAAGTGTCAGACAGAATGATGATTATGAAGCTGGAAATTGTGTGTGAGAGAGTTGGATGAACTGGTGGAGAGTGTACCCAAGGGAGAAAGAGTGGTGACTGGAGCGTATTCCAATGAACATGTTTCTGAAAGGAACAGAGGAGATGAGGAGGTGATGGGTAGGTATAGTGTTAAGGAGAGGAATACAGAAGGTCACATGGTAGTGGTTAGGGCTTCAAGGTTTTGAGGTTGATGTGTGTATATCTTCGACTTGACAAAGCCCCACAACAAGAATTCATGCGGAGTGAGATCAGGCGAACGTGAAGGCCACCAACATCACCACGCAGGGGAGATCAGCTTCCCTGGAAACATGAATCTCCACACAGTATGAGCTGTTGCTCCATCCTGCTGAAACCAGGCATCCACCACATCCACTTCATCCAGTTGGGTTTGCAAAAAGTTCTCTAGCATTTCAATGTAATGTTCTGAAGTAACAGTGTTGCTTCCCCCTCCTCAAAAAAGTAAGGGCCTAAAATGCCAAATTCTGTAACAGCGCACCAAACTGTAACATGCTCATTGTGCAGGGGTCTCTGATGAAGTTCACAAATGTTGGTTTCAGTCCAATAGTGAAGGTTTTGCTTATTTACACAACCACTGAAATGGAATTGTGCCTTGTCGCTGCATATGACAATGGCATCTCGAAGAACAGTTTGCAGAATATTCACACATAACTCTCTACTGCTCTCCCAGTCTCTCTCTCAGTGAATTCCTGCACTACCATCATTTTGTATGGATGAAGATGAAGGTCCTCATGCAAAATCCTCCTTAAAAACGTGTTGGAAATGCCTAAGGCAGAAGCATATTTGTGCACTGAACGTCTAGACTGCAAAATTGATGCCCTTACAGCTTGGATGTTTTCAAGCGTTTGTACAGTCTGAGGATAGCCTGGAGATTTTCTGTTCAATATTGTACCCGTCTGTCTAAATTTAGCCACCCACTGAAGAATTGCTTTCTGATTTAAGACGTCACCATTAGGAGAAATGTTGGAGCATCCGAAGGCTCTTTGCATAGTGATGATATTTTTGAAGAACGCTTCAACAGCAAATGCACGGTGAACAACAGACCAAGGGATCGTTTATCAAAGGACCCCCACTCCAACCCTCTCGGCTGCCTCTACCTCGCACAATGACCTTCAGAAATGTGGTACTTCATTTTGGCTCACCCTGTAAAGCAGAAGTACTAAGGGTGACAGCAAGAAGGGTGCTTGGTGTGACATCTGGACAGAGGAAGGAGGAAAAGGAAACCTGGTGGTGGAATGGGGAAGTACAGGAGAGTATACAAAAGAAGAGGTTGCTGAAGAAGAAATGGGATAGTAAGAGAGATACAGAAAGTAGACAGGAGTACAAGGAGATAAGGTGTAAGGTTTAGAGAGAGGTGGCGAAGGCTAAAGAAAAGGCATATGATGAGTTGTATGAGAGGTTGGACACTACGGAGGGAGAAAAGGACCCGTAGATTGGCTAGACAGAGGGACCAAGCTGGGAAAGACGTGCAGCAGATTAGGGTGAAAAAGTATAAAGATGGAAATGTACTCATATGTGAGGAGAGTGTGTTGAGCAGATGGAAGAGTACTTTGATAGATTGATGAATGAAAAAAATGAGAGAGAGAAAGGGAGAAGTTTGGGTGATGTGGAGATAGTGACTCAGGAGATGCAATGGATTAGCAAGGAGGAAGTAAGGACAACTATGAAGAATGGGAAGGCCTTTGGTCCAGATGACATACCTGTGGAAGCATGGAGGTGTTTAGGAGAGATAGCAGAGGAGTTTTTAACCAGATTGTTTCATGCTATCTTGGAAAATGAGAGGATGCCTGAGGATTGGAAATGAAATGTACTGGTACCTATTTTTAAGAATAAAGGGGATGTGCAGGACTGTAGTAACTACAGTGTGATAAAACTGATAAGCCACAGCATAACGTTATGGGAAAGAGTAGTGCAAGTTTGGTAAAGAAGGGAGGTGATGATTAGTGAGCAGAAGTATTTTTCCATGCCAGGAAAGAGCACCACAGATGTGATGTTTGCTCTGAGGGTGTTGATGAAGAAGTATAGAGAAGTCCAGAAGGAGTTGCATTGTGTCTTTATGGACCTGGAGAAAGCATATGACAGGGTGGATAGAGAGGAGTTGTGGTATTGTACAGGATATGTACGAGGGGCAGAGATCTGCTGTCGGAGTGACGGATGCATTCAAGGTGGAGGTGGGATAAGGTCAGAGGAATGGTGAGGATGCAACAAGGAGATCTGACAAAGCTGGATGAGTTTAAATATCTGGGATCAACAGTACAGAGTAATAGGGAGTGTAAAAGAGAGTGCAGGCAGAGTGGATTGGATGTAGAAGAGTGTCAGGAGTGATTTGTGACAGATAGGTACCAGCAAGAGTGAAAGGGAAGGTGTACAAGACAACACTGAGACCAGTTGTGTTAATGATGTTAAGGTTTGCTTTGGGTGTGACAAGGATGGACAAGATTAGAAATGAGTACATTAGAGGGTCAGCTCAGGTTGGACTGTTGGGAGATACAGTAAAATTCAGATAGGTGAGATTGTGTTGGTTTGGACATGTTCAGAAGAGAGATGCTGGATATATTGGAAAAAGGATGCTAAGGATTGTGCTGCCAGGTAAGTGAAAAAGAGGAAGGCCTAAGAGGAGGTTTATAAATGTGTTGAGAGAAGACATGCAGGTGGTGGGTGTAACAAAGCAAGATGTGAAGGACAGGAGGAAATGGAAAAAGATGTTTTTTTGTGGCAACCTGTAATGGAAACAGCCAAAAGAAGAAGTGGAAAAAGATGTAAAACTCAATATTTAACTTGTCTATTATTTGGATTAATCACATTATATGTGGCTTTTAAGTGAATAAAGTATGTGACCAAGATTATAGCTGTATTATAGAGCTCATAAGGGAAAACTAGCATTACTTTTAATTGTATGAATTTAAACAAGAGCTTAGTTAAAAAAGGGGTCTGGAGAAAAGCTACAACAGGCACATGCCAGAGAGCTGATAGGAAGGCAATAACATCATACAATCAAGGGCACCTGTGGAAAGGGGGAACAGCCACAGAGGTTGACTTTCTATATGAGACAAAAATGATGGGCTTATAAAGTACATATTTTAGAAGATATTTTGGGCCAAGTTTGAGACTACTTTAGATGAAGGGTCTGTTAGATCTGTTCTTCTTTTGAAACATTAGCTAAGCATATTGATGGGAATAACCAATGTGTTTGAACATAGTGCTGAATTCTGCAATGCAAATGGCACAAGAATTCTGAAAAGGATATGCAAATTTAAGACAAATGTTTGAAAGAAGTAGTATTATCAATTAGAATGTTTATGTTTAAGGTCAGATAAACTTACCAGAGTGTATATGCTGTACTTGTAAATGAATGTGAAATAGGGGCTTTTGGGGACTTGGCTGTTTAACTTGTATCAAATAACTAGCTTAAAATAACTTTCAGGAAGAAGGATCGAGGGAAATTAATTAGTCACACACAAGCGAGTAGGACGCAGCCTATGGGCTCAACGGAGGGTGGAAAAACACAAGACAGGGTTACGGGACAGCGCATTAATGCCTTTCTCTTTTCCTTGCCAGGAAAGAAGAAGACCTGAGACCAAACAAACCATAACCCGACATGCCAAAGACAACAGCAAACGTACACTTTTGTCCATCCACGATGACATCAAGTCCGACTCCCTCCTGTTGTCCTCACTCCTGGCTTCCTCTGATGACGTCACCATTGTCTGAATCCCAGTCCTTCAGTCTCATTGCCCCTACAGTTGTTACATTTGCGGTTCCAACATTCCTTCCCCTGGGCAACTGTTCTTTTTCTATAGTGTGACTTTTGTTATGCTCACGACCGGGACTGCAGTGCTAACTTCTTGCCTGAGTACTGTACGCTATACGGGGATGGTTCCCCAACTCTTAACGCTGGTTTCTGTCTTTTATTTCTTGTTCACACTTACTAAAAATAACCATTAAACTTTGGTATTAAATAAACCACGTCTATTGGTCTGATGACGATACTATACAGCCTTTGAGAGAGACGGACTCTATACAGCTTTTGAGAGAGGCAGATGACATATAGCTGTTAAAATGGAGGGATGAAAACATTTTTAATATGAGAACACAACTCTGGTGTGAGAGAGAGGGTATAGACAGCTCTGAAGCCACACCGAACAACATGCTATCATAGGACACAAGTGCAGTACCACCTACAAAATGAAACTTTTCTGCAATGAATAAGAGGAAGGCTTTTCTGTGATGGTGCATACTTTTTAAGGATACCCTAATTGGATTAAGAAAAACGGGCTCATTAAATTACTGTACATGGACTTCTCTTTCTCAGTTATACTGAAACAAAGCTTAATGCATAGACATTAATTTTAAATGTTCAGGTTGTATGTTATTTTCTACTTTTAACTTCTGCTATTTAGTGCATGGTTTCTCTGAAAAAAATAAGTAATATTTAACGTAAAGTTTGAATAATGTCTCACTGAAACTAGCCATGTTTTTGAAATCATCTGCTTCAGTGTGCTTGTTTGAGTTTGTTTCACTCTTACAAAGTTAGCAACCTGGAAATCAAAGGGTAACAATAACCTGGCAGGCAACCCTCTTTGCCTCTATTGGAGGGACTTTGCAGCCCTTTCAGGGGTAACAATGAGGTCCCAGTCTCTGGCCTCTGCTAAGTTATTGAAGTTGAGGTAGCCAGCCTTGGCCATATTACTAATGTATTTGACTAGTTCACCCTTTCAAAGGTAGCTATCTGGGAATTCCTGGCAAGAATGCAGTTGTTTGCAGTAAATGGCTCTTGGTCTTCGGTAAGGTAATTTGAAGTGTAGCTGCTTCAGGGTTAGCAATTCAGGCCTACTGACAGGAGTGTAGCTTGGGAATGAGGCAACGTTTGGCCTGTCATAAGGTTTGACATAAGGTTTCCAGCCTCAGCCATCGCAGAGATACTGAAGCTGGGGTAGGCAACCTTTGTCCTTGCTCTCTATGATGTGAATGAGTGATGAATGAATGTTATATAGCTAAGAGGTGAACATTGGGGTGTACATGTAAATTTAGATTTAGGAATCCCCAATATTAAGAATGTTAGAGGTTAAAGTAACTATTGTGAACACTTTTACATGATAAAACACATATTGTAAATTAAACATGACTCAGACTAAATCAGGAATTTGGGAAAAAACTGATGTACCTGGAGAAGATCAATGGAGATATGGGGAGAAGATGCAAATATCACAAAAACAACAACTAGGAAGGATAGCTGGGCTCATAGAACTCTGGCATTTTCATAGAAATGACATTAATAATAGTACTAATGACAAAATATACATTCTCTAAATGGAATCTTTAATGGGCAATCAAGTAATTTAAAAATCAGTATTAAATGATAAATAACATACAATTGGCATAAACTAAGAATAATGCTTTTTTTTTTCTTTTAGGTTTATTTTTAGTGACAGAGGGTTAAGTACCTAGCTGCTTTAAAAATACATCTGGGAACAGACAGATTTCTTAATCAGTGCTACTCCAGAATCAATCTGCTGAATCTATTTAGATTAATATTTTAATGTGTGTGGAAATCTAATACTCCTTTAAGAGAAGAAACAAAGAACAAACAAAAAGTCTTCAGCTGCAGCCATCTTTGTGGTTCAACGTGCTGGCAGCAAAACACAGCAGCACTTATTGGTCGTCAGCCCACGGACAGAAAAAGCATAGCTACCTTCATTATATGGACAGTAGTACAGCCAAAAACAGTTGCCTTCCACATGGGCCAGCAGGCTGCTGTCTGTGTAGATAGACCTTCTGGACTGAAAAATCAGCCAGATTGGCTGGACCAACAAGATGAAATGTTCTCTAATAGCTGTACCTGCTGGACAGATAAGACTGTCGCCTCTTTTGTGTGATGAGTAGACTGAATTTGTAGCTCCTTTTCTGCAATCATTCTCTAAGCTTTCTGTGACAGCATTTATGCTAAGATCAAATTCATTCACTTTTTCTTTCTTTCTTTAAAAAACCCAGTCTTTATATTGTGTGTTTTTTATTTGCTGCAAGTTGAGTGTGTATACATTTCATTTTACTCAATATCATGAAATGGATAACCAAATGTACAATGTATAATGAACTTCTGATCATGAGATGTTCAGTGCTCAGAAGGATTAGAAGGGAGTTTGAAAATACAGAAGAAAACTCCTCAGGAATAACTTAATATTCAGCAGTCTTGGAAAACACCAATTCCCATGCTTACTACAGCTGTTTAAGTTTAAAAGTCTAGACTCCAGATCCCAATCTTCAACCTTTTTCAAAACAAATAGAGTCCTTGTGATTGAGCTCCCTGAGATCGAGCATTTCACAGAATTATGGACCAATCCAATTTTTAGCACAATGGCAACACTTCAAGTTCAGGGGAATAACATTCAGGTTCCTGCAGAGATCCTGCAGACAACTCTGTTTTGGCGAGCCATACACTCAATTAACACAGTTTTTTTCAGAATTTCAGAATATATGTTTGGAGATTACATGATATGGCACTTTGCTAGGGTCCACAAGCATTTCAGCTTGCCTATTATAATTTTATTCTTATTTATTTATTTATTTATTTGCCTCTTCAATACATCCTTTCATTCAATACCTAAATCTGCTTGTTTCGATGCTCGCAGCATTGCATGGTGATGGCATTATCAAGTGGGCAGTATATCTTGACATTATTGTTTCATGGGTATATAGAAAGCAGTAATCTTCTATATATATATAAAAGCCAAATACCACTGACTCAGTTATCACAAAATCTCCCGAACCATGAGGAGTTGGGACCCATAGGTGCTTGCTAAGAAACAGTTTCAAAAATTTCGTGGTCCAAGCACGTTCTGTCTGTATGTCAGTCCGCTTTATGTCTGTCTGCTTTTCACGAGAGAATTACCAAATTTAGATCTGGTTGTTTTCTGTAGTTTGCTTGAACTTTCCTATTGATTTTGCAACTTCTCTCATCACACTAAGTACCATAGTTTGCTTGCAGTACCCATGTATTTATACAAATCCAACAGAGTGGCTGTGGGCCAATAGCAGGGGGGAGGGGCCTTCCTCATTCACTTGCCAGCCTCTGTTTTAGTTAGTCTATGTCTCGCCACGTGTTGGAGTGCACCTTGCCTCTGCTTAGCTAGCGATACCTGTTTGTTCAACAGACTTTATCATCTACAGATTGTTAAGGAGTAACGTTTGACGTTTTTGAGAGAGAGATCAGAGCTTCATGTGTTTTAGAGGGTAGCTGCTGATTGTTTGAAATATCAATATTTACTCTCTATTGGCATTCTCTCAATGAGCTTCAACAGGTAGTTACAGGTAGTCACCTGAAATGGTTTTCACTTCACAGGTGTTCGAGAGAATGTCAAGAGGAGTAAAAAAGTAATCAGAGCAAAGAGTGGCTATTTTGAAGAAACTAGAATATAAAACATGTTTTCAGTTATTTCACCTTTTTTTTGTTAAGTGCATAACTCCACATATGTTCATTAATAGTTTTGATGCCTTCAGTGAGAATCTACCAATGTAAATGGTCATGAAAATAAAGAAAACACATTGAACGAGAAGGTGTGTCCAAACTTTTGGCCTGTACTGTATATTGTGGAGCCGACCCGGACACAGACAGGTGGACATGTTGTTACTCTCCACCACACGTTTATTTACACAACTATTTACACAATATAGTCACACAGACTCAGTCCATTTAGTGCACAAATACCCCAACACACAGTCCTGGCAACACAAATGCCTTTTCTTCGGGCTGCCTCCACACTTCTCTCGTGCCTTGTCCTTCTTCCACCCGACTCCAGCCCTGAATGAAGGGAGACGGCCCCTTTTATTCTCTCCCGGATGTGCTCCAGGTGGTTCCCGGCATTCCCTCGTTGGCCACGCCCTAGCATGGTGGAAGTGCCGGCTGTTCTCCCGGCAGCTCTCCGGGTGTCCTTCCAAATCTTCCCCCCAGCACTTCCTGGTGTGGCGGAAGTGCTGAGGCAACAGGTCCCCAAGGCATTGGGGCGCCTCCTGGCGGTGACCACGGGTCCCATGCAGGGTGGGGCTTCCATGCCCTCAACCTGTGGCCCCCAAAGTGACCAGGAAGGCGGCCACCACGTGATCCAGGGTAGGCGCCGATCCACATCCGGTCCCTCATGGCGTCCCGGCTGGGTCGTTGCCCCTGGCATCCCTGACAATACGTATGAATGACCTCCAAAGAGCACGGAGACTTTTAATCACGTGAACGTGTCTGCAAAAAGTGACGTCTCCTGCCCTGCAAAAATACTATTAAAGTCAAGCAGCTGGCGCGCGCATAGCTGTGCCGGCCTTTGAGACGCTGACTGCACTTCTGCCTTAAGTCAAAGTGAGCATTTTTAATTTTTTTCCTCCTTCTCCGGAGCAATAGCCGAGACAACTGCAAACACGGGATCCCTTTTCTAGACTGTGGCAAACTAATATTAAGGCGCTTCACACTTTCTTTTGCACGTATACGATTATGAGGTCGTGGAAGACACGTACAGGAGTGGAGGACCGACAGTGCCATCCCGGCCGGTTAATGGCAGGGACGTCTCACCAGTCTACACGAGACCCACTGCGACGGTCCCCAAAAGGCGCTCATATCGTCAGCGAAGACGTCTCTCTAAACTATATAAAAGAAAAAGGCAAGTTTCCTTTCTTTACACCTTTTTTTCCTTTATCCCAAACCAAAGTCTTTCTCTCTTAACACTGCAGAGGACACAAAACTAATTTTCTTTAATTGCTGGTAATGCCAGTAAGGCACATTACCAGAGGCAGAAATTTGGACGTTCACATGGAAAATGTAATTTCTATACCGCAGCCGTCGTGTAGCGCCTTTCAAAAGGGATCTACTACCAAGAGATGATCCGTATACATTTTAGCTGCTGTTAGTACTACTTACCTGTTGTGTTATACCGTCTTTAAAATGTAGTTTACCCGAAACCACTCCAATAGTGCTCAATGTATCTTTACGTCTTAAAATGTTAATGTTTTACTGTTTAATAACTTATAGACTACATTTTATTTTTTTCCCTTGCACTCAGTGACCAAAGCCAATGGGTAATCAGCTATATATATATTGTGAGATGTGGCCGGCTTGTCATCCCGGCCAATGCCCCAGGCGCCAGATGGAGCCCTCCCTGCAGTATGGAGGTGCCACGAAGACCAGCAGGGAATCATGGACGCTGTAGTTTTTATCCTCAGCCCTGCTGGATACCTCAGGGGCCGCAAGAGGGTGCTGCAGGGAGGACCGAGGACTCATTTGTGCCCTATGACCAGGAAGTTCGTCATAGGAAGAGCGACGGGCTTCCGGGGTGAAGAAAAGAACTTTTACTTGACCCGGAAGTGATTGAGGATCACATGGACTGGGGATTGAGAACACTTCTGGGTCAGGGAATATAAAAGGACTGTGGGAGCTCCCAGACGGCGAGCTGAGCTGGGTGGAAGGGTGGCAATGCGTCTGGGAGCTGGAGGATTAGTTTATAGCGATTATTGTGTGTATTTATGAGTATTGTGGAGGAGAGGGTGTTTTGTACACTGTGGCGAATTAATAAAGTCAACTTGAGGACTTTTACCTGGTGTTTGGAGTCGTGGACAGGGGTTCAAGGGAGCAAGAGCACCCCCTATCTACCACAATATATATATACTGTATATACACAGACATATAGACACATACATATATATACAGATATATATACCTGTGTATATGTATACGTATATATATATATATACATATATATATACAGCACATATATACATATACACACACCTATCTACATTACATATACACACATACATACATACACACACACACATATATATATATATATATATATATAGACTCAAACCGATTATGACAGCAGCAATCCAAGCTGTGAGAAAACACTAAAAACGAGGCGTGTCAGACGTGGTGGTACATTTTATGATGCAGCTAGACGAAAACAACTTTGTGACGCTGCCTCCAAATACTCGCAGAAAAATCCACAAGTTAATAGACACACTGTCACTAAATACTTGCCGGCAAATCCACATCTTAATAGAGACGCTGCCGCTAAATACTTGCATAGCGATTTGGGTAGTGAACACTTCGATGAATGAAACCTGTTATCTTTACAACAGTTGACAAACACGGAATGTAACTTGAACACAAAATGTCCTCCAAATACGAACACGATTGAAAGAAATAATGATAATCAAATCCTTGATGACAGCAGCACTCATAACAGTGACAAAACAATTATTTTGACAATCATGTTACGTTATTTTTAAAATGTTTCCTTTTCTTTTTCGTAACTTCTTTAACACATGACTTCTCCGCTGCAAAGCGCGGGTATTTTGCTAGTTTTAGTATATTTTAAGAAAGCTTTTTAAGTAAATTTTGTTTATCCCATTGACAGATTTTACTGCTATATGAAATAGTGTTTATGTTTGTTGTTTTTATTTTGATGTTTGTAGTTCTTTCATGATCAGGTTCATTTTAAAAAAATGTATTTTTGGCTTTTTGAACACTTGGATTTTGGAATATTTTTGGACTACCTTCTGTTCACTACATACTGTTCTGGACAGGGTGCCAATCAACTGCAAGAAATATTGTAAAAAATAAACCACATTCACTCCTGATTGCACATTTCTACTGCAGTTAAATATTTTCTTTGGCAAAACATGCCTCATTTCTAAGCCTTCTATACCTGTAAGCAGGAGAACAACAGTTAGTTGCAAGAATTTCCATAAAAGGATGATAATGTTGATAATGTGTGATGTGTACACAAAATAGCAAAAAGGGTGTGAGGCTTTCTAAAAGTCCCACAAAGTAGGCCAAGGCAATCACCAATCTTCCCAGATGTTCCCTTGCTACTAGGCAGCCAGCCCCCAACTCTACAGGCAGGCTTTGGCATACCGGGCCCCAAATGAGGACAAATATAAAATTTCCAAACCTGATTCTGTGGGGATGTGGACGTTTTCTTACCTGCATCTGTGAAGGAAATCTCAGGGTTATACCTACAAGCACATCCATGAAAAAATCTTCCTTTGTACTGTTCTGGAATCCAAAAAATTCAGAATTTCAAAATGCATTTGCCTAATTTCAGAGAAGAGAATGGGCACTTTTAAATGAAATATTTAATTTGTGAAAATTAAAGCAATCAACTTTAACACCCTAGGTTAACTATATTGCATTCAGTCTTGTAATTTTAGCATTCAATTCACTGGAAACAGAGCTGCCTCCAACTTTATCTCTCACCAGGAGTTAACTTCAACTGTGATTAGTTTGTAGGAAGATTGTTTTTTCATAAGTACTGTATATGAAACATTTCTCAGATCAAAAAATAAGCAGAAAATGATTTTCACACGTGTTCTTGCATTGTTGATACAAGAAAGGGTTTTAGGGCAGTAGGGCAATAGGGTGTTTTAAAAGTATGTTATGGGAGTAGTAGCTCTGAGGCTAGGGATCTTTGCTGGTTCGAATCCTGTAAATGCCAGAAATGATTCCACTCCGTTGGGCCCTTGAGCAAAACCTTTAACTTGCAATTGCTCCATCCTGGTTATGACATTAGCCTGCATCCAGACCTGCAAGCAAGGTCCTCCAACTTGCATGGAGAACTCAGGGGTTGGTGGCAGGATTGCCAACCCCTGCAAAAACTTCACACTGTTCCATTCCATTACAACTAGTGTGGTGCTGCGGTGTCACCCATTTGCATTACAGCACTCGGGTCCTAATTTGGGATCCTGAGGTGGTTTGTCTTGTGGTGGGTGCAGCAACGCACTGTATCAGTGTATGCTCCCAACCTCCCTCTCCTCTATGGGAATATTGCTGATACGATATTGTAAAAAGGACAAGTAGGCAGGGAGTAAACATTTAGGCACATGAGCTGGATCCTCAGAATCAACAGAAGATTAAGTTGTTATTCAATGAGCAGAAGGTTGAATGTGGGACTTCCTCTCAAGCTACTTCTACACACTATTGTTTTGGCCAATGCAAACACCTTGTGGCACTATATACTGCAGCCACTGAATCACCAAACCTGCTATCATTGGCTTATCATTGTTTGGACCGGGAGGGACAACCCTTCTGGTTCACGCTTCAAATTGAACTGACTCCATTTTTTTATACGATCTTCTGCTTCAGTATTCTGGTCCTGAAGCACCTCACCTTCTTTCTGATCAAGCGGTGTAGCTCTGTCTCAGCTCCATACGTCACTCTCTCTCTTTCTCTGCTGATACAATGAAGCTCTCTCTTGATTCCACACATCAATCTGCTCCATTCCTGCAGTGCCGATGTTGCAATCTAAGAAATGCAGGATGACTGTGGTGTCACAGTTTATTAAATTAAAACAATATGGCTCAGACTCCATTTGTATACATGTTTGTGCTGCCCTAGAATGTGAAATGGGGACATTGGGGCTGATTACATTTGCATGTGAGTGTGAAATTGGTTCCAATTTGACTCTCTGTGTGTTGTAATTAGGATGCCATGTCCACAGAGGTATAAAGGAGAGCCTGTACATTAGAGTAGGGAGGAGAGAAATGAAAACAAAAGGAAAAAAGAATGAAAAGTAAATGGAGAGTTAGGATAGGCAATAAAAAGGGTGCAAGAGTATGGAAAAGAAGCACGCAGCTGGCACTCAAGGGAAAAGGTTGCTTCTACTCCCTGATCTCTCAGCAACAAAGTCCTCTGAGTGGGCTCCCACTGAACAGAGTGTGATGGATGGAGGTAGGGGGGTTGAATCAGGGCTCGTTGGGTCCCTGCAGGCACTGAGGGATGGAGGTGAGGGACATGTTTTGGGCTTAGGCACCCCAGTGGTGACCAATTCAAGTGACTGGGGTGCAAGCCCATGTGACAGTTGACTGCACTTGTCAGTAGGTGTCTCTGTAGGCTGAGAAAAACTGAAGAGAAGAGCAGCAGGACCATAATTTTTAGAAAAAGGCAACAAGGGTCATAACAGAGTCCTGACTGTTTTTTACTGTGGCTTTAAGCCGTTGTTGAAATTGGTTATTTATTGTTGCTTTTAACCTCCACTGTCATCACTGTTTTATTTGATAAATTATTAATTAATGAAGTGAACTGCACTGCACTTTTTTACACTTCTCGGTACTCAAATGTGGCACTTAGTGCCACGGCTCACCTGCCAAGTTGTTTTGCCTGCCTATGATAAAGTCAGCCCTGATGGAGGATCACAGGAATTGTGGGATAGAGGGGTCCTTTCATCGGATTGGCTGGCCAAGCAATGTTTCAGCTGTGGAATGGCCAAATGGGGGAGGCAGCTTGATGGCTGAGGTCTCCAGGGGCCTCATGCATAACGCCGTGCGTAGAATTCACACTGTAACATGGCGTGCAGACAAAAGCGGAAATGTGCTTACGCACAAAAAAATCCAGATGCCTATATCTGTGTGAATGCCAACTTCCACGTTCTTCCGCTACATAAATCTAGGTCAGCGCGAAAAGTAACTAACGTGCGCGCGCCTGCTGTCCCCCCTCCCCCGTCTCCTCCAAGAATTATGCCTTTTTGAATATGCAAATCAATATAAATTGCCCTTAAGCTCAGCGTTCTGTGAAAAGGCAATGGCAAAAGCACATGGAGAAATAGAAGCTCAGTGAATACCGAGTGGAGACAAGGAAAAACGTACTATTTGTTGATTTAAACAGTGGCACAAACAACAAAAGGAAGTTGATCTAGTGATAAAGAGTGTCAGAGAAACTCAAAAGCTCAAGTTCACAAAGTTGCACAGTGCCCAAAATTAAAAAGTTGTCAGATATCAGTCGTCGTGAAAAGGCGAGTCGTAACCCGCCGTCTGAGTTTCATATGAAAGCTTATTAGGGTACAGAGAAAACAAAAATCGGCAAACAGTGGGAAAAAAGCATGAAATGTCAACTTTAATCTCGAAATTTCCACTTTAATCACATAGTTTATTTTGCCATTAAAGTAGAACACCATAAACTTCATCTTAAAATCGTTTAATTTACTAGTTTCTCAAATTCCATCGTAACTAAAGTAGCACGTTAAATGCTTTGTTTTGTATTTGATCTTCTATGTGCTCTATGTGTGTTAATCTCTACATGCTTCCAGGCTTTCTCTTCCTCCGACAGGACACACAATCCATTACATTCGTAATATTACAGCTCTCTGAATAATTAAAATACTGAGATGTATACTTGATATAATTTTCATGAGGATAGGAGTTAAAGCATGTTATTGAACGTGGGAACATGGTGGTGCAGTGATTGTGCGCGACCTTCGATGAAATAATTTGTTGCAGCAGTAGTGTCTCTTTCAAACGTACTAAACCCCAATTTCTGTCCTTACTTTTCTTTCTCCAAATACCCAATTGCCACACAATCAGCTCTGTAATAGACGTTAAGCCATCTGTAAGCTTAAAACGCCGATTCTTCAAAACTTTTAAGGAACATTAAAATATCTTCGTAGCACATGTTTAATTATTCCATCCTTCCAGTGTCACGCCAGTCTCAGCAAGCATACAGTGCAAGGCAGCAACAATCTGTGAACGGAGTGCCAGATCCTTGCTAGTGCAGCGACACCATGTCCTCACATGTTTAATTATTAACAATATAGATTATTTAAATTAAGTTTCATCTTAAAAATGATATCGTCATTATATGTAAATATGCACTTTATAGAGTGGCTCAGGTTGTGCAATATTATAACTGTAAGTGCAAGTTTACAGTGAGGTGATTGTACAAACAATTCTACAAGGAGCACTTGATGGATTGATTGAGTGCGTTTATAGTTCTTGGGATGAAACTGTTTCTGTAGCGCATGGTCCGTACAGGAAAGGTTTTGAAGCATTTGCTGTGTAAGAGCAGTTCAAATAAGCAGCATGGCTGAGGCAGCGTGTGCTTGATGCTGTACACCAATAATTCTCTTTTCGATCAGCTGCTCCGAATGGTGCAATGAGAGTAACAACGCTAAAGCAGCTATGGTATTTGGAATACTTTGGCCATTCCGTGGACCATTATTTTGTTACAGGTTAATTACAATCAGATGCATTAAACTAATAAACAATATGCGGTTAATTTCAGTGTATTTATAAAGCCGCGTCAGGAATTTGGATCTAAAAAAGTAAGGGTAACCACACTGAAACAATAGTACTGCTTTGACGCTGGGTGCCGCCAGTCTGCAAAACCGAGCAGAAAACTTGCGTATGCCAGGGTATGAGCTACCGTGGAAATGTGCATGGCTTTACGCCAAGTTTAGCTTTTATACATCATGATTTGAATGTGGAAACAGGCTTATGCAACATTTTTGTGCGCACGCACCATTTATACATGAGGCCCCAGCACTCTAAGCAAATCCAAATCATATTATGTGATATCATCTACTGTTAAATTCTGGTCCGTACTTGTAAAATTTTTATTTTTATACTGTATTGAGGATTTGTTCTGATCTGTGTATTGTATTGTATTCACTACCTTCTTTTTGACACCCACTGCACACCCAACCTACCTGGAAAGGGGTCTCTTTTTGAACTGCCTTTCCAAGGTTTCTTCCATTTTTTCCCTACAAGGGTTTTTTTTGTAGGTTTTTCATTGTCTTCTTAGAGATTCAAGGCTGGGGGCGTCAAGAGGCAGGGCCTGTTAAAGCCCATTACGGCACTTCTTGTGTGATTTTGGGCTATACAAAAATAAATTGTACAGTATTGTATTGTATTATAAATTCTTGTTTAATGGAATAGTAAAAGCACAAAGCACTTTTGGACCTACCACTTACTGTGTTATGTGTTCTCATCGCCCTTCCCATCTTCACTTTTGACTATCAATGGTCTTGGGTGCAAGGAGGATGGCAGCTGCAGCAAACCTGGACCATCATGCTGACACTGAAATTTTAACTTCTTCCTGATTCTACTGTTTGTATTTCTCCAATCTTGTGCACCTCTCACTCCACCTGCAATCCATGTACTCCTAATTCTTACCTCTTCTTTCAATCACCACCTCCCCAAGCATGCTGAACCACTTGATTTGCATATATGGTGGTCTCTTCAAAAATTGTGCTCTGCCATGTGGCTCCCTGAATCTCTAGCTTCGTCATTGCGATACATTTGAATTATCAAATTCTGAGAAGGTGCAGGTTTAAGGTGTTCCTCTTGGTGTGTATAGGAGTCTCATCATCCTTTCCATGTCCTCTTAAAAAGCTGTACAAAGGTATTCTGCTAATGAAATTCAACAAAATGAAATAAAATAAAGCAACTTTAAAATGGGACAAACAGCAATTAAAGACATAGTAAAATACACTTTTACTCATGTCTTCCAAAGCTGAAACCTAGGAAACTAAAATGTGAGTGACAAAAATGAGTAATGAAACACAAATAATTACAGATATTGATTTAGCAGAGTGATATATAGACCTATGCAGACCAGTGGCCTTGTTACCATTTTTAGGTAAAGGCAGACTGGTTAGATAGAAAAATACATTACAAATATCTAGTTTTTTATACAGTGTTCCATCTAGCCAACATCTGATAAGTACATAATGAACTGAAGATATAATTTGAGTATATCTCAAGATATTGTCATTAAAATGTTTGTAATGAGTGGTGATTTGCTAAGATCAGTTTAATTCTGTAATAACATGTTGTAACAAAGACTTAACTGTAGAGGAAGATGTAGTAGTATTGTTTCTCTGGATATGATCATCACAAGCTTTCCTTCTTTAACAGTCAATCTCATGTCTTGCAAACACAGAAAACTGAGTAAATGATTTCACTGTAACTTGCCCATCATTGGGCATTTGCCTCTAAAGATGCTGACAAGATAACAAGGTGCTAATAAGGTTTAGAGCTTCAGTGTGGCTTCTTGCTGTTTGATGATAACATTGTCTTCCATTACCCATCTGAATCTGACCTCAGTTTTATCTCTACCAAGCATTGCATATCAGATCATTCCTCCCCCACACTATGCGACTCTTCAGTTCCACCCAGGGGGTTAAACGTTAACATTATTCAAAGTTATTGTCTGTTTTTACCTGCATTTTTATTACTCTTTAATTTAATATTGGTTTTTGTATCAGTATGCTGCTGCTAGATTATGTGAATTTCCCCTTGGGGATTAATAAAGTATATATCTATCTACTTTGAATAAGAGTCACTGTCTATATATCTGAAATCATAGTTATCTCCTAGTCAGTAGTGGGATGAAGTTTGTAGGAGATAAAGGGAAGTTTCTCTGAAATCAAAATCAAGGCAGATTCTGATGCCACCTCCTAACAGAATGACTATTCACTCTTACAGGTCTACAAATCACCATTGTCTAAAACCTTCTGACTGATGGGTTGTCATTTCATAACAAGGGCCATATTCTACACCTAGTCTGTTTCTCTTTTATTATACCATTTCAGGACATACAATTGTGCTATTTGACCCCTACTTGCTACTCAAGAAATCAAAGTGTCAGCTTGTTGCGTCATCTCATAGTATTAAAAAGGTTCATCCAGAGAATTTTACTAGATTAATTATGTCCTATACAAGTTCACTTTCCAATGCATCAACTGTAGAATTAGTGGATCATTATAATGCGTGTTCATCTTCAGCTCTTTACATTTTAACTCATGTAAAAACAGACTGCCTCATTTGTTCATACTGTTTTCCTGTTGTACATCTGAACTTGGTCAGCTCAAGTCCATGGCTGGCATTTACTGAAAGACCTGGGCTCATTGTGTGTAACAAGATTTACTCTGACCACATACTGCATTACAAAAATGTCCTTTCTACTGCTAAAACTGCACATTATTCAAACATCATTAGCACATGTGGAAGAAATAATAGAGCACCTTTTTCTACAGTGAATAGACTAATGAAATCACCAAAAGCCTAAACGTATCACAATAACTGCTGCACTGCTTTTTTGGAATTCTTCAATTGCAAAATTGCTAATATTCATCGGCAACTAGCTTCTTCTGTCAATCTGGAGAGATACCAATTGTTAATCCTGGTTTATTCACCAACTACCTCCCTTTCAGAGTCTACCAACTGAAAATCTTATCTCTGAGCTTATAAGTAAGTCCAGGTCCTCCACCTGTCAACTGGATTTCATACCCACCAGCCCGTATTAATGCTTGCTTGCCATGTTTAATGCCTATGATAAGAAATAACATCAATTTCCCTCATACTATTGGTATAGTTCCCATCTCACTAAAAACAGCATTAGTCACAGCATTATGGACCCACCCCTAATTACTATGTAACTTCTACCTATTGGCAGCATTTTTCATCATCATAACATTCAATTTCACTGCTATGTTGATGACACCCAACTTTATCTATTTACCAAACCTATTTTCATTCTGCTAAGCAATATTCTCACTGCTTGTCTCCATGACATAAAGACAACAATTACCTACGATTTTCTTCATTTAAACAATATTAAAATGGAAGATCTTATTGATTTTATATCAAAAATTGCAAATATTAAGTTTTTAACACTAGAATCCCTGAAACCTACGAAAAAACTCATAATCCGGGGCCACCTTAAATTCCTTCTCACCTACATTAGAGTCTTTTGTTTGGCTAATGTGTTGATTAGCACAAGCAGCAAGCAGCCTGCTATCCCATCCCCCCACTGCGGCAGGTCAACCTGTTGCTGCATTCATACAGTGTCATCTTTCACCTTTACGCTTGGTACAGCTGCGTTGTTCTTATGTGTGAGTGGACGTTTCTTGCAGGGAGGGCTTCTGTTCTCTTTCTCAGATATATAACCCTCATCCTCATCTATAGTACCATAAATTTACACCAACTGTTACAGACTCAAATCAAATGTATGTTTTTATTGTATAATAGTAACAATAAGAGCAGCTCACTACTCAAAACATTAATTCTGGGAAGCAGGCAGAATCAAATCGAACCGGTGACCTCTTGATTATGAGTCAGCCGTTCTTATCGCTGCACCACCCAAACGGTCATGTCAGCATTGTACGCTAACCCGATTTCTTTTACTTCGGTTACACTCTTGAATAAAAGCGCACTTGTTTTGTTATATGTGTATCTTTAGTGAAAGTGTTTATTTGATATTTGGACTTCAGTTTTCACACATTATACACTTAATGTCAAAATTTTATCGTTAGTACTATTACATGTAAAAAGTTTGTGTTTTAGGTATGTTAACATTTCTTCCAATTCTTGCATTTCCTGTCATCCTAACATTTACATAGATCGTTGTAGACATGGAACAGACATGAAATGCATGTGTTCCAAATAACGATATACTATTTACCCTATACAACTCCAGGCACCTCACACCCAGATAAACAAGGCGAGCTGGGAGAATTATTTTCCAGAGTTGAGCTTCGGTGGTGGTTGTGATGGGATTGCGGTTTGCTTGCTGCTTGTGCTTACCGACACATTTACATTGGAGAGTTGCGGAGGAATTTAAGGTTGCCTGGGATTATGAGTTTTTTCGTAGGCTTCAGGGATTCTAGTATTAATTGATAATACCATTAATACCCATAACCATAAATAACGATTCCTGGGCTGTCTTTTTCCGTCTTCAAAATATTTCAGAATTTTGCACTGGGCTCAGCAGCATAGCACTAAACATTTGGTCAATGCTCTGTTTACACCCTGCATAGACTACTGCAATACCATTCTCTTTTGTAAACCTTATAAATTCCTTCAACAGCTGCAGCTCATACAGAATTCTGCACCCAGAATAATTACAAGATCTAAGTCCACTCATCACATTTAATTTCTAATCTTTCAACTTCACAGGTCCCCTCAACTGGCTCCCTCAGATCCTCATCAACAGGTCTAATTTCTTATACTAGGTACACATTGCAAAATAATCAACCCAATACTGAACCATATTCAACCATTTTTTTTCTCTGACTTGTACTTGTTTACGGTTTTATTGATGTTTTTGTTAATGGTCAACTATTGTTTATGTTGTGTATCTTTTGTGCTGGTTTTACTTATTATTTATTAATTATATGCTGTGTTTTTAATGTGAGGTCTAAATAAGTACTTTGTGGCCAAAACCCCATAAAGTGTTTCCACTCTGACATCACTGCTGCTGCTGGGTCCTACCTCTGTCTTTACAAACTGGACAGAGACAGGGATCCAGTAGTAGTCATTGAGCCTGCACTGGAATTTAAACAGAGTATTGTTATGTCTTTTTTTGCTGGTTTGTGGATTTGGATTCTAATTTGGAATCATGTTTTGGGCCTTGTTCATATGGTTGCATTTTAGGGAAATGTTTTTTGAGCATTTTCCTGATTTTCCTTTTTGTTCAATATATTCTTCATTTATGAGGATACTTTGACAGTTCTCTCCCTAGTATGATATTTTTGAGTTATATTTTGTGTTTAGATCATTTAAAGCAAGTGTGTCATTGTTAGGCCTGTGCACGACACAGCCTCTAGGTAGCAGTGTAGGGGCTTACAGCCTTAAGGTTTGTCTATTCTCGGAAGGCCAGTTAAAGTTCTGGCCTGCTTTTGTGGGTTTTTTGATGACTCAATCTGTTTTCACGATGTTTGTGACCCTGTGTCACAATATTCCTGGCTGTAACATAAAGCAGTCGTTCTAACTACCACAAAAAATGTCCCAATATAGGGCAAAATGAAAAAATGAAAGAAACATGGTGGTGAAAAAGCAAGACTGCTTCTTCCAAACAAATGTACTTTTCTTTTCTATATTTCACTATATAATAAGACAAAAACTATTATAGAAACTTGAACTTGACTGTTGTTTGCCATGTTTTGGTATGTGTTGTCTCACATTTTCAGAATGGATATGATTTATCCTTTGTTATGTTTTTGGTGTACAGTGACACATTTTCAACACCAGTTCAATTTTAAAAAATCTTCTAGTCTGTGCCGAGCGTTAGAAGGAACAATTGTGTTAAAGGCAGCATTGTAGTCAATGATCAGCATGCAGACATAGGTCTCTCCCTAATTAAGGTGTAATTGATGTAAGCTATTAATTACATTTCTAAAGCACTTTACAGCCAAAGACGTGAGTACCACTGCCTGGTAGTTGTTAAAGCACATTAACTTTCTTTTCTTTTGACAGCAGTACTTGAATGTGCTTTTTCTTTATTTAATTCTTTTTTTAAACATGTTTGTTATATGACCAACGAAGGTAGTAAGTGTATCAAAAAGTCTAAGAACAAAGGAATAATTTGAAATTTTAAGGATGTGGGCGAAACACCATCCACACCAGTTGCTTTGCTGCTTTTTATTTTTACCATTTACTTTTTATTGTTCATCATATTCACTGAATTATAGTACACAACTGCAGGTTTGAATAAAGCTCTGTGTTCTCAATAATAAATAAATTAATTTAGTTTCATGTTGTTTACTATTTATATGTACAAAAAGCAGATTGTAATTTCAACAGTATCTAAAGTCCTGAAGAGTTTGCAATGCACCAATAAATTAGCAGCTCATTGATGCAGACACTTCACTCTTATTTAACAAAAGCATAAAAAAGGTCATATTTAAATTTTTTTGTTTTTTGGGTCTCTGAAATCCAAAGACAAGTCTAATGTTGTTTGGCAATTATAAAGTTTTCAATGTGTAATTCAATGTACATGAGTGTGTTGGTGTGCCCTGTGACAGACTGGCACTCTATGCAGAGTTAGTTCTTGTCTTGCATCAGATGGCACAAAAATAGGAACTGATTTCCCCATGATAGTGGGGAAAGCTATTTCAAAAAGTGAATGGATAACACAAAAGAAGAAAAAACTGAAAATGGCTATAGTGTGAATTAAAGAGATAAAAGAATTAACTTCTAAGGGAAACAAGGAGACTCACAAGAGCAGTGGAATCAAAATACCTGTTTAAAATTAGACTTTATTGTTAGGTTTTGTGTTTTCATTGATATTGTGTAATATTTCCATGTTCAAAAGGAGCTAAAGCTTTACTGATCTAAAGTAATACATCTGCTATGAGATTGTGAGTTTTCTTTGGTACATTTATTTATTTGTTGCTTACCAAACGTCTCAGCTTTTTGGAATTTTACCTTCATAACATTTATAAGGAATGTATTACATTTACATTTAGTTTTCATCTTTTATTCTGTTGTTTCCATGACCTTTCTTGAAATGATCCAGTTGTACTTATTAATATTTATCAGTCTTTTTCTAAAGTATAGATTATTATTTTAGAAAATAACAGACTTTACGTTAAACTTCATGTTTCATGTAGGTTATAATTTCCTAACTATTAAGCAATCTTTAACCTTCCTCAATGTGTGAATTGAAAAGATGATAGTGGGAGAACATTTTAATTTTCATATATAATGTTATATAATATGCTTATCTTAGGCCTTTGCCTTTGCATATTTGGTGCTTTTCATTTGCATTTCAAATATGCATAAGCAGTGCCCTTCAACACAGGCTTTAGAGATGATGAGAAAATACTTAGATATCTGAGTATTTTGCAACTAAATTAGTAAATTTTAGTACCGTGACTTTGGCATGGCACAGGGTCGTCTGTGTCTCTTAATGATCATTAAGAGTTATGTTTTCTGACTTCACTTGCTTCTGATATGGTTACTCATGGGTTAGTAATCTAATAGGGAGGTCCCCAAAAAAGTGCAATCCATAATTTACATGATTTAGGTGTATTAAGTAAATTTAGCAAAGTAATTTAAGAACAAGGAAACAGGGACCCACTATTTCAGTCAGATTTGGAAGGTGGTGTCACTGGCTAGTGCCTGAAGGCTAGGAGATTCACATTGTCTAATTAAAGTCAGCGTGCAAACACTATATACAATTGCTGTGCTGGTTCACCAGCCACAACATCAAAGGTCGGAGTCAAATTCAATCACTGTTATTCAGTAGCAAGATGGAACAGATTTTGGCAACAACAAAAACAACATTTATTTATATAGCACATTTTCATACAAATGATGTAGCTCAAAGTGATTTACATGATGAAGAAAGAAAAAAAAGACAAAACAAATAAAAATTAAAATAAGGGAATACTAATTAACAAAGAATAAAAGTAAGGTCCGATGACCAGGGAGGACAGAAAAAAAAAAAAAACTCCAGATGGCTGGAGAAAAAAACAAAATCCACAGGGGTTCCGAGGCCACGAGACCACCCAGCCCCCTCCAGGCATTCTACTTAACATAAATAACCTCACAATCAGTCCTCATTGTATTCAGGGTTCACATGGAAGAACTTGATGATGACAGTCATATGGACTTCTGTCCTTTAATCCATCAATGTAGGGACATCACAGTGCTTTGATTAGGGGGTGGTGGTGCAGATTGCCACCGCAGAAAACCGGAAAAGGAACAGAAGAGAAAGTAGGGGTTACTATGGGTTTTGAAGCCACCATGAATAATAATGATAAGCAATTGAATATACAGAGCATCAGGATTAAACCAAAATGAAGCTATGAGAAAGCCATGTTACAGTAATGTGTTTTCAGCAGTGTTTTAAAGTGCTTCACTGTATTAGCCTGGCAAATTCCAATTGGCATGCAATTCCAGATTTTTGGTGCATAACAGCAGAAGGCCGCCTCACCACTTCTTTTAAGTTTAGCTCTTGGAATTCTAAGCAGACACTCATTTGAATATCTAAGGTTATGATTTGGAGTGTAAGGTGTAAGACATTCCTGAAATATAAGATGGAGCGAGATTATTTAAGGCTTTGTAAACCATAAGCACTATTTTAAAGTCAATTTTAAATGACACATGTAACTAATGAAGTGACATCAAAACTGGAGAAATGTGCTCAGATTTTTTGGGTAGTCCTGAGAGGAGTGCATTACAGTAATCTAGTCGACTGAAAGAAAAAGTGTGAACTAATTTCTCATCATCTTGCAATGTTATAAGAGGTCTAACTTTTGCTATCTTTCTTAAGTGAAAAAATGCTGTCCTAGTAGTCTGATTAACATGTGATTTAAAATTCAGGCCAAAGTCAGTAGTTACCCATAAATTCTTTACCTCCATCTTGACTTTTAATCCTAATGCATCAAGTTTATTTCTAATAACCTCATTATATCTGTTATATTCTGTTTTCTCCTTATTTAGCTTGAGAAAATTACTACTCATCCATATAGAAACACAAGTAAGACACTGTATCAGTGAATCAAGAGAGTCGGGTCATCAGGTGCTATTGATAAATACAGTTGTGTGTCATCAGCATAGCTGTGGTAGCTCATGTTATGCCCCAAGATAATCTGACCAAACAGAAGCATGTAAATCGAAAAGAGCAGCAGAACCAGGATAGAGCCTTGTGGAACACCATATAGAATATCATGTGTCTTTGAAGTATAATTACCACAGCTAACAAAGAATTTTCTACCTGCCAGGTAATTTAAGACACTGCCAGAGAGGCTCACCCATTAACTAAGGCGATTTCTAAGAATATTGTGATCAATGACAAATGCGGCACTCAGATCTAGGAGGAAGAGAACAGATAAATGGCCTCTGTCTGCATTTACCCGCAAGTCATTTACTACTTTAACGAGTGCAGTTTCTGTGCTGTGATTTGTTCTGAAATCCAACTGAAACTTTTCAAGAATAGCATGTTTATTGAGGTGGTCATTTAGCTGCATTATAACTACCTTCTCTAGGATTTTACTTAAGAAAGGCAGGTTAGAAATGGGTCTAAAAGTTTCGAAAGCAGAGGAGTCCAGATAATTTTTCTTCAGCAGTGGCTTAACTGTAGCAGTCTTAAAACAGTCTGGGAAGACCCCCGTATCTGATGACGAGTTTACTATGTCAAGAATACTATCAATTAGCACGCCTGATACTTCGAAAAAAATTGTTGGTATTGGGTCAAGGACGCGGGTGGAGGGTCTCAGTTGAGAAATTATTTTATATAAATCAGGTAAATCTATCCTTGTGAAAGAATTTAATTTGTTTATAAAGGAGTACCAGTGTTTAAGAGGATCAGTATTGGGGAGATGTACTCTATTATTTCTAATATCATTCATTTTTTTATTAAAAAATACAATAAAAGCCTCATAAATTTCCCTGGAAGTATTTTGGAGGCATTCCATTGAGTGACCTGGATTTAGCGGACGATCAATTGTAGAGAATAAGACTCTGGGATTACTAGCATTGTTATTTATAATTCTAGAGAAATAACATCGCCTCTCAAGATGGACTATGTCGTTGTATTCTGTTATTTTAACCTTCAATATCTCATAGTGGATAATCAGTTTAGTTTTTCTCCATTTACGCTCAGCTCTCCGGCATGTTCTCTTTAGACCTGACACTCTTTGAGTCTTCCATGGTATAATAGTGCTAGAAGATTTTTTAACTATCTTTTCAGGTGCGACTATGTCAGCAGCAGCTCTCACTTTAGTATTCAAATTTTCCACCTTACTATTAACATTATCCTCACTATTGTAGCAAGCACTACAAACGGACTGGTTGCTTAGAATGTTTGAAAATTTTGAAGCTGCTGATGAGTCAAAGAAACATTTTTTAACAATATGTTTCTTGTGAATATTTTTATCATTATTTCTATATGAAAAATTAAGAGAAAATGGTCTGATCCATTATCAATAATCTGCTTTACATCAACTTTTAGTCCTTTAGTAATTACTAAGTCTAACATATGCCCCACTTTGTGTGAAGGCTGAGTAATGTGTTGACTTAAATCAAAAGAATCCAGGAGATTCATGAATTCTTTAACTTTTGGGTCACACTGATTATCGATATGAAAGTTAAAGTCACCAACTATTCAGAACGTGTCGTAGTGCGTAATTACAATTGACACCAACTCTGAGAATACCTCAAAGAAAGATGCATTGTATTTAGGAGGTCTATACACGGTTTCACACACATGCAGATGGGAGGCAGCTAAACGGCTTGAGTAAGGGCAATTCCGAATCAGACCAGGATGTGTTAGAGTGCACTGACTCTTTTATCCCTTGCCTGTAGACCATTCACGGGAGATCCGACCTGGCCCTCTTGACGTCACTTCTGGGTCCAAGCCTATGGAAGAAGACCTTGTCGGCTCTGGCACCTATGATGTCATGTCTGGGCTCAAGCCTATAGTTGAAGACCCTTATGAGCTGGACCCCTTTGACCTCACTTCCTGTCTTGCCCTTTAAAAGCCTCCACCTTTTCCCTATTCCCTCAGTTCTGTTTTTGACTCGGTTTTGTGCACATCAGGGCTGTTTATTCTTTTGCAACTTCGGAGCCAGGATACCAAATATACGGGTGGCTGCCCCAAACCTTGTTATGACTCAGAGTGAAGTTTGTGACACTGGCACAGCCGGCAGGATGGTTGGATCCCGGAAGAGAAGCGGACAGAACCTGCAATAAACCCAGGTGGGAGCGTACCAGGGCCAAGTTCTCAGGCGGGGAGGGTGTCCCGTGATTTGGGAGGATCCAGTGCGGGCTGTGCTCCCGACACACTTGACTAGACAACAGGGGGTGTGCGGGAGGGGCTCACAGATTTGGGCTGCCCCAGAGCGGGGGAGGCGAAGGGGGCTTATTATGCTCTCCCAGGGGAGAGGGCCCATCTCCCTGTGAAGGCAGAATCCCGAGTTCCACCTAGGGATGCCCCAGACTGGCAGGTGAAGAAACTAAGACAGTGGAGATTCGACCCAGAGCGGCCAACCCACAAGCAGACCAGGTCTTTATGGGCTGCAGTAGGGCACTGGTTATGGCCAGGGGAAAACACACCCTACCAAACAGTGGAGCAGGTGGCTTGTTACCTGCTCCTAGAGGCACTCCCCCGCAGCTTCGCCCAGCCAATCTGGGGTAAAGACTTTATCAATCTGAAAGGTCTAATGAATCTCATTGAGGCACAGAGGACGGCCTCACAGCCTGGGGGAGTAGAATGGTTCCTCAGCCGGTGTATGTTCTGAAACCTAGCCCCCCCACCTACAACCCGGAACTTGCGCCGGCGTCTACGGAGATGCCGGCACACAATCCCCTTTGAAGCGAGGAGGAATGCAGGTGGAGGGGGATGAGGGGTTGGTGTGCTCTGACGAACCCTTTGGCGATACCACACACAGGCGTGGCGATCATAAACGGGTTCAAACCTAGGGCCTTATTTGACTCTGGCAGCAACATTACCATTGTTGCCTGACGATTTGTGCTACAGCGACAGTGGTTAACACTTAAGACCAGTATAACCTGTGTCCAAGGAGACCTCCGCTGGTACAGTTCCGCCGTCTGTATTATCAGTTGCGGGTGATCGGTATGGAAATTAACCATGGCGGTCCACCCAAATCCACCACATCCAGTGATACTGGGGCAGGACTGGTCTAAAATTAAAAGTGGTGAGATACATACCACTCCTGGGTTTAACTTAGGTCTAGTTATAGACGGGGATGAACCGTCTCAAGCTGCCTCCACAGCGTGTAACTAGCCGGCAGAGAGAGGCAAAGCAGCCTCCCTGAGTGACGTGGCAACTCCCGGACTGTCGCAAGCTGATACGTCATCCTCCAGCGCCGAGTCAGAGTGGGAGGAAACCACGCTCCTTGAGGTCGGCCCAGACCCTCTGTCCCTCTTACAGTTTCAATTTAGAGAAACGCCAACTTTGTTCAGAAGGGAACAGTGGAATGATGGTTCCCTTAAATTTACTAAAAATGTCCTTGTCAATGGCCAGTGCACTCACCAGTGCATGCCACAGGGTCCTCACTTTGTTTTAAAGAACAACCTTCTGTATCATGTAGCTGAGCATGAGGGACAGGAGAGAAAGCTGTTGTTAATCCCGCGGACCTTCCAGCGGCAGGTTTGTGAGTGAGCACATGCCCACCTCCTAGGTGGCCATTTGGGCACCGAGAAAACCCTGGAGCGGATTAAGCTCTGTTTTTATTGGCCGGGAATCAATGAGGAGGTTCATCGCTTTTGTGCTTCCTGCCCAGAGTGTTAATTGCGACAAATTCCTAGGCTGCTCTTGTTCCTATTCCTCTAATTGATGTTCCCTTCCACAGAATTGGGGTTGATTTATTTGGACCCCTAGAGCCCTCAGTTCGAGGACACAAGTACATTTTAGTTCTTATGGATTATGCTGCCAAATACCCCAAAGCTGTTCCTTTGCGCTCAGCTACTTCTAAAGCCATCGCACAGGAATTGGTAGGGGTCTTTGCGTGTTTTGACATCCCTAAGAAAGTCCTGATGGACCTAGGGACACTTTTTACCTCGGAGACATTCACGGAGACTGCCAAGTTACTTAAAATAAAGCATCTAAAGACTGCGGTGTATCATCCTCAAACCGACGGTCTGGTAGAGAGATTTAATAAGACTCTCAAGCAAATGCTTTGTAAGGTGGTCAGCAAGGATGGAAGGAATTGAGATCAGCTCCTCCCCCTCGTCTTTTTTGCCTATGGGGAAGTTCCCCAAGCCTCTACAGGGTTCTCCCCTTTTGAATTATTTTATGGCGACAACCCCAGGGCATATTAGACATTTTAAAAGAAGGATGGGAAGAATAGTTTCTTCCCTCTACAAACATTTTAGAGTATATCGCACAATTACAGGATAGATTTGGTGAAAAAATTTGGCCCCTCCTTAAAAGTCACATAGAAGAGGCTAACGCAGCACAGGTCCGTTATTATGACCGAGGTACGTCTCTCCAAGGGTTCCGCCTGGAAGATTGGGTCATGGTCCATGTACCTACATCGCATTCTAAGTTACTAGCCCATTGGCAAGGTCCATACAAAGTTAAGGAGCGGAAAGGACTTGTCGACTATTTGGTGTGTCAACCCAATCGTTGGCAGAGGGAGCTGGTTTATCATGTAAATCTGCTAAAACCATGGAAGAATAGGGATCCCAATCCCTCCTCCAGTCAGCCAGACTCGCTCTTTGCTCATGTGAGTAACCTTAACTTCGGTGCAGATTTAAGTCCTAGACAGCGACGGGAGCTCGAAACAGTTATCCTGTCCGTCCTGGAGGTAGTGAGTGAAAACCCTGTGTGGCACATGGCTGGGGGTGGAACCCAGCCGGGATGCCCAGGAGGACCGGAGGAGGGCTTGCGCCTCCTACAGACCACGAGGGGGGGGAACTGCCTTGGTTGTGCTGGGGAGCACGGGTGCAGAGCTTGGAGGCTCAACCCTTTAGGGGCCCGTGGTCACCGCCAGGGGGCGCCCCAATGCCTGGAGAACCCTGGACCTCAGCACTTCCGAAGAAGACTGAGGTCACCCGTAGGGTTTCCGGGTGCGCAGCCGGCACATCTGCCACACAGGGGAGTGTCCGCAGAGGAGTGTCAGGAAGCACCTGGAGCCCATCTGGGCTTGTATAAAAGGGGCCACCTCCTTACATTCGAGGACTGGAGTTGGGTGGAAGTGGATGGGAGTCTTACGAGAGAGGAGTAGAGGCGGCCTGAAGAAAGGCAGTGGAGAGAGAGGCCTGGACTTTTGGGGATCGGTGCAGAGGCACTGGGTTGTGCACAAACTAAACACTTATAAATATTGTAAATAAATATGTGTGTGCTGGGTGACAAAACGCTGTCCGCCTGTCTGTGTCCGGGGCTCGTTCCACAGTGGCGTAGTCAACAGGATGCTCTGTCTGGTTCAAGGCAGGGACCTGCTTCAAAAAATCAGTCTGTGGATGGCCCGGCGCAGCAGCGGAATCCACACACACGCCACGGGAGCAGTACACACACAACCCCGCGGGAGCGGTTTTCCCCACAAACCGCCATCGGTCTGCAGAAAGGCCATACTCCCCAGGTGCAGAGGAGTGCAGCGGGCTCCGAGAGATGCACTGTCGCAGAGGACGGCCAAGACAACATTCCAATGACAAAGGCCACACCGAGGCAGGCGCCTTGGAGTGACGGGATCTGGGAGGTAAGTGCCCTGCCCCACGGTTGTTGGCCCTTCGGGGTCGTACTCACCTTTTGTGTTTCAGGCAGGGACTGCCCGCTTCCGCGTCCGTGGCACGGGCATGGCAGTCCACGCGCCATCTGCAGTGCAGAGGCGGCAGCAGGAGACACTGCAAAGATGGAGTCGCTGCAGCTCGAGAGGCCGCGGCAGCTGTGAGGTTGCCCGGAGGCACGCCACCGCACCTGGAGAGGGGGAGACAAGATGGCCGCGGACCGGAAGTCCCTCCCCGTGACAGGCACGGGATTGGATAGGGTGTCTTGTGTGCCCGCCAATGACGGTACAGAGGCGGGACCAAGGAATGTCCGTCTCGTGCCAGGAAGAAACCCGATTGGGCCAGAGGAGAAGGCCCAAATGAAGCAGCCAGTGGCTGGTCCTGACGAGCAGGTAAGCTCCTCACCGGTTGGCTTTTGCCCTTGTCTGCGGTTCTGCAGGTGCTGGAGGTTTGTCTTCGGTCTGTAGAGTCGCTTCCACAGTCGCGTCAGGGCAGGCGCTGCATGGGTGAACAGAATGATGTGACGCTGGATCTTTTGACCGGAGAGGTACAGTGGGGACGGTAAGTAGAGCCGACCCCATAAAGCATCCGGGAGGTTCCACCGAAAAGACCCGTGAACCATGTGTACGGTGTCACTTCTGAGTCCGAGCCTATAGTTGAAGACCCTTATGAGTTGGGCCCCTTTGACCTCACTTCCTGTCTTCCCCTTTAAAAGCCTCCACCTTTTCCCTATTCTCTCAGTTCTGTTTTGGACTCAGTTTTGCGCAAATCAGTGCTGTTTATACTTTTGCAACTTCGCAGCCAGGATACCAAATATACAGGTGGCTGCCCTAAACCTTGTTATGACTCAGAGTGGAGTTTGTGACAACGGATAATACTAGAAACTGAGAAACTCCATGAATAACAACAGCAAGATACTCAAAGGGCTTGATTTTACCAAAACTGATATCTTTACACTTTAACAGGCTCGAGTAAATGTTTGCTAAACCGCCGCCTTTCTTGCCTTGGCGATCCGCATGAGCAAAGCTGTAATTCGGAGGCGCAGATTCGATTAAAACAGCTGTACCATCAGAGCTAAGCCACGTTTCACTTATTTCAATAAAATCAATTTTCCTATCACTAATAAGATCGTTGATGGAAAACGTCTTGTTGGTTAATGTCCTAACATTTAATAAAGCCATATTTAATGTTTCAGAAGAGCAGAGCTCAATTGTATGTGTATTATGGATATTCGAGATAGAAATTAAGTTATTTTTATTAGCCCTGCTCTGTGCATATTTTATGTTTAATCTATATTCTGTTGTTATAGTTTTAATACATTGTTCATCTAGAGGTGTAATTCTAATTAAATTATTCGTATTTATGCCGCACTGCCTAGATGTTTTACATTCATTAAGGTTAGTTATTAGAGTATTAATGCAGTGTACTTTTGAGGAAGATTTTGTTACTGAATTATCATGTCCTAGCAAAGCATTACGGAAAGGATTAGGAGTAAATATATAGAGAGTCAAGAGAGACAAATTACCTTAGTGATGTTTTCGGAGAGGACCCAGGCGCCGAATCTATTTGGATGCAGACCGATTGAAGAAATGTGGGCTTTCCCAGAACAGGTCCCAGTTGTCTATGAACTCGATGTTTTGACTCTCGCAGAAGCCTTTCAGCCAGATGTTTAGTCCCAGCAGACGACTGTAATACTCGTTCGATCTTCTAATGAGAGGTAGGGGACCCGAGACGAAGATTCTTGCAGCTGGGGTTGCTGTGAAGTCCGCCTTGAGAATCTCCGACTGTCGGTATCTCATGCCATTTACCCTGGCGTGTATTACAATGGCTCTCACTGCCCTGTTCTTGTGTCTCTCAAAGACTGTTGGTGCTCGTCTCATAACATCTTGGACACGAGCACTGAGAAAACAAAAGACAAAAGATTTCAGATTAGGGCATGAGATGTTTAGGTTTTGTACGATTGAATTTCCAATCATAAATGCATCACCCGGGGTTGAAGGCAAACTGGGGGTAGGGAGAGGGTCAAACCAGTTCTGGGTGGAGATGCTTGCCTGTGCCAATGGAGGTGTTCTAGCCTTAATACCCTGCCTGCATAGCTGAAACAGGCAGAGATCTTCATCGCTCCGATGACAGACGTGGGGGTAAAGCTCACTTGACCTTTAAAGTTAGCGGCACAGTGTGGAGTCGATGTTACTAAACCACGATTTGTTGCGACAATTTCAGATGTTGGGTTAGGATTTTTCCAACAGACGAGCCTTCAAATCCCTCAGGTGCCTCCATCTGGACAGGAGTTTCTGGATCTGGATGTCAAGAGCCTGGAGTTCTTCGACGATGTGGTTCATCTCACTGTCAGCCATTGTCTGCTTCCGCTTCCACTTCATGCCCAAGGAAAGAATGAGAGAGAGAGAGAATTAGTATTGGCATAGTAATGTCTGGCAAAGAAAACTGGGATTTGGAAGAAGCATCATAACTTCTCATGTGAGGAAGGTGTTTGACTTAAAAAATGCTGGAATTCAATTGTGGTTACTCTCCTACTCTGGAGTTAAAATATTAGAGATGCTCCAGGTGTATGTGAGAATACTCAGAAGTCTCTAGTTGGGTACTATATAGTTTGCTATGGTGGATGACAGAATTTGCTGAGATACAGTTTCAGCCTGTTTGCAGGTACATGTGTAATAACTACTTTGAGTACGTGGCCTTGTCACAGATCTTCTTTTCTTTTAGACATGATGGAAAAGGCAGAAAAAAGATTTTAATAGGGTCCAGAAATTAACGTTACCCACAATCAGAGTCAACATAGTAGCAGAGGTCGACAACAAAGTCACTGTTTTACAAAAAGAACTAAGCCCAATATGCCAACCAAAAGAATAGTTGAATAAACTATGCTACAGTTTTTGTAATACCATAGAAATCACTTATAAACACATCAGAAACTTTGGATCGTATTCATAATCTTAGTTAACCAGAACATGTGCATTGCACTGCATTCTTTATGCCTTAATGGTGACATTATGTGCTGCAACTGTCTGAACCAAGAGTCCTTTCTAAAGAAAAATAAGAAAAAGCCTCAGAAAAACAAACTAGAAATACAAACCTAGAAGTAATCAGAAATCAATTCAGAGCAAACCAACAACAAGAAACACAATACTTATACACTCTGTTATAGATAAATGATTCCCATTCATAGGCCTTCTCAGCTTACTTTTAAAGCCAGGGAGATGATGCATGAGTGCTGATGTCAAGGTGGAGCCTTCTTTTGGGCCTCCACCCACAAAGAACATAGAGTATAACTACACATTATTTTAACCTGACACATGACAGCGACTTCCAGTTTTCCAAAGCAAGCAATCAGCTAGCACGGGTGCAAAACAAAATGCCCAAAACAGCAGTGCCCATGGAAAAGTGAAATAATTCAGAAACTCAAACATAACAGAAATCAATTCCTCACTATTCAGACTACAACAATGAAGATAAAAATGAAGAAAATCTACTCAGAAAAAAAAGAAAAATAAAAAAATGCACAAAGTTATAACACCTTTTGGATTTGGTGTTTAAAAGCATACGTGGAGACTTCTGTACTTGCATGAAGAACAATGGACGTAGCTGAGGCCATGATTGGGTGGAATGGCTTTCCTGATCTGAAGGAGAGAATTTATTATTGGGCTTCGGTAAAGATTGTCCATAACAAACACAAGGTTGCTAATAAGTGTACCATGAAAGCATACTGTAGATTATTGGTCCAATGGGAAATGATGAACTTCATTGTCATGTTATCTAATCTGTGGCTATATATTCTGGCCAATGGAAAAGAGGTGCTCAACTATCAACTGATAACCACTTGATTGTGAGTGGGTTCAGAGTGAGGAATGCCTGCTGAAAACCTCACAACACAAAAAGGCATAGTGAAGGTGTGCTAGAAGCAACTGGTGAATTTTGGGTGAATTCAACACATACCTCTGAAAGAGCATCTTTTTCTGCACTTGGGACAGCACAGTGATTCAGTGGTCCTTATTCAGTACCTCAATAGGGAAGGCAGCTGTCAGTTACTTTGGCTAAAAAGTTGTTGTTGCCTAACCTGACAGCAACCATAGAAAACTAATGGATTGGAATGTCAGCACTGAGGTAAGCTCAAAAGGGAAGAAATGTCTTTTATTTACAGTATTATCAGGAAAGCCTGCAAATTTGACAGAAAGGCACTGGCACACTCAAAAGGACACATCTGCAATAGTGGATGAAGAGAAGACCCATATATAGTGGGGAATGGCTTTAAGATGGCTTTCATAAGCTTCTGGCAAACTTAAGAAGGGTAGCATGGACATCACCTATTCTTTTCTCAAAAGGGATTCCAAAATATTGATCTCAAATGGCAGTGCCGGATTAAGGAGCATGAAAGCCATTGGGCTAGAAGCACTTTTGGAACCCTACCTATACAAAATACAATGAGTCTTATACAGATCAAACTCAAGTTCTAAGAATCGTATAGAAAAATACCTACAACAAAGTTGAAGATTTAAAATTAGTAGCAAAAATTGTGAAGAACAGAAGAAATATGGGCTCACTCTCTGAAATAATTAGAGACAAATTATGGTGTATCAAATAGATTATCTTTAATTAGCTATTGTTGCACAGGTGATAAGTAACTAAGTAACCACCACAAAGAAAAGCTTAAAAATGTGAACTACAGAACGCTACTGCAAATGCCTACAAAAGAAGGAATATCAAATACTATATAAGCCAGACAAAGTGCTTGCATTTCAAAACTGTACCTTTCTGGATTTCTTAGCAGCAAAGTCGCTGCTCAGATCACTAAAATCCAGCTTCCAAACCAGATCACTCTCTATTAACATGAAATGATGCAGTCTTTCTTATCCCAGTGTGGACCTGGACCTATTCTTCACTAGCCTGAGCCTGAAGAAAGAACACTCAGCTCTTGTGTTTGTAACCGGCAATGTCAGGTAAAGTATGAAAACAACGTCTATATTTGAGAAGATGTATACAAGTTTTCTATGGAAGCATCTCCTAACTTCGCTAGAATGAGGTCAAAAATGTGACCTGAGCAGTGAGGTAGTAGTGCAAACAACAAAAGACACAGGCTGAAGAATAACCTCAAACAAAATATAATGACCACAAACAAGTAATTACAGTTAGCTATTCCTGGTTAGATTATCAATAAGTATGCATTAACAGTGTTTATTCATTCTATCATGAAATGAAAATGTGACAAATATTTACCATCTTGCTGCAGCGCCATATTTGTTTGTTATTTTGGAGTGATTAAGTAGGCTGTTGCCATGGTGATTTATTCCAGGACTACACAGAGCATGTCAATCTAGCATCATGGGGTGCTGGGAAAAAAGACTTCCCCTAAGATGCCACATGCTGAATTATCAAGAAAAAATTTGGTGAACGAGGCAAACCCAGCAAATTTTCTTTAATTTTGGGGGCTACTGACCCAGTAAGCCTATTAGTAAAATTTGGACATGTCAACTGGAGATCAAGAGGTCAAAGGAGGACTTATTAATATTTTGAAGGAGGACATTAAGGAGCTCTTTAGGCTTCTTGATTAATCCGTAGAGGAGAGAAGCTTTGGACAGGGTTAAACTCGTTTCTATGACTGAAGTCAGTATGCTGATGAAAATGCTCAGAAATGATAAGGCTGAAGGAATCCGTGACATCCAATAAGACATGCTGAATGCACTTGATATTGTGCAGTGTTTTGATTAACTTGTCTATTGCACTTGTGGACTAAATGTTGAACAATGTTTTGAGAGGGGCAGAAAGGGAAGGTCGTTTATTCAATTTACAGATGTTCCCACTTCTCAGCCTTCCTATGAAAGCCTGTGCCTGAGTGCTGGGGTGGAGTCTTTGTCAGTGGCACATTAAATGGAATCTGACAAATAGGGAAAATATGGTATGTATTAACAAAGAGTGCTCCAAAATAAAACAAACAAACACAGTTCTGCACTACTTAAGTTTAGTTGACAAATTTAAAAAATATTTAAGTAGTTTCTAAAACATGTCTTTTTTCCTAAAATGTACTTAGTGACTAAAGTGGCTTATGGAATAGTCAAATGACTTTGAGAATGAGGGGGATGCTATATAAATAAAATTCATTATTATTTAAATATACAGAAGTCACTGTGATACAGTATTTAACAATGAAAAACTCAATGGAATAATATGGAAAAAATCCAAAGGTTGTGAATTGTTATTTGTTCAATGGCAATGCTATCTGCTTAAATATACTTTACTTACTTTATTGGGGCTCTTTTCAGTTTATTCAGTATGCATAATTAAAATTTTGTCACTTTAAAAATGATGGCCTATATCATTCACCCACGTTAGCAGTGCTGACTCATACAGTAATAGCAGAGAACTTGAAAGAAGCCCTACAGAGCCATTTAAATGTACACTTAATGCACTTTTTTATTGTTATTTATTTTGAAAAAAATGACACTGTACATCAGATTCATTTTCTACATTTTGTCAGTTTTCTAATGATATATAATGGAAAGTAGTATTATGACAGTTTTAAAGCTGCTTTAGAGAGAGTAAATGCCAATATAATTCAGATATTACTATAATCTAACTCAATATAAGGAACATGCTGCTAACTTTAAGTGTCTGGCTTAATTGCAGAAGGGGTAATTGAATTTCTGGCAAAATTCCCGAATAGCCACTGTAGATAGAAATTCAGATTATAAAATCATCCTTTTGCCAATGCAATTATTTTATCCAGAGCCCAATATCAGTTTAATAACAATTAAAATTATTCAGTACGCACTTTAGGAGTCACAAATTTCATTATAAGAATCTCAATAAGCAGCACTAAAAAATCAGGCTGTTTAAGACCTGTTTTATAACTCAGTGGTGAGGTACGTTTGCATTACAGTTTATCAATTGTAACATTTCAGCCAACTTAATGTGAAAATTTGGAAAGGGCAACAAAATTATGGAAAAATAAGCAGCAGAAAAAATGGTTCTATTGGTCAAATTGTTATATTTATTTGCACTTAAAGATTCTTCTTATTAACCATAACCGAAAAACACAAGGTGCATGATAATGTTCTATATAGATCTGATTTTATTCAATAATGTTAAATTTCTAGTACAGTATTTTATTTGAAGATTTTTTGAAAAGAAAACAAAATAATCTGTAAAAGGAAAACTAATTATCATGCAGTTTAAAAGATAATGCCTGGTAGACAGCTAGTGATGCCAGAGATACAAAATTATTTGATTTAGTAATCAAACATTTCATTGCACTCCTCTGAAGGGCAGGTCTAAAAATACATGAAATCATGTGTGGTATGGGGCCACAAGATATTTTGGTACTTGTGTCTTGAGGGTAGGGGGTGATTTCTAAAAATGTACACGTTTAGTTACATTTTTTCATATTTTCAAATTCTCGTTTTATTACAGGATTAAAATGTAACTCAGTATTCATTGATATTAACATTGATCGCACATACAACAGTCTCACAATAATATAAGTAAACCTAACACATCCAATCACAGTATTCATGCAGTGTAGATAATGCATTATGCATGTCAGACTTATAAAAAAATATATATATATATCAATGATGCAGATCATAGGATGCCAACCACTAACCACAAACTAAAAGTTCACATCAAAACCAGTCAAAAATCTAACTGACAGTGCAATTAACAGCAGATACAAATATAATTTTAAAAAATGCTTAAGGTTCAGGGTTGGTCCTTCTGTGCCCGAGGACTTCTCTTACTTGATATAATCTTTTGACAGATACTGTATATACATGACTAAAGCAAGCTTAAAGAAACATACATTGATCTTGCAATAATGGGACATCAGATTTTTTTCAAACATTTGGGAATAAATAAATAGAACTGATATGATTGGAGACTAAGTGAAGTTTATCAGTGTATAATTTGCAGGATTCTCTTTTCAAAAGGATGAAACATGTTTGCATGAGTTACTTCATGATAAATTAGTCATATCTAAAGTACAATGCAACTAATTATTTTAAACAACCAGTAAAGGCAGACTGAACAATAACGTGCAAGAGGTAGGGCAAGTAATGGCGAAGGTGGCATGGATGAGAAAGGCACCCGTACGCCGTGCCCCATGGCCACCCTGCTGCCCACTGCGGAGAGTTGATTCTACAATAAATAAAATAAAAAGAGTAATAATTCCAAAACTCTTCGCTTTTAATATAAAGCTGTAGTGCAGAGTTTCAGTGTAGTATATTTGTGCCAATTTTCAGGCTACAGGTCATTTAATTTTTGACCTTGGAGGTTAATCATCACCCCCAAAAGCAGATAGTAGACATCACGTAGTGTATGTGTCCCAAATTTCAGGTGAAAAGGTCAAATGGTTTGTGAGCTACAGGTGATTTAAAATCCTGGACAGAAAAACGGTCAGCCACGGTAGCGTATTATACGTATAAGAAGATAAGTCAGGATACTGTACTGTAGCTCATGGGACTGTCCTGATTAATATGTGAACTGTTCTCACAGTTTATATACAGGGTGGTCCAGATCTAATTATACAAATCCAGATCGTCTGGATGACTTTGATTTATACGGGGATTCCAGTTTGGCGGCAAGATGATTCTTCATGTCATCAGTTCGCACACTTCTCGATGGTCCGGGATTTTTTGGGTGACTTTCTATGTAATAAACTTAATAAGTTATAGCGTAATGAAAATTGCATAATTAGATCTAGACCACCCTATACTTTATAAAGAGGTCACTTAAATTCTGCTTGGGCTTTCCATTAACACTCTACATATAAAACGTCTTCCATAGCTTATACATTTACTTGGGGAAGCATTTTACAGAACCTTTTGTTTCCTCAGCTATAGAGTGTCAGGGATGCCAGGGGCAACGACCCGGCCGGATGCCATGAGGGACTGGAAGAGGGTCAAGGCCCACCCTGGATCACGTGGGAGCCGCCTTCCTGGTTGCTCTGGGGGCCACGGGTTGAGGGCATGGAAGCCTCACCCTGTAGGAGCCCGTGGTCACCGCCAGGAGGCGCCCCAATGCCTTGGGGACCTGTTACCTCAGCACTTCCGCCACACCAGGAAGTGCTGGAGGGAAGAATAAGGACGATACCCGGAGAGCTGCCGGGAGAACAGCCGGCACTTCCACCACGCTGGGGTATGGCCAACGGGGGAGGGTCGGAAGCACCTGGAGCTTATCCGGGTCATGTATAAAAGGGGCCGTCTCCCTTCATTCGAGGCTAGAGTCGGGTGGAAGTAGGACGAGGCACGAGGAGAGTGTGGAGGCGGCCCGAAGAGAAGGCATTTGTGGCCAGGACTGTGTTTGGGGTGTTTTGTGCACAATTGACTGGGTCTGAGTGACCATATTTGTAAATATTTTGTAAATAAAACGTGTGGTGGTTTGATGAACAACATGTCTGCCTGTCTGTGTCCGTGTCGCTCCACATCTGGCGGAAGTGCTGAGGTAACAGGTCCCCATGGCATTGGGGTGCCTCCTGGCGGTGACCACGGGCCCCTACAGGGTGAGGCTTCCATGCCCTCAACCCATGGCCCCCAGAGCAACCAGGAAGGCGGCCCCCACGTGATCCGGGGTGGGCCTTGACCCTATTCCGGTCCCTCACGGCGTCCCGACCGGGTCATTGCCCCTGGCATCCCTGACAAGAGTTAGTGAAGTGCTTGATGCATTTCATTGACACATTATTACTTCCCTAATGTATTGAGAAAATGTTCTATAAAAACAGATTAAAAAATATTATTTACTTATGTAAAATGTATACATAAAATATATCTTTTTGTATACCTGTACATAAGAAAAACTATGCTATTATTTTTGATGTACTGTAAATTTAAAATTGTATAGCTCTTTTTCTAATCTAAATCTAATTTGGATTAAGTTTTAAAAATAGTTTTATCTTACCTACACATATTACTTATGAATATTGTACATTTCAAGAGTTGACTTAAAAATGTGCAGTAATATTATGTGACAGTAATATCTTGTACAAAACTTAGTTATCAATTCATCCAGAAAATTTTTTTTTTTTTTTTAATTCTCTGTGAGCCGTAATATGTGGTTATTTACTTAGACATTAACTGTAAGTACTGAAATTGGCAACTAGGTGGAAGATGGAACACTGTTACTGATTTATATGCATCAAACCTTATTAATTTACTATACAGTGGAACCTCGGTTCATGGCCATAATTCTGGTCGTGAACCGAAGCAATTTCCACCATAGGATTATATGTAAATACAACTAATCCATTCCAGACAGTACAAACTGTATGTAAATATATATTTTTTTAGTTTTTAAGAACAAATATAGTTACTTATACCATAGACTGCACAGCGTAATAGTAAACTAAATGTAAAAACATTGAATAACACTGACAAAACCTTGAACAACAGAGAAAACTAACACTGCAATAGTTCGCGCTATAGTGCTAGGAACCACTCGCTAAAAATACTTTTTTTTAATGAGTTTGAAGCACAGGGAAAAAAATGAACATTTGAAAAATCTGGGATTTAATAAACTACCAAGAAAAGTAACATTGCCACAATGCACGCTATGAACCGATCGCTGTAAGCAGAACTGAAAACAAAAACAAGCCTTTTCTACCTTGTGCGTCCAGCCCTTCCTCTCTCGCTCACTCTATCTTTCGTGTGTGCGTGTCTCTCTCTTTCGCGAGCCTGGAGCACCTGTGTGTGTCTCTCTCTAGCGCGCTCCTGTGTGTGTGCCTCTCTCTAGTGTGCGCCTGTGTGTATGTGCCTCTTTCTCGCGCACCTGTGTGAGTGTGCCTCTCTCTTACGCGCCTGTGTGAGTGTGCCTCTCTCTCGCGCGCCTGTGTGAGTGTGCCTCTCTCTCGTGCGCCTGTGTGAGTGTGTGCCTCTCTCTCGCGCGCCTGTGTGAGTGTGTGCCTCTCTCTCGCGTCTGTGTGTGTGCCTCTCTCTTGCGCGCCTGTGAGAGTGTGTGCCTCTCTCTAGCGCGCCTGTGTCTGCGTGTCACGCTCTCTCTCTGGCTTGTACAAACCGAAAGGAAACTGGCTTGTTCATATACCGAGTGTGTGGTCGTGAACCAAGGCAAAAGTTTGGCAAACTTTTTGGTTGTAAACCGATTTGTACGTGTAACGAGACATTCGTGAACTGAGGTTCCACTGTATAATGTTGAAAAGGACAGTGTGGATGACAGTATGGACAGTATGTCCCACAGGGCTGCATGGGCTATGTAGTCTGAACACCCAGCACTGGAAGCAGCTACTGAGAAATGGCTCCCCAGTTCTCTTGGAACTCCCTCTGATGAAGTACTGCTTTTGTGTTAGAAATCTGGCATTCTGGGAGTACTTTCTGGTCTGGCTTTAAAAGGAATCTCCACTTCTCAGGCACTCAGTCAGAAGTAGAGTGAAGACAAAGCTTACAAGTGGTTGAGAAAGAAAAAGGTGCCTAAGTAGAATATAAAGAATTGGCAGAGTCTGACACCTAGCTATAGCAGATGTACTCTGGACTTTCAGTGTAAAATTCCCCCAATTGGACACTAATGCAATATTTAGGCAACATTACAGTATTTATATTAGTTATACAATTGATCTTTTCTTTTCTGGGATTATGACTTGTGAGAAACCTATTTCTATAATTATTTTTATGCCTTGCCTTAAAGTTTAAAAGTTGTTTTTTGTTAATGTCTTATTTTTCCTTACTTGTGCAATACTGTTTTGAAGGTCAAACTATTCTTGATCTTCAGATTCTTAAATTTTCATTTAGTGTTGACCTTTAATCCTGGGATGATATCTAAAAAGCAAGATTAGTGTGAAATCTAGATAAGGTAAGTCAGGATTCACAGAAATAAGGCTACTTCCATTACAGAAAACTTGGATTTAGTTAAACCTGCATTTCTGCAACAGATTAAGCCAGAATTAAGTAGTCTGTGAGGACAAATGCAAGTAGTTTGTTAGTCTTGCTTTCTGGAATTATCCCAGGTTTTGTCTGTTCCAAAAAGACAAAATTGACAAAATCCAGCTCAGTTACTGGGGTAACTAATGCTCTGAAACTAACCAGCAAAACAGTGATTTTAATTTGAGGATTAATGATTTGTGGCCACAATAATCAAGGAACAGAGCATCCAAACAAAATGTCAATGGTCATAAATGTCCTGTTAAAACTGCTCATCCTAACTGTACAGTTTAAAAAGAAGAGAGTCTTGCCACTTTTGGAACAAATGACACAGAAGCACATCTCCTTTGCCAAATTCTTCCCAGAAAAAAACGTAATCAGTCCCAATCAGACACTCAGGCATGCCCAGAGGAGTGCGCACCCAATCTGAGTAACCTTCTAAAATATGAAGCATTCAGTGTAACACGTGGCATTCATGCAAATCATGGACATTTCTTGTTTTTTTTTTTTTTTGTTTACTAGCAGCTTTTTTCACAGTAGTGAAAAAACTATATGTATGCAATCATAAAAGTTACCCTAACTTTGAAGTGGTATCTGCATGCACATACACACAAATACACATTCTCACGCACGCAGGGTGTCTTCCTGAGACAGAAATAAATAACCACCATAGAATGCTACCATAGGGTCATGGGTAGGGCAATCAAATTTAAACAACAACAGCTTTTCTGAGCAATAATAACCAGTAGTAGACTTGATACCGGTATGTTTATTGCTACAGTTTTGATTTGGGGTTCTTTAGTGGAACAAGGCAGCAATATTACTTCTGCAATGTATTGTAGTTCATTTGGCTGATGTTTTTATGAATTAAGCAAAAGTATATAAATCATATACTTAGTACAAATAGTAATGTGTCCTCTTATCCATTCTTAAGTTAAAAGGAGACAGCAAACACTTAATTACAAATATGGAGGCCAAATATTTGGGATTTCAAGTTTAAATAGGGTATGTTGCCATTCAAAGACTGGCAACTGTTCCAAGTCTTTTTAAATGTGTTCATGAAAGTTATTTCAGCTTTGGTCTGTTTTGTTATGTAATAATACATGGTTACAGGGCAATACAGGGTTAAGTGCAGGTAGGGTAACTTTCGGCATCTTTCACAGTAGCAATTAGAACAACTCTATACATGATGTGTTGCAGACTTTTTTTATATTATTGTGGTACAAGTTACCTTTTGCAGTTGTGTAGAATGGACAAGGTCTTTAATAATTCTATTTGCCTTTCCAAAATGGTGAGTGGTGTATACTGCATGTTACACATATAAGGCATCTGGGTGCTAGTAATATTCTGCTCCATCCCTTTGCAGTGCATAAAATACTTGAACCAAGCAAAGGCGGTACCGAGATGTGATGCACCTGTGGAAGTTTGTGAGAACAGATGGAGAAATGGCAGCTGCCCACACACACCTGAAGAAGTATTGTAGAGGTGTAGGTGAGTCATTTTAATGAGAGTTGAAATGTGTTGTGCCCACTACAGTTTTGTCAGTTAAGAAACAAATTTAAGCTGCTTACTTTTTCAACAGCATCCCTTTCCATTGTACATGTGTACAATGTGGTCTGCCTTCTGCTTCTGAAGTCTATGACTAGCTCTTTCGATTTGTGGACACTGGTATCCTTGGACCACCGAGTCTGCAGATAGATGTCTTCTCTGTACACTGTCTCATCTTCATCTTGTAAGGGAACCTAATCAAGGTCTTCAGCATTTTAGAGGTAATGAAAAACTGATTTTGTAGAATTCTTTCAATCAAATAATGAATAACGTACTTGAGGACTCAAATGGAAATTAACAAGAAGTGCATTTATGACTGAGGTGAGTATGCACTTCTTTACATAAAGAGTTACAAGACACTGGAATGAGTGGAATTTCACTGGTTAAGTGTTTTACACATTTACTCTGTCATTGACATTACTCAATTTTCGTTTCCTTGGCAGCAGCTGCTACTGCTGTTCTCTTCTTTTTGAAGCATATGCTGATAATATTCATGCACTGCCACCAGCACCTCTTGGCTGCTACCATGAAAGTTGTTCCCTCTGTTCCTCAGATTTGTTGCCTGTGGATGATCAGCTGTTCAGCGTGCGACTCATAAGGGCTTGTAAATACTGACGTGAATGTGTGTTAATGCAGATCATCATTTTAACATGCCTAACTTTGTTCTGAGATTATGTAATCTCTCATTAGGGAACAGACTCCTGGTTACTTATTCTCATTTGGATTTTGATTCCTGCTTGTCTTTTGACCACAGTTTCTCATTTCTTAATCATCTCCCAGTTATTTAGTGTTCACTGTAATCCTCTGGCAATCCTTGAGTCTACAACATGTACATGAAAGAATGGCTTACTTTTTTCTACATTGTACCCAGAAATGACATTTCTAAGATTACAAAACCTATATTTTTATTTGAGAAAATAGGTATTTTAATAAACTGTTTAACAATTGTTTCCTTTTTGCATTAAATTAATCCTTAATTATTTCCTGAAGCAAATAATGATCACTTATTTGCCAACTTCTTAATTAGCATATTTTTATTCATATTGGTGAGTGACAGGTGTGCTTTTAAACACACTCTCAAAAAAGCTTAAAAGTAGATATTCAGTTTCATTTACTGTTGTACTGCTTTACGTGAACCTAATTCTGTTTGAATCCTTGTGTTTAAATTTTTAGTTTGTCATTTGAAACAGTGCGAAACAGGAGGTTAAATTATCAGTTAACGACACCTTGAGGACAGTTTAATTTGTGATTCACACTGACTGTCTCAAGATTGTGCATTCTCATTTGAACTTTATTAATTTTTCTTTATTGTGTATTTTTTAAAATTTGAAAATATCCTTCTGAAATAATGATAGTGAAAAAACATGGAAAATCAGTTGTGGGCATGCCTATCACTATACAAATTGTTCCTAGTAGGTTATTATGGAAGATCTTATGATCTTATAGTCATTATATTTTAGGAGAACAATATTTTCAAATTTAAAAGTACCCCAAAGGGAGAAAAATAATAAAACTGTGCATTAAGACAAAATGGAAGCAACATTCTTAGAATGAAGCAATAACAATAGGTATGCTACGTTTTGAGATTTTCTTAGTTAATGACCTGTGAGTGCATATACATTCACAGAAAATAAAAGTCAACACATACTTTAAAAAGCAAAAAAACATTATCAATCATTATTTTATATATCTGGAAAAAATTTGGAATTAACTTGCTTAGAGATCTTTATATAGACAACGTCTTTGCATCCTATGAACAATTACATTCCAAATTTAACATTCCAGCTACAAATTTCTTTCACTATCTTCAAATCAGGAACTTTGTTAAACAGAACCTTCCAGATTTTCCTCATCTTGCACCCTCATCCACGCTGGAAAAAATATTGCTCAATTTTGAGGAATTTATTTTTTTTTTTATTTTTTTTTTTTATTTATTAATTTTATTATAATCAATACATAGCAATCAAGTTTTTACAAAAAAAGAATTATGCTAAGAACAGATCGATCCCCACCCTTGAGAGAGAGAGCAAGCCAAATGGTGTAAAATTTAAGGCTTGTAAAAATACCTAAATCAACAAATTCTCTGTGCTTTATAAACTCATTTCAAAATATTACTGATTAGATCCTGCCATGTTTTGAAAAAGTCTGCACAGATCCTCTAACTGAGTATTTGATTTTTCCAATTTTAAATAATATAACACATCAGTTTCCCACTGACTTAAAGAGGAGAGTTTGGGTTCTTCCAGTTTATCAGAATAAGTCTGCGTGCCAACAGTGTAGTGAATGCAATCACAATTTGTTTGTCTTTCTCCACTTTAAGACCCTCTGGAAGAACCCCAAACACAGCTGTTAATGGGTTAGGAGGGATTGTGAGTCCAAGACTGTCTGAGAGGTAATTAAAAATTTTTGTCCAGAATAATGTTAATTTGGTGCAGGCCCAGAACATGTGACCTAGTGAGGCTGGGGCTTGGTTGCAACGTTCGCAGGTTGGATCATGCCCTGGAAACATTTTGAGAGTTTTAGTGAGACAGATGTGCTCGATATATAATTTTGAGTTGTATAATTGTATGCTTTGCGCATATGGAGCTTGAGTGAATTCTCTGCATTGCTACTTTCCACTCCTTTTCTGATATATTAATTGAGAGGTCATTTTCCCAGTGTCCTCTTGGATCTTTGAAAGGAAGGGATTGTAAAAGGATTTTATATATTGTAGAGATGGAGTCTAACTCCTTGAAATTGAGCAATAATTTTTCCAGCGTGGATGAGGGTGCAAGATGAGGAAAATCTGGAAGGTTCTGTTTAACAAAGTTCCTGATTTGAAGATAGTGAAAGAAATTTGTAGCTGGAATGTTAAATTTGGACTGTAATTGTTCATAGGATGCAAAGACGTTGTCTATATAAAGATCTCTAAGCAAGTTAATTCCAAATTTTTCCAGATATTAAAACTGCATATGTTTGTGAGGGTTGAAAGAGGTGGTTCTTTTGCAGGGTGCCACAGAAAGAAGCTTCTCCGTCTTAAAATGCTTTCTACATTGGTTCCAGATTCTAAGTGAGTGGAGCACAATTGGGTTATTAGTGTATTGCCGATAACGTGTGTTTATTGGAGCACAGAGCAAGGAATACAAAGAAGTACTGCAGGATTTTACTTCTATTGCGGTCCATGCCTGTGTATGTTCTTCTATTTGTGTCCAGGTTCTTATCGACTGTATATTTGCGCCCAGTAATAAAACTGGAAGTTAGGTAGAGCCATGCCACCTTCTGCCTTTTGTCTTTGTAGGGTCGCTCTTTTGATGCGTGGATGTTTAGAATTCCAAATAAATGAGGTTATTGTTGAATCTAATTGCTTAAAGAACGATTTATTAATGTATATTGGTATGTTTTGAAATAAAAAGGAGCTTAGGAAGAATATTCATCTTAACAGTGTTAATTCTTCCAGCTAGTGTGAGATGAAGGGTTGACCATCTATGCAAGTCTTGTTTAATTTTTTCCATGCAGACGACAACATTTTGTTGATATAGAGCTTTATGTTTACTTGTGATGTTTACCCGAGGTATTTAAACTGTTCTGCAATGATAAAAGGAAGGGTGTCTAATCTAATATTATATGCTTGCGAATTCACGGAAAGAGTACACTTTTATTCAGATTAATTCTGAGACCAGAGAGCTTTTGAAATTCTGTGAGTGCTGCTAAGACTGCAGGCACAGAATTTTCTGGGTCCGATATATACAGTACCATGTCATCTGCATATAATGAGATTTTCTGTTCCAGTCCTTCTCTGCTAATCCCCTTTATCTGATCAGTATTTCGACAATGTATTGCCAGTGGTTCAATGGCAATTGCAAACAGCAGTGGTGACAAAGGGCATCCTTGTCTTGTGCCACGTTCTAGTTTAAAGTAGTCTGAGCAAATGTTATTGATGCAAACTGAAGCTTCTGGGTTAGTATACAGTAATTTAATCCATGCACAAATGTTGGGCCAAACCCAAACTTCTCCAAAATAGTAAAAGGTATTTCCATTCAATCATGTCGAATGCTTTTTCTGCATCCAATGATAATAATATTTCTGGGGTGTTTGATTTAGTTGGTGAGTATATTACATTAAACAGGCGTCGAAGATTTGAAGATAAGTGTCGGCCCCTAATAAATCCAGTTTGGTCTTGTGATATTACGAGGGAGCACTTTCTCCATCCTTCTAGCTATGATTTTAGAGAGTATTTTAACGTCGTTATTCAGAAGTGAAATTGGTCTGTATGATGCACATTGTAATAAGTCCTTATTTTGTTTTGGAAAGACAGTGATTAGTGCCTGGCGAAAGGTTTGTGGAAGAGATTGGTTATCTCTGGCTTCTGTAAATGTTGCTAATAGGAGGGGAGCTAGCTGAGCGGAGAATTTCTTGTAAAACTCTGCAGGGTAGCCGTCAGGGCCTGCTGCTTTTCCACCTTGGAGTGACTTTATAGCATCCAGTAATTCTGATAATGACAGAGGTTTATCGAGTTCCTCCACACTAAAAGCGTCAATTTGTGGTATCTGTAATTTATCCAGAAATGCATTAGATTGTATATTGTCTTCTTTAAACTCAGTAGTATATAGGGATTTATAGTAGTCTCTAAAAGTGTACATTATATTTTTGTGTTCGATGATTTTATCTCCATTCGTGTTAGTAATTACGAGATTGCGTTGCGTACATCTTGCTTGTGAATTTGTTGCGCTAAAAGCTTATTAGCTTTCTCTCCATGTTCATAATAATGATGTCTGGATTTGTAAATTAGTTGTTCGGTTTCTTTAGTTGTCAAGAGGTTTAATTCTGAATGTAGAGCCTGCCTCCTCTTATGTAGAGTCTCGCTTGGTAGTCTGGCATGTTCTTCATCTATTTTAGTAATTTCACTTTTTATCTCTGCTACTTTCTTCGCGGATTTATTTCTGTGGGAAAGATATGAGATAATCTGTCCTCTTAAGAAGGCCTTAAGAGTTTCCCAGAGTATTCCTGCAGAGATCTCAGGGGATGTATTTGTCTCTAGAAAGAATTCAATTTGTTTGGATATAAATTCAGTACAATTCTCGTCAGCTAATAGAAGCGGATTGAGGCCATCTGCGGGTGAGTGTATGGGGCTTAGTAATTTCAGCTCCAAGATCATCGGAGCATGGTCTGAAATAACAATAGCATCGTATTTACAAGATTTAATCTTAGGCAAGAAGTTATTATCTATAAAGAAGTAATCAATCCTTGAGTAGCAATGATGTACTGGTGAGTAGAAAGAATATGTTCTTGAATTTGGGTTTAAAACCTCCAGGGATCTGATAAGTTGTGATCAGTTATAAACTTTGTAATTATCTTTGCGGTGTTAGTTGCGTTCCCCTGTGGAGGAAGTCTTATCTAAAAGTGGATTTAGAACACAATTAAAGTCCCCAGCCATTATAAGTTTATGAGTGTTCAGATTGGGAATGGATGCAAATAAATTTTGTATAAATTCCTTATCATCAACATTAGGTGCATAAACATTTATCAAAATCATTTTACAGTTAGATAAGTCTCCCATGACCATCACATATCTCCCTTCAGGATCCAATACTACATCTGATGCTACAAATGGTACTGTTCTATGTATGAGAATTCCCACCCCTCTAGTTTTCTTTGTAAAACTAGAATGGAACATTTGGCCAGTCCAGTCTTTTGCAGCGGAACTGATCCTTACTTAGTAAGTGGGTTTCCTGTAAAAATACTATTTTAGCATTTAGACCTGTTAGGTGAGCAAGTACTTTCTTTCTCTTTAATTCGTGATTCAGGCCTTTAACATTCCAGCTTACGAAGTTAACTGTCCCATCATGGAGACACTGATTCTGAGTTTTTGATGTCATTTATAGTCTTAACTGGAAGTGAAATAGTTTAGGTCTTAATTTCCTATTCCCCAAGAGTTGTTGCCATGCAGCTTATTATTACGTTGATAGTTATAATTATAAAGATTGAGATGATAGATTAGATATAGATCAAGCCTGCTCTCTTTCTCTTCCCCTTAACCCCCACCCTCCTTTTTGCCTCCCCAGGTGAGGCTAAAACCCACTTCATGCAGTCCCAGTCCTCTGACATACCCAGAGACAGAGCACGTCCAAAGCACATCAAGCCCCCATGCAGTGGCGCTTTAAGGTTAAAAGATAGAGATATCTGTTACCAATATAGTCTTTAAAAGAGGAAAAAGAAAAAAAAGAAAAAGAATTTTGCACTTAATATATATATATATATATATATATATATATATATATATATATATATATATATATATATATATATATATATATATACATATACATACACACATATATACACATACATACATACACATACACATACATATAATCTTCAGCAATTTTAGTGCATTAAGATGATATCCCCAGATAATAAACCCAGGTGATGGTGTTAAAGATGTGTCCAAAACAAGCATAACAAGTCTTAATGCAGTAATAGCAATAACAGTAAACCAAGGGTATGATATTGAACAGTCTCATTTAGGGTACACATGAAATAATTAGAAAAGAAAAAAGAGGAGGAAAACGTAATTAAGCACAATAAAACATAAACATTTAGCCCTAGTAATACTAAGTAATAATAAGTAATAAGTAAGTAATAATAATAATAAGTAAGTAATAATAAGAATATGAGAATATATGCTGATAAAAACCCGTATTTTAAAACAAATAGATCAGACAGTAGATTATTAATCCTAGCTTTATCATTTACCGCCATGACTCACAATTATGTATCAGAATAGTCCCGGGATCAGCTTTCTTAACTCATTTTCTGCCTCCTCCTTGCTAGCGAAAACATAGAAATGACCCTGCCATTCCACTTTCAGTTTTGCCGGATACAGGAGGCCGTATTTGACATTGGCTTGCCGTAGCTGCTGTTTAATATTATAGAAGGCTGCGCGTTTAATAGCTGTTGCTGGAGAGAAGTCAGGGAAGACGCGAATGTGGCAATTTTCATATATAATATTTTCCTTTTTCTGAGGAGTTCCATCACCTCTAACTTAAATGATAATCGTTCAAAACGAACTATAAAAGATCTTGGTCGGGTCTGACGGTGTTTGATCCGCGCTGTAAGCCGCTGCTATCTCAGATTCTGCTTTAAAGTCGCCCCCGATTATTTTAGAAAAAAGTTCAGTTGCGAATTTCACAGGGTTTAAACTTTCTCGATTCTCCGGCAGGCCTTCAATTCTGACATTATACCTTCTACTGCCATCTTCTAAAGCAGCCAGTCTGTCTCCAAGTTTTTCTCCGAGTTTTTTACATTCCGAACTGGCATTTACTGCTCTTTCCTCGGCACTGGAAGCTAGATGTTCGGCTATTTCGATCCGATTCGTGAATGTCTCACTAAGATGCTCCAATTGATCAGCAAGCGTGCTCAGTTTAGCGAGTTTTTCTCAATGCGCTCTTCAATTTTGCCCAGCACCTGTCGAAGTTCAAGTTGGACCTCTTGACGCAGCCTTTCATTTGCCTGTTGGAATTCCTGTCGCAGCCTTTCATTTGCCTGTTGGATTTCCTGTCGCAGACATTCATTGGCCTGTTTCATCTCCTGTTTTAATTCCTGTTTCAGTCTCTCAAGTGCCTTTGCCGTTGCTTTCTCATTAGCCTTCTCGCTTTCCTTTATATCTTGCGTGAGCTCAGCGAGCAACACTTTCAGTTCAGATAGCTCAAATGTGCCTTCTTGTGCCGTAGATGAAGCAGCAGACTCTGCTGAAGCCGGTGTCCCGCTGCTCCAGTCCCGCGTAATTGCGTAACTGAAGCCGTGGACCTCCCGGCCTTTTCCAGTTTCAGGTAATCCTCTCCAATCGGCGAGCTATCCACATCTGCACTCACGATCGCACCTTCGCTCCCCTTTTCGCTCTCAGCCGGCGACGATGTAGCGGACCGTGGTCCCGAGGAGTCTGTACTTTCGCCCATCTGATCCAGGTCTGTCTCTGACAGGCCGTATCTCGAGCTAGGGCTTGCTGATCGCAGCTTGGATGTAGCTTTAGTCTTCGATTCTTTCGTTCTTTCCTTCTTGTTGGCCATGTTTATATGTGTTTACATATACTGTAGCGGTCCCTCTCGGGTCGAATAAATACAGGATATCTCAGAATAATAAGCAAATAATATGAAAAATAGCACCACTGCTAGCGGAGCTCCACTTCAGACGTCCATCTCCCGCATCGGACGAGACCAAAATCTCGAGGCCAAAATTTTGAGGAATTAGACTCCATCTCTACAATATATAAAATCTTTTTACAATCCCTTCCTTTCAAAGATCCAAGAGGACACTGGGAAAATGACCTCTCAATTAATATATCAGAAAATGAGTGGAAAGTAGCAATGCAGAGAATTCACTTGAGCTCCATATGCGCAAAGCATACAATTATACAACTCAAAATTATATATCGAGCACATCTGTCTCGACTAAAACTCTCCAAAATGTTTCCAGGACATGATCCAACCTGCGAACGTTGCAACCAAGCCCCAGCCTCACTAGGTCACATGTTCTGGGCCTGCACCAAATTAACATTATTCTGGACAAAAATTTTTAATTACCTCTCAGACAGTCTTGGACTCACAATCCCTCCTAACCCATTAACAGCTGTGTTTGGGGTTCTTCCAGAGGGTCTTAAAGTGGAGAAGGACAAACAAATTGTGATTGCATTCACTACACTGTTGGCACGCAGACTTATTCTGATAAACTGGAAGAACCCAAACTCTCCTCTTTTAAGTCAGTGGGAAACTGATGTGTTATACTATTTAAAATTGGAAAAAATCAAATACTCAGTTAGAGGATCTGTACAGACTTTTTCAAAACATGGCAGGATCTAATCAGTAATATTTTAAAATAAGTTTATAAAGCACAGAGAATTTATTAATTTAGGTATTTTTACAAGCCTTAAATTTTACACCGTTTGGCTTGCTCTCTCTCTCAAGGGTGGGGATCGATCTGTTCTTAGCATAATTCTTTTTTTTGTAAAAACTTGATTGCTATGTATTGATTGTAATAAAATTAATAAATAAAAATAAAAATCATTATTTTATATGCTCTGTTTCTTAACCGGGTTTATCCAGGCTGTTCCAGGGTCAATGAGTTAAAGACAATGTTGAACAAGAAGCCAGTTTATCATAGGCCAGAGTCAAGTACTCATTCACATTCACATTCTGTAGTAATCAGTCAAATTAGCATGGTACATTTTATTTGAATATGGACCTTTGCAGAATATTAATTTGATATATTGTGCTTAAACAGAAACCAATGTAAATCAAATCAAGATGAGACTGATGGCAAGTTTTATTGTGATAAACATGCTGTTGGAAAGTGCAAGAGGTGCCCTTGAGGTGATAGACCACAGACCTCCCTGACCTGAATAATGCAAAAGGTAACATTCACTATAGAAAGCCAAGCAAATATTTCTTGCATGCTGTTGACATTAATTTTATTAACCATTAAAGAAGCCCATGTAAATCAATGTAGCACAATATTGATTAAAAATATAAATGGTGGATACATTACTAATTAATAATTGAATAACAATCACAAGACAATCTGTCTGCTAAACAAACTTGTCCCATTTCAAAATATGAAACCAAAATATCTGTTAAAGCAATGTGACAGACCCTGATACAAAATTAGAAAAAGTATTAAGGTCAAACCCAAAGACACCCTACCGAAATCTGCAACAGACTTTATGTTTTTGTTCTTTAAAACAAAAATTTCCTAAATGAGCATTTCTTTTGAAAGGAATGATTCACAACCAAGCTCTACTGGACATATTCATTTATGCAATATACAGTGCCTGTGATATCATGTCTGTAAGTATGCACATGATCATGGCAGTCTTGTCAAGCTGACAAGAAGGTTGTAGTATTGCTGGCAGTGTTAACAACGCATGAGATCAAAAGCAATAATGGACCAAAAATGTAAATAAAAACAAAAAACCACCACAGTGACCCAGAATGCACTCAAACAAACTGCAACAATGAACAGCAGCACTAGGAACTCCCACTAGAAACTCAAAGAGTTATATGATATTAAAATAAAGGATTTTAGTGTCAATGGCTTTATATTGGGATTTAAACATAACAGTACAAAAATGCGGCTTTATTAAAATGCTACTCTGTGGCGTAGGTTCAGGTTGGTATCTGGACGGCTACGGGTCCAGATCTCTTTACTGCTGGAAGGGTTCTTACTCCGCTGAACCCTCAAGGAAATTTTTTTTTTTGTTTCGTTCCTTAACCTGAAAAAACAATGGCTGACCCTGCACCCTGACCCCCAAAGGTCAATTTCCTTCAATAAAGTATATCATCATCATTTTATTTTTAACAGAGTTAAACAGATATGATTGTTAATGCACTTCATTTTTCATTGTACAGGCAAGATGGTATCAGAGGTTTCTGAGTTTATAGCCAGATTATATTTTTATCAAATGATTTATACACGCTCTGTGATGGGCTGGCGCCCTGCCCAGGGTTTGTTCCTGCCTTGCACCCTGTGCTGGCTGGGATTGGCTCCAGCAGACCCCTGTGACCCTGTGTTAGGATATAGTGGGTTGGACAATGACTGACTGACTGATTTATACACATTATGTGAATCCTGATGATTTTTGCCTAGTATGTTTTGATATATATATAAAGTATATTAAAGAATTCAGGCGAAATTAATAATAACAGAGTTCCATTGGGAAATATGATTGTCTTTTTTCCACTGATATACTTGCTGATTAAAAAAAAATGGCTGTATCAGATGTGTAAAATCTACTTTAAGACTGTAATGTCATCATACCCTAAATATTTTTACGTTTTTTTTTTCAGTAACAAGTAGAGTATATTGTTTTTATGAAGATGTAAAGAGCAAAGTATAAGCAAATTTTATCTAAAATTCAGAAGCCCTTTCTTTCTGAATCACAACATATAGCCAAGGTTTATGAAGCCTCAGGATAAAAGAAAACCACATTGCAGGTAGCAATGAACTGAAAACTTGTGGATCACAAAGCATATTTCATCTCTGCTGACCCTTAAAAATTCAATCCACTGCTCATCTGAAAAAGATAAATGAATCACAGGCTGTTATCATGAGAGGAAAGGAAGAAAGTGACACCAAATATTTTATTATATGTTATAGTGTGGGAAGTAAACACTTTTAGATGGGAATGCTCTGATTTTAGGTAAAAAAAAAATAAACCTGACAAATTATTGCTACTTGTTTCTAAAAAGAAAAGAATGGACTTATATTATTGCAACTCTCCTCTTCAGTGCCTAAAGATGTACATAATTACGACTCATTTATTTATTATTAGATATTAATTTTACTCAGCATTAAAATCATGCATTAACACCAGTGCCTTTTTATCATGCACATAACTTTATTACCCAAAATACCGCTTTTCTTAGTAAAAGATTTGACAATTATTTTTTTAAATGTACAGGATTCAGAGAAATTATTGCACATGTATTTTTGCTAGAATTCATTACTGTAATTTGTTACTCACAGGATGATCATTTATTTGCATTTATCAGAACTAGGAAGTAAATTCATGCATCACCTGTTCTTCCATATTACTCCTATTCTTAGTACTTACAGCATCTTCCTGTTAACTTTAGGACTAATTCAAAACCCTCCTCCTAACATATAAGTTAAACGTGTTCTGGGATATATTTAATCAACATAACTTATCAATGCATGCAAACTGCACTGTACATTATAATTGCAACATTCTGGTCTTTTTCAGACTCCAAAGATGAATAAAGCTAGGGTGACAGGGTAATCTTTTAGCTACAGGGACGCAAAGCAGTGAAATGATCTTCCTTCTTTTGAAAGGGATGCCTCATTAGCCTCACAATTTAAATACAGGGTGAAGACTCATAACTTTACTGTAGCATATTCTGATTACAGCAGCTGATTGCGCTGTTCATATTTGCTGAAAAATAAAAGCTTGTGAATTATTATGAACTGTCAGTGACCCTGATCTACTCTGTTTCTCTTATCTTTCTCCTGTTGATACATGTGATTCCACTCCTATATATTAATAAACTGGTACTCCTGTGCATGGAAAGTGACATTAGAGATATTTTCTGGTATGAGAATCTATAGGTGTACTGCACTTGTGTACAAAATGTCTGTTTTAGGTCTTTAACTACCAATACAACGTTTGTAGTAAGTATTGTAACTTGCTAAACAATCAAAGTCAGAATAGGTGTACTTTTACCCAATGATATACAGGTAATACAGTGCCTGATCAATTCACCTTTAAAAAGGCCTTACTTAATTCAAAGCTTAGGTCACAACACAACAAAGGACACACTTAATTAGTTTTTTTGTAGGCTTATTTCATAATGGTTCGAATGTTATCAGAATCAAAGAGAGGGCCATTTGTTTGTTGCAGACAGGCATGTCATGCATGAGCATTGCCAACCACTATGGATTAAGTCATTCCCCTGTGTCCTGACTCCTGGCACAGCTTCAGCAGACTTGCAGGACAGATGACCTTCCACGACCTAGTTATCCTCAAGTGACCACATCAGACTAGGGACCTCATGTAATAATGCCTTGCGCACAATTCATACTAAAACATGGTGTACGGATGAAACTAGAAATGTGTGTACACACAAAAAAGTTCAGATGCATAAAACTGTGTGTAGGCAAAATTCTACAGACTTTCTCCTAATAAAACCAAATCAACATGAATTTTAATGCCCATACACATTTGTTACAGACCCACCTAAACTCCTCCCAGAATATTGCCTATTTGAATATGCAAATCAATATACAGTAAATACCCATTCTGTTCAGTGTTTTATTAAAAGATAATAGCAAAAGCATGTGAACAAAAAAAGAATTTTAACGAAATGGAGGTCCTGCTCAGTGAAGTGGGGGCATGGTGGCTTAAGGAGTGGTATAAGTAATAAAAGGAAATTGATGAAGTGGCACAGCTTGGTGAGTTCAGAAAGTCAGACAGTGCCCAAAATAAAAAAGAAGTTGTCAGATTTCAAAGTTGATGTGAAAGGCGAGTGTCATAAGGAAGCGTATTAGGGCCACAGAGAAGAAAAAAAAATAGGGACACAGTAAAGCTAAAAAAATTCTTTGTCGAGATTAAAATAGAAATGTTGAATTTAATCTCATAGTTTATTTTGCCATTAAAGTAAAATGGTGTAAACTTAATCTTAAAATCAATGTTTAATTTACTAGAGTTTCTCAAACCCCATCGTAACTAAAGTGTCAACAGGAGCACACAGGCAGTGATTGCCACACAGAATACATTCATTCATTCTCTGAACATTTTAGAATACTAAGATGTGTACTTGATATAATTTTCATGATGAAATGCATTAAAGCATGTATTAACTGTATTGGGGTATGGTAGTGCTGCTGCACCAGTCCCAGCAAGCATTGAGAGCAAGGCAGGAACAATCCCAAGACAGGGCGTCAGCTCATCACAGGGTGAATATGAGCACACACATCCACTAGTAGCGTCAATTTAACAACACCGAATTCCCTCTTCCTGTATACCTTTGGAAGGAAACCAAAGCACGCCGAGGAAATCCAGCAGGAAAACATTGAAACTCCAGGCAATGAACACCCAAGATGTATCCCCCTTATTGCGAGGCAGCCACGCCTCTTCCACATCACCATGCCCCCACAGTTTTAATTATTAAGAGTATGCATTTTTTAAATGAAGTTAACAAATTATCTGTATAATGCAATATAGATACTTTAATGCATTTCATCATAAAAATTACATCAAATATACATCCTAGTATTCTAACAGCACACAGTTCCAAGAGGATAGCTCTTGGAAATCTATATTGAATTAGAAGGCAGTCATCATCATTTGTAAATACTCACTGTCTTCTAATTCTTTCATTTGCAATGTCTTCTAACAATGCCAAAGCAGCCATAGTAGTTGGAATAGTTTGGTCATTCCATGCACCATTATATTGTTACAGATTTATTACAATCAAGTTCCTTAAATTTGTAAATGATATACAGTAATCCCTCCTCGATCGCGGGGGTTGCGTTTCAGACCCCCCCACGATAGGTGAAAATCCGCGAAGTAGAAACCATATGTTTGTATGGTTATTTTTATATATTTTAAGCCCTTATAAACTCTCCCACACTGTTTATAAATATTCCCTGCACAGTTATACAGCATAAACCCTTTGTATTCTCTTAGATATACAGTGACACTAAACGTACGTACATGTACTAAGTACTGTAAGTAGAAAATTAATTATGGTTACTCACCAACAATGACATGATGACTTGTCCGATAGCAATGAGTTTAATTTTACTGCACAACAAAGGAGAGTGTCACAGCTCTTCTAAAGGAGCTTCTTCAGGCAACTGTATATCACCGCCGTTGTTCTTCTTCCGGCAGACTTCAATCCAAATCCCTAAAGCAGATTCCATCCAGACTACTGCCTTATTACATCCACTTACAACTCATTTTGCACCCTGGTTAAAAGAATCATAGCCTCATTGAAGCAGTAGCAGGAGCAGATCGTTTTCAAGTCATAATGAAGGTCTTGACTATGCACAAAAGTTAACTCTTTACACAGCGAAACACGTTGATGCTGAATGAGCACACAGGAACTTAACTGCGTACTCAGATTGGTTAGCTTCTCAGTCAGGAGAACTTAACTGCATGCTATGATTGGTTAGCTTCTCAGTCATCTGCCAATAGCGTCCCTTGTATGAAATCAACTGAGCAAACCAACTAAGGAAGCATGTACAGGAAGTAAAAAGATACATTGTCCGCAGAACCTGCGAAGCAGCGAAAAATCCGCATTATATATTTAGTTATGCTTACATATAAAATCCGCGATAGAGTGAAGCCGCGAAAGTCGAAGCGCGATATAGCGAGGGATTACTGTACAGTTAATTTTGGTGTATTTGATAAAGCCTATGTCTTGGATATGAATATGAAAAACATAGCAGTGATTTGACACAGGGTGCCACCCATTTACAAAACCAAGCAAAATCATGGATATTCATGTACTGCCATGAAAATGTATATAGCTTTATGCCAAGTTTCGTTTTTATACGTCTCGATGTGAGTGTGGAAAACGAGTGTATGCAACGTTTTTGCGCATACACAGTTTATACATGAGACCCCAGGTCCAACATATCAGGCTGGTCCAATTGTGATATTGTTAGAGATCTGCCATCTCTGCTGTTACTAAAATTAAAGGCTGATACAATGCCTATATCAATGAAAGGACAGTGAGGGACCAATTCCATGCTGTAGGCACTACAGTATGCCAAACTGTAAGAAGCTCTCTGCTCACACTTCTTTGACATCTGTGTGGCGATGTTAACCATGTAATAAGAATAACAAACCTGTCATAGTTAAAGCTATTTATAGCCTGATTCATGTTTAAATAATTTTTATAAAAGTGCCTCACTTACTTTGACAAGTAGATGCGTTGTATCTCTGGAGCAGAGGAGACTTTACAACGACATGGGAGCTCTTGCCTGCAGTGCACATGTCTGAGTGTGTGTGAGAGCTAAGAGAGAGAGACTGACTATGCTCCTTTGTCAGAAAACTCAGCTGTGAAACAGGTGAAATGGCAAAGAAATGTGGTGAGTTGTTAACAGATAAGAGGCCATAGAGCATCAGCAAAGTCCCAGGAAAAGAGTGTTAAAAACTTGAAGCACTTGCCAGAGACAGTGGATCCATGAGAGGGAGAGAGCGTGAGGCAGCACAGTCACTTTAGGGGATGAGCACTGGCTGATTCTGCACTTAGTAAGCAAGAGGGCAGTGACACTACATGCCCTCTGAGTGGAGGAACGATGAGACATCGACAGGGATTGGTTGCCAAAATCACCATTGACATATAAAACCAGTGGATGGACACTGGAGGCTGTCTTTTTTGACCGGGCATCTTTCAGAGCAACTGCATTGTGAAAGGGATGTGGGGGAAGGGGGGACTTGCGGGAGGCAAAGCCCTAGAACTGAGAAGAGGGGACTATGACATTGTTTTTTTGTTGTAAATATTGCTTTGATTTACTCTTCTTGTTTACAAGAAACAATTTGAAGGATATTTTTTTTGGATATAGGCATTTATGCATTTTTCTTGTACAGTTGTATTTTACCCACTTATCTGATTCTGTTACTAAGAGGTAGAAAAGAGGACTGTTTAATTTTTGTTGTACATATTTATTGTCTGCTATTTTTGCTGTTTTTAATTTTCTTTGTGTGAGTGTCATAGTTAACTGAATTTGAATTAGTGACACTCTATTGATTTGGATTTTGGAATTTCTTTTTGCACCTTTTTTATATTTTTGTGGGACTATCTATGAATAAAGAACACTTGTTTTTTTAACCATGTATATTTTGATATCTGTGTCTTCCACCCTCTTACTATCAATATGGTTAGTTTATGAACTACAAAGGCCCAAAGCGTAGCATGGTGCCAACTCCCACTACACAGCATTCCACGTTCTGGCCCTACAGCAGGAGAGTGCCAGCCTACATACAGCAGCTGTAGTTAGAATTGTCATGAGAAATGAATGTTTGTTCGCAGAGGTTGCCTGAGCCTGACATTTTCTCCTCATCACCTGCTACTGTTTCTTGTGGAGTTCTCCAAAGGGCCATTCTGTCCCCGACATGCTTTGCAATATACAGTATATGGTTCAGAAAGGATCAGTCATTGAACATCATAATATTGAATTTCATTGCTATGCTGATGACACACAGTTGTATTTACCATTGAAGCCAACAAGTAAGGGTTTAATAACCAATCTTCTTGACTGCCTTAAGGGAGTCAAATGCTGGATGACCAACAACGTCCTCGAGTTAAATGAGAATAAGTCAGAGGTGTTGCTCCTTGGCCATCCTTCTTCATTTATTAGACTTGCCAATAACCTTGTCCCTTTGTCCTCCCATATTAAAACACATCTAAAAACAAGGGGTTGATTTTATATTGTTCTCACTGCTTTGACCAGCAGGTAAATGCTATGGTCAAAAGTAGTTTATATTAACTCAGAAACATAGCTAAAGTCAAATCTGTCTTATCTGCCAAAGACCTGGAGACTGTTATCCATGCTTTTGTCTGGATTACTGTAATTCTCTTTACCTTGGAGTCAGTTAGACTTTCCTATCTCCTCTCAGCTAGTTCAAAATGCAGCTTCCAGGTATTTAACAGGTTCATGAAAGAGGGAATATACTATATTACTCTTATCTTGGCCTCTCTTCTTTGACTGCCTGTTAGGTTCAGGATAATGTTTAGAGTCTTTCTGTTTGTTTTTAAAGCACTAAATAATATGGCTGATCTGTATCTCTCAGATCTCCTCATCCAACACTCATCCTCCAGGACACTTAGGTCATCTTATTTGTATTTTTTATCTCTGCCACGTTCTTGCCTCATAAGGAAAAGAGATTGAGCTTTTTCAGCAGCTGCTCCAAAACTCTAGAATGAGTTACCCTTAATTGTCAGAACTTCTTTCATGGTAATGCCATTTAAATCCCATTTAAAGATTTATCTTTTTTCTCTGGCTTTGGTGGACACAGAATAATAGTTTTACTATGGTTTGGCTTAGGACCCATTTTATTTTTATACTTTGGGTTTTGGAGATCTATTTTGTATTGTCTTTGTTAATTTTATCTTATTTGGGGTTTTGTGTTGCAGTTTTATTTCTTTTTGAATTTGTAGGGGCACTTTGGTGCAGCTGTTTTTAAATGTGCTTTATAAATAAATTTCATTAGAATCTCTCCTGACAACTCCACGGAGCACCTTTAGGAATTGTTGAATTGCAGTGAGAAGATCATCTGCCTATCACTGGCTGGCAACTTCATCAGGCCCTTATAGAGGAACTGGGTAACGTCTCAAAACTGGACATTCAGCAGCTTATTGGCTTTATGCACAGGAGGTGTCAACTAATGGTGGCTGTTTGAGGTGGTAATGATGCAGAAGGAATGTTGTCTTACTGTTTTGTTTTTCTATAATTTTCATTTGTTTAATGTTATCTCAGCAATGATGGTTGAAATTTCAGGCCAATAATAAATATTTAATTTTTCTTTTCATTAGTATTTACAGTGTTCTGTATAAATATAGGGCAGCATTGTGGCAGACAGATTAGAACTGGTCCTTTACAGATCCAAGATTGCGGGTTAGAATTACACACCCATTCATTGTCTGTGTGTAGCAGTGGCATTTTTTTGTCATAATTGTTTTGGTGGGGCCATATTGACCTTGGAGAAAGACAATGTCAGAAGAGGTGGAGCCTGTGGTATAGCGGATCCACAGCATTCTCAGTAAGGGCCTATTTTAAATGATCACCGCTCTCGCGGCGGCTTAGCAAGGGGGCGTGGGGCCATGGCAAGCCGCAGGACGATCAGCGGTGTGGGCGTTTCTCACCGAGTGCACAGGTGAGGGACTGCCCACATCCGTGATTGCTTACATGGCTAATTTGCTACAGCTGCTATGGCCCCTCGTTCTTTAAAAGAAGCGCGAGTTGGTTAAGAAAACAAAAGAGATAACGAACAAAAAAGAAAGATCAGAGAAGGAAACGGAGGTTGGAAGAAGGAAGCAGAGAGGAGAGAGAGAAAAAAAGCACTGTTTCGCCTTTTTTACCATCCCCTTGCTTACTTGTTGCCTTCACTGACTAGCTCACTCAGTAACATTATCGACGGTGTTGGGTTGACGGGCTCCCGAATAGCGATGGGAGCGTGGAGCCAGAACCTGCATCGTCACAGAGCCATTCTGAGAAATTATGCAGGAGGTTGTGTGTGTGTATGTGTGTGTGTGTGTGAAAGTGTATGACAGAGAGAGAGAGAGTGAGTGGGAGAGGCTGAAGCACTTTGAGAGTAGAATGTAATCCATTGACCTGGGCATGTATCTGTTGGTGAGTCTTGGGAACGAACTTGACTTGGATTGGCTAACAGAGTTAGGAAAGAGAGTGCAGATGATATTGCCCCCAAGACCAAGTGAGAAATGTGAGGTGAAGCCATTGGTGTGAGCATGCAGGCAGTGAATTCTACACAAAAAAGATATTTTGAGCCATACAGAAGTAGCTACAGAAATTAGGACAGGCCCCCTGTCAATCTCATATGAGGATATGAGGGAAAGACATTGCATTTCATGATGTATTAGGCTGCCAGGACTAGTGATGATAAAATGTCAGCATAACATTACCATAGCAAAGTCAAATAAAATTAAGATTCATCATCATATCATCATAAAGTACAACCACTGATGGACTGCATTAAAAGATATCTAAATATCAAACTCAAATGATGAACACCAAAAGCAGAAATGCAAATGAATATTAATAAATTTGTAATATTTTATTCAATGAACAAAGTACTAAATCCTCTTGTACATAAGTAACTAACATGATTTATTATAATGATGATAGCTATTTCAAAATAGTGAGATATACACATTCACACAACCAGTAAACTTTATCTCAAAACACAGAGGTATAGTTTTATAGCCACAAGGTTGTACATGCACAGACATAAGAAAAGGTTATGCCTAGAACACAGTATGGTCCAAAAGCCTGCCCAGGCAACATGGAAAAGAAACTAGCAGGGCCAGACACAAAGAAAAATTCACATACTTCAAAAAGGAATATTTTTCTAAATCATTGAGCATATTATGAAAAATTGGAAATGTCTGATATTGACAAGGTTGAGTTTGCCATAAATGTTTTAGTTCTACAGTACATTTATTTTACTACTTACCTAGTTTTTGCTCAATAGCACCCTCTGCTGGTATGTGGTGGGGCACTGCTCCTGTCACCCTGAATACAGAGACACCATTGGTGTGGAGTCTACATGTTCACCCCATGTCTGGGTGAATTTTGCTTTTGATGCTCTTGATTTTCCTTAACATCACCAGCAATATGCAGGTAACATGAACTGGCAATTCTACACTGGCTTTGTGTCAGTTTGAATAATTGTGTTCATAATTGTGCCTTGTGATAGACTGGTACCCAGTTTAACCAGTACTGCCTGGACATATCATCATGTACTGTATATATGTATGATTGTTTTTTTTTTTTTACTAAATCATTGGGAGCATTATAACTGCAATTATTTTTCTTAGATGGAAAAAGACAAGTGATTAAAAAACATCGCTAGAAAGCATTTTTCTTCAGTTCTTTTTAATGGATTAAATGACTGCAATCCAAGATACTTTGAAAGTATGTTCATTGAATGGAACACTCTCTGACTGTAAAGAATGAAATGGAACAAGTTCTATGAAGAAGTGTATTTATCGCATCACTTTTGTTCAGATACTTATGAATATGTTTAGGTGTAAAACGAATGGAAGATAAACTTATCTACTAGATTTGAAATTAACAAATCATGTGGATTTTTAATTTATTTTATAATTTGTAGCTGCTTTAACTCATCATTTTATGAACTCACTTTATTTGATGTTTGTGATTGCATGTGTATTTGGTAGCCTGTGGGCAGCCAATGGGAAATATACATTTCTTGAGTCTTTTTATTTGTGACTTCTATTTTAAATGTATAATCAGAAAAGAAAAGGTACAAAAGTTAAAAAATTGTTCTCATAGACAGCTTGTTTTCTGCTCAAGTCACATTTTTAATGCTGAATTTAATAAGCATTTTTGTTTCCAGCTGTATAGCAAGAGTAATGAAATACAAGATGTGTGTAATTTAAAGAGCTTGCCTTTTTCCTCAGCATACCTTCATATTTCAACTTTATGTTAAAAAAACAATATTACTTAAGTTATTCAATTACTCAGATTTTATTTTATATATTCTGCTGAGCGGAATTTAAAGTTGTTTTCTAAATTAAATGTAAGATGTGTCAGTTTATCAAACTAGCAATAATAAATAAAAACAGAAGCGAAATATATACAATTGGAAAAGAAAAAAAACATTCTGTTCCTGTTTGAATGAAAGAAAATCAGCTGTAATGCTGTTACATATAAAAGCTGAATCCTTAAACTAGATTTAAAAATTAAAACCAAAGGAGGTCGCACACACAGAAATTTGCATAGTTGTTTTGACTTAAATAGACTTTAGTCTAAACAATGCAACTGAGAGGTAAGTTGTACCTGAGTGCTTTCATTGGCGAATGGCCCAGAAAGGGACAGGTAAACTTATTCTATTGGTCTGAAGTATGGCTGGTTTTGAATCAGAGGCCATTTTGTACCATAACGCTTCATTGGTTTGTGGTTTGTGATGAGAATAGTATCAAGTTAGTCACCTTGCCTTTACCTTTCTCTCTCACCATCTGGCTATGAAGAGGAGACCATGATGAAGGCAACTCTATCTCGGCGGCCCTACTGAGACAGGTATGGAGCCTGTTTCAATACTCCAATCAAAGGCCATGTGGTAGCAAAGCAAGCTATACTGAAGATAAACTGAGAGCCGCCTATGGACAAAACAGACACTGCTACTTAGGCTCTAATAGTTTTTTTTTTTGTCAGCATTCACATTGTACTTTGCGTCCTTAATATTTATGGGTATATTATCAATAATGCATAATTTAAATTTGTAACTTAACTGCTGCCTGTTCTTTTACTATGTCTGTAGTTACAGATGTAGAAGGGAAGGGGGGGAGAAAATGCTAAAGTACCATACCAAAGAGAGGTAAGCATATTGTCATGTTTCAAGCAGAATAGTTTGTTTTGACTATATTTTTCTTTGTTAGTGGAAATGGCCTTGTGTTTTGTGGGTGGTTCCCCAAGGGATGCAACCACGTTTCAATCACCGCTAGGAATAGCCCTCTACTCTGTTTATGGGAGGGCCTTTCATAGTGCCTGGTGCTTCATTTCAAATGCACTAGGGAGTGGAGACTATTGTCAGTTGTTATTGCTTTTGATTTTATGGATTTTCAACAATGATTTTTAGATTCTCTTTTGGGACTTTGTTTGCTTAACTAGCTTGCCTTTATGGTAATTATTTTGCGCTCTTTGGAGCTTTTGGGCTTGCACAGCCTTTTGTTAAAATAACCTTTTTTTATAAAGATCCTTCATGCCCATTTTTGTTATCTACTTCAATTTTTGATGGTGTTTTCCCCCCTCTAGTGGGCAATTGTTGAGAATGCTTTTGATACCTGGGCTCTTTGAACTTCTGAATCACGATACATATGGGATTTAAGAAATTGTATACTCCTTATTAAGAGTATAAATGGAAAAATAAAATCACCATAAGAATCTACATTACAGGAGTGCATTTCTTTTAACAGAATTCAGGGACAGTATATACAAATGGATTCAGTCTTTATGAAAGTGACACTGCCTGCTTTTAATATTCATATTCTTTGTTTTTGATTTGAACCGATCATCACTGAATTGATCCCTTTTAGCTTTGAATCTTACTCTTTTTGAGATGTGCTTTAATCTTGAAAATTCTATGTGTCTGTGCAGTTGGACTGTGTTATAGTTGATCATCCTGTTTTCAACTTGTTGGGTAGCAAAGGTTGCACTGTTTTTGTGAAATGGATGCCTCCAAAGCCCAAGTTGCTCAGCACTAAATGTCTGGCTAAATGGGAAAATCATGGAATTCTGGTTGTAATTAAAAGGAATATGAAATAATTGTGATTTTGGAATGATTGTAAAGTTAGACTTTGTCAAGGATGGAAATTTGGTACAGTACTCCAGGCAGTACAGTAATCCCTCCTCAATCGCAGAGGTTGCGTTCCAGAACCCCCCGCGATAGGAGAAAATCCGTGAAGTAGAAACCATATGTTTGTATGGTTATTTTTATATATTTTAAGCCCTTATAAACTCTCCCACACTGTTTATAAATATTCCCCGCACAGTTATACAGCATAAACCATTTGTATTCTCTTAGATATTAGGTCACATTCATTGAAATTATGTATGTAAACACACTGTTTATATACAGTAAAACCTAAATATTATTTTAAAGATATCGAGCGTCTCTGATATCACATATGTTACAGACATTACGATAGACAGGCCACCAGCAATAAATACGTACAATGCAAGAAAAATTGTATACAGTAAATTTGTGTAGAGTGACACTAAATGTAAGTACATGTACTAAGTACTGTAAGTAGAGAATTAATTATGGTTACTCACCAACAATGACACGACGACTTGTCCAATAACGATGAGTTTAATTTTACTGCACGACAAAGGAGAGCATTACAACTCTTCTAAAAGAGCCTCTTCAGGCGACTGTGTAGCACCGCCATTGTTCTTCTTCCAGCAGTCTTCAATCGAAATTCCTAAAGCAGATTCCATCCGGACTACTGCCTTATTACATCCACTTACAACTCATTTTGCGCCCTGGTTAAAAGGACACTGATCTTATATTCTTTTCCTCCTTTTTAAATAAAAAGAATCATGGCCTCATTGATGCCGTAATGGCGTCCTACAGCAGTGTAGCTTTTCCCTTCCTTCTACATATCCAAAACTTTTACCTTTTCGGCAATCGTTAGCATCTTCTGTTGGTGCTTGGGCACGGCCCCTGAAGCAGTAGCAGGAGCAGATTGTTTTGGAGCCATAACGAAGGGCTTGATTACGCACAAAGATAAACACAAAAGAGCACAAAAGTTGATGCTGAATGAGCGAGACGAGACTTCCTGGTTAACGCCGCGGAATCGAATTCGGCGTGCCGTCGCTGAGCCAGTCAGCACACAGGAACTTAACTGCGTGCACTGATTGGTTAGTTTCTCAGCAATCCGCCCAAGGCATCCCTTGTATGAAATCAACTGGGCAAACCAACTGAGGAAGCATGTACCGGAAGTAAAAAGACCCATTGTCCACAGAACCCGCGAAGCAGCGAAAAATCTGTGTTATATATTTAGATATGCTTACATATAAAATCCACGATAGAGTGAAGCCGCGAAAGTTGAAGCGTGATATAGCGAGGGATTACTGTAGTATTAAGTTGGTCACCTTGCCTTTACCTTTCTCTCTCACAGTACCGTTTTTAAAGCTTCAAGTTCTAATTTGGATCATATTAACTTTGTTATTTCAGCTTTGACTTTTTCATGTCATTTTGGCTTTGTTCACTTGGTGAGTTTTGAGTAATGGATTTAGAATTCAGTATTTTTCTTTTGTGTGTCTGGTTTTTTTTTTTTGACCACCCACATGTTTATTCCTGGTAAGATGATATCTCTTGCTCTTGTTTAAGACGCCCAGTTCTGGTTTTACTTGATGCATACTTTCCCATAGCACTGGTTTCACCAATAAATGACATCTATCGCACAAAAATGTCATGCTTGCAACTCTCTCTTTTTATTAATTGCATGTATTTGTTTGTTAGGGTATTTAAGTATTTATTTATTAAGACTCTGTAAAAAGCCACTTGGTACAAGCAACATTCTGTCTATTTATCAGCTCATGTTTTCCTTGATGCTTGCTATTCAATCCTAGATAGCTGTTGTAATGTAGAAACATTACACTATAATAAAAACCTGAATAAACTGTATTTTAATACAAATAGCTTAAATCTTATTTTTACCATGCATATTTGTTCAGAATGCCCATAATTTTTATGTCCAGAATATAAATTATTATGCTATATATATATATATATATATATATATATATATATATATATATATATATATATATATATATATATATATATATATATCCAGAATATAAATAATTTTAGTTTAATATCCTCCAATCTACTACATAACAATGTATAAACTTAGACATATATTTTAAATGAAATGCTTGCTCTGTACATGATACAAAGAACCTTTCCTCAAATGTCAAGTATGTATATATAAAAGAAGCTTTCACTAAATGGCAATGTTAAATGAAACACTATAATGAATGTCTGTAGCACCAATACAACATGTACAATGATTTGATATCTGTACATGGCAAAATGTAGTTTTAAACCAGAAATAAATCCTAAGAGAGAGAAAGACTAACCAATGATTAATCACATATCCAAGCTGAACACTTTAAGTCCCCATGAGCCACACAAAATAGCAAGTTTACTTTGGGAAGTGGAGCACATACTGACAGGGCTATGCCTTCAGTTGGTTTATAAGGAGGACATCCCTCAAGTGACTTAACTCTTATGTATTATCTCATGAGAGAGAACTATTGTTCTTGAGCTAGTAATGATACTAAGTAATGTTATTAAGACATTAAAAATAAATGCAAATATACCTTTCCTATTTTTAATGTGTACTACATAAAGTAGCATTGCAGACAGGTATTGGTAAAACAGTCATTTCTCCTACCTTTCCCGGAACAATAAACTTGCAAAAATAATAAAACAAACTAAGGATGGTTTAGATTTCTTTCACTGTTCTAATAATAATGAACTGGAGCTGAGTTAAAAAAACACACACACACACGAAAGCTTATTAAACTCTTGTTTATATTTATGCATACATTTATAGATTGAATTGGGTGCATGCTATAAGCCTGATTAAATTAAGGCTATGTGATGAATTATACATTACTCCATGGCTGAATTTTCTTTCATGTGAAACATGGTATTCCTCTTGACAAAATAAGTGGTACTTACAGTTTAAACTAATTCAAAATTTCATAAACAGTTTACAATAGTTTGTTTAATACTCATTTTAATTGCATTGTTTCTTTCATTTTTGAATACAGATAAAGTCAATTGGCATTTATTTAGCCCATCTTTCAATAATTAATACAGTATAGTACCAATAAATTAAAAAGTAAGATAGGTATGAAATCCTTACATTGTGTACCCTTTACTTTAATATGAGGCAAAAGTTCTGAGGCCACTAACGTAATGCAGTAATGATGCTTTGCTGGCCACTATCTCTTCTCTGGCACTTCTAAAAATATACTGTCAATTGAAAAACACTTCCTCAGGTTATACTGAAATGCGTTGCAGTGCTGTGGTCCATTTTCAGTTAAGCCTCATATTTGCAAGGCATAGCTAATGCCATCTGCTACCCTTATATCTCATATCATCCGCATTGTTATTTCATCCCATAATCACTAAGCACGCAGATGAACATGAAATATAACTAATAACTGCCACTACAATTTCATTAGCATAGCAACACAATCATGCATACGTTATTTAACTGACATTGCCTAAAGATACATTTGGCTGCATTTTGAACCATGTGTGATGGTACATGCATTATAATAGCAAATTATTAATTTGAATATTGGCCTAGTTAATTTATGCGTGTGGTTGTCATATAGTTGCCACATCAGTTTGTTCTGGCCAATTATAGCACTCACACAATGAGAGAACAAAAACTACAATTCATTTCCTCATCTACAGATTTGTTAAAAAGGTTGAGACGGTCAAAAGGAAGAACAACAGTTCAGCTAAGGTTTGCAGAGTCTCGGTCTGCAAATCAAGTCCTCTTGAAGTTATTTTCCTTAGGGTTTGTATAGAACAGCCATCTTAAATGGCTACTCTGGTCCAATTTCTCTTAATACAAGGGACTTTCTAGGTTATCTGTGCTGCTGTCCATTTTAAAGTAAGCGAGTCTACTCTGTAGCGGTTTCTTCACTATATGTGTCTGTATGTGAACTACTTTGTCTTCAGCGAGCTCCTGTGACGATGCGTGCCTTGCTCCATGCTCCATGCCTCTTGAACCTGACACAGTCGGTATTGTAACCGGAAGAGCTAGACAATGAGTATACCAAACATAGCAAGGGGAAGTGCTTTTATTAAAAATGAACAAAACAAATCCAAATAGTGTTCAAAAGAAAGTGCAGTGCTGCAAAAGTTAATAAATAATAAATGTGAATTTCCCCTTGGGATTAATAAAGTATATATCTATCTAAAATAAATAATCCATAAAACCAGGGTGAAATGTGAAGGTTAAAATAATCAAATAAATAAATCCATTAAAACGAGCTTAAAACAACAATAATGTCTGGAAGCAGTCCTTTAAAACAAAACCTGGTACTTTCTTCTTTCTACCTGGCGGCTCCCCTGCTTCTCCCATATTGCCCCTGCAACAAGGGAGTTGCCCTATCTGCAAATACAGCTGCCTTTTACCCTGGTCCAGTAGCCTTCCGTTCCTTGGCTATGCAGGGCTCCAGCTGGACCGAAACTTGGGTTCCCCAGCGGCCTATTTGCTCACGCTGGGGTTTAACACTCCCAAGTCTCCTTGATTGCCGCTTCCTTCCACAGTGAGTCGTCCACTGTGCCCGCCACTTCAAGCTTCTCTGAACTGCTCAGCTGGAGCGACCGCTTCATTCAGCAACCCCCCCATAAAAATATTGACCTAACACTCCTCCTGAGGGGTTCTCCTACCAGCTGCACTCAACCTCCAGCGAGCCTGTTCTCGCTCACGCTCTCACTCAATCCAGCACTGGCTTTTTTGCCTCATGCCTTCTTTTCCCAGTCTTAACCTCTGTTCTCTTTTCCTATCTTTTTCAACCTCCACTCGCGCTACTAATATATATAATGGGGACGTGGCACAGGCACGGTGATTAGCAGCTATTGGCATCAATTACAGATATGGACAATTCCTCACCTGTTCATTTAAGTGAGGAAACGCCCGCGCCACATCACATCCGAGAACTACACTGGCCACACTACTACGCCCCCTCTTTAAGCAAAAAGTATACCGGCTCCTCCTTTCATTATGGATCCTAGTGACATGTGACCAGGAAGGGTAAGGATATGCCACCTAGCACTGACCTCATGTAGTTGTCTCCTCTACCGAGCAGCTCTGGTGTCCTCACTGGTTATGTCCTCCTTGGTCCACTTTCAGTGTTCTGCTAAGACGAGAACAAAACACACTGTGAATCATATGGTGTCTCTCATCTGATTTCATCAATGTCAGTAACTATGGCATTTTTAAAATCTATGAAAGTTTAACCATTTGTATTGGGTAAAACTGACAATCCTAACCATCAATAAACTAAGTAGAAAACATTTTTGTCTCTGTACCTTTACTCTGGTTGGTCTTAGTGTTGCATCAATAGATACAAAATGAAAGGTAACTTGAGCCCTATATACAGTACATTGTACCAAAAACCTAATAGAGAGAAGGGGACCTAGAATAGTCTAATTGGGTGTAAGAAGAAAACTGCAAGGAACATACTGTATATATTAACTTCAGAAGTTTGAATCTTTAACAGGAAAATAAATTACTCATTAGTAAGGAACCATCCTGAGTTTGTGTTTCCATTTTAACCACCAGGTAGTGTAAGAATACTGTCTGGACACTGATGTGCCTAGTTGAACTGTTCTGCTGTTTTGACCCTGTTCTGTTCAATGTAGATTTTGTATCCCTTATTTTTGGTATATTCACAATTTGGCATTTGTTGTGTGACTCTGAGGCTAGGGATCTGCGTTGGCAATTGGAAGATTGCCAGTTCGAGTCCCATAAATGCTAGAAGTAATTGAGCAAGGCCCTTAACCTGCAGTTGCTCTCTCCTGGGTATGATGCTAATCTGCATCCAGCCCTTCAACTTGCATGGAAAACTTGGGGCTTGGTCATTTCCAGTATGGTTTTGAGGTGTCACACACTACAAAACCGCGCTCAGGTCCCATTCTGGGTGGTTTGTCATGTGGTGGGTGTGGCAATGTGCTACAAAATCAGTGCATGCTCCCAAACTCTCTGTGTGGTGATATCATCTGGCGCATTGTGAATAAGACATTAGTATATCACAGGTGTCTGCAATTTTCAATGGCACTCTGATTGAATTGAAATATAGTAAAAAATTATATTTTAATTACAGCACACGCATTCGCACCCTGACGTCCATTTTGCGTATGCATCTCACATGTGAATGGAAACCATGTGCTCAGTGCAGGCCGTGGAATGTTAAAAACAAACCTGTTGTTATTATTAAGTAATATACTGCCCTAAATGACTTTTTTATGACTCATAAAAGACAAAAACTTGATGTTCGCTCTTTTCAAGACTCTTGGACGAATAAATATGGATTGTGCTGTGTGTACATTATGCTGTGAAAGTATTGTGTGTCGTACGTCAAGTGTGCAAAGACATTATCAAACTAAACATCAGTCCACGTTTAAAAACATTTTATGAAAAAAGTGAAGCTATAAAAAGGGCTGTTTCTGGCTTTAAGAAACAAACTACTTATTTTAGTCAAATAATTGGAACCAAAAATAAAGCCACCAAATATAGTTATAAAAAAAAATTGACAAAACATTATTTTCACATATGATCCTATGTATTTTAAAATGTTGAATAAGCAATAATAAAAAATCCGGGTATAATGGGCTTCAAAAGTATATACAGGATGGGCCATTTATATGGATACACCTTAATAAAATGGGAATGTTGGTGATATTAACTTCCTGTTTGTGGCACATTAGTATATGTAAGGGGGGAAACTTTTCAAGATGGGTGGTGACCATGGTGGCCATTTTGGATCTAAATTTTGTTTTTTCAATAGGAAGAGGGTCATGTGACACATCAAACTTATTTGGAATTTCACAAGAAAAACAATGGTGTTCTTTATCCATATAAATGGCCCACCCTGTACTTTAAAGCTCATTATAATCTGACCAATTTTGATACTATGTATAACAAAATTGGTTGAATTATGTTGGCACGTGGTGTAACGGCCGACCCCTTACCCAGCCGGCAGCTGCACCTCCAATACCTGTGGCCTGGATAAATTACTGAGGCTAATCTAAATATCAAGCCGTACCTCTAACAAATCCCCACAATCAACAGTTTAAACAAGCACACAAAAAGGTATGTCACATAAATGAATATATTAAATGAAAAACAAAGCACTACTGCACATTCCCAACGTAGAAAAAAATATATATGTATAAACCACCACCAAAGCAATAATGTGACAACACTATATACTGTATATACTCAATGACAAACCCTCCCTTGCCCCAGTAACATATAAGGAACATTAAACACAGATAGTAATAAATGAACACAGAAAATGGCAATGATATTGAACTTGAGTCCGAGTGTACAACTGTCCTGAATGCTGGACTGGTCAACTGATAAGAGATGCGTTTGTATTTCCCGGAATAAATGGAGCAGACTCACCGTGAATCCTCGGCTTATCGTGGATAATGTAATCCGACCCCGGGGTCTCTGGTGATGAGGTAATTGAAGTCAGTCCGGCAGAATAAAACCAACTTGTTGCAATGGCGCGATGTGGTAAACAGCAGGTAAGTTGATACATCGTGGTGAAATGTGATCCTCGTCTCTCTCCTCTCTCTCCCCTGTTCTCTCCCGATTGTTTATATAGTACTACCGGATGTAACTGATCGATAGTTAACAGGTGTTTTCCAATTTGGGGATGCGGTCTCTTTCCATCATCCGTCCCCCTTGTATGTACGGGGACGACATTTACTGACACACACAAACAGCAAATGGGACGATGGAAACAAAATGCACTCAGTACAAACATTGAACAACACTATTACTAGCCCCGCTACAGTGGAATAACATTGTAACATAGGTTCGGCACAACACTGCTGAAAGGTTGCCGACCCCTGGTATATCATATTGTAATCATATATGTACTCATGTGATGTCACAAGCACTATTTTTATACAAGCACAATAGCTGCTTTAAATTGAACAGAATCTTTCTGAAAAAGAATTATCTTTGCAGAGAAGTCAAGATTTAGTGTTTTGGAAAATAATTAAGGAATTCAGGAATATTTTCAAATTAATGTCCTGTAAGAATTAGACTATAAGAAGAGAATAAACATCAACTCAGAGGTTAGCATTTTTAACAGATGCTTTTGTGACACAAAAGAGGAAAATACAGGTCAGGATGATGATCTGGTTGTCAGTTAGTTCACTTATTATGTAATTGTTTAATTCTGATTGTATTGCATAATAATCACATGTTCATTAGAACAATCGAGTTAAGAAAAGGCCATTCAGCCTGACAAAGCCTACCTCCCAGTCCTATCCACTTAATTCTTCTCAAAAACATTGTCTAGTTTTGAAAGTCCCTAAAGTTTTACTGTCTAGTTTTACACTACTTGGTAGCTTATTCCAATATCTATGGTTCTCTGTGTAAAGAAAAACTTCTTAATGTTTGTGTGAAATTTACCCTTAACAAGTTTCCATTTGTGTCCCCTTTTTCTTGATGAACTCATTTTAAAATAACAATCTCAATCCATTGTACTAATCCCCTTCATGATTTCCTCAATACAGATGATTTTGTCTGCAGTCTTAAATTTTTTCAGTAATAAACATTATCATTGCATTTTATACTGTGTGGTGTTTCTTTATTCCTTATGCTCTTACAGCATTTTTATTTCAATAAAGCAATAAGGCAAAAAAGATTTCAATCCTACAAAATGAGCATATTGTACATACTTTTGAGTTTGATTAAGCATCAGTAATGCTAAAATGCAGTTGTTATAGGTTCCAATTTTACTTTTATTATTTTTTTCATTCATTTCGTACAATGGAACCCATGATCAATAGACAGCTTGTTTAATTAAAAAAAATAATGAAAAAAAATAGACAAGAACTAACCTTCATTCCTTTTTCAAGTATTTTTGAAAAGAAATAAAACTTGGCTGATTTAATACACTAAAATTAATACTACAAAAGCAAAGTGTACAATAAAAAAGCTTGACTGAAAGCGGCTAATTTAATATTAGTATATAGCATGTGGGTGGTGGATTGCTAATTTCCCACAGGTTATATAACGTTTACTGTGCTTTACAATTTCTGACATCAGGAACAAGCACTTCAAGTAAGAATATCAGACATGCATTTCCAACCGTGCAGGTTATTTGATTTGGAAACTCTACTTTAAGACCCTACAGAGCTCACAGCTTTGTTCTAGCAAGTCAGATATTGCAGAATGTTCTGAAATTTAAATCAAATGCTTGATTATTAGAAAAATTATATTAGACAGTTTAGTTATGCTATATAACTCAGATGCCACAAATATGGACTTTCCATACCCATGCCATTCTATTCAAAGTTATGTTTTATTAGACACAGTTTTAGCAACTTTCAGTTTGCTAATATATATATAGATATATTTTGTGTGTATATTTAGAAGGAGGGAACCTCTTTGTGCCAGCTTAGCCTATAATATATATAGCCCATAATATGAAATTTATTTAATAGAAATACACAAAGTAACAAAGTAAAAGAAAAAAAATTAAAATGAATGTAGCACTCGCACTAGGTCTTGCCATCTCAGATTAATATCTGCACATTTCAGGTGGGGTGATAGACCCATATACACATTTCAAACTATCACAATAAAGTTTTCCCAGTCACTTCTATACTTCTGTTCTACGCAGTCTAGACTGTTTTGGCTTCTCTATCTACCACTTTGCCATTTGCATTGGTGCGTTGGCAAGGGGCAGCCTTTAAAACCTAAACTAGAACTGTTTAAAGGACAATGTTGCAAAGTAAGTAAAGTAAGGGAATCTTTGCCCTGGCTGCCCATTGGCTGTGATGTGTTGACGTGGAGGATTTATTTTCTTTCATATGTTAGTGTTTTGAAATAACTCCTTCTATAGGCATACAAATAAAATTGTACAAGAAAAATGAGTGCTGACACATTGTACATTTTGTCCTACTCACATTTGTCACTGTGCACTTTTCTCGGCACATTTGGTTTCATACTTCTTTCATTACTTCATCCACTGTATAATCTTCAAATTTGCCTCTCAACATTTGTATTTGGTCTAGCATGTTGTTGTACATATTTCTGGGTCTGCCTTCCATTTTTAACATCTGCTCTTTTATAGAGTTGTATTGTCTTTAGATTCACCCCAAATGTCAAGCATAACTAAATGTATATTCCTGCCACATTGTCAATTTCATACTATTAACATATAATTAAATAAATCTAAACTCTGCACCCATGCACGAGTCTTTAACTGCCTGATTAAATGCTAATTAGGCAATGACATGAATGTGCATAGGCTTTCTGCGAAAGTATGATTTTGTTTTTTTCCCCTTTGGTGTTTCTTCCATAACTCCATATGTTTTTTTTTTCTTAACAGAGCTGATAAGTCATAATGAGCAAAACAGCAAAGGTTAATCTAGCAAAATATCCCCTAAAATTCAATTTGCATTTAATGTTGCAATCAATGCTTGAAGTCGAACAAAATTACTGGTGATACTCTTATTATGGTGATACAGTGTTATTCGATCAGGGTGCCCTGTGAAGCTTTAAGCACCCCGATATGTCAACATTGGATCGAAGAGTGAGAAAGGGTGTTCTCCATGAAAAGATACCAGTACAGTGGAATATTGATTGTCATGATACAGTGACAGTCTCTGTAAAGCTTTGAGTGCCAGGATATATAGTAATATTTGATTGAAGATTGTTTGGGGTGGACTGTGAGAAATCCTAAAAATGTATGTTTCAGCCAATTTGAAGCACTGGCTGCAATTATGAAATGTGAAATCTCACTAAAATTAAATAGGGTTTTTAACTGTATTTTTGTTGTAGTTTGTTTGAGGTAAACAGTAATATTGCCCTTTACAAGTGGTAAAACCATTCGCATGTAGATTCCCCAGTTCCATAAGCCAATCCAATCCAGCATCGTTCTTGAGATTCACTGTCAGCTAAACACTAAAGCCAATGCATTTTAGCAGTGGAGAAACACCTCTAAAGTGCTTGGAGGTAAATGATTGTTGGTAAGTGCTCTCTAGCTGCATTCCCCTTCCCATGCTGTGCATCAGAATATATTTTGCCATTCTTTTGCACATCCAAAGCAAGGTTGCAGATTAGATGAAAACATATCTTCTAATGGTGAAAATGCTCCTGGTCACAAAGCACAATTTGTTTTTTGTGAAGCGAAACTAAGATTCAGTGAGAATTTGATTTTGTGCAGATTGTTTCATCCATCAGTACTGGCAAGTCTTAATTTGTCCCATGTGTGTTCGTGGCCCTTGAAATGTACTGGCTCCCTGTCCAGAGCTGGTTTCAGCCTTGTACCCAACACTGCCAAGATAGGATTTGCCTCAAGTCAGCAGTGAATTGGTTTTAGAATATCATCTGCTAATTTGAATTTGGCTTCAATCCTCAGATGTTCTGTTCCTCAAAGTTTCTTTGGTTTTCTGTAAAGTTTGGCTCATTTTGATTCTTTCCCTTTGCTACAACAAATACACTAGGCATTTCCTGTGTTAACAATGGTTGTATTGCCATATGCATTGACATAAAATATTCACCTTTCCAAAAACAAAGCTCATTTCATTTTACTATTGCATTCTAGAAAAAAGGCTAAAGTAGACAGATAAAAACATCATTTTGAATTTGGATTCTCATTTAATTGATCTGTTTTATTATTAATTACCCTTTTTTGCTTCAAGGATACACACATTGAAAAATGTAAATGCAATACTGCAATTTTAAAGCAGATTGTTTCATTAAATAGGCCAGTTTAAATGATACAGCTAGATGAATGAATATTGCAAATATGTTGAAACTGCACTCTGTAGGTTAAGGCTTAGGAACTGAAGCAGAAAGAGACCCTGTTGAGCTCTGTAGGTGTAGACGTGTTTTTCCAAGTCGAAAAATACTTTCAGCAGATCACATCTTTGCTAGGTATGACAGATTTAGTACTGCAAGCAAACCTTTGGACTTTTTTTTACTTTTTAAACTATTAAAGTTATCAATGTTCCTTAAACCAATATTTTTAATTGTGACCATTAATCTAAAATACCAGCATAGCTTTTATTATAGAACATCTCACTAATTCATGGCACATTATTAAATACAATAGCTTAGAGTTAATTAAATATTAATCTGTGCTGGCAGAAATACTGAAATGGCTTCATATTTGAAATTGGTTTTGTATAACAACTTAGCAAAAGTATTGATTCTCTAGTAGCTGTCTGGAAAGGTATTTTGAAGGTTAAACACCTTCAGGAAACTGCTTGTCTTATTTTTTTACAACCACAAGTGAGAAATATAACATTGAATGCATTATAAATATGTCTATATGGAGTCCTTTTACTATCTGAGACAAATGTTGCGTGTGTAAGTAAGTTGATAGTTTTAAATGTTCTCCGACTACATATTAAAAATATAGTGCAATATATTTATTATGTTAATATGTTTAAAAAATGCCAACCAGTCGCCAAAAACGTAGGAATGTTTTAATGCTTCAATAAATGACTGACAGGTAACTTATCTTTTCTTCATATCTCTGAAAACCTCCTGCAGCACTCCTTAGTCTCACTTCTCTAATTTGCATAATCTGTTGCCTGTCAGTCATCCCACTGCCCGCAACAAATAGCTGTTACTTTCCTCCACTCACTAGTCTAAACCTCTTTGTGTTTTTACACTCACAAAAACAGTGCAAACTCTAGCATGCCCCTGCATACATCAGTATTACCAGAAATACCAGTAAAAGTCCATCCTTGTCTGATTCATGTTAGCTTGATCATGCTCCAGCAGTGAGTTGTTCTGCATCTGAAGAAGCTGAGGCCGCTGCTGACATGTTCATGGTGCAGTGAATAGGAAATAATTTGTGTGGTGCCATGCTGTGTAGCATTCTCCAGTCTGGAAATCCTATTGCTTAGTGTAATTTCAAATTTTATGTCAAAATATTTTTATATAGTGTCTTTTTTACCAAGCATGACTGCAAAATACTTCACATTTCCCTTATGGCACTATTGCTTCAGTTTTTTTAAAAGTTGGAGTACTGGCATGTTTAATAAATTGCTTACTGAGTCAGTAGTGAGGCTTGAACCCAGCATCCTGGCTTTTTACAATCTAACCTTGGATTCGCCAACCATACTGCCTAAGTTTCACTCCTGTCTTCTCATTTTCTCAATCATATTTTACATTTTTAGGCCACTGGAGTTGAGCAACTAAGCATTTCTCTGTATATTGTGTTGTATGTTTAATTTTGTGACAAATAAAATCTTGATTGATGTCAACAAAGCATCCCACAGTGATTTAAACTCTTCATTAATATTCCTATTTCTACATCAGCAAAGATCTGTTATCTTAACAACAACAAGATTGTAAGTTTGACATCGATAGCTGTGAAAGTATTTCAATGTCTAATTCTTAACTTTGATCTTAAGGGTGCTTTTCCGGAGCTTACACACTGGGCAAAAGAGGACCAGTGATGATGCCATCACTCTTGCACTATATTTTTTTTAAATTATACACAAACAAGTAAAGGTTATTCCCATGCTGAAAAAATAGAGAAGGTTGGAGATGCAAGATTCTAGCTGAACAATCTTTATTTGTTGCATTCTTTTCTGCTTTTTCTCTCTTTTTTTGCTGTTCTGCAATTTGAATTGTTCTAAATACATATACAATGGTTACATTCAGTTGGTTTAGTTCCTGAATGAGCAAATGACAAATAACAATCATTATTAGTAGTGAATTGAACACAATAATGACTTCTTTATTTTTTTTGCCAATAGGAAATGCAATTCCAAATGCATAAGCCTTACAAAGAAAGCCTAACAGAGACCATTTCCAATGGTCAATTAAGGAAATTTAAAATTAAGCAAAAATTACTAATCTAGTTCTATAAAGACATAAATGAAAGTATGTGAAATTTATCTTACTGTAGTACACATGTATAAAAATGTGCAAGGATGAAAATGAAAATATACAGTATATATTTTTGAGCATCCAAAATGATTACAACTACGTCTTACTATAGTCCTAATATAACAGCATGTTATCATCCAAGGAAGTAAAATAACCATTTTTTTTTTGCTTTTCCTAGAGCCTACTACCTCTGTTCCAGCTCCTAATACTACAGTTATTGCAGGTTATTATGAAGAACAACCTAAATTTTAGCTTCCAACTACTAACATTACTAAAACTGAAGTCCTGAGCAACACTTACACTTACTTTCTAATTTTAACATGCAATCTTTCTTACTTCTGTATAGATGCAATTCTTAAGTGAAGGTAAAGGCTTCTTGAAATTTTTTACTCAAGCAAATGTTAACTTGCTTGGCAAAAAAATATATCTTTCTATCCATGAATCTATCTGGCTTCCTTTTAATGTTATTTATTTTAGAAAAACTTGTTTGGCTTATGATTCTTAAAAAGATAGGAGGCTGCATGTTTCCTTATATATGGAAGAAATAAGATAGCAGAATTTTTTGGCATGAATAATTATGTAAGAAGCATATATTACATTTTAAAAGGCATTGTTGCATTTTCTACTTGAAAATGTATGTTTGTAAGAAAAATACTTTTAATAGTGTAACCCTGTGACTGTAAGATGCTTTCATCATTTTTTCTTGGTGGTTACCACTGTTTTTGTTTGTTTATAGCAGACCAGCAGCTTGATATTGTTTGTAAAAGATAATGTTTAATTCAAGGTAAAAAATAACACCATAATCTATTACAGTTTTGTAATTTGTTTGTAGTTTGTCATTTGACTTCTTCTTCCTTTGGCTGCTCCCGTTAGGGGTCGCCACAGAGGATCATCCTCTTCTATATCTTTCTGTCCTCTGCATCATGCTCTGTCACACCCATCGCCTGCATGTCCTCTCTCACCATATCCATAAACCTTAGGCCTTACTCTTTTTCTCTTCCCTGGCAGCTCTATCCTTAACATCCTTTTCCCAATATACTCATCCTCTCTCCTCTGCACATGTCCAAACCAACTCAATTTCGCCTCTCTGACTTTGTCTCCCAACTGTCCAACTTGAGCTGACCCTCTAATGTCCTTGTTTCTAATCCTATCCATCCTTGTCACATCCAATGCAAATCTTAGCATCTTTAACTGTAGTTTGTCATATGACTATATGTTATTATTTGCTTACAGTCTGTCTCTTATTTTATGCAGAGAGAGATCTCATCCTGAAAAAAAGTTACAAAATATTTAGGTAGATAACTGATTTCTTCTTTACATGTTTTTCATGGGCTCAACTTAATGTGTAAGACATTGTTTCACAGTTCCCTTGGATTTTTTGTGCTAAAAGATATCACTCATATACTCGTCGGTTATCCAGGATGTGACATTGTGGAGGATGAACTTGATATACGGATTTGATTTTTACAATACTGTATTTCTTTTGCTATTTATATTTCACTATGAAAAGTGTCAGTCTTGACAAGCTGAATACCACATAAATGCACCATTTAAATTGTGTTTCAAGTCCTTGTAAAAATCTTAAGACATAGGAATAAGCCTATTTGACTGGAATGGAGACAGCCTAGAAAGCCAACCACTTCACCACAGTTTCCACTCATTTAGACTGACATATGGCCAGTTTAGAATTGATAATCCTGCAGGGATTCCAGGCCACGGGACCGCCCAGTCCCTTCTGGGCATTCTACCTAACATAAATGAAACAGTCGTCTTTGTATTTAGGGTTCTCTTGGAAGGACTTGATTATGATGGTCATGTAGACTTCTGGCTTTTAATCCATCAATGTAGGACATCACGGTGCTTTGATTAGGTGTTGATGGTGCAGATCACCACCACAGAAAACCGGGCAAAGAAACAGAAGAGAGAGTAGGGGTCAGTACGGATTTTACAGCCTTCAAGAATAGCTATTATAATGAATTGAATACACATAGTATCAGGATTAGATGAAGGTGAAGTTGTCAGAAAGCCATGTTAAAGTGATGTATTTTTAGCAGTTTTTTAAAGTGCTGCACCGTATCAGCCTGGCGAATTTCTATTGGCAGGCTATTCCAGATTTTAGGTGCATAACAGCAGAAGACTGCCTCACCACTTCTTTTATGTTTTGCTCTTGGAATTCTAAGCAGACACTCATTTGAGGATCTAAGGTTACGATTTGGAATATAAGGTGTCAGACATTCCGATATATAAGATGGAGCGAGATTATTTAAGGCTTTGTACACCATAAGCAGTATTTTAAAGACAGTTCTGAATGACACAGGCAACCAGTGTAGTGACATCAAAACTGGAGAAATGTGCTTGGATTTTCTTTTCCTAGTTAGGATTCTAGCAGCTGCATTCTGCACTAGTTGCAAACGATTTATGTCATTTTTGAGTAGTCCTGAGAGGAGTGCATTACAGTAATCTAGACGACTGAAAACAAAAGCGTGAACTAATTTCTCAGCATCTTTCCATGATATAAGACATCTAACTTTTGCAATGTTTCTTAAGTGAAAAAATGCTCTCAAGTAAGACATTGTGTTAGTCAGTTTACAGCATCTGGGTCATCAGGTACTATTGATAAATACAGCTGTGTGTCATCAGCATAGCTGTGGTAACTCACGTTGTGCCTCGAGATAATCTGACCAAACGGAAGCATGTAGATCGAGAAGAGCAGTGGACCCAGGATAGAGCCTTGTGGAACACCATATAGGATATCATGTGTATTCGAGTTATAATTACCACAACTAATAAAGAATTTTCTACCTGCCAGGTAAGATACAAACCAATTTAAGACACTTCCAGAGAGGCCCACCCATTGACTAAGATGATTTCTAAGAATATTGTGATCAATGACATCAAATGCAGCACTCAGATCTAGGAGGAAGAGAACAGATAAACGGCCTCTGTCTGCATTTACCCACAAGTCATTTACTACTTTAATGATTGTAGTTTCTGTGCTGTGATTTATTCTAAAACCTGACTGAAATTTATCAAGAATAGCATGTTTATTGAGGTAGTCATTTAACTGCATAATGACTGCCTTCTCTAGGATTTTACTTAAGAGAGGTAGGTTAGAAATTGGTCTAAAATTTTCAAAAGCAGAGGAGTCAATGTTATTTTTCTTGAGTCGGGGTTTAACTACAGCAGTCTTAAGACAGTCAGGGAAGACCCCCGTATCTAATGATGAGTTTACAATGTCAAGAATATTATCAATTAATACGCCTGATACTTCTTTGAAAAAGCTTGTTGGTACTGGGTCAAGGACGCAGGTGGAGGATCTCAGCTGAAAACTTATTTTATGTAAATCAGGTAAATCTATCCTGGTGAAAAAATTTTATTTGTTTATAATGGAGTACTAGGTTTCGGTAGGATCCGCAGTGTTTGGGAGTTATACTGTACTATATTATTTCTAATATCATTAATTTTTTGATTGAAGAATACAGCAATACCCTCGCAGGTTTCACGGGAGGTATTTTGGAGGCATTCCTTTGTGTTACCTGGGTTTAGCAGACGATCAATCGTAGAGAATAACATTCTAGGATTACTAGCATTGTTATTTATAATCTTAGAGAAATAGCAGTACCTCTCAAGACAGACTTTGTTATTGTATTCTCTTATTTTAACCTTCAATATTTCATAGTGGATAGTTAGTTTAGTTTTCCTCCATTTATGCTCAGCTCTACGGCATGTTCTCTTTAAATCAGACACTCTTTGGGTCTTCCATGGTATAACAATGCTAGAAGATTTTTTAACTGTCTTTTCAGGTGCAACTATGTCAACAGCAGCTCTTACCTTAGTATTAAAATTTTCCACCTTACTATTTACATTATCCTCGCTATTGTACAGTAGTTAGCACTATAAACAGACTGATTGCTTAGAATATTTGTAAGTTTTAAGGTTGCTGATGAATCAAAGAAGCGTTTTTTTTTTAACAATATGCCTCTCATGAATGTTTTCTATCATTATTTCTATATTAAATAATAAAAGAAAATGGCCTGATAGACCAATATCAATGACCTGCTTTACATCAACTTTTAGTTCTTTGGTAATTACTAAGTCTAGCGTATGACCTGCTTTATGTGTAGGTTGATTAACGAGCTGTCTCAAGTCAAAAGAGTCCTGGAGGTTCATGAATTCTTTTACTTTTTGGTCACACTGATTATTGATATGAAAGTTAAAGTTGCCGACTATTAAGAATGTGTCATAGTTCGTAATTAAAATTGACATTAAGTCTGAGAATTCCTCAAAGAAAGATGCGTTAAATTTAGGAGGTCAATACACGGATAATACTAGAAAGTGAGAATCTCTATGAATAATAACTGTGAGATACTCAAAGGACTTTAATTTACCAAAACTGACATCTTTACACTGGCACGAGTAGATGTTTGCCAAGCCGCCACCCTTTTCTTCCCTGGCGATCCACATGAGTAAAACTGTAATCTGGAGGTGCAAATTCAATTAAAACAGCTGCGCTGTCTGAGCTAAGCCACATTTGCAATAAAATGAATTGACAATAGTTTTCTGTTTTTCTTCATGTAAATGTACAGTATTTCAATTTTTTAAAACAATTTATTGAATTTATTAAAATCAAGTAACATTCCATATAAGCAAGTCAAGTTTTACAAAACTAGGTTGTTTGTATTTTACTCTAAATTAATCCAGCAATTTTATAAAACTTTTAAAGAGTTTGAATACCATTGGAAAAGATGCACTTTCTCTGACTGTCCACGTAGATGCTTTGTAAATACTGGAACTGTGTTATAAAGTTACAAATTTCTGTAACTTCAGTTATCTGGAAATGAGAAATGCATACCTAAATTAGTTTATGATTTTGCAATGCAAGATAGATTAGCTATCTTCATTAATAGTATTAAAAACCACCCAATGCTAAAACCTACATTTAACAGCATTTTCTTTTTGGTGTAGAAGGCATTTATTATAAAGAAATGAAATGAGATTTTGCATTGAAATCTCCAATTATATATGTTTTAGCAATAATTTACTCTTCCCCAAGAAGCTGCATTTACAGCAAGAAAAAAACTGTGTTTTACGTTTATCTGTCTGAACTTCTTTATAGAATGAATAAATAAAATATAAATATAACACTGGATTCATAATACATTTTAATTTTAAAAAATCATGGTATGATATTAAATACAAAATCATCATTTTTTTTGGTCTGAATAGGAATCACAATTCTGTATCATTTCCAAAATATTAGTAGTATATGTATTAATAGATGATTCTTTAAAAAATGTCACAAAATTTTAACTATGTTCATTTTAATTCCAAAGAGGCTACTGATATAAAAATAAATGGATTCCGCAAAGGTCTAAAGCAGAATGGGGTACTGTGACCATACCTAACTTCCAAGTGTACTAAATATGCACATCCCGAAACTTTGGAAGGAAGTAAAAAGAAATGAAATTGTACCAGCTTGGTCAGGTATAAAGAAAATTATTTTCCATCTCTTCTTTATAATACTTGCTGTCTTACCTGTTCCTACCATAAATTATACAAGAATAAAAAAATTAATTAAAACCATCCTTAATTAAGGGTGGTACGGTGGCGCAGTGGTAGCACTGTGTTCGGATTCAGCGGGTTGGAAAATGGATGGATGGATGGATGGATCCTTAATTAATAAATTAACACAAAGCTTGGCACTGGGACTTTTGCAGACTTCTTCCTTGACAATATGTTTGCATCCTTTGAACATTTATATTTAAAATGTAACTTTCTTATAACCCATGTCTTCTGCTACATGTAAAGCAGAAATATTATTTAAAAAATAATACCTGTCTAATTTTTCCAGTGTTCTTTCAATATCCAATATTGCTTGTATGAATTATACAATCTTATAAAAATGAAAAGATGGCCAGTATTCACATACTCTTTTCAAAATGTTCACCACCAGATAATCTGTTTTAAAAGAAGACCTAGTCAATAAGAATTTCTACTAAAGAATGGAACTCAGCTATTTAACGAGATATATACTGCTCATCAATTTGAGTAAAGGATGGTGTAAATCAACTGACACTTGTAAAGCACTCAAATTTACCTAAACTGTTTCTAATATTATCAGGTATTGGCCTAGCTTTTTCACATGTTTTGAAATTGTACCACACTCGGACCATATTGGGAAAAAATGTTCATTACCTGTAGAACAGTATTGGAACCAAAATAACATCTAAACATCTTTACACAGTATTTAGAGTACTACCTAATGGAAAAATATCACATAATAAACAATCAGTCATGATATCTATGTTATATTATATTTCATATTGAATGCTTTGCTGTATCTTATTTTAATTAGAAAAATATTAATCCTTCTGCTATAACATTGTGGAAAAACAATTTTAAATTCTAGTATAAATGAGAACAAAATTAAACTTTTCTTCAAAGGAAATGTCTATAGCTTCTTTGCAATCTGAGAAGATTTTATGTAATTTAATTGAAGTAAGCATGCAAGGCCTCTGTTAACCTTTTAGAAAGTGATATAACATTAGGCACTGAAGCTTCAAAACATGCTTTGAGAAATTCTGGAAATATTCAATGACGCTCATTTTGGACCTTTGATGTAATCGATGATGTGTGAACACTGCATCATGTGACTGGTCTGGTTTGTGGCTCAAATCACAAAATGGGATATCAGTGTATGTAAGTCTGCTAGGAGGGAATGCAAAGATTTGCTTTTTGAGAATCATATTGTGCTTCCTCTGTGTAACTTTGAAATGGGTCCATTAAAGAAGAAAACATTTTCTACTGTTTGGGAACACTTCCTTCTTACTTCACTCAATAGGGAACATTATTACAGAATATTTACTTGTTAGAAATGCAATCTGTCAAGATGTGTTTCATTGTCATTTTTTTTTCTAAGGTAAAGCTTTTTCTGTGCTCCAAGGAATTGGGGTACAATAATAATGCATCATGCGTGATAAGGCATTAGTGTACCTTGCATGAGCATAGGGTGGAAAAACGATGTGCAACATGTCACAATTGGGAGTAAATATAATAATAATGCTTATTACAATATTATTTTAGGTTTTGTAAAATCCACAGTAACTTTGCATGGTTGGAGGACCCACTTCGACATTGGGAAAAACACAAAACAATTTACTCATGACTTTAAAAGCTGGCAATAAGGTTTTTGGTATCCTAGTCTCACTTCTGCCCTGTGAACCGGTATTCTCAAAGGGTGGGGAAATAAACAAAAAAAAATTCAGCCTTAATAAAGTTGAAATTTTGTTGTTTTTAAACAAAAAAGAATGAAATCTTCCTTTAACATTATTTGTTTTTCTGTTTCACGCGATACTTATAACCCAAAGGGTTATACAAATATTTGCACTAGTCAATGCATTTCTACATTTCATTGTAAGCATTGACATATCGACTCTTGTGCATTTTATACATTACTCACAAAATGTGTTTACAATAATATTATTTAAAAAAATATGTTGCTCAGTAAAGACCAGACTTGCAAAGATTTACACTTAATTATTATGGCAGTACTTTAATGCCTGGTGAGAGGTGGCAAATCACTGCATTAGCTTGTAGTATTTTTGCCAGTTCCACATGCTGCCAACAGATAGGTTATACTTTTTAATATTTTATATAAATAGTATGCTATCTTGACCCACTTTGCCAGAATAGTTCATTGCTTCATAAAGCTTCATGTCACCGTTCCTACTTTTAGATCAGGTGTGAGTCCAACTCCGATCCCAGACGGCCACAGTGGCTACAAGTTTTCCTTTCTGCCATTTTCATAATCAGTGACCAATTTCTGTTTTTAACTGACTGCTTTTTAAGTGTCTTGTTTGTTAAGACTCAGTCCTCTGAACTGCTTCTTTGTTCCTTAAATGTCAGCCATAGAAACATGAGCTATGAAGTGAGCCAACAGATGACCAGCTAAATCAGGACCTCAGACTCCAACCAGTTTCTTAATTAGAAGCCAATTATTGTTGTTAATTAAACCCACTTTTTAATTTCACAACTTGTTGGTGCTGTCATTTTGCTTCTACAGACATTTCCAAAACTGTTGATTTTCTTTTATTTAAGAGCACCTTCGAAAGGTTTTGGTGACCCAAACAGATCAACATTATTGAGACCTTCACTTTCAGATATCATATGATAGACACAAGTGAGCTGGTCATGTGGTGGCTCTTTTTGTATCTCACTATTGTCCATCCATCCATCCATTTTCCAACCCGCTGAATCCAAATACAGGGTCACGGGGGTCTGCTGGAGCCAATCCCAGCCAACACAGGAACCAATCCTGGGCAGGGTGCCAACCCACTGCAGGACACACACAAACACACCCAGCCCACACTAGGGCCAATTTACAATCGCCAATCCACCTAACCTGCATGTCTTTGGATTGTGGGAGGAAACCGGAGCGCCCGGAGGAAACCCACGCAGACATGGGGAGAACATGCAAACTCCACGCAGGGAGGACCCGGGAAGCGAACCCAGGTCTCCTAACTGCGAGGCAGCAGCGCTACCACTGCGCCACCGTGCCGCCCTTCTCACTATTGTTTGTCTGCTAATTAAGGAAAACAGAAACAATTAAGGAGTCTTAAATAGCAAGTCAATTAAAATTAAAGTTATAGAAGTTAATTAGGAGCAAAAACTTGCAGCATTTCAGGATTGGAGATGGACACCCCTGTTTTAGATGCTTCATTACCTTCATTACATAACACCTAACCAACTTTGAAATGGGTTGGGGATGGGAATGAAGTAGAATTTAAAATAAAATATTTATATTACTTATTGTATGTAAAATTTTTACTGTAATGTAATTTTTTAAACTAATTATAAAATATGCATAAAAGATGTGTGTCACATAACAATTACAAAACACTTTAAACAATGGGATATCTGATATTGAAAGCAAGGGTTATCTTGGTAAAGAAATGATAAAGGAACATTTTTCTTTCATCTGAGTTTAAATCAGAATAAAATTAGTGTCACAGATGTTCAAGGTGCTTGGAATAATAAAGTATTTTCTTCTTGCATTGGGCTAGAAAAAACTATAAATACGTGTTCCTGATTTTTCTATATGGGTTGAAAGGTAGACTACTTTTATTCAGAATGTCAAATTATTTTTACAATAGAAGGGAGTAGTGCACAGTCCAACTCTATTTACATATAAGACATGTAGTTGGGATTGTACAAATTGGTTTTAGAGGTTTGAAAGTTCAAAAATGGCTTGCCAATGTGAACGATAATTGCTACTTATCCCTCAATAAAGCACTGTTGATTTTGCATCTCTACAAACAACTGCCAGAAGGCATACTACTTCCACTGAAAATGAGAATTTTCACTGCATCAAGGGCAGAAGCTATTTTTATTTCACTGTTAAAAGAGCCTGTCTTGACAAACTGAATAACAATCACTCCTTTTAAGAGTTTAATATTGTTTATACTTCTTTATGCCACATAAAGGAACCATTTAAGTTGTGTTTCAAGTGTTTGTAGAAATGGTCAGCCATGGGAATAAGCCACATCAGCTGAACAGTGCACCATTCCATCACAAGTTCCAATCATTTAGACTAATATACTGCCATTTTTGAATTGCTAATTAACCTAAAACACACAACTTTAGGCTCACGCCAGGAAAAATAACTGAGACTCAAAGAAACCATGCAAACTTTTACAGACAACAAAAAACAGGTGTGATAAATTTATAGCACTGGGCTGTGCAGACAAATGATCTGAGAGATGCTGCTTAAGGTTAAGACGGAGATGACTTGGGAAGTCACTAGTTCAAAAGTCAAAAACTAAAATTGTAAACATTTTCAGTGCCATAAAACTGTAAATAATATCAAATCTGGATGATCTTCTTTAGCAGATGTACAAAATGTTTTATATTTATACTGTATTTCTATGTGCATCAAGCCACAGCTTAAGATCAAATCCAATTTTCAGAAAAAGCAGGAAAGCAATTTCAAATTATTTTGATATCCCACACTTTCATTTAGTTTCAAATGCAAAAATGTGGAACTCTTCCAATGTAAGCAGTGAGAAAGTACAAAACGTATCCCAGAATGGTCTTTTTTTAGGGTTAAGCAAATATGCATATCATTTACATAAGTGTGAAACTTAATAAGTAATTTTCAAACAACTGTGCATAAAAATACGCAAGCAAAATGACTTCTATAAGTGAGCCATGAAGAAGTGCTGAAGAAAAAAGGGTGGCATCAGATCTTAGATTATTAACAGAGCTAGAACTAGACTAGAAGCAGACCGTTTTCAGTATATTATCGGTTTCACGTATTGCTAAATGAGGTCACAGAATTTAATGGACCAAAGAAAAAAAAATGTGCAAAAGCTAGAACTGCTTATAAATTATTGTCTACCTTCGCCACCCAGGCTATCTCAGTGTATAAAAGTAGATTAGATTGCTCATAATGACTATTAAAAGATATATGATGACATTAATGGCTGGCAACAATTTGAGGTAAGAAAATCACATGGGCATTTGTCCAACTCTGTAACATCTCTTTTTTAAGTAATAGGGAAATCACTGTTATTTTAAAGTAATGAAGACATTACACACAATGTGAGAAACACATCTAAACTTTTAAAAAATCAATGGCAGAAAGAGTGAAAAGGATCTCAAAATATTTGGACTTGCAGAATTGAAAATAGAAAAAAAGCAGGAATACAGGCCATAAATATTGCATTCAATGCTTTTTCTGAAGAACTGTAATTATAAAAGCATGACTTGCTTGAGAAAGTAAATAGTTGGTTTAAAAACAGTTTAATGTTTTTTTTAAAAAAGGACAAAATTCTTTTGAACATATTAAACAAAAATGAAAAGAAGTCATGAACAAAGGCATAAAACCACACCTTAGAAGACAAATGTCAATGAAAAGAAGTCAAAGCTAGTGATGAAGAAAGGAAGCTTCACGGATGTCTGCGCTGCTGAGAATGTATTTGCTGATAACAATTCATGCATTTAAGTATCTAAAGTAACAAGCCACGCACAATGTAAATGTCAGCAAAAAAGATCATTCTGTTATAAATGTTACCTTGAAAGTCTTTGTTCTATTCCCATATGTGTAGAGACTTTTCAAAAGACTTAAAGGCTCTAATGTTAACTGAAGCATAAGATGATTTCTATATGTGTCAGAAAAGTGAGTATTACCTGAAGCTAATGCATAAGAAATACTTTTTCCCATTTTGTCAGGCAAATTTCTTTAGCATTCTGTAATTACCTCTGGCAATTTGTCATTGCACATCATTGAAAGTATGTGCATTGTTAAATGAATCATAGACCCACAGGTACACATGGGCTTGTGTGTACTAATTATTAAAAAGTCAAATCAAATAGTCTAACACACCTAAACTGGCTTTTTTAGCACACAGGCTGCACTGTTGGCATAGACAAAACACTGGTGAAGTTGGCGATGTGTTAGGACTAGACATCAGTCAAGTGTGATCAATAATTTTCCCATTGGTGTTTTCTGCAGTTTAACCTACAGGCTTAGAGCAGCCATTAAGACTTGAATCCTTGTTTATCTTGCAAATTTTATACTGTCAATGCTAGCACTTCATTAATCAAGACATAAGAGACTCTGTAGTTTTGTCATTTTATATGGGCTGGTCAGTCATTGTTTAAAAAATATTACTTCCAGAAGCTGACTTTACCTTTTTAGTGTAGCAAGAACTGATTTGTCTCTCCAAACACCTTTTCATGTAAACAATTGTATATCATTTGTCACATAATTTTGATTCAACAGAACATTTCATGTCAAAACAAAATAAGAAAGCAGAAAATTATGCACTGTGTTTGTTCCTCATTTTTTCATTTATCTGGATTTGATGTCCAACTCTCCCCATGTCTACATGGGCTTTCTTTGGTATTCCAGTTTACTACTACTATTATTATTATTATTTATTTAGCAGATACAAGAATTAGGGTACAAACATCAAAAGCTGTCAACAAGCACAGATCTTTCAGTCCCTGGTATACAAAAACAATCGTGGCAAGCCCCTGATCTTCTTGGCCATCATGTACCATTCATATTCCACTTATGCAATAAATCAGTTCTTTCTTATTTATTTACATAATTTAATGAATTACTGTGTCATAACTAATATTGATAGCTAAATAAGGAACTCATTTAATTTCCTTTTCTCCTTTCATAGGGTAATATTAATGCTGATTTTATGCTAGTAATCGCCATTTTGTCTTAATAGATATTTTTGAATTGCTAATTATTAGATACTATTCTATAAGGTATACTTTCAAAACTATTATGTTTAAGGAAATTAAACAAAAATTAGTCACAGACCCTCCTCCACGTACACCAATCAATCAGTGGCTTTTTCAAATCACTTGAATTGCAATCTGCTGTGTATGAAAGCTGTCCGGCCACCACAAGCCTATTTGTGCTCCAAGAGTGTTTTCAAAAAGAACTTCTTTAATGAACTCTACAAACACATGTAATCACATTCTGCTATCACTTTTACTTTTGAATATGACTCATTGTTACCATAAATGTAATAACTAATTCTTGGATTCATTAAATAAAAAATGTCTTGCTGTAATATTTGCTGAAATATTTAGAATTAAGGTGCTTCAGTCTTTCCAAATAATAACGTATGGTGCTAATAGAACTATAAGAAACATGTCACTTATGTATTAATAAATAAGGATGCATTAAGCTAATTGAACAAATGTAATCTAACACAGACACTAAGCTCTAAGAGTTTATTTCTGTAAGACAAATGTACTAAACTAACTTTTAAGGTAGCTTCTGATATTGTATAACCAATTGTTATGTGTGATGACCATTATGTGCGAAATGTAAGCTATAATAAGATTCTTAAAGCTGAAGTGTTGTAACCCTGATGGTGCAGAACAATAGGGAAGTACATGTTTTGCAAAGTGCTGTCTCTGTAACTGTCTCACAAAATTAGTCCTAGCTGAATTGCATAGCCTAAGCTGGGTAGGAATCCTGGGACTATGGATATGCCGACAGTTCTTCTTATCTAAAGACGACCGTGTACTTCTCCAATACTGATCTGACGTGTCATCTTAAGCTACTTGCAGACTCTTCTTGACTTCAAATTGAACTGCCATACTTCCTCTTTTTGTTTAGTAAACAAACTACTATAAAACTGAGCTAACTCCCATCCTTGGACGGGCTGTCTGATGTAACTGTCAGTGGAACTGGCTGACAGGGGCTGCATAGTCTCTCTGCAACCAAGAATAAAGAAATTACTTTTTTACTTTTTATTGGTATCTGCCTGCTGTTGTCTCGACTTTCGTCCACACCAGCCTTACAGTAAGACATGGCACATACTATTGCCATATGGTTTGATGCTGTGTCTTTCACAATAAATATCAAATGTTTCTAAACACTTTGATACTAATTACATTAATTAATCAGAATCAGAAAACTTTATTAATCCCAACAAAAATTATTTATGTTACAACTGCACATAAACTGGACTGCTTTTTCTCTTTGATTATAATTGCTCTGTCTGATTTTATCTTTTGTATTTTACTTTTGTTTATAATCTCTGTTTTGTCTATTGTTCAGTGTCCTTGAGTGTTTAGAAAGGCGCCTACACATAAATAAAATGTAGTATTATTTATTAATATATAGATAAAGGCACAAGTAGCAAAACTGTTTCTGTACCCTCTTCACTGCTTCTCTGTCACTTAACGTAAAAGTTCTGTTCTTTTCATTTAGAATGTATTTAATGTCTTTGGTGGAAGCAGTGTGCAGATTTTAAAGGCGCAGTGCTGTCCATACAGAATTTAATGGATTCTGTGACACAGTCCGTGAGACCATCAATATCCTCCAAATCTCGTTCCAAAACAGTCCTGAAGAGCTACACTGGCGTCCTTTGACTACACCCTCAAGGTCCTAATAGTGACTGACTGCCTCTTCACAAGTGCCACATAAAGGGGAAGGAGGTATAACAAGTTGTGGTCCAATCTACCCAGAGGATGAATGGCTGTACAACATTAGCATACATTAAATCCAGTGTTTTATTCTCATTGGTGGGACAATTCACAACCTGAATGAAGGTACTAAGCTTGCTGTTCAGGGAAATGAGAATAAAATTTCTGGAAATGAAGTTGAAAGCATCCAGGTGCTTTGTTTGGATCCTCACAGTGACTGACTGGATGACGTTACATGCTATCATTGTGTGAGCCAATGGAGGAATGTAAAGAACAATGGCGATTGCATGTGAGAACTCCTTGGGCATGTTGTGGGTGTAGTGTAGCATCACAAGCTCATCCATCTTATTATCCAGTGATCTAACATTGCCCATAATAATGGAGGGGAGATATGGCTTGATTCTTCTTCTCATCTCATTCTTACTTACCTGTTGCACATTTCCATCTGCTTATTTCCCCTGATGTTTTACCCCTCTGCAGCATCCCCTTTTTATCTTTCTCCTTAACTCCTGAGGTATACAGTTAAGTCCATAAATATTTGGACAGAGACAACTTTTTTCTAATTTTGGTTCTGTACATTACCACAATGAATTTTAAATTAAACAGCAGTTGAAATGCAGACTTTCAGCTTTAATTCAGTGGGTTGAACAAAAACATTGCATAAAAATGTGAGGGACATAAAGTATTTTTTTAACAAAATCCCTTTATTTCAGGGGCTCAAAAGTAATTGGAAAAATTAAATAACTGGAAATAAAATGTTCATTTCTAATACGTGGTTGAAAACTCGTTGTTGGCAATGACAGTCTGAAGTCTTGAACTCATGGATATCACCAGATGCTGGGTTTCCTCCTTTTTAATGCTCTGCCAGGACTTCACTGCGGCGGCTTTCAGTTGCTGTTTGTTTGTGGGCCTTTCTGTTCAAAGTTTAGTTTTCAACAAGTGAAATGCATTCTCAATTGGGTTAAGATCATTCAAGAATTTTCCACTTCATTGCTTTAATAAACTCCTGGGGTTGCTTTGACTGTATGTTTTGGGTCATTGTCCATCTGTATCATGAAACACCGCCCAATCAATTTGACTGCAATTAGCTTGATTTGAGCAGACAGTATGTCTCTGAACACCTCAGAATTCATTCAGTTGCTTCTGTCCGGTGTCACATCATCAATAAACACTAGTGTCCCAGTGCCACTGGCAGCCATGCACGCCCAAGCCAACACACTGTCTCCACCGTGTTTTACAGATGATGTGGTATGGTTTGGATAATGAGCTGTTCCACACCTTCTCCATACTTTTTTATTACCAGCATTCTGGTAGAGGTTGATTTTGGTTTCATTTATCCAAAGAATGTTTTTCCAGAATTGTGCTGGCTTTTTTAGATGTTCTTCAGCAAAGTCCAATCTAGCCTTTCTATTCTTGAGGCTTATGAGTGGCTTGCACCTTGCAGTGAAACCTCTGTATTTACTTTCATGCAGTCTTCTCTTTATGGTAGACTTGGATATCGATATGCCTATCCTCTGGAGAGTGTTGTTCACTTGGTTGGCTGTTGTGAAGGGGTTTCTCTTCACCATGGAAATGATTCTGCGATCATCCACCACTGTTGTCTTCTGTGGATGTCCAGGTCTTTTTGCATTGCCGAGTTCACCAGTGCTTGGTTTCTTTCTCAGGATGTACCAAACTGTAAATTTTGCCACTCGTAATATTATAGAAATTTCTCTGAATTTTTTCTGTTTTCGCAACTCAAGGATGGCTTCTTTCACCTGCATGGAGAGCTCTTTTGACCGCATGTTGTCTGTTCACAGCAAAATCTTCCACATGCAAGCACCACACCTCAAATCTACTCCAGGCCTTTTATCTGCTTAATTGATAATGACATAACAATGGACTTGCCCACACCTGCCCATGAAATAGCCTTTGAGTCAATTGTCCAATTACTTTTGAGACCCTGAAATGAAGGGTTTGTGTTAAAAAATGATTTAGTTGCCTCACATTTTTATGTAATCGTTTTGTTCAACCCACTGGGTTAAAGCTAAAAGTCTGCACTTCAACTGCATCTAATTTGTTTCATTTAAAATTCATTGTGGTAATGTACAGAACCAAAATTAGAAAAAAGTTGTCTCTGTCCAAATATTTATGGACCTTACTATATCTAAAAATATTTTTTGTACTCTTCTGTGTCTAGCTTCAGCTCAAGTAACTGATTGCATGAGTAAACCAGGAAACAGTCCATGTTAATGCTATATTAACATTGGTGGCATTCAGCCAAACCAAACCAGTCGGCAAAAAAAGTAAAAACATGATAAGAACTCTCTCAGACCTCATGATTACAGAAGGCTCCACTTATGAAGAGTAAATGACACTATCTACTATTGTTAAGAAGACAAAAACACTCCAAAAAAATAAAAGCCAAACTTGGTCAAAACAGCAGTGGATTGTGGAGTTATACATGGTTTTTGCTGGTAATATTGTTTTATGACAAATGCAGTGACATGTTTCTGTTCTACAGTAGGTGTGTTTATGTAATTTGTGTGTGCATGCAATGCTAATATATTTGAGGTGAAAATACATTCATTGGTACTCTGGAAGAAAGAAAGAAAGAAAGAAAGAAAGAAAGAAAGAAAGAAAGAAAGAAAGAAAGAAAGAAAGAAAGAAAGAAAGAAAGAAAGAAAAATAAATATTTACTGTGTGATAGATTAGAAGGGGAAATAAAAAGGACTGCTTAGCTAATGGCCTGGTTTGATCATTCTGTCGGAACAATAAAACACTCCGTGAGGAAGAGGAGCACAGATGTCACTCTTTCTTGAACTCTGCACTCCGTGTGTGCCATTCCGAGGTTGCAGAGCAGCAAAGAAGAGAAGGGAATCTCAGCACATAAAAATAAAAGAAAGTCTACAGCACAAAGAATATTTAGTAAGGCAAAAGGTCACATTACGGAAACAAATCCTATAAAAGGATAAGACAAAAATATAATGCAAAAAGCAGGAAGAATGTCATATGGTAAACAGGCACAAACTAAGAAATTACTAATGGAGCTTGACTATGGCTCTGCTAAGCCATGGGTGATGCTTAGTTGAAAACAAAATAGTTTTGCAGATACAATAACTGTATATACTGATCATAGATACAATAACTGTACAGTAGATAAAATACTGATATTATAAAATGATTTCTTTTTATTTTTGCTATTTTTGGCAAAATTAGACAGATAAAAGTATTTGTGATTTTTCCCTGTATTTAACAGAAAATGCGATATTTTAGCAATATTACTTAATGAATGAATTCTCATTACACTTAGTGCAAATCGAATGAAATTCAGTAGTAGGTGGAACAGTGAGGTAACACCAAGTAAATGTCTCGTTGCATTGTAACAGCAACAACTTAGCCATTGGTCTACTTTAAAGATCAAGATCACGCTACTAAAGCTGCAGGCTCCATTTCTATAAGATAACCAATAACATCCTAAAAGAAACCACAGAAGTATAGATACTCTGTACCATATGTTGCCCTTCTAGTTAAAAAGAGATAGTTATAAGAATAAAAAATAAAACATATTCACATGTTACAGCCCATAACCTTGATATGAAGTCCATTATATCTGAATGATAACCATGGCTTTTACAATTTCTCAAACAAGTGACAAGGTACAGACCTATAAATACCTGGGAGTGCAGCTGGATGACAAATTGGACTGGACTGCCAATACTGATGCTCTGTGTAAAAAAGGACAGAGCCGACTATACTTTCTTAGAAGGTTGCCGTCCTTCAACATCTGCAATAAGATGCTGCAGATGTTCTACCAGATGGTTGTGGCGAGTGCCCTCTTCTATGCGGTGGTGTGCTGGGGAGGCAGCATAAGGATGAAGGATGCCTCACGCCTGGACAAACTTGTTAAGAAGGCAGGCTCTATTGTAGCAATAAAGCTGGACAGTTTAACATCTGTAGCAGAGCGACAGGCACTAAGCAAACTCCTGTCAATCATGAAGAATCCACTGCATCCACTGAACAGTGTCATCTCCAGGCAGAGGAGTAGCTTCAGTGACAGACTTTTGTCACTGTCTTGCTTCACTGACAGACTGAGGAGATCGTTCCTCCCCCACACTATGCGACTCTTCAATTCCATCTGGGGGAGTAAATGCTAACATTACTCAAAGTTATTGTCTGCTTTTACATGCATTTTTTATTACTCTTTAATTTAATATTGTTTTTTGTATCAGTATACTGCTGCTAGATTATGTGAATTATGTGGGATTAATAAAGTATCTATCTATCTATCTATCTATCTATCTATCTATCTATCTATCTATCTATCTATCTATCTATCTATCTATGTTTCTTTGTAGAAGTAAGCAGGAATAGATTTCTGTACAGTATCATCTGCTTTTTATTTGCTGAACCCACTTGCTGTAAATATTTTGGGTTAAGGAAAGCTGGAGCCTATTATAACTGCAATGCAAAACACAATCATAGACAAGATGTCAGTCCATCACAGGGCCCACTTGGTCACACATCCACATGTAATTATACAGTAACAAGTGTGAGCTTATAGTCAATCTACAATACTTTAAATGTGGGAGGAAAACACATGCACCAGGAAAAATAATACACAGTGACCAGGCAGGGATTCAAACCAAGTTACAGGGAACTGTGAGGTAGAAGCTGTTCCCACTACAAAATAGTACTCTTTGCTTATCTACTTAAGGGACACAAAAATCTTCATATAAAAGATTTCACTGTTACAGTGAAAAATTTGGAACAGGTATAACAGGGTGCCATTTGACATGTTTTAATATTACATTTAAATATGTTTCTTTTTTTTTACAATAGATATTTCTTAAATCCCTGACAACCATAAATACTTTAATATTTTAAGATAGTCAGTCATATAATCTGCTTAGCGATGAATAGGGGGTGCTAAGGCCTATCCCAGGTAGCACAGAGCACAGGCAGGAACAGGGTGCTAATCGATTGCAGGGTTAATATTTTAAGTGCCAAACTTATTTAAATGTATATATAACACAAGTTCTACAATATTTATATTTTCATGGGCTGCATTTTTAGAAAATCTTTTTTCTTGTAAAAATGAAATGTACATATCAGTTATACCTTCAATTCATATAAATTGTAAGAATTAAGGCAATTAAAATATTCACACCTTTCTAGACAATACAGTATATGCAGTGTTTATTTCACCTGTTTTTTATCACAGTAGAGTACTTTGCAGGTCATATTTTTTCCAATACACCCTAAAGGCTTGGATGGAAAGGAAACCAAGCAACAAAGATACTGGAAATACTTGTTCCCTTCCTGTATTTCCATTAAATTGAATATAAATATCATGGAAGATATGGCCATTAACTACAATGCACTGCTAGCAACATTTAGCAGTCCAGCAAGTCATCCAACTGTATATCATGTGCCATTACTACCTATTTATATCAGGGGAGCCAAACTGCATTAATATGTGTCAGAGTGTCTAGAAGAAAACCACCATCAGATGGGCAATTGGCAGGTGAGCAGAGCACATAAAAAGTATTTGTCACATAAGTAGAATCTGCCTAGAAGCTAATGTTGACAAGATGGTGCTTCTGATGAGATACAATTCCATATAAAGTATCCAACAATTACAGCGTTGTTGTATCGTGACTTGTGCTTCAGAATTCATATTAGCAAGAGTGTGAGTAAGCATTAATATAACAGAAAAGAAGCGTGAGAATTTAAAATAAAGTAAACAATTCCAGATTAATCACCAAACAATAAATCTCAAGCACTATCTGCATAAATATACATTATCTGCAGCATGTATTAGTTTGTCTCACAATTTCCGAAAGCCAAGGCACTGAAGAGGTAAAGTATAGGTTCAATCCTCATCCCTGACCCATACTTGGGTACTAAATAAGTCACAAAACCTGACTCTGCTAATGTTCTATATTTATATCCTTTCATCTATTTATGTTTTTACGGAAATATCTTACTTCTAAGGGCGTATGAAAAACAAATGCACAGTAGGATGTGTTACTTATGCAATATTAAAGGAGCATAGCATAAAAAACAGTCCAGACGTTTAACAGTTGGATTGTGCTAGAGATCCTTCTGTTAATTCTTCAAATATAGAAATACTTTAAATAAAATGTAGGTTATAAAAGGGCTCAATCAACAATCCGTGATAAACACATAGTGTAGCTTCTTCACAAATCTAAATTACTGATATGGGGTTGTATTATTTTAATAAAACTGCCTTTCAAATTTGGGGTGGCTAGGTGTCTGTAGTCTGTTTGATGTAAAGCTGTTCCACCATAAGACTAGAACAGTTGTGCAAACTTTGTGGTAGATATTTTCTTTAATTTGGCATATTTTAATTATTGCTTAACACAGGCATTGCTATTAGGTCATAATGTGCTGTCAATTGGTATGGCTGACCTGAAGTCTACATAGTGGACAATGTCTGACTAAATAGTTAATGGAGAAAATAATCACATTTTTGCCTAATGTACACAAGCAAGGATTGATACATAATTACAGTCAAGTTTCAAAGCTAACCATCAATGACTACAAAATAAAGTAGGAATCAGATCTGAACAGTATGCAATATTATCACAGAGTACACTAAAGCATGCACCCACAATCCTTCACAGGGGGTCAGTTTAAAGACAGCAATCAAGCCAATGGAAAAGGTTTAGAACTCCCCATAGAAAACATACAGTATATAAACACTGGAATTACACATGGAAGGCAACTTAGATTGCAATTAAACTGGGATCTGTAAGGCGCCATGGAATGTTTAAGAGAATGGTATTTAGTAATGTGTAACATTCAATTTGTACTTGAAAGACACATTTAAATGAAGATCCTGGCAAAAGTCTCTGAAGATCATAAACTTGTTTCTGCAGTGCTACAGATGTTGTCTAGTAATTTGGCAAAGGTAATGACAGCATAATAACAGGAATGTAGAGAATTCAGGTTTTTTCATAGAGTGAAGAAGAAAAGTATAAATTTATTGATTTCTTTTTATCTGTGGCAAACTGCCCAGGAGTTCTAAGGTTCAAAAGCGTTAAGTAAAAATCCTGAAGGTCTTTCATCCTTATTTTTAAAATTACATTATTTTCAGCCTAATACAAACAAGATCCATTCATGTTCTTCTTTTGATGGACTTTGGATAGAACCATCTCATTCAGTCACTTTGACGGTTTCTTCAAATGTCTTTAATCAAGTCAAATTTAAAGTCACATATACACGGCATTATTTTATTTGCTGTTCTCCTAAGAAAACATAAATAGAGTACATAACAATGTACATAACAGTACAATGCATTCCCATAATTGTGTCCTTTTCAATTGAAGACAGGGCTCTTGATCAATGAATGAGGAGGAGAGGCAGGTCTTCACTTCAAATGCTTATTCACATGTGTGTGCACACTCCTTCCTCGTCACAAGAGTGTCGTCCAGCAGTTTTTTATTTAAAAATCTTTTAGTAAAAATACGTTTACATTGTTCTGAGCAAACAAATGAATGATTTTGCATGTGGATTATGTGTTTGGAAGCATTTGCTGATAGTGTGTTGCCGCACCTGCCGCACAATGAACCATCTGGATTGGTGACACCTCAGCACCATACTATAACAGTTTGAGGTTTTTTACAGTGGGTGGAGTGCCAATCCTGCCACCAGCTTCCAAGTTTTACCTGAAAGTTGGAGGACCTGCTTGCAGGGCTGGGTACAGATTAACGTCATACCCAGGATGAAGCAATTGAAGGTTAAGGGCCTTGCTCAAGGGCCCAATAGAGTAGAGTCACTTCTGGTATATATGGGATTCGAAACAGCAACCTTCCATTTGCAGAGCCTTCATTCCGCCCATTATCTGATTATGTGGGACGAGTAAAATTAGATATGTTCTGTTGTTTCTTTGGCTGTTTTTCTGCATACTCAGGACAATCAACTTTCTGCATTAAAGCATGAGATTAAAATTTTTTCTCAGTCAACACTATAAAGCACAATGTGTAAGCAAAATTTAAATGATAGAATTTTTGAGTATTCGTTGAAAGTGACAGGTTCATTAATCAAACATTTTTGTGTGTATTGTGTGGGATATAGTTTTTGTTTTTCTCATGTTTTCTTGCAGGCCTTTGCAGTGTGACTGTGCAGTTCCACAGAGCTGGCACATAAAAAGTTAACTTTCAAAGCCTTGCTTCATTTCTGCCTGTATAAAGTGTATTGCCAGTTTCTCAAGATGAAGGGTTTTATTTGTAATTCTTTTTTCCCTTGGCAAGTTTCACTTTTTTATATTGCAGAAAACTTCCCACAGAGGATTAGGTAATGTAAATCTTTGAGAATAATTTGTCTAAATGATATAATTTCTGATAGCTGCTTTGTATGTACAGCAAAAAGGAGAAGGCCTAGCTGTTTCTGCTAGAAACAGAAATGTAGTTGCAGTTTGCCTGTGTTCTTTTCATATCCAACTGCAGTAGACTATAGATATATATCTTTAAGATGAATGCATAGGAAAGATTTTCTGTGTGGTATGTTGTTATTCAACCAGTTCATTGTAGATTAGTTTACAGAGCTATTGTTTGAAATTGTTCAATGGTGGTAGATACCTTTTGTTGCATTTTACAAGATTTCAGATCCAAAAAAGCTTAATGTCCAGTAGTTTAAATAATGCCCTTGTGAAGCTGGGGCTGTGGTAGGGGATCACAGAAATTCAGGGCCAGAGTAGTTTGGGGGTATATGCCAGAATATACCTGCATACTTTATCTGGACTTTGCTATGCATGGACTTGGTTAACTCCTGAAAACAAAACCAATTCCTGAACATTTAGTTTGCTCTGCTAATTGAAAGAAGCAAGACATTTGAAAATAAAACAAATTCACTATTGCTTAATATTTCCTTTTCTACTGTTTAAACCTAAACAATTTTATTTTGTACAAGTAGGAGAAGTTTAATTACCACTTAATATGTTAAAAAACCTATTTTACATGTATATATATTGTGATATATGGCCAGCAGTTTATCCCGGCCAATACCCCCACGCCACTAGATGGAGTCCTTCCTGCAACATGGAGGCAGCCCAACAATGGGGTTCGGCTTCACAGCCCTGCTGGATACAGTAGGGGCCGCCAGGGGAAGCTGCAGGGAGGTACGAGTGTTTTTATTATAGCCCGGAAGTATGTCCTAATTGTGGGGACGGGAGGAATGAAGTACTTCCGGGCTGAAGAAAAGAAGATTTCATCTGACCTGGAAGTGCTATAAAATCAAATGGACTGAGGAACAGAAGCACTTCTGGCTCAAGGAATATAAAAGGACTGTGGGAAACCCCAGCAGACTGAGCCAGAGTTGGGAGGAAGTGCGACAGAGCTGCTGGGTGGAGAGGAGGATTGTTTATTTTATTGATTTATTGTGATTATTTGTATTATTATTGAGAATAGTGGAGGTGGAGGTGCTTTGTGCACATTATTGTAATAATAAATTCATTATTCAGACTTTTACCTCGTGTTTGGACGTATTGTCTGCGGGGTTCAGGGGTCAACAGTGAATTGTGAATTAGACGCTATATAGCACCTGACCCGGCACAGATTCACACTGAGGGATGTGTAAAAAGACACGGGCTTTTATTTTTCTTCACCTGTGGGGCACGTCTTCCCATCAACCCCACAGGCAATACACAGTCCCAAAAGCACTCCAAACACAAAACACAACCCTTTCTTCTCAAACCACCACTCCTCCCTGGCAACCTCGTCCTCTTCCTCCCGATTCTGGCCCCGAGTAGTGGTTGCCGGGCCTTTTTATAGCCCACCAGGAAGTGTTCCAGGTGCTTGACCACCTGGTTCCAATTGCCCTTCTGGATGGGGCTGAAGAGTTGTCCAGCTGGGATGTGGAATCCATGCAGCACGCCCCTGGTGGCCGCCCCAGCTCCCAACTGGGCTTTTGAGGACTCCATCTCTCATGGAGCCCTGCGGGAGGTTGAGGCATCACTGCTGGCCATGGAGGCTGCCACCAAGCGTCCCGGGGGAGGTATTGAGCTGCCCATGGTTGCTCCCACGGAACATATGCAGCAGGGGTGTCCCGGTGAGGCATGGTACCCTTAATCTATACTAATAAAAGGCAAAGCCCTCACTGACTCACTCACTGACTGACTCACTGACTGTCTCATCACTAATTCTCCAACTTCCCGTGTGGGTGGAAGGCTGAAATTTGGCAGGCTCATTCCTTACAGCTTCCTTACAAAAGTTGGGCAGGTTTCATTTCGAAATTCTACATGTAATGGTCATAACTGGAACCTATTTTTTCGTCCATATACTATAATAGACGTCTGCTCGATGGCCTCCCACGTAATTTACTGCCTGCCCATATAAGGCCGTCCGTCAGCGGCAATCCAATAGAAACACTGCCGTTAAATATTCACGGGTGAAGGACTGTGCTTAGCATATTCATAAGTAAGGCTGCTGCGCAACTCAGCACGCCTCCCATATAATTGACTGCCTGCCCATATAAGGCCATTCTTCGCTGTGGTGTGTTCATTCATTTCCTTGCTTCGCCAAGGAAGCAGCCTTTTCATAGGTTCTCCGCTGTTTTAGCATATTCATAAGTGTGGCTGCTTTGGAAATCAGCACGCCTCCCACGTAATTGACTGCCTGCCCGCCCATATAAGGCCATTCTTCGCTGCGGTGTCTTCATTCGTTTCCTTGCTTCGCCAAGGAAGCAGCTTTCTCACAGCTTCTGCACTGTTTTATAAACGAACAACATATAAGAAAGTCCTTTTTCATTGCTTCGCCAACGAAGCAGCCTTTTTATTTAATCCACGGGTTCTCAGCTGTTTCAGTGTTCATTTTTTACGATTGTTATAGTTATTGTGTAGGTTTTATTTAATCCACGGGTTCTCTTTTGTGTTCATTGCGCTGTGTTCATTGCTTTCCTTGCTTCGCCAAGGAACCAGCTGTCTCACAGCTTCTGCACTGTTTTATAAACGAACGACATATAAGAAAGTCCTTTTTCCTTGCTTCGCCAACGAAGCAACCTTTTTATTTAACCCACGGGTTATCTGCTGTTTTATTGTTCATTCATTAGGATTGTTATAGTTATTGTGTAGGTATTTTACACTTAGTTTACTGTTCAGGTACCCATTTCCTTTATTTAATCCGCGGCTTTTCTGCTGTTGTTTTGTTCGTTTCTTACGATTGTTATGGTTATTGTGTAGATATTTTATACTTTGTTTATTGATCAAGTACCCATTCCCTTTATTCTTCCAACTGTACCCCTATTAAAATATCTATCGACGTGATCACCATCAATCAAAGAACTATCACTTACCGAGTGGTATCCATGTCCGGAGATGGTGCCTGCCTTTTCCAATCTCTGAGTTACATATTGCATATCAGGCTCACTTTTGATATCCGCAAGGACATGGTGTCTTATGTATTAAATAACTGGGAGAGGTTCAAAGTTTGGAGTGATGATGGTACAGGAGATAATTATAGTACACAGGAGCACTATAAGACTGAAATGCTTAAGCCCTTCGCCTATGGTTCTGCATGTGAGTTGATGGCTGCCGCTGAATTGTTTGGTTGTCACTTTCAAGTGTTCCGAAATGGGCAAATATTTTACACCTTTGGAGAACCGTCAATGCCTCTTAAACATCTTAGATTCACAGGTGACAATCTGAGTAGTGGACACTTTGATGTTTATGAATATTTCAACTCTCAAAAGCTGGATGCGAAGTTATTGATGAAGCCGTTTGTTTGCTTACATCAATTCACACATGCTGAATGTCACTTCAACTCAAATCCAGCTGATTATGACAGCAGCAATCCAAGCTGTGAGAACACACTAAAAAGAAGGCGTATCAGACGTCGTGGTAGATTTTCTGATACAGCTAGACGGAATCAACTTCGTGCAGCTGCCGCCAAATACTCGCAGAAAAATCCACAAATTCATAGGGACGCTGTTGCTAAATACTCGCAAGCACATCTAGAAGTTAATAGGGACGCTGTCGCTAAATACTCGCATGCACATGCAAAAGTTCATAGGGACGCTGTCGCTAAATACTCGCAACAACATCCACAAGTTAATAGGGATGCTGTCGCTAAATACTCGCAAGCGAATCCACAAGTTCATAGAGACGCTGTCACTAAATACACAGAGGCAAATCCACAAGTTAATAGAGCTTCTGTTTCTAGATACGATCCCAATAATGAAAGGCGGCTCATACGAAAACAACAGGTTTCGCTCAAAAAAGCCAATTGTGGATTTGCGTACGACCCAAACATACATTATGAGTCTGACAAAACAGTACACATTGGATCCATGGATGTTCACTGTGACTATTGTGAAGCAAAGAAGTGGAAATGCGAGTCTCCTGGTTTGTGCTGTAACGGTGGTAAAGTCTCTCTCACTCCTCTATGTAAGCTTCCTCACCTTCTTGAGGGCCTGTTAAATGGCGAACATCCTCAAAGTGAGCATTTCTTGAACAACATTCGAAAGTACAACAGTGCATTTCAAATGACATCATTTGGTGGTAACCAAATCGTTGAGGGAAATTTTATGCCTTCATTTAAAGTTCAGGGACAAGTGTATCACTTGATTGGCAGTCTTTTACCTATGCCAAGTGAGGAACGCAAATTTTTGCAAATTTATTTCGTCGGGGACGATGAAAAGGAAGCACAAATCCGCTGCACTAATTTTTCTGGACTTAACATGCCCCTGGTCAAGCAATTACAAAAAATGCTCCATGACTGTAACACTTACATCCAGGACTTCCACTCCACAATGGACAGTATTTCAGATGATGACAAAGACTTCAAAGTTGTCATTCACTCAGACAAAAAACTATTACATGCACACAAAGGCAGATTTAATAAACCCGCAGTTCATCAAGTTGGTGTTGTCATCGCTGGGCAAACGTTCAACAATAGAGATATTGTCTTGAAAACCAGAGACAATAAACTGCAACGCATTAAAGAAACCCACAGATCCTATGATGCACTTCAATATCCTCTCATGTTCTGCTATGGTGAAGACGGCTATTCTGTGTCTATACCTCAAGTTCATGCTGCCAGTAAGTTACCTATGAACAAAACCGTCTCTGCAGCAAACTTCTATTCATACCGCTTATGATCAGACAACATCATGCTAATAATATCCTTTTCTTCCGAACTTTATTAAATCAGTTTTTAGTTGATATGTACGCAAAAATTGAATCCGAAAGACTAAATTATATCAGACTAAATAAAAAAAAATAGGGCTGAAAATTACGTTCACTTAAAAGATGCTATTGACAAAAACGACACTGATTTAACAGAACTTGGTCAAGCTGTGATATTACCATCATCCTTCACTGGAGGACCTCGCTATATGCACGAGCGTACACAAGACGCAATGACATATGTTCGTCGTTATGGCCGCCCTGACTTATTCATCACATTTACTTGCAATCCTAAATGGCCTGAGATCACTGAAATTCTCCTTCCACGTCAAAAACCTCACGATCGCCACAACCTTATCAGTCGTGTATTTCATCTCAAGATTCGCAAAATGATAGACTTGCTCACGAAGAGTAACATTTTCGGCTGTACAAATTGCTACATGTACACCATAGAGTGGCAAAAGCGAGGTATTCCCCATGCACACATTCTATTGTGGCTAAAGGATACGATTAAACCAGCTCTCATCGATCAACTCATCCGTGCAGAAATTCCTGATCCACAGACTGACCCTGCCCTACACAAAATAGTAAAATCCAACATGATTCACGGCCCATGTGGACCTCATAATATCAACTCGCCCTGCATGATCAACAGAATATGCACTAAGAAGTACCCGCATCCGTTCATCTCACAAACTCAGACTGGAGAAGATGTTTACCCTCAGTACCACCGGCGCGCACCTGCTGATGGAGGTCATACAATTAACATCAAAGGAGTAGATATCGACAACAGATGGGTGGTCCCTTATAGTCCTGTGCTGTCCCGCTTCTTCAATGCTCACATCAATGTCGAATTTTGCAATTCAGTAAAATCGATCAAATACATCTGCAAGTATGTTAACAAGGGAAGTGACCAGGCAGTATTTACAATACAAAATCAAAATGACGAAGTATCTCAATATGAAGCTGGTCGTTACATTAGTAGCTCTGAAGCAGCCTGGCGCATTTTCTGTTTTCCCATTCATGAACGTTTCCTCCGGTCGTTCATCTTGCTGTGCATCTTGAGAACGGACAAAGAATTTATTTCACAGAAGGCAATGTTGCCGATAAAGTACACAATCCACCACAAACGACCCTTTTAGCGTTCTTTGACCTTTGCAAACACGATGATTTTGCTAAACAACTTCATTATAATGAAATTCCATCATGTTATGTGTGGGCAAACAACATGTTTTGTCGAAGGAAACAGGGCAACCCTGTACCAGGATATTCGGGAGTGAAAAAGGATGATGTACTAGGACGGGTCTACACTGTACACCTGAATAACTCTGAATGCTACCATCTTCGACTCCTGCTCAACAAAATCACAGGCCCCACATCTTTCAAATCTCTTAGAACAGTTGATGGTGTCCTACATCAGACCTATAAGTCAGCCTGCAGGGCACTTGGCTTATTACATGATGATATCAACTGGGACAAGACTCTACAGGAAGCTACTCTATCTCGCTCATCTCAAAAAACCGGGAACTATTTGCTGTCATGTTGGTGTTCTGCCAAATGGAAAACCCCTTAAACCTATGGGAAAAACATAAACACAGCATAGCAGAAGATGTTAGGAGACAGACTGAAAGAGATCATATACGAACAGAAGTCCACCAGTGGTTAAATTTGATCTATAACAAGTGTCTACAGTTGCTTGAAAACTACGTCATTGCTATTGGAGGTCAATCTCTTCATCATTACGGTTTGCCTTCACCTTTAACAGAACTGGCACAACTTGCGTCAAATCCCGAGTACTTGAAAGAGACATCTTACAACACCTTGCACTTGGCCAATACAGTCACAAATAATGAGCGGTTGCTAAATACTGACCAAAAGTCAGTTTATGACCAAATCATGAGCAGCGTTGCGTCTGCCACTGCCACGGTGTTTTTCCTTGATGCTCCAGGAGGAACTGGTAAGACATTCCTAATAAACCTTCTCCTTGCAAAAATCCGAGCAAAACGTAACATTGCCATAGCTGTGGCTTCTTCTGGCATTGCTGCAACTCTTCTAGAGGGTGGCAGAACTGCTCATTCAGCTTTCAAGCTGCCTCTGAACCTCAACCATACTGAATCCCCCATGTGTAACATATCAAAGCAGAGCAACATGGCTGAAGTTCTGCACATTGTCAGCTTATTGTGTGGGATGAATGCACTATGGCACACAGAGCAGGTATTAAGGCTTTAGACAGGACCCTCCAAGACATCCGAAACACCAACAAACTTATGGGAGGCTTGACAGTGTTGCTGGCTGGAGACTTCCACCAAACCCTACCAGTCGTGCCCAGAGGAACACGTGCCGATGAAGTTAAAGCATCTCTGAAATCTTCATACCTATGGCCACAAATCCATGTTGTTACTTTAAAAATAAACATGAGAGTTCATTTGAAAGGCGACAAAAAAGCCAAGGAGTTCTCTACTCTTCTGATGAGTATAGGTGATGGCACCTTCATACAAGAAAACCGTAAAATAAATATTCCTACAAATCTCTGTCTCATCGTGAATACCTTACAAAGCCTTCTTCAAAATGTTTACCCCGATCTATGAAATCTACACCAAAATGACGTCTCAGGGTTAAGAGAGAGAGCTATCCTGACACCAAAAAAATGACATGACTACGACTATAAATCACATTTTACTTCAAGAACTACCTTCACAATCAAAAACATATCAATCTGTTGATTCAGTTGTAGAAGTAGAAGACGCGATTAATTACCCAGTAGAGTTTCTGAACACTCTAAATCCTCCAGGCACTCCTGAGCATAATCTCATCTTGAAGGTTGGGGCACCAATAATGTTACTGAGAAACTTACAGCCACCGAAACTTTGTACCAGCACGAGACTTCAGGTCACATCTCTACAAAACAACCTAATTGAAGCAACTATTTTTACTGGCAGTGCCTCATGTGACACAGTTTTTATTCCTTGCATCCCGTTATACCATCTAATCTCCCATTTCAATTCAAACGCGTTCAATTTCCAGTAAGGCTCTGCTTCACAATGACAATTAATAAGTCTCAGGGACAAACACTACAAAAGGTTGGCATTGATTTGAGGCAGGATTGCTTTTCACATGGCCAACTTTATGTTGCAAGCTCAGCACACAGCTTAGTCATACTACAACCAGATGGCCGAACTGACAACGTCGTGTACAGAGAGATCCTTAACAATTAATTTTTTATATATTTTCCCTCAGTCTAAAAATGTTTACTTCTTTCTTAATAAAAATATTCAGGCAGTATTTCACCTCTGCGAAGCGTGGGTATTTTGCTATATAGAAAATATATATATATATATATATATATATATAGATATATATAGATATATATATATATATAGATATATATATATATTGGCTGCCGGGCTGGAGCGGCCGGGACGCAGGAGGACGTGAGGAGGGCTTGTGCCTCCTCCAGAACGCGAGGGGGCGTCCGTCCTGGTTCTATTGGGAGCAACGGGGAGAGGGCATGGAAGCCCTACCCTGTAGGGGCCCGTGGTTACCGCCAGGCGGCGCCCCGATGCCGGTTGATCCCGTGTGGCCCTCGGCCGGGGATGGAGCCCGGCCGGGGCGCTTAGAGGACTGGAGGAGGCGTGTGCCTCCTCCAGACCGAGTGGGGGCGTCTGTCCTGGTTAGACAGGGGGCCTCGGGTACAGGGCTTGGAAGCCCCAGCCCTGTAGGGACCCGTGGCCACCGCCAGGCGGCGCCCAGTGCCTGTTTATTCGAAGCCCGGCACTTCCGCCACACCAGGAAGTGCCGGGGAAGACGACCGGGGAGACACGGACGGCTTCCGGGTGCGCAGCTGGCACTTCCGCCACACAGGGGTGTGGCCACCGTTAAGTGCCGGGAAGCAGCTGGAGCCCATCCGACTCCCCATAAAAGGGGCCGCCTCCCTCCAGTGAGTGGTGGAAGTCGGGAGGCAGAAGGACTGAGCTTGTCGAAGGACTGGAGGCGGCCAGGAAGGCACAAGGACTGTGGGCCCTGGACTTGGGGAATCGGTGCTGAAGGCACTGGGGTTGCGTGAGTGCACTAAACTTGTATATAGTGTATAATAAACAGTGTGTGGTGCAAAATATGTCGTCCGTCTGTCTGTGCTGGGGCCAGCGTTCACAATATATATATATATATATATATATACCTGTATATATATAGAGAGATATGACAGCAACACTCATATCAATGACAAAACAATTACATTAACAATCATGTTACGTTATTTTTAACATTTTTCCTTTTCTTTTTCATAACTTCTTTAACACACTACTTCTCCACTGCGAAGCGCGGGTATTCTGCTAGTATATATATATATTAAGGCTGGGCAGGTTAACGCATTATTAATTAATTAACGCCAACAGTTATCTTAACACAATTTTTGCTAATATTATTATTATTTTGAAAGCCTCAGTCTCGGTAGTGATTGACAGAGATCAGTGATCTTCTTGTTATAGCGCTTTTCGATGCGCTTTTGATAGAACAAAAGTTAGCTTTTTCGGTTTAACCTTGATTCCCTGAGTATCAAAGAGCAAACAGCTTCTAAAATGGCATGTGGAGAGATAGCAAAGTGAATGCTCAAAGCAAAATAATCTGTGGATGACTTTTTTCTTATTATTGCTGAATCGGACTCTGATTTGTCGGACTCTGATTTTGATGCAAGTGATCTGGAGATGTAGATCGAAAACGAAAGTGACGTACTGGGATCAGCTGATCGGTCCCCAGCTGATCGTGGTGCTGAACACGTTCATGTAGCTGATTCCCCTATGACAAAGTTCGCCTGTGAGGACAGACATTTATGATAACAGGAGGTACAAACCATATTGCATCTTACTACAACTGCCACCCCTGTGCACCTGTCACACAAAGACAGCCAGGCAGCCAGCCCACCATTCATTCCCACACAGCTGCTGCTGCCGTAAACTGCAAACAGACGCTGACAGTAGGCACAACAGGCAACAACAGACGTTTTATGTTAATTTATGTGTGAAACCATTAGTTTGTGCGCTTTTCAGAAAACTGAGTTTTTTGGAACAATTTTAGCCCCCAAGAGTTGCTACTAAACATAGACAGTTTATGCTGCTCCCTGATAAAAGAAAACTTTTCTGCTGGTATTTGTTCAGATAAAAAAGAAAACAGATTTAGAAATGTTAACTTACTGTTGCTCGGAAGGTGCCTGTTATAATGTGATTGTGGCTTTGGACTCTGAGGGTAACTTGTTTTTCTATAACAAACTAGATAAAACGTTAATGCCCTGGCAGTGGCAAATAGCTTTGATTTTATATTGGATCTGATTACATTAATGTTTAAGTTGAGATTTACAGAAAAATATCTTAACTGCTACTATGTAAAGCAGGGGTGCCCAATTCGTCGATTATGATTGACCGGTAGATTGCAAAGGTAGTGCAGGTAGATCGCATTGCATTCCAAAAAATTTTTTTTTAAGCGTTAGTCTATCATATATCCTCCTTATGGCATTTGCCACTTGATTGACATACAGGTCGGCCAGTCTGAGATCTGTTTTCTTCTAACACACTGGTCATCCCGCACGCCCGATCAAACGCGCAAGCTACTGCAAAACTCCGGCTGTGATCTAGTTAGCCTTCCAATTTATATCGACTAAAGAAGGGATTTAAAAAAAAATTGTTTGGGGAGGGTATGGGCTGGATGTGGAATTGGAAGAGGATTTTTTTTCTCACAATGTCACAATCGAAGTGCGCTTGTCTGATCTGTCAATCTAGCATTGCTATTCCAAAGAAGGAAAATGTGGAAAAGCACTTTCGAACTGTTCAAAAAGCTACAAAACTGACTTCCTTCCAAAAAGTGATCTGAGAAAGAGAAAGGAGAGGGAACTAAAATCACAGTTAATCAGACAGATGTCATTTTTCACTCGGCAGAATGAATGAAGCTCCTTGACTGCATTATTCGGCTGTACTTATTTATGCGAGTCAGCCTTTTCCCACATGAAGATTATTAAATACAAATACCGTAGTGACCATAAATGTATTGAATTGTTATTGTGCCATAAAGGTTATTCAATTATGCAAGGTACAACAACACAACAACATATATTGTATATATGTATATGTAACATATATATATTGTCACAAAAATGAGACATAAACAGATAAAGGTTTGGGGCAGCCACCCGTATAATATGGTATCCTGGCTGCAAAAGTCGTTTTTATCAAATAATAAGCACTGAAATGCATACAACTGAGTCCAGAACAAGACTGAGGGAAAAGGGAAAAAGGGCAGGCTTTTAAAGGGGAAGACAGGAAGTGAGGTCATAATGATCGAGCACGTGTTCATCAACCATTCGATCAAGCCCGGACGTGACATCAGAGGGGCCAGAGCTGGTAAGGTCTACTTCCATTGGCTCGGTCCCGGAAGTGACGTCAAGAGAGCCAGGTGGAACATCCCAGGAATGGTCCCAGGAAAGGGAGAAAAAGAGTCAGTGCACTCTGCCACATCCCGGCATGTCTCAGAACTGCCTTCACTCAAGCCCTTTAGCTGCCTCCCATGCGCACGTGTGTAACAATATATATATATATATATATATATATATATATATATATATATATATATATATATATATACTAATAAAAGGCAAAGCCCTCACTCACTCACTCACTCACTGACTCACTCACTGACTCATCACTAATTCTCCAACTTCCCGTGTGGGTGGAAGGCTGAAATTTGGCAGGTTCATTCCTTACAGCTTCCTTACAAAAGTTGGGCAGGTTTTATATCGAAATTCTACGCGTAATGGTCATAACTGGAAGCAGTTTTCTCCATTTACTGTAATGGAGATGAGCTTCAACGCCGTGGGGGCGGAGTTTCGTGTGACATCATCACGCAGTACATAGAAAACCAGGAAGACCTCAAAAAAGCGCTGAAGAAAACATGCATTATATAATTGAGAAGGCAGCGAAACAATAAGAAGCGAGCGAGTGACATATACAACCATATTCATGAGTTCTGCTACTTGAAACAAAGCACGATGTAAACCTACACTTTAAATTAAGTTCATAGACAGGCTGCCGCTGGCGTTTGTAATTTAGTGCCTGCCCATATAAGGCCGTCCGTCAGCGACAATCCAATAGCAAACTGCCACGGGTAAATATTCACGGGTGAAGGACTGTGCTTATGGAGAGGAAGATGAGATGGTCAGGGTGGTGTTTGACACAAACTCAGCGAAACTGCGAGAGAAAGTTTTAAGTGCCAGGACTAAGGTAACATTAAATACAGCTATGGACATAGCACGAGATGGCACCAGCACAGCTGGGAAACTTCGATGCATGTACACCGAGCGGCTCACGTGAACTGACGCAGTGCACAGATAAAAGCAACTGTTCCAAAGAGCTGAACAAAACCGAATTACACAATTGAAAAGGCAGCAAAAATATGAAGCGCCTGATACTTACAAGCATATTCATAAATCCAGCTACTGCGAAACAAAGCACACGTTGGAAAAAGTCAATGTCCCGCTAAAGGAAGACAGTGTAAAAAAAACCTGTGCATGCAGTGTGTCAGGTCTCAGATAAAGAAGAAGACGAGCTGTTTATTGATGCAGTAAGAAACGAATCGATGAATGAAACCTGTTATCTTTACAACGATTGACAAACACGGAATGTAACTTGAACACAACACATCCTACAAATACGAACCTGATTGAAAGAAATAATGATAATCAAATCCTTGATGACAGCAACACTCAGTAACACTCACAAAACAAATACTGTATATTGAAAGTCATGTTACGTTATTTTTAAAATGTTCCCTTTTCTTTTCTAGCTTTTTAACACACTACTTCTCGCTGCGATACGCGGGTATATATATATGTATATATATATTCCGATCTACATACTCGAATAATGGATACTTTATTCGCCATCAATGATTGTTTTGGTAAAGCCATACTCAGTGTATTCATTAGATGAACGGTAAAAAAGTAAGACTGAGGGGAGGATGACTCATTGAGGCATGCAGGCTGTAGTCTGGCGTCAACTCTATCTGAATTGCGATCACATTTGAAAAAATATATCTTTTCAAGTTCTATTTAGTCCATATGTGTCAAACTCAAGGGCCGCGGGCCACATCCGGCCCGGCGTGTAATTATATCCGCTCATGAGATCATTTTATATACTGTATTATTGTTATTAATGGCCCGGGTATATGAAGCGCTGGGAACACAATAAACTACAGATCCCATAATGCAGCGCTTCAGCTGCCTTGCCGAACACTTACCGCGTTAATCAAGTCTACCTTATGATGCTGCAAGTTATTGCGAACAGTTATTGCGCACTGAGTTTGCACTGCGCTTTGGTGACTTTGAAGAACAAAAAAAGTCCGTCTACATGCGGCTCGAACCTTGTGCATGTTTGGTAGCACATATCTGTGTGAGAAGCTCTTCTCAGTGATAAAGACTAACAAAACAGCACACAGGAGTCGCCTCACTGATGAGCACCTGCAATCCATCCTGAGAATCTCCACAACACAGAACCTCACACCAAACAGAAACGAACTTGTGGCCAAAAAAAGATGCCAGGCGTCCAGCTCTAAAATGACATATGAGCAAAGACAACTTAATGATTTGATTTGTTATTGCACGTAAGAGCGGGAGTCAACCGTTTTAACAAACAGCGTATTGCACTGATACGAAATAGCTGTGTGTGTGTATATATGTAGATATGTATGTATATGTATATATATGTTTATATATGTGTGTGTATGTATGTATGTGTGTGTATATATGTGTGTGTATATATGTAGATATATATATGTATTTATATATGTGTATATGTATAGATATGTATATATATATATATGTTTATGTGTGTGTGTGTGTAAATATATATATATATATATATATACTGTATATGTATATGTGACAACAACACTCATCACTCACAACAGTGACAAAACAATTACATTGACAATCAGGTTACGTTATTTTCAAAATGTTTCCTTTTCTTTTCATTGCTTCTTTAACACACTACTTCTCCGCTGCGAAGCGCGGGTATTTTGCTAGTATATATATATATATATATAGTATTTTGATGTAGGTAGATCATTTTGACCTGGTCATTGTAAAAGTAGCTCACAAGCCGAAAAAGTGTGGGCTTAACTGCTGTTAAAAAGCACCTTATTTGTTTAAAGTGTTTGCAAATCAAATACACGCAATACACTACTTTTGAGTATATTATTGAATTTTGCACATAACAATGTGATTGTTTTGATTAATCACAGACAACCATGCAATTAATCGCAATTAAAAATTTTAATCGCTGCCCAACACTAATACATATATATTTGTGTGTATGTGTGTGTGTGTTTTTCTGTCCAATGCACACAATAAAATGAACTAACAAGCACACATATAAGACATAAAGAATTAAATATGAAGTATAAGAGTTAGAAATACATTCTGTTAGGTTGTTGTTAACATTACTTACCCTGCATTGTTTCAGAAACAATATTACATTTTTATCTGAAAAACAAGAATTAAATTGTCTGATAATTTTATTATATTTATTCTTTTAAAAATAAAGTATTTTTGTATTACATAATTGTGTTTTAGGTCTCCCTTAGTAAATATTTGTTGCAACAACTGTATTTCATTTCTCTATGTGTTGTCCTTTAAAGAATATGGATTTATGTAGTAGCACAATTTAACTTTTTGCAGTTTAACTGTTTCTCGTGTCACATTGTTGTACACTTATTATTCATGTATTAAATAATGAACAATTTCTGTTTTTTATTTTTTATTTGTGGCCCACCTAACAAGAAAGATTGTTAGACTGAAATAACTAATTTTAATCTCACATAATGCACTCTGAGATATTTTGAAGTGCTTACTATTCTTTTTTTCTGTCTGAAGGTAAACACAATGCATTCAGACATTAAGCTTGTACCAGTCATTGTTGGAAAAAATACTGGAAAACCTGTGTTTCTTGTTTTATCTTTAATGCTTTTCTTTTGTACTATTATTTGTGTAAAACACTCCACTTAAACTGTAAGCATGGTGTGAAAGAAAAAGGATGTTAAATTTTGACAGAAAACACGCTGAGTCACTTGCCTTTACATCTAGCAGACAAGAAAGAAATAGTGCATTGACATTTTGCTATTTGGGGTCAACAGCTAAAAAAATATGACTGGAGCATGGCAATAGTTGTAGAATTAGTATTGTCACATGTACAAACTGCCATGAAAGAAAAAAGACAGTGTCACGATGGTCATTTCCTTGATGAAAGACTGATATCACTTATAAAGAATGGATGTTTTTATTTGCTCTGTGTGAAAGTTAAAAAGTGCAAATTTGTGAGTTTCAGAAAGTGAAGATGGGCAAGGTAAAAATTAAAATGCAGTAATTTAAGATGGAAAATAAAAAAGAATTAATTATCACATTAAGATTTAGCATCAGTTTTAACACTATGCAGTTGTTTATATACAGTAGGTGTTATGTAGAATTTTTTCTTGTAGCTTTGATGCACATTGTAAATATTATTATTCGGTGTCAAATCCATAACAGATGTTTTTCTGAATGTATTATACCTGCTGTGATAATACATTTTTGCATATAACTTTGACTTTTTGTGAGTGTTATAAGACAATACCTAAAAATTCACAAATCTGATGTGCACATAACTACCACTAATGGAATGAACAGCTTTCATTTCAAAGTATTTGACATTCTGAGAGTTAAACAAATTATATTGTACTGCATAACATTCTCAGACCTGTTGCAGATCACAAGAAGTTATCTGCTATCCAGGCAGCACTGAGTAGAAGGCAGGAGAAAGTCCTGGACTGGGTACCAGTCCATCTGAGACAAACACATCCACTCTCTGTTTTAGAATTTTCAGTCAATCTGTGCATACTTGAGGATATAGGAGGAAAGCCTGAGTACACCAAAAAGGAAAATCCACATAAGCACCTAAAGAACATGCTGTCTTAACATGTAACTAGGCATAGGATCTGAACAACAGGGGCCTCATGTATGAACAGTCTGTATGTACAAAAATGTTGCATACGAACGTTTCCACGTTCAAATCACGATGTATACAACCTAAACTTGGCGTAAAGCCACACAAATTTTCACAGTAGCTCCAACCCTGGCGTACACAAGTTCTCCGCTCGGTTTTGCAAACTGGCTGCACCCAGCATCAAAGCAGTGCTACTGTTCCAGTGTGGTTCCTTTTCTTTTTTAGATCCACATCGCTGACGTGGCTTTATCATATACACTGAAATTAACCACATACTGTTTATTAGTTTAATGCATCTGTTTGTAATTAACCTGTAAGAATATAATGGTCCACAGAATGGTCAAACTATTCTAAATACCATAGCTGCTTTAGCGTTATTATTCTCACTGCACCTTTTTCTTCTTCTTCTTTCCGCTGCTCCTACTAGGGGTTGCCACAGCAGATCATCTTATTCCATATTACTCTCACTGCACCACTCAGAGTATTTATATCACTGTATCTAAGTGGGGAATCACAGCTCTACAGCAGCTGATGGAAAGAGAATTATCGGTGTACAATATCAAGCACACACTGCCTCAGCCATCCTGTCTATTGAACTGCTTTCATACGGCAAACGCTTCAGAGCCTTTCCTCACGGTTCAGAAACAGTTTCTTCCCAAGAACTATAAATGCACTGAATTAATCCATTAATTGCTCCTTGTAGAATGCTTTGTATTGATAATTACAATTACCTCACAGTAAACTTGCGATACAGTTATAATATTGCACAACCTGAGCCACTTTATAAAGCGCGTATTTACATATGATGACGATATCATTTTTAAGATGAAATGTTTATTATATTATACAAATAAAACTTTAACTTCATTTAAATAATCTATATTTTTAATAATCAAACATGTGAGGTCACGGTGCCGCAGCGCTAGCAAGGATCAGGTGCTCTGTTCACGGATTGTTTCTGCCTCGCGCTGTATTCTTACTGGGGCTTGCGTGACAAGGGAAGGATAGATGGATGGAATAATTAAACATGTACTACGAAGATATTCCAATGTTCCTTAAAAGTTTTGAAGAATCGGCGTTTTAAGCTTAAAGATTGCTTAACATCTATTACAGAGCTGATTGTGTGGCGATTGGTTACTTGGAGAAAGAAAAGAAACGACAGGAATTGGAGGTTAGTTCGTTTGAAAGAGACAGAACTGCTGCAATAAATCATTTCATCGGAGGTTGCACCCGGCACAGCAAGCATCTTGCATGAGGCATGAACAATCACTGCGCCACCGTATTCCCATGTTTAATAACATGCTTTAACTTCTATCATCATGAAAATGATATCAAGTATACATCTCAGTATTTTAATTATTCAGAGAGCTGTAATATCACAAATGTAATGGATTCTGTGTCCTGTCGGAGGAAGAGAAAGCCGGTTTAAGGAGCACGTAGTGATTCACACACATAGAGCACATAGAAGATCAAATACAAAACAAAGCATTTAATGTGCTACTTTTGTTACGATGGGATTTGAGAAACTAGTAAATTAAATGATTTTAAGTTGAAGTTTATGATGTTCTTCTTAAATGACAAAATAAACTACATGATTAAAGTAGAAATTTTGAAAGATTAAAGTTGACATTTCAAACTTTTTTCCCACTGTGTGCCAATTTTCTTTTCTTTTCTCTGTACCCTAATAAGCTTTCATATGACACTCAGATGGTGGGCTACGACTTGCCTTTTCATGGTGAGTTTGATATCTGACAACTTCTTTTTTATTTTGGGTACTATGCGACTTTGTGAACTTGAGCTTTCGAGTTTCTCCCACACACTATGTCACTCGATCAACTTTCTTTTGTTGTTTATACCACTGTTTAAACCAACAAATAGTACGTTTTTCCTTGCCTCCACTTGGTATTCTTCTATTCCCCCCGTGCTTTTGCCATTGCCTTTTCACAGAATGCTGAGCTTAAGGGCTATTTATATTGATTTGCATATTCAAAGAGGCATAATTCTGGGAGGAGACGGGGGTTTGGGCATGGCAGCAGGCACATGCACGTTCATTACTTTTCATGATGACCGGGATTTATGTAGCAGAAGAAGGTGGAAGTTGGCGTTTGAACAGATTTATGCATCTGGATTTTTTTGTGCGTAAGCACATTTCCGTTTTTGTCTTTACGCCATGTTATAGTGTGAATTCCACACACGGTGTTATGCATGAGGCCCCAGATACTGGACGCATGAGGAAGCAGTGATACTTACTGTGCCTTCCAGTAAAAAAAATTCACAACCATTTTCACTTCTTTTAAAATTTCTTATCCATCCATTCATTTTCTTAACCTGCTTATCCAGACAAGGTTTACATTACTGCTCAAGGAATCAACATCTGGACAGGGCACTAAGCCATCTTGGAGCATCCAGAGGAAACCAAGGCAGTCATAAGGAGATAATGCAAAGCCAACATGAAGCATGCAGGACACAAACCCAAGTCTCCTTATTGCGGGGCAGTAGGGATAAAATAATATTTAATACGCCCCAAAATTTCTTAAAATAAAATATTATTAAAACAATGTTATTTTAGAAGAGCTACAGTATATTGCCCCAGACTGTTAGAAGGCAACAATCTTTATCTTCTGCTGTACTGAAACATCTCACAGAAACCTCCGGGAATCATCATGGGGGTGACCCAAGAATGCTTTCCTTTAAGTTGAGTGGCACCAAAAATATGTCCAGGACTGATCTTATAAGACTTCTCTGTAAGGTGAAGCTTAAACCAGAAGTAGAGCATTGGCAAGGGTTTCCCTGGTAAAAGAAAAGAGGAGGTTTCCATTATTTTGGAAGTCATACAAAGACAAATAAGGAGAATCTTATGTGGATTTTTTGATAGTGAGATCAGGCATTTATAGGAAGGGAGGGATACAGTTTTGTAACTTTATATACTCATTAGACATTCCATTTTCCCTCTCTTGTTACTTGCTACTTTTTATTAAACTAACATAACCTGGTTTGCACTGGTGTCTGTTCTGGTTATGGGGTTAATATTATCACAATATCTGCAGTATCTATAAAAAGTATTCTCCCCCTTTGATGTTTTCATATTTCATTGTTATACAACACTGAATCACAGTGAATTTAATTTGTCTTTTTTGACAGTGATCAAAAGAAAAAGACTCTTTAACAGCAAAGTGAAAATAGATCTCTGCAAAGTGGTCTAGACTAATTGCAAATATAAAACACACAATAACTGAACACGTAAGTATTAACCCTTTTCAAGTCAGTATTTAGTAGATAGCAATTTCCACCATAATTATCTGCAAAAGTGCTCAAGCTCTGTCAGGTTACATGGAGATCATGATTAAAGAGGTTTTTTTCAGGTCCAGCCATACATTCTCAATTGGATTGAGACCCGGGCTCAGATTTGGCCTCTTCAAGACGTAAACATTGTTGTTTTGAAACCATCACTGTTTAGCTTTGGCTTTTTGTTTATGGTTGTTACATTGCTGGAAAACAAATTGTCTTCCAAGGTGAGTGCTTCTTGTAGAATTGGAATACATGTGGTTTTCCTTCTGGATTTCCCTGCTACATTCATTTTACCCTCTACCCTCACAAGCACTTCAGGGCCTGCTGCAAAAAAGCATCCTCACAGCATGATGCTCCCACCACCATGATTCCCAGTGACAATGGTATGTTTGTGATAATGTGCACTGTTTGGCTTACGCCAAATATGGTGTTTAGTTTGACGGCCAAAAACCTTGAATTTGATCTCCTCAAACCAAATAACGATTATCTGCTTACTTAAGAGTCTCCTATGTACCTTCTGGCAAAATCTTGCCAAGATGTAAGCAGCTGCTTGTAACTCCTTCGGTTACCATAGATTTCTTTCTTCCTCAGTAATCGTATTGTTACACGATCACACAGTTTTTGTGGACACCCTGTTTCAGACTGTCCCATACACCTTCCATTTCCTAATGACTGATTTACTAGGCTCCATGGGATATTTAGTGACTTGGATAGTTTCTTGTATCCATTCCCTGGCTTATGCTTTTCAAATGCCTTTTAACTGAGTTGCTTAAGGTGTTTTCTTTGTCTTCATTGTATAGGTTAGGCCATGTTACCGTCTTACCACAAAATGGACCTTCAACTTGTGTATTTAAATTACATTCAATTGAAACTCCTTGACTACAGACAGGTGATCTCCATTTAACTAATATTGTGACTTCTAAAACCAATTGGCTGCACCAACAGTTATTTAGGTGTGTCAAATTAATTTAGACCACATTGCAGAGGTCTGTTTTCACTTTGCTATTAAAGAGTCTTTATCTGTTGATCAGTCAAAAAACACAAATTAAGCACACCAAGATACAATATTGTATAACAATAAAATATGAACATTTCTGAATACTTTTTATAGGCACTGTACATAGTGCTTGTATAGTGAAGTCATTCATCATTATGAGCATGCACACATTTCAGGGTAGTAAAAATATTTATTTTTCAAATTCATCCATAAGTTTAAAATATAATCATGTGCCATTAGTTTAAATACATAGTAACAGGGCATTGTTAAAAACTTTAAGGTCCAGTGGCATGTATTTTAAAGTACCATCCAATGACATTAATCAGGTAGCCTAAGTCACACAGAGACTATCTTGGTAAAAGAGTATTTTAATTTTAAAAATCAAACATCTGAGAATTAAAATATAGAAACTGAAATGGATCTGAACATTGATCACAATTCTTATTCAAAGACTGGCTTTGACAGGTCTTTGTGGTGTTTAAACAAAAATAAAACATCTAATATTGACTACTATGCCAAAGCATAAGATTTGATTTGCATGAAAATAAAGTTGTAAATAAAACTTCAAGTTATTTAACCTCTGTTTCCATGATTTTTCTTTTTTTTTTTTGTTTTTTTGATAGGCAGCAGATCTAATGGAGCAAGATGGAATGCATGGACACAATAAGCTACTAAGTCAAATTTTAGTCTGGCATCCATACAACCAAAGCAGGCTGCACTTCAGGAGAGAACCGATTCAAGATAGGATTTAAAGTTACTTCAGAGAACTGTTGATATTTGCTTAGAGGCAAGAAGAGAGCTGACACAAAGAATCATTCTTGTAAAAATGGCCATGGTCCAGACAGGATGTGTGGTATTTAAGATTTCTACATATGGGGAAGTCATCTCACTTGGTAGATGTGGTTCTGTCATGGCTAAAACTAGTGGACAGTTACTTTTGATTTGCCCTTTTCTTTTTATATGTGATTATCTATACTCATCCATCTTCTGCATTTGCTTATTGAGATAAAAGCAGCGTTTTTATAATGTTGAACTTCTTGACATTTATTTAGTGTGTTATATAAAAAATACTTGGAGATTACTTGGAAAATTGGCAGAGCAGTTAATTCCCAAAATATAAATAGATTTTTTTAATGCTCAAATGCAAAAAACTGAAAGAAAAAAAAGAAAAAATCCATCAATCAAATTATATACCACTCATTCTAAGCAAAGATAAATGTACTCTGTGTCTAAAAGGTGGATAAACTGATCTAAGTGATAGAATCTTTTTCCATGAAATCATTGCCTTCCATATGTTGATAGGGAGACAGGTGCAAGTCAGGACCAATTCTTGGATTCCTGGACCTGTCTAACATATGCCATGCTAATGAAAACTCAAAACTCACTCACTATAGGCATTATCGGATCTACCATAAGGGAGACAGGTGATAAAGTGATTGGAAAGCTAATACACCCCTCCTATGAAACAGCGATAAGATCAATAGGACAATCTGCTAAACACCCCTCTTAACGAAGAACGGTGTTCAGAATAATAGAAGAATCAACAAAAATTACTGGTGGCTTAAGCTGAATGGAGGGGGTAATAAAGCTCTGCATATTATGAGTCAGATGATATATTGGATAAGGTGATGTAATTACCAAAAAAAGGGGGATGAATTGTTTAATTGACATCTCACTCCATGGACTGAGACATTTGTTTATAAAGAAAGAAATGTTCTGTATTCTCATCTGGACTCCTTGACTGCCTTCTCTGAAGATGTAGGAAAGTTTTTTCCACGACAGAACAAGCTGTAAATACTGTAGTTGAGATGAATAAGACAGACTTTACAGATTGTAAGGAAAAGGGTAATATGGCCACTTTCCATATTTTGCAGCAAAATGCAGTCCAATACAATTAATATAGACATGACCATCAATGGTGAAGACAATGCAGGGGATACTATAAGATGCACCAAACATTGAGAGACATCATGAAGGTTTCTCTGTGTGTGTACGTGTGCATGTGTGTGTATTTTTTAATTTGGTACATGTGACGATGCAGGTTCTGCTCCATGCTCCCATCTTCTATTTGGGAGCCCTAGAACCCAACACTGTCGATAATTATAACCGAGATGAACTAGACAGTGAGGCAACATAGCAAGGGGATGGTACAAATGTGCAAAAGTGCTTTTATTTAAAACAATAAAACAAATAAGTGTTCAATGTTAAGTAAAGTGCAGTGCCTTCTACAAAGTCTTCATTAAATAAATAAACCATAAAAACAGCGAAACTGTGGAGGTTTAAAATAAAAATAGAAAAAACACAATCCTTTAAAACCTGAGGTTAAACCATTGCTGGGAGCAGTCTTCTAAAAACCAACTACAAGCCTGATGCCTCTTTTAAACTAGCATCTCACCTGCTTCTCCCGGTTGGGCTTTACAGCAGGCGAGACGCTCTCTCAGCAGCTGTCCTTTCTCACATCTCACACAGGTCTGGAGTCTTTCCGATCCTGGCTTCAGTCTGGCACTCATCCCAGGCCTAAGACTTGGAATCCTTGGTAACCAGGACGCTCACACCAAGGGCTTCTCCACCAAACCTCCCGACTCCCGCTGCTGTCCTGGCCTTACGCGGACAGTCTTTCTTCTTTATTGATCAGTCCCGCTACATGCTCACTCAGCGGGAGCAACCACTACAACAACACCCGGGTTTCAGCCTAACACCCACTTACAACTGCCTGCGGGCGTTCGTCCACTCGCTCGCTCGCTCGCTCTCCCGCACCGTCTCTCTCTCTTTCTTCTGTGTCCTGCTTTCTCTAGCCACCTCCATCTTTCTTTCTTTCTTTCTTTCTTTCTTTCTTTCTTTCTTTCTTTCTTTCTTTCTTTCTTTTCCTTGTTCTTCTTCTTTCTAGCCGACTTGCGCTTCAATATTGAGAGGGGCCATAGCAGCTGCAGCACATTAGCAGCCCCAGTAACAATCACCGATGTGGGCAGTCCCTCACCTGTGCACTAGGTGAGAAACGCCCACACCGCAGATCGCCCTGAGATCCGCTACAGCCACCATGCCCCCTTGCTAAGGCGCAAGTGCGGCGATTATTTATTTAAAAATAACTGGGCTTTGCTAAGAAAGCTGTGGGCCCGCTATACCACAGTGCAAATTAGCAACCCCAAAATGTTCAGTTACATGTTATGTTTTGCCACAAAAGGGTTAAGACCTTTTTAAAAATATTTAATTACTGCTTGTTAAATGCTCTATCAGAAAACAACTTGATTTGTAGTTGATATGACATTGCACTAATCAGTTAGTTTGTTGTATTTATTGTTATTCACTTATAAACAAAAAAGTAAGTTTTTTGATTTTTTTTTTTCCTTCATAATTTCTGTACCGATTTAATATTGAAATATTTCTGGTGTTGTTGGTGAGGCAAAGGGGGCCTTTCAAACACTGACACCATTGGGACTGTGTGGTTTTTAATCTAGCCTTGACACCAGGCTCAAAACTGAATTAGGATATATCCAGTGTTAAAACAGTCAAGTCTTAGGTTCAGTTTCAAACAAAAAATAAAAATAACAATTATTCTATAATGCAGTTTAAAATAATGTTTGTTCATTTGGGAGCATTGTGAGTACTGAACATATTTGGTCCTTCTTGAGTATTTATTTACATGCACATGTAATTTCTAAATTGCTTTTAATAATGTGTTGAGTAAATAAAAAAAGCCCTAATCTTACTTTTTAGACTTAAAATATAAATTTATAATTTATATATTTATATTTCTAAATAGGTTCAGAATACTAAGTATTATTATTAATGTTATAAGGAAGAATGCATATTAAATATACGCAGTGAAAGGAAAATGATGATAAACATTTTAACTAAAGTTGATCAGCTCAAATATACATGAAAAAAGAAAATTAAATATTTTTCAGGAAATGTATTAAAACGTGCAATATATTACATTACATACAAATTAGTCAGTTTTGGAGGTAATTATTTTTTGTACATAGAGAAGAAAAAAGTAAAGATAAAACAGAAAGTGTCCACGAGAGTGCTTTTTTTTTGCTCCTTCTCATTACTCTTTTAACTATTATTTAAGTTTTTAACTTTTAAATGTCATTTTTCCTAAGGTTTTTGAAATCATATCCACTTGCACCACCCCCGCCAATGGTTATTTCTTGCCATTAATTGTGAAACATTACAGTATACAAGAACATTTCTCATTGGATTATGGTTGTGCAGTATGCAAAAGATCACTCAGCTTGATAAAATGACAGGCAAGAGAATTACTACACAGCATGGGTTTCAATGCCACCAATAACTTTCCATCACTCACAACGTTACACAAATAAAATTTAATCGAATGTGAAATGATCAATTTTCCATATCACTAAACCACTTTAAAATGAAACTTTAAGAAAAAAGCATTTTAGAGAAGAATGGATATTATATATAGTCATGTGTATGCCCTTTTTCAAATTTATGGCTTTACATAAAACAACATAAAAAATCATGTAATCCTACCAAGGTCTTCAAATTAGATATATCTAATATCAAGCAACGCTTAGCAGACTTTACTTGGTTCATATATATTTTGAAAAATAAGGTAACTTTCAGAAGAAAGTTGTTGTTATACTCCCACGATTCAGTATATTGTAGAACCATCTTTAGTAGCAATAACTTGATGTAATGTTAACTTGATGTTTTCAATGTAAATTTTGTTTTCACACGCTTCATATTGGAGAAATGGTAGTCAACTGTTTGTTACAATACTGCTTCACTGCACTTATATTTAAGGGTATTAAATTTAAATACATGGCTCTAAAAATGTCCAAACCATATGGTCCATGTAAATCTTACAGACAGACCTCAATATGTGCGTCTTGGGAACTGCAGGTCTGACATTGTGTGCAGCAATACAGGGGCGCCGCAGGGGACTGTACTTTCTCCGGTCCTGTTCAATCTATATACATCAGACTTCCAATATGACTCGGAGTCCTGCCTTGTGCAAAAGTTCGCTGATGACACTGCTATTGTGGGCTGCATCAGGAGTGGGCAGGAGGAGGAGTACAGAAAGTTAATCAAAGACTTTGTTAAATGGTGCGACTCAAACCACTTACACCTTAACACCAGCAAGACCAAGGAGCTGGTGGTGGATTTTAGGAGGCCTAGGCCCCTCATGGACCCTGTGATCATCAGAGGTGACTGTGTGCAGAGGGTGCAGACCTTTAAATATCTGGGAGTGCAGCTGGATGACAAATTGGACTGGACTGCCAATACTGATGCTCTATGTAAAAAAGGTCAAAGCAGACTATACTTTCTGAGAAGGTTGGCATCCTTCAACATCTGCAGTAAGATGCTGCAGATGTTCTACCAGACGGTTGTGGCAAGTGCCCTCTTCTACGCGGTGGTGTGCTGGGGTGGCAGCATAAAGATGAAAGACGCTTCACGCCTGGACAAACTTGTTAAGAAGGCAGGCTCCATTGTAGGATTAAAGTTGGACAGTTTAACATCTGTGGCAGAGCGACAGGCACTAAGCAAACTCCTGTCAATCATGAAGAATCCACTGCATCCACTTAAAAGTGTCATTTCCAGGCAGAGGAGTAGCTTCAGTGACAGACTTTTGTCACTGTCCTGCTCCACTGACAGACTGAGGAGATCGTTCCTCCCCCACACTATGCGACTCTTCAATTCCACCCGGGGGAGTAAATGCGAACATTAATTTTGTTTTAATTTTTTTTTTCATTTTTATTACTATTTAATTTAATATTGTTTCTTTGTATCAGTATACTGCTGCTGGATTATGTGAATTTCCCCTTGGGATTAATAAAGTATCTATCTATCTATCTATCTATCTATCTATCTATCTATCTATCTATCTATCTATCTATCTATCTATCTATCTATCTATCTATCTAGTTGTGCATATTTGTTTTGATCAAGGAGACGGTGATATAATGGTTTTTACATCTATCCATTCAATACCATTCAGTTGTAGCATTCCTGGGAGCTTGAAGATATCCTGACAGCACTTGGGTTCAAGGCAGAAAGTAACAGCACACAAAGTGCAAGTCCATTGATGTTAATATTGGTGAACACACACAAAAGTAATCATACTGGAACAATTTAGAGTCGCCAACTAATCCAACACCCATACTTTTAAAATTAATGGACAGACTTTACACAAGTGTCAAACTCAGGATATTGGCTCATTGAGTCATTGTGTTCCCCACTTTCACGGTCTTCCACCTACAAAACTTATTGTAAACTAGGCTGACCCGCCTTTTAAGGTGACCGACTTTTAAGTTGACCACTTCTTAAGGCAATTCAATATGTAGATCAATTTGATATTTTATACAAACTTAATTTGGTTATATTGCATTGGAGCGGTATTACTTTAATACTCGTTTCTGTTATTTTTGTGATGAAATTTAAACTTTTTTTCTATATTGAGGTCGCCCTTTTGAACCCCCCTGATATTTACTACACGCTGAGGCATTTGTACTCCATCAACATTAATCATTTCCAGAGACATAATTTTGTCTATTTTTCCAGTGCATCACGCACAAAAGCAAGGGAACGATGGGAGCACCAGAACTCTGCTCACATCATGTCGCTTCGTACTGCAAGCTGCAAGTAGTAAGTCTGTGATAAGCGGAATACCGCTACGCTTTCCACTCACGGGACAGAAGGACAATCCTGACCGCTTTTATATAGTAAGAAGAAAAGAAGAAGATATCGCACAGTCTGGAGTAGAAAATCATCTTTTACCTGGAAAAACGAAACTAAAAAATCCCATCGTGCATTGCAAAATGGACGGGGCGTGTGTGAAACTCCGCGCCTGCGTAGCACTCACGGGACGGAAGGACAATCCTGACCGCTTTTATATAGAAGGATAACTCGTGTACTTATTTTTACAGCACATAAAGGAGGGCCAGTTAATTATGAACTGGATCCACAAAAGCTTTTTGACGTTACTATGAGGTGGCATATTATTCTTCCCGAGTATGTTAAAAGATAACTTCTGCATTTTTTTCAATTAGTTATTTCTTTATAATCACAATTTGTATTCATTTTGTCACATAAAACTATGTTCTGAAGCAAAGTGTTTTTTGTAAATTTTGAAAATACTTTCTCTGATCATGCAGCTTACAATGGGACTAATGGATACACATGTCTACAGGTGAATGAAAAAGCCTTAAAACTTACCAGATAGATCCACTTTGAAGCAGCAAAGGTTTCAGTTTAAGACATGCTGACTTTGCCCTTTATGAGGCATCATTGTGATAGCAAAAGAACACTAGAAATAATTATTTTATCATGAATACATTTTCTGTTCACTTATCTGCTCACCGCCTCTGTCGTGAGTGGAGTTATGATGACCCAACGAGCCCCTGGCACCAAGCTGCATTCTGCTTATTATTCTACATTTGCCTCTTCAATTCTATTTTTTCAATATTTATGTTCTGCCATTTCTTGTAATAACAGACAGATGCAGATGCTCACGTGAAATGATTATTTTCTTCCTTAACGGCGCTTACTTTATTTCCATTATATTCTGCGTTATTATTTTACATTGGCTAGAGAGCAAAATTTACACTGAGTGCCAGCTACGAGAAAAAAAAGTCAAAAGAGATTCATTGCACTTTGTACAAATAACAATCGATCCTTAATTACATGGGGAGAACATGCAAAACTCATGCAGACCCTGGTGCTGTGAGGTAGGAATGGCAACTCTGCATTACCTGTAGAAGCTGGTATACATGGAGCACCACGAACAGCATCAGTAGCAGTACTGTAGATGAGGGCACAGACTGCAGAAACAGCACTTTAATGAGCCTGTAAGCTATCATCTTGTCTCAAGATACTATTAGCCACACCTTGCATGACAAATTACTAGTATAGTGTGCTTGTTTGGTGAAAAAATGCAGACTGAGATTATGTTCCTGATTGGTTACTGCCCACAATGAACTCTGACGCTATATCAGGGGTCCCCAACTCCGGTCCTGGAGGGCACCAGTGGCTGCAGGTTTTCATTCTAAACCTTTTCTTAATTAGTGACCTGTTTTTGCTCCTAATTAACTTCTTTTGAATTTATTTTATTTGACTTGGTCTTGAAGACTCAGAGCCCTCAATTGTTTCCTTTTCCTTAATTAGAAGCCTAACAATAATGAGATACAAAATGAACCAAAACATGACCAGTAAAATATGCCTAACATTGTCAATCATACACTATCTGAAAATAAAGAAAGATGAAGGTCTCAGGAATCTTGATCTGCTCAGGTCCCCAAACACATTTTTATCACTTGTCAGGGATGTCAGGGGCGACGACCTGGCCGGGACACCTTGAGGGACCGGAAAAGGGCGTGCGCCCATCTGGGATCACGTGGGGGCCGCCACCCTGGTTGCTTTGGGGGCCATGGGTTAAGGGCTTGGAAGCTCAACCCTGTAGGGGCCCGTGGTCACCCCCAGGGGGCGCCCCGATGCCTTGGGAACCCTGGACCTCAGTACTTCCACCACACCAGGAAGTGTTGGGGGGAAGAGGAGCAGGGACACCCGGAATGCTTCCGGGAGTACAGCCGGCACTTCCGCCACACAGGGGCGTGTGTCGGCGGGTGATTGCCGGGGAGCACCTGGAGCATATCCGGGTGAGGATAAAAGGGGCCGCCTCCCTTCATTCGAGGCTGGAGTCGGGTGGAGGCAGGACAAAGCAGAAGAGAGTGTGGAGGCGGCCCGAAGAAGAAGGCATTGAGTGGGCAGGACTTTGTGGGGTTTGTGTGTTTACTGAAGATTGTAAATAGACATTGTAAATAAATCTGTGATGGTGGAAAAACAACATGTCTGCCTGTCTGTGCCCGGGTAACATTCACACACTGCTCTTAGAAAAGAGAAAATCAACAATTTTGGAAATGTATGAAATTGCACAATGAGAGAAGCAACAAGCCATGGAATTAAAAACAGATTTAATTAACAACAAGAATCGGCACCTAATTAAAAAACTGGTTGGAGTTTGAGGCCCTAATTTAGTTGATCACTTCACGTTTCATTTCTGTTTGGCAAATTTAATTTCCATTTAAGGAAAGAAATGAAGAAATTCAGGGGAACAAATCTTAAAAAATTAAGTCAATTAAAATTATACTAAAAGAAGTTCATTAGCAGCAAAAACAGGTCACTAATTAAGAAAAGGTTTAGGATGAAATCCTGCAGCCACTGGGGCCCTCCAGGACCGGAGTTGGGGACCCCTGAGCTGAATAACCAGAGTGAGGCAAGATTGCATGTCACCGCATGGTGGAAGCAGCCACTGAAATAATAAATAAGTTGTATAGTGAAAGAATATAAGCAACCTTATGTGTGCCTTTTTCAGTTATTATTGACTAGTTGACTACAGAACACAGACGGCAATTTACATCAGAGCATCAATATTCAAGTCAACTGCAGTGCTTGGTGATGACTTTCCGGGTTGAGTCCACACCTCTGGCACAGAAAAGAAGATGAGCGGGGAAGCAAAGTGCACAGTTTCTTTTAAAAAATGATTGAATGTCACAAAAATGTTTTGCTGTGTGCTTTTTCGCCACTTAAAATGACATGGATAAGCTTTTTTGGTTTGAAAAATGGATGTATCTGGTATGTTTTAAGGGTTTTCCATTAACCTTTGGACTCCATTTTAAGCTGCAAGAAAAGAAAAGAGTTTTAAAGTTTATAAAAATGCTTCACTTTAGCCCACAATTTTATGTAGCAACCATGACGTATACACCATGATTCTGAAGAAATAACTTTGACTTGAAAAATACTGAACTTATCCATTAAGATGACATGTGTTACAGTATTTATCTATGACTCATAAAATTTCTCCTTGTAATACATCTTCTGTAAAGAATACATGTGTAATAGCTGAGGCTCCCTTTCACCACACTTAAACAAATCACCTGTCTCTGATAAATCATTTCACCAGTCCAAGGCAATGTATAGGAGAAACAAAAACACTCCTTTTCCAAAAATCTTTCCTAGGCTTGGGTTGATTATTTATTCTCTGTACTATGTAATACATTGTAAAAACACAGTTTTAATAATTTCAAAGCAGAGATTTGAAGCTGCCATAATCCTACATAAATTGCTAATCACCTGTAATCCCACGTAGGTATTTGTGTGCAGAATGTCTTTTAACAGTAACAAGGTCATGCTCCTGTCTGTTGCTCTTAACACCACTCCATTTTACACAGATAATCCCCAACTATCAAAAAGAGAAATTTGATTTTCCATCCTGTTTTATAATGGGGAGCATTCTTATGTTAACTCAGTAGAGCACCATTTGGTCCTTTTTTTCTTCACATTGAGAGTACAAACTTGAAAGATCAAATTTTAAACTTAAACCAGTCATAAGATGGCATTATCCAACCCACTATATCCTAACTACAGGCTCACGGGGGTCTGCTGGAGCCAATACCAGCCAACACAGGGCGCAAGGCAGGAAACAAACCCCAGGCAGGGCACCAGCCCACGCGCACACTAGGGACAATTTAGGATTGCCTATGCACCTAACCTAACACTACCCACTGTGCCACCGTGCCGCCCAAGAAGGCAATGTTGTTTTATTAAGACAAGCAGCAAGCATCCTGCTATTCCATCCCCCACCGTCACAGAACGTTCACTTAGTTCTCTCAGCTCATGCCTTGTTTGATTATCTGGGAGTAAACTGCTGGAGTTTTAGAGTGGAAATAATAGATCGTTATTTGGAACACATGCATTTCATGTGTGTTCTGTTTCTACAGTAATCTGTGTAAACACATTGTTAAAACAGAAACTTTTTCATATTTTAGGAATAAATGTTACAAAATGTAAGCATAAACTATAGAATGTGTGAAGCCTGAAGTCCAAAGATCAAATACACACTTTCACAAAAGGTGCATGGCTGATGCAACAGCTTCCATGGCGTAGCAGTAAGATTTGCTGACTTGTAATCAAGGGGTCACTGGTTCGATCCCCACTGCCTTCTATATTTGCTGTTTTCAGTAGTCAGCTGCTCTTATTGTTAATATTATACAGTGCATTCATACATTTAGTTTGCGTCTGTAACAAACAGTGTACATTTATAGTACTGTACTTGTAAAAGTTACCTTTTTTTCACTTTTATTCTCTCACTCACGATCACGATACATACTACAGCCCTAGGGATCTGATGCTGTTAGTTTCAATTTGAAACTGGGAATAACTGTAGATGTGAGTAGTGTTTTGAGGCAATGGAACTGGACATTCTCTGATCTAGAGGGATAAAAGCTGACACACGAACGCTGGTGAATCTGCCTTCGTATCTAACCGTCACTTTATTTTTTTTTATTCAGTTTTATTAAGTGTTCCTGCTCACGCAGAATTAGTATGCACCTTATGGTGTATGATGTCAAAAAAAAAAAAAAAGCACAGATGTCTATATTTGTGTCTTTCTTTTTTTTCTCCGTGCTGCGTCGACATCGTGCACCAGAAGGCGTGAGCTTATTCAGTGCCGCTGGATCAAAGCACATGTACTGTGCAAGGCATGCACGGGGGCCACTGTGAAAAGAAGAGTGTTCATTGCTCATATTACAGAGGAACTTTGTCGTTGCATCTTACTGGAAAAGGTGATGGAAACAGAAAAGGAGGATGCAACATTAACAAGCTTCTGTTTCAAGACAGCCACTTCCCTATGAAAGTAAATTGAGTCAGTGTCAAGTGCCCTTTCAGTGTAATAGAAACCACAGCATAGAGAAAAGTGTGTGCATTGCAACAGGTAAACACATCAATAATGTAGGAAAGACGGTTCTTGCAGCACGGAGAAAAAAAAGAGACACATACATGGGACATTGGGTATAAATTTATGGTACTTGTAAAAGTTAGCTTTTTTCAGTTTTATTCTCTCAATGATGATCACACTCTATCAACACCAAACTAACCCTCCTGGTCTGACTCGAAGTAACAGTGCCAGCGTAAATTCACACACGATCTGATGCTGTTTGTTTTTCAAATAATATTGCGTTAGTGTGATGATGTTTTCTGATTGGTACTATTCAGATCATAAAATGATTTCTTCAAAATATCATATATACCTATATCCAGTGTTTTTTTTTGACATCATACACCATAAGGTGCATACTAATTCTGCATGAGCAGGAACACTCAATAAAACTGAATAAAAAAAAATAAAGTGACAGTGAGATACAAAGAAGGCAAATTCACCAGAGTTTGTGTGTCAGCTTTTATCCCTCCAGATCAGAGAATGTCCAGTTCCATTGCCTCAAAACACTACTCACGTCTACAGTTATTCCCAGTTTCAAATAGAAACTAACACCGTCAGATCCCTAGGGTGGTAGTATGTATCGTGATCTTGAGTGGGAGAATAAAAGTAAAAAAAGGTAACTTTTACAAGTACAGTACTATAAATGTACACGGTCTGTTACAGACGCAAACCAAATGTATGTGTGTACTGTATAATATTAACAATAAGAGTAGCTCACTACTGAAAACGGCAAATATAGGAGGCAGTGGGGATCAAACCAGTGGCCCCTTGATTACAAGTCAGCAAATCTTACTGCTACGCCACAGAAGCTGTTGCATCAGCCTTGAACCTTTTGTGAAAGTGTTTATTTGATCTTTGGATTTCAGGCTTCACACATTCTATAGTTTATGCCTAAATTTTGTAACATTTATTAATAAAATATGAAAAAGTTTCTGTTTTAACAATGTGTTTACACAGATTACTGTAGAAACAGAACACACATGAAATGCATGTGTTCCAAATAACGATCTATTATTTCCACTCTAAAACTCCAGCAGTTCACTCCCAGATAATCAAACAAGGCATGAGCTGAGAGAACTTAGTGAAAGTTCTGCAACATTGGGGAATGGAATAGCAGGCTGCTTACTGCTTGTCTTAATTGGCACATTTACAGGACAAAAGATGCTGACGGAGAGGTGCGAATGGATTTAAGGTGGGCCGGATTTACAGGTTTTCTCATAGGCTCTGGTAATTCTAGTGTTACATTCTTATTATAAAGAGATAAATCAATCAATCTCTGTTATATATAGCACCATTAACGGCTTGCAGTATTAAAGAATACTTCAACCAATAAATAATAAAATAATTTTGACAAAATATTTTAAATTATATCAATAAATTTCAATTCAGATATAATTAATCTTGCATTGTAACCTTGACGGAATGGAGTTTTCATTTTTGTGTGCCTGGCTTCCCATATTTTGTCTGTATCTGTTTGTCTGTAAACAAAGGCAATTGTTGTTGTTACTAAAATTTCAACCTTTATCACTGGAATTAAAAATGAGAATAACAGAAAAACTAAGCGGTAAAACAACATAAGAGTTTAATAACAAGAAATGTGAACAGCTCTATGGGGTTATGGTCAGGAGCAAAGATGTCCCAAAGTAGCACCTCCACACCAGTATTTGTGCTTTCAGACAGTTGTAACCACAGCAGCTATGGACTGGGAAGAGGACCCCAGAGGCCTCTATTTGCATAGGAACTCATTCTACTAATAAATCTACAGGAATCCGCCTTGAAGCATAGCATCAACAACTGACAATGGCATAGTGGAAACTCCCCCTAAGGGGGGGACCCAATCCCTATTATAATAGTACCAGTGGACAAGGTGGACTGCACGATAACGTGCAGTGAATACGCTTGACTTATAGTTTTCATTCTCTTTCTCTGTACGTTTAGCATTCATTTGCTCAGAGGTTGATGTGCTTGTTGCTTCCTGAGCTACTCTTTTTTTCTCCATTCTAGCAGCCTACTTCTTCGCTTCTTTCATCAGCATCTTTTCGAGTTAATACTGATTAAGTCAGTTTTTGTGTTGCAATTACTTAGTATGTTTTTCTTAAATTTTCACTTTAGCTGGCACTTAAGTGTTAAATCTGCCTCAAGAATAATTTAAGATTTCAAGAGGTAGAGGAAGTGACGGTGAAGATGGTAGGGATGAGAACGGCGCCCATGCGCATGCGCCGCACGACCAAGAGTTGATTCTACAATAAAACAAAATAAAAAGAGTAACAAAAATCATCACCCTGGAAGCAGATAGCAGACATCACATAGTATATGTGTACCAAATTTCAAGTCAATAGGTCAAATGGTTTGCAAGCTACAGGTGATTTAAAATCCTGGACAAAGAAACGAACGTACCATTGTAGCGTATAATATAAGAAGAAGATCAGTGTTTGTGAAGAATGTTACTTTTTTAGTAACATTATATGTAATGAGTGCTGATTTCAGAAATCATGAAGAGTATTTACATTGGTTGGACTCGGCTTGTATACACAATTTTCCTATTTCTAATTTGGCTTGCCCAGTGGGGGACAGTCAGTCTTTTGGCCTTGGAGCCCCTGAAGATTTTTTTGAAGAGTTTTTTTTTTGTTTTGTTTTTTCTGTCCTCCCAGCCATCTGACCTTACCTTTTTCATTTGCTACTTCTTGTTTAAATACTATTGCCCAATCTTGTTATTTTTTTTTATATTCATTTCCCTCTAACATCTTGTAAAGCACTTTGAGCTATACTATTGGTATGAAAATGTAGCTATATAAATAAATGTTGCTATTGTTGTTCAGTTTCTTCAGACCCTATTATAGTCAGTGTGCAGTCAAAATCAGCAGCACCAATTCAGCCACAGGGTGAATGAGTATAAGAAGTCAAAATGTAGCCCCTCAGCAGTCCAGACTGTTCCTATTACTGTTGTCTCAGGTGAGCGAGGTTTCCATCTTTAAATCTGTTTAAATCTTCCTTGCCAGGACGGGCTTTCAGCCCAAGCTCTAACTTCAATAACACACAGTGTCTGAAGAGTCCTTGGACCTTCAGGACATAGCAGCTGCATTTGTTGCAGCCAAAGCACGCAGTGATTCTAAAAGCCAAAGTAATACCTTTACAAGCTATTTTTTATTTTCTAAAATTCTATTATGTGTCATTTTTGTTTATTTTTTAACTATTACAATGTGCAATTTTTCTTTTTGTTTTTATTACTATTGCAGTTATTTTTTTACAATTATTTATTTTTTATTTATTATTCTTTTACTTTCAGCTGCTCCCATTACAGGTTGCCACAGCGGATCATCTTCTTCTCTATCTTTCTGTTCTCTGCATCTTGTTCTGCTACACCTGCATGTCATCATATTCATAAACCTTCTCTTAGGCCTTCCTCTTTTACTTTTCCCTGGCAGCTCTATCCTTAGCATCCTTCTCCCAATATCCCCAGCATCTCTCCTCTGCACATGTCCAAACCAGCGCAATCTTGCCTCTCTAACTTTGTCTCCCAACCGTCCAACTTGAGGTGACCCTCTAATGTACTAATTTCTAGTCCTATCCATCCTCATCACACCCAATGCAAATCTTAGCATCTTTAACTCTGCCACCTCGAGCTCTGTCTCCTGCTTTCTGGTCAGTGCCACTGTCTCCAGCCCATATAACATAGCTGGTCTCACTACTGTCCTGTAGACCTTCACTCTTGCTGATACCCGTCTGTCACACATTACTCTTGACACTCTTCTCCACCCATCCTACCCTGCCTGCACTTTCTTTTTCACCTCTCTTCTACAATCCCCATTATTCTGTACTGTTGATCCCAAGTATTTAAATTCATCCACCTTCGCCAACTCTACTCCCTGCATCCACACCATTCCACTGACCTCCCTCTCATTTACACACATTTATTCTGCCTTGCTCCTACTGACCTTTATTCCTCTCCTGTCTAAAGCACCTTTCCAGGGTCTCCTCAACCTGCTCCCTACTATTGCTACACATCAGAATGTCATCAGCAAACATCATAGTCCACGGGGACTCCTGTCTAATCTCGTCTGTCAACCTGTTTATCACAAATAAAAAATTGCAAATAAAAAAAAGTGCTCAGAGCCGATCCCTAATGTAATCCCACCTCAAAATTGAATGCATCCGTTACTCCTACCGCAGACCTTGCTACTGTCACACTTCCCTTGTACATATCTTGTACAACTCTTACATACTTCTCTGCCACTCCCGACATCCTCATACAATACCACAGCTCCTCTCATGGCACCCTGTCATATGCTTTCTCCAGGTCCACAAAAATGCAATGCAACTCCTTCTAGCCTTCTCTGAACTTCTCCATCAACATCCTCAGAGCAAACACTGCATCTGTGGTCCTCTTTCTTAGTATGAAACCATACTGCTGCTCACTAATCATGATGCTAGATGGCGACTTCCCCAGCAGCATACAAGTTTCCCAGATTCCTGCAGGGTACCATGGGCTCTGGAGTTCGGCTTCACAGCCCTGCTGGGTACCATGGGTGCCTGCCAGGTGACGCTGCAGGGGGACTTGGGAGTTTTTACTGTTTGCATAGCCCGGAAGTACTCCAAAGTCACAGGGACGGAAACCCCGAAGTACTTCTGGGTTAAAGAAAAAGCAGGTTCTCCATCTGACCAGAAGGACAGAAACACTTCTGGGTCAAGGACTATATAAAGGACTGCTGTGAACCCAGCAAGTGATCCATAGTCAGGAGGTGTAGGGCAGAGCTTGCTGGGAGGTGTGGAGGAGAGAACTGTAATTATTATTTAGAATTATGTTTGCTGAATTGCCTGTTTATTGTGGCTGGGGTGCTGGAATGCACGATTCCTAGAAGAAAAATAATTAAATATCTTATTGGTGCTTTTAACCTGTGTCCTGTGTTTCTGTCCGTTGGGTTTAAAGGGGCAACAGTGACTTCTAGCGTCCACACTGTTTATACAGTATAATGCAATACTGTATACATAACTTGATGTGCTTTGATGCTGATGATTAATAAAACATTTTCAATTAAATTTGATATTTTGTTTTATTGTATTACTATTGCTTCATATCTTATAAGTATTGTGTGCTTGAATAAATAATTGACTCTTTTTAATCGTATTATAACCTTATTCCTAAGTTTCTGCCTAATTCTCTAGGGGAAATACCAACGCTTGTGTCTTACTGAAGGAATTAAGAGTTATGCAATCTAACTCCAGTCCAGTATTGGAGGAGAGAGAGAAACTAACACTTGATGGAACACCTGTTCACCTTCTGGCATGCATATATACAGACCAACTTTTAAACTCTCCCCCACTGAGACTTTATAATTAATCTAAAATGTACATGTATGAGAGAAAACTGAAATAATACTGGAAGACCATGAGTAAACCTATATTGTGTAAGAAAACAGACAGACCACGATTCATAGTTGGGGCACCACCTTGGTGACGCCATATAACTGGAATGCAGAAATAAAAAAAAAAAAAAACAATAAATAATTGTGAAAATGTCTTTGAAGATGTGAGTTGCAAAGTAAAATCTTTCAAGATGGTGGATAGTCCAGTCTTAAATTCTCCTGGCAAGAAGAGGTGGGTCCAGGTGGACAAACACCGGAAATAATGTCAGAGGTGTTCCAGCTTTCAATCATCCAGTCTGCAGAGGGACGAAGAAAAAAGGCATTAAAATACAGCGTCAACCTCTGGAGAGACCAAATTTAATGGCCTGTAGTCTGCTGGACTTCAAGAGACGCCCACCGAATTAACAAACAAAAGGGCAGGCTCAGTTATGGGATGCACTCTGAACCCTCTGGGAGTAGTAGCACAGAAATCAATTAAAACAAAAGTGAGTGCCATTATGAGCAATGCTACACATTCTCTCTCTGACACACTAACACTGAGTACTTTCAGCCAACAAATTATTCAGCAGAATTGTGTGAAGAAACGCCACTGGAGCTCTTTTATACCAATGGCAATACACAAGAAAATGCCTCACTGAGACGGTGACAACCAAATTAAAAGTTTTCTTTATTTTTAAATGTTTGTCCTTTTTAGTCATGCTGGTGTGTGTCCAGACCGTAGTCTGTGTGTATACATATTTATTTATCTCTCTCTTTCTTTATGTAAAGAGCTTCAATAAAAAGCCAAATTTACCCCTGGGGACAAATAAAGATCTATCTGTCTATCTATCTATCTATCCAACCTTTACCATGATAATCTCGGAAATTAACCTTTCACAAACCACTTGTTATTGTCAGTACCCAAATTTTGCAACTCCTGTTGAAGAGGAATGTTAGTTAAGTCCTTAATAGAGATCACCCCAGATTATAAATTAAAGATATGGCTCAAAAGAATAATAAATAGGCAGATGCACTGATAAAGTCACCTTGAGTCTTTTCAAAGACAATGAGAGTCTATTCCCAAGTACAATTCATGTTGATTGCATTATTCAAAGCAGTTTTTCTGTGGTCAGGCTTCATGGGTGTTGGGTTTCTGGACTAAATCATAGACACTTCTATTCACTTCCATTAGGGAGCAGTATACAATTTATTACAATTTCTAAACATCTACTGCTTCAGTCCTGTGGCCTGCTCAGCTTATACAGACACTCTCATTCCTATGTCTGCTCAACTCAGAATGTGATAACTTAGCTGTCCTTGCCAAGTAAGGATGGATTCCATTGAAAAATGATCAAAATATAGTAGATTCAGAAAGTACTTAAACCTCTTCACTTTCTGCATACTGTGTTATGTTTTAGATTTAATTGTAAATGGATACATTTGCCATTTTCCCCATCATTCTACACTCAATAATCCATAATGACAAACTTAAAGCATGTTTCCAGAATGGTTTGTAAATGTATTCAAAATCAAACCTGAAATCTCATATTTCTATAAGTATTCAGACCCTTTTCTGTGACACTCCAAATTGTAGTCAGGTGAATCCTGCTTACTTTAAATACCCTTGAGACATGTCTAGACCTCGATTGGAATACACCTGCTAACCAAACTAAATTAACTATCCAAAATGCCTAAACAAAAATGTCAAAAAAATAGTCCATTATCTTTCCTTTAGCAAGCCAACAGTCAAAAAACAAAAATGAACCCCAATGAACAGGTCAAAATATCAGTAGAGAAACATGGAAAGATGCTAAGGAAGGAGATAAATACAGGAAGGAATGCAATGCATGTGCAAAGGGCTAAGTGAGGTATACATATATGCACAGACCACTAGGGCATGTTGAAAGAACTAATTGCGGCATCTGGGGCTTCTGGTATAATTAAATTGTCTCACCCAATGACCTTAAAATAAAAAATCACATTTAATTTACTTTATTAACAAAGCCAATACACAATAATAAAATACATTAATAAAAGATGATTCATGCAATGCATGTGCAAAGGGCTAAGTGAGGTATACATATATACGCAGACCGCTGGAGCATGTTGAAAGAACTAAGTGCAGTACCTGGGGCTTCTGGTATAATTAAATGGTCTCACCCAATGACCTTAAAATAAAAAATGATATTTAATTACGTTATTAACAAAGCCAATACAAAATAATAAAATACATTAATAAAAGATTATTCATTACTAAAAAGCAATTAATAAAGTAACCAGAAAAGGAAGAAACATTAATTGAAAGAAACTCCAAATAAAATCCAGTGGTGAGACAAATACATGATTTTGGAAAGAATAGGCAGGGATGTTGATGCCACTAGGACCTGAAAGACCACAGAGCAGGTTCGGTACATAACACAGGAACAGCAAAGCTGAAAAGAAAATGGTTAGCATTGCTGCCTCACAACTTCAGTCATGAATTAGAATTCCAGTTCCATGCCTGTCTGTGGACTTGCAGTTTCAGTGTTCTCGTTTAAGATACTTCCGAGTATTATATTTATTTCTCACACAAAAGGAAAGATGGTAATAGATGAGAACCCAAAACTGAACCTTAGGAATGCCAGAACCTTTTGTAACCCAAGGAAAGACAATTTATTTTAACAGAAAAACAAATTTCACAGATGCTAACATAATTAAAAAGGTTTCTCTAATAACCAATTCACATTTAAACATGCATAATTAGGGATGAGCTAAGAGAGTTAACCATTAAGACACTGCATTAAAGACTTCTGAAAACTGGGCTTTGCAGTCATATCTGAACAATAAATTACAAATTGGCCATTTCAACCAGTAATAGCAGTTAGCAGCATTGGTAATTTTTTGGCTCTGTTTTATCAAAAACATGAATATGTTTAGGTGATTCCAACCATTTCAATGGTAACGTACTGTACATATGCTCTAGTTAAGAATTGGTCTTTTTTATTTCTTTTTCAAACTATAGTTCAGAAGCAATTCCTGATTGGAAACAAAATTAGAAAGCATCACAATTTATAGTTAACCTCAGCAGTACCCATTTTATATGATAGTCGTTTTGGTGATGGGGAATTGTGCATAATTGAAGCAGCATGAATTAAGCTTTAGAGAGCTTGCTGTCACTGACAAAAGAAGTGCCAATTATTGCAGTTAGGCAGACTAAGTTCACTCAATTGCTCAGTCTTTCTAAGCTTACTTTATAGACAACAACAGTGGTAGAAATCTATTTCTGTCTCTATGTACCTGTAAATATAATACTGTCACCTCTATACATAATAAATAACTACTACTAATAAACTACTCTTTAAATGTGATATTTTCAAACAGAATCTAGACAAATGAATTTATGTATAATAAGACCATTTTATTGTACACAAAGATTAATAATTAGTCTATAGAAGCTAATGGAATGAAGTTAAGGGGAGAAAGGGGTTTGACAATCAAGGAGGACCTCAGTGTTGACTCACTGTTGTTCCAGTTAGAGAGGTGCCATGTGAGTGGCACAGGCATTGAGTGAAGATGTCTGCTCAGATTGTTACAACAGTAGCCATCATCAGAGTGAGTGAACAAAGGGATAATGAATTTAAACAACTGTGGTTAATCTTAGAAAAAGTAAATTTTGCATAAATAAGGTAAAACCAGTCCTAACAATGCATTTGTTAGTACATTTATTCAGAATATTTAATATGTTTGCTGATGAAGCATACATTTTTCAAAGAGACCAAGGGGGGAAAAAAAACCTGTTGGGCTATAACTAAGGAAGATAGTGACTAGCTAACTCTTCATTTATTGAATGTACTGTATGGTGTTTTTAGGATATTGAATTAGAATTAGAAGCCTTTATTGTCATTACTCTATGTATAATGAAATTACAGAGCAGCTACTCCTTTCAGATGCAATGAAAAGTAAAGTATTACATATAAAAAAAACTGTTAAATAAAAAGAATATGAAGAATACTAATTAATAGGTGCTAATTGCTTTAGCTTCTGTATAATACGGTGATACAGTATGTCAGCACACTCTCTCTGGAGGAGTGGTAAAAGTTCACCAGCAGTTTTTGATCCAGGTAACTCTTCCTATTCAGTCTCAGGAAGTGAAGTCACTGATGTGCCCTTTTAATGACTGCTTTAGTATTTGCAGACCAAGACAGTTCATCAGAGACAAAGGTACCTAAGAATTTGAAGACTAAAATCGTCTCCACACAATCACCATTGATGTAGAGGGGTTTGAAGACTGTTTTTCCTGTAGTCACAGATGAATTCCTTTGTTTTCATGGTGTTCATTGTCAGTTTATCGGTTGAGCTAAAAGCTGACAATATCAGGAGCTTCTTTCTATAGGCAGGCTTGTTTTCCTACGAGATGAATCCAATCACTGTAGTGTCATAAACAAATTTGATTATGATGTTATTGGGAAGGTGAACTGCAGTGATGAGTGTAGAGGGCAATGGACTTGCAGCCATGTAGGGAGCCAGTTCTGAGTGAGCAGTTTGAGGATAATTGGGGCAGAGTTTCACCTTCTGAATGCGATTGATGAGAAAGTCCTTTATCCAGGAGAAGAAGAGTTGGGGGAAACCTAGGTAAGGCAGTTTACTAACTAGAATATCCGTAAAAATAGTATTAAATGCTGAGCTTTAGTCATTAAAAAGTATCCTCACATAGCTCCCCTTATGCTCCAAGTGGCTCAGTGCAGCATGGAAATCTATGGCTATGGCGTCCTCAGTGGACTGGTTTGCTGTGTAAGTAAACTGGTGTGTATCAAAAGTGGGAGGGAGACAGGTTTTGGTGTAGTGTGAAACCAAACTATCGAAGCACTTTATAACAAGAGATGTAAGTGCTATTTAGTGATAGTCATTGAGACACAGTGGCTGATTTCTTGGGAACAGAAATGATGGTGACCGACTTCAGACAGAGTGGAACAATAGCTTCTCTCATGGAGTGACTGAAGATGCTGGTTAGAACGTGTGCAAGCTGGTCAGCACACTCTTTTAGCACCTTCCCAGGTATCCTACTGGGATCAGCAGCCTTCCTCGGGTTCACTGACTTGAGCACTTATCTCACTTGATGCTCCTGTAAAGTAAGTGTTTGGGCACTAGAGTGTAAGGAGGGCCAAGAGAATGAGACTGGGTGTTGATGTTCTGTCTCAAAGCAAGCAAAGAAGCAGTTCAGCTCCTCTGCTACTGAGACCCCCAGGTCTGCAGGTGTTGAAACATCTGTAGTTGGTTATGTCCTGTATTCCCTGACACACACACCAAGGCTCATTTTCTGAGAGGTGGGCTTCTATCCACCTTTTATAGATGACCTTAACTTCTTTTATTTCTCTCTTCAACTCCGACCTAGCGGCACTATACAGTGCACTGTCACCTGACCTGAAAGCTGAGTCGCAGTTCTTGGGCAAGGACATGACCTTGCTTGTCATCCAGGGTTTCTGGTTAGGGAAGACAAGGATACACTTCTCTACAGTGACATTATCAGCACAGTACTTGATATAGGAGAGAACTGACCCTGTGTATTCAGTTAAGGTTTGATTTTCAAATATATCCCAATCAGTGTTTGCAAAACAGTACTGTAATTGAGAGAGTGCATCCTTAGGCCAGATTTTAACAGACTTTAGATGTGGCTTTATAAGGAGCAGACAGAGTTGGTCTGATTGTCCTAAGTGGTGGAATAGTGTGGCTCTATTTAATATTGGAGTAGATGCGATAAAATGTATTTTCGTCCCTCATCAGACACTTCACATGTTCAAAGAATTTAGGAAGTACCGACTTCAGATTTGCCTGATTAAAATCCCCTGTTATAATGTAAAAGTCATCGGGGTAAGTCTCACTGGAAATTTGTTTATATTGTTTAGCAGGAGATCAAAATTTAGGGGGTTATTTTTCATACGCGGATTACTCGTTTAGCCGGATGTAATTGTTGATGATTTGGCATGATCCTGGATCTGTTGATTTTTTCGAAATTCTTGCTGGATGTGTTGCCATAGCAGCACATCCAAATCCTCAAACCTGCTCAGAGCAGGTTTATTCTATGTAAACAAGGATTAGTTCACACACTTCAGTCATGGCTTCGGCATTCATGAATGAGTGACCAATTGATATCGGTGTGCAAATTATAAGAAGAGAATTTTATATAGTTAGAGTTTTGCGTGATTGGCAAGACCCTTTATTGCTCCCGGAGGAAATTCTTTTCAAAAGATACCGCTTTAGCCAAGGGGGAATATTGGATAACACTTTACATTAAGTGTCCACATTTACACTGTAATTACTATGTAATTACCTATATAAGTTCAGTGTAACTATGAGTTATTATTCTGTAATTAATGTGTAATACAAAGTAACATTACAGTTAATTACTCAGATGTTATTGTTATTCCACAGTTAATAATAATTACTATGTAACAATTTATCACTGATCCAAAACAAGTGTACTTACATAGATGCATTGTATGTGTACTTTCAAAATGTAATAAAAACATCAGGGCAGTGGTTCTCAACCTGTGGGGCGGCCCCCTAGGGGGCCGCAAAATAAAAAAAAGGGGGCGCAAAGATGTGAAAAAAAGAAAATAAGAATCAAAAATATGAAAAAAACATCTGTTGAAACCAAAACAAATTAACTTAAACTACATTCTGATACTAGAACAATATAGAGTTAGATAAATGTTGATAAAAGTTAAGTAGGTATAATAAAATATGCATCTACATTTCAAAAAATGTTAGGGGGGCGAGATTAAAACTGTTATGAAAACTCGGGTCGCAAATACTTAAAGGTTGAGAAACGCTGCATTAGGGCATGTAACTACAACTATGTAACAGATGTTCCATGGTCTGGGCAATTTTAATGGAGAATTGCAGTGATAACTGCATAGGTTTTCGATGATATTTCAAGATGATTATATTGTTTTGGTTTTTTTTTTAATTAATTTTATTACAATCCATACAAAGCAATCAATTTTTTCCAAAGAGAAAAATTAAGTTAAGAACAGATCGATCCCTACCCCTGAGAGAGAGAGCAAGCCAAACGGCATTAAATTTAAGGCTTGTAAACATACCTAAATTAATAAATTCTCTGTGATTATATTGTTTTTTGACCAGTCATTATGCATGTAGATTCAAAGACAACCCCCAACCCCCCACCACTCTTACCGGAGTCTTTGTTTCTATCCCTGAGGTGGATTGTGTGGCATGCTAGCTGCAATCGTCAGGTGAAGCCAGATTTCAGTTATTATCATTACACAGCAGTCATGAACTTAATGATTTTCAGAAATTAATAGTTCCATTTCATCCATTTTCTGAATTATGGATCTTGAGTTGGTGAGAAACATACTCGGTATAGTAGGCTTATGTGGTTGTTTCCTGAGCCTGTCATGTAGGCTGATCCAATATCCCCCCTTCTGCTTTCTCTCTCTCTACCGTCTGCTGGACCCAATAACAACCCATGGTGATCCCACAGGTCTTGCTACATCAGCAGGAATGTTGTCAGTGTGGTGAAAATCGTCCATAATGGGATGTTTTAGCCAAAAAAACAATATCCAGTAAATCTTGATGATTGTAGCTGTAATATCCACAATTCTATGTAAACATACTAAACGGACATACTGTTCAAAACAAAATAAAGTGCATCCGAAAGAGAGAACTGTGAGCCGCTCCATCCGTACACACCGCCATATCTGCTGCCTTTATATGGAAAATTAAGGTATACTGCCAGCATCCATTTATGTTTCAGGAAGATGTTTTTCTTTCTTCTTTGATGTGGAAATCAACATATCCCATCTACCTTATAGGTCATTAGACGTTTTATTATTTTACCAAATCATGTTTCAAACATCCAGGACTTTAGATTTTGGGTCATTTTAAAAGGATGCGAAGGTTTCTGCTTCAGCTATAAGACTCTTCATTTAAAGAAATGCTTAACTACTTTGGTATTAAATTGTGCCCCTTAACTTCAAACAGTTTCATTGGGTATTTTATTGTCTGATATCAGGTAAAACATCAAAGTCTCTGAATTTTTAGACCTGAATTAAGTTCCCACATAGCTTTTTTTGCTATATCTTACAGTTTTACTTCTGTTAAGTTTGTCATAGCATGACATGCCATTCAATCAAGCGATGCACTTGGTTTCATTTCTCATCACAGCTTCTAGAGATGTAATATTTTATGTGTCTCACAATGAGAAGAACCACACTAAGTACAGCATTATCACCAACACATTATGGATTTTGAGCTTAACATCTCTAGATTTATACTCAACCATTTTAAAAATATAGCCTAATATTTTATTTGCATTTATAACCCTTCTTTACACTGCCAAGACAGTAGCAATGTTGTGTCAACGTGAACCTCCAAATACTTTTCAGAAACTGCTTTCTGCATAAGAGTGTCACAAAACATTATTTATAGTTAAAATTCTCCTTCTCTGTGTCAACCACTTTATAAATAATTTACAAATATAGTATACATATAATAACGTACAAATAATTTATAACTGTCTGCCAAGTTTATAAATTGTTGAGGTCTTCCTGAACTGTTTTTGCTTTCTCATTATGTGCCACATTTTTGGGTGTACTATTTACTTCTGACAGTCCTTGACTAGCTTGAATTGCAGTTTTGGAAGCTAACTCTGTTGCCAACTGCTAGTTCAAAGGGTAACTGAACATCTCATGAAACCATGCTGACTTTAATTTAAAAAATTATTTTCAATTATGTAGTCTGGTAAATTATTTCAGATTATTGTTTCCAAAATTTTTTACGGGACACAGGACAAATGTAGTGTCTATTAATTTGTAATTGCTAAGAGGAATTTTACCACATTGACAGCTTTCCATTCCTCAGATATTTCTCCAGTCCAGAGTGACTACTGAAATATGCTTGGCAAATATTTAAAAATAACATCTCTCATTTCTTTAAATACTACCAGTATAATGTCCTCAGACCTATTACTCTTCAATGACCTGAGAGCCTGAAGCATATCTAACTTTTCAGTTTATTCTCTCTAAATTGTTGAGTTTGTGTTTACTTCAGCTTGAGGCTTTTCATTTATTTCTTCTTTTATAAATATCTGGATGATGTATTTATTTAGGTCATTTGATATTTGCTGTTCGTTTTCATCTCTGAGGACTATTAAAGGAGTTTGGCATTTAAAAATGATATTTTTTCATATGTTACTTGCCCCAGTAAGTAACTGGAGAAAGTGGAGAAATAAAATATTGTAGATTCAAACTCTCACATAACTCATATTGCAGGATCCACATTCTGTTACTAATTCATATCGTCAAAGCCTGCAATTTTTTTGGCAAAAATATTTTACAGTATTAACACTTACTTCCTGAAAACTGTGCATTCAGTGTTAACAGAAGTAATTTTCACAATGCTGTGCACTTGGATTGAAGATCTGCCTGTCTCTCTCATTCATTGGTCAAGGATCCTGTTTTCAATTTCAATGCACAGATTTCCTCTATTAAATAAAAAGTGTGCCTTTGACTGTATATCATCAACCTCGAAACACCAAGATGACCCTTTGATATTCAAATATAACATACAGTATGTATACTTGAATGGCTTTTTACTCTGATGTTTTGTTTTAATACTATGTAGATGCTGTTATATACAGTACTTGTTCATTTTTCAGTTACTCCCTTGACATATGATTTTTAAATTAGTATGAGCAGCTGTGCCTTGAGATTCGAGATATCTCTTCAGCCATTCTTTCATAATTTTATGTGCTTTCTAATGTAATAGTTTTAGCCTATTGTACCCTCATCTTTATTTGACCACACTTTAGAATAACACTACTCTTTCATCCATTTTAGCATTTATAAAGTCTTATTACTGCCACTATAAAATTGACAGCTGTTTGCTGCCTTAAAAATTGCACAATTTCTGTTGTAAATGTTCTAATTGTGACAGCTCTGCAGTGAGTTTACTAATTTCATTGACCAATTAATCTTAGAGGTTATCCAGCAACTTTTTGAGGGATGTACAGTATGTAACATATGTGCTACGTTTTCATGGGTTTACCAAAACTCTGCTTAATCAGCCACTTCAAAAGGAAGTATAAAGTACCACTTTGTTAACCCTGCTTCAAAATTATCTACAAAAAAGCATCACAAGTTGAATAAAAAAATAATTGATTTACATGCTTTTCATATAAGGTGCTGTTCTGGATATTTAGTGTAATAAAATAAAGTGACATAAAGTTGAGATAAGTAAAATGACATCATAATTTAATACTCAAAACAAAATAAAGGTAAGGTGTGTAAACAGCACAAAATTGAACACCTATTGCTTGACATTTCAAACCCTCATGCCCCCTTACAACAATGTAATGCATCATTGCATATAGAGCTATCACATTGCAGCAATGCTAAGGTGAATGTCTGATGCAACCCGATTTATGAACACAGTAGAAGTGTATTTTCCATTTTACTGTATGTACTGCAGCTATATCCATACCTTGTGTTCCATCATGCTGTCCTGTATTGTATTGTTCTTTGGCTGCTGTCTAAGAGTTAGTTCAAGCATGTATAAGGGAAATACCCACTATCACCCAGTAAGCATTCACCAGCAAACTTGTTGTTTCTTGCCTTCTGATACAATGCTGGATGGCCCTGCAGATGAAGAAATTATGGGTACACACAGGCCTACCATGCCATAATACCCATAAAAATGTCTTGGTGATTGCAAATCACCTATATGTTTAATGCAGTATTGGCATGGGCATCAGCTACAACCCAGTGATTTAAATTAATAATGTGCAACTAATGGGTTTATGAGGTGGTGGTTAGGGTCACTGCAGAACTCAAAAGATATTATTCTTAGTACTTTTTTTTAGGTATGCTATTCTCCTCAAACCAGCCTCTCCTTCTCTTTTCTTTCTTTATGCATCTCTCTATAACCAATTGCAACACAGAAAAAGTTTCCATCTTCAAAACGTTTAAAGAACATAGAACCATTGTCAGCTTATACATGTTTAAACATTAACAGCAAAAATAATTTTAATTAACCTAACAATGTGTATATTGTTTAACCAAACCACCTGAGACAGGCACATGTCACCCTTCTTTTCAGATCACTACACTGGCTTGCATCACATGTTAGGTTTAGTCAGGGCACCTACACACATGGAGACACTTCTGAGGTCCTATGGTCCTTCTTGACAACTCAGGTCTTCTGATGAACAGCGTCTAGTGATGCCACTTTTTTGTGGTGTTAAATCTCAATCCATACTCAGATTGGTGGAATGAGCTACCCATCACTATTCGAAAATTCTGACTCCCTCAATATGTTTAAGAAGTGTTTAAAGACTTTTCTTGTTTGGTGAAATTCCGTTTAACTTAGTTATTAGGTTTTATAACCTAGGAATTTTAACACTTCACTTATGAGGATCAGTTTTGTACCTTGTCTTGTTAACAATTGTTCCCAAACAGTCCCATAAACTGACATATACTCAATTGTTGTGACTTCTTTTTTTAAGTTGCTTTGGAGAAAGCATCTACTAAGCAAATAACTGTAAATATAAATGTAGAGAGTGGGTCAGGAAGTACATCAATTAAGAAGGATTTAACATGTGTGAACTTGAACCCGGACACAGACAGGCGGACATCGTATTTCACCCAACACACGTTTATTTACAGTTAAATACAGTGCACACAAACCCCAGTGCCTCCAGCACCAATCCCCCAATGTCCAGGCCTCGCAGTTCCAATGCCTCTCTCTCCTGGCCGCCTCCAGTCCTCTCTCCAGCTCTGTCACTCTTCCACCGACTTCCGCCAATGACTGGAGGGAGGCAGCCCCTTAAATAGGAACCCGGATGGGCTCCAGCTGCTTCCCGGCATTCCTCCGTAGCCACGCCCCAGTGTGGCGGAAGTGCCGGCTGCGCACCCGGAAGTCGTCCGGGTATCCCCTGTCGTCTTCCCCCCAGCACTTCCTGGTGTGGCGCAAGTGCTGGGCTCCCGGGATATTCAGGCACTGGGTGGCCATGGGTCCCTACAGGGCTGGGCTTCCAAGCCCTTTACCCGAGGCCCCCAACATAACCAGGGCGGACGCCCCCTCGCGGTCTGGAGGAGGCACAAGCCCTCCTCCGGTCCTCCTGGGCGTCCCGGCCGGGGCACACATGCTACTTTAGTTATAAGGAGATTCAGGAAATCAACATAAATTAACAACTGCTCTTAAGATTGAATTTACGATGTTCTTCGAGTTACAATACTTTTGGAATTTGCAAAACTCAGCCCTGATCAGTATGATCTAGTTAATGAAAGAAGAAATTTATTTTCATTACGGAGGCAACCTCTATTCTGGATGGACTGATGGATGTGTTAGTTTAATACCAGCCTATTGACCTAATTCCCCATTAGTAGTATACACGAAAACAATAGAGTTCTAATGGAAGACTTCACTAGAAAAGAGACCAGTCCATAACATTACAAGTTCTCATCAGTACGCTCACGTACTGCCACAGAGAAAGGAACACTATTAAATGCAGTTTTTATAAAGTTAACTAAAATCTAAAAATTAAACTAAGAAAGTTTAGAAAGTAGTTAACTTTAACTAACGTGTTAACTAATTAACACATTTAACTAATTTTATAGCATGATTTAAAAGAGTAAAAGAGGTACAACAACAACAGATATAGAAATTCATACTGAAAATAGGATTATGAAAGTTTAATAAAATGGAAGAATGAATGTTATTATCAACTACAGAAAAGCATGCTAATATGCATTTTGGTCTGCTGGTGTCTTGCTGCTGCTTTACACATCAGTCCAGAGTGCACAGCTGATGTCCCAATCCCAGAATTCTGTGGGAAGAAATATGCAGATCTGTTGTGTTTTGTTGTTATTTATTTCCGAGTCACCATTTTTTGTTTATATTAAAGCACATAATGCCATCTTGTGCCTCTAGATGACCAAGTTAAAATAAGGTCATTGGACATTGCCTGCATGAATTTTGCATGGTGTCCCTCTGTCTATGAAGCCTTCCTCAGTCCACTCTGAATGGTCATTTTAAGGCTGTGTGTGATCTGCACTGGACTGACCCTTGGCAAACATGTAAAATGTGCACAGAAAATTGATGTATACTGCATATTGTCCTTTCCTTTACTTCTTGAAGCAATACCACATATAAAAATGATCAATAAGTAAAAGAAAATTTTGTCCATAACATACCTTCCAGTGGGGCTTGGGTGCTCCTCAATCCCCCACAAACATGGTTTACACACTGATTTTTATGTCCTATTTTTGGTTACTTTTTACACTGCTTAAAAATATTTAAATCAATTTGTTTTTTGCTTTGCATTCATATTACTCCTCAGCATGTTTTACTTTTGTTTGTTTTTTCTTTTTTTCCAAGCACATAGCAGCAAAGTTTTTAATCATGTTGGACAATGCTTTGGGAGATCATAGAAACTATTTTCATTCTTAACCATTTAATTGAATGTAAATATCAGAATTTGGTTGATTTTAAAATAGTTTACTAAAAATAACAATCTGGAACATATTCACGTTGTTTCTATATATGGTGAGAACACTAATAAAGAAAAATATTAAAATTGATACCACAGATTGCTATGTCTTAAAAATCCAAGCTGGAAAATTACTAATATTACACATTGAAGCTATGAGTCAGTAAACTGATGAACAGCTTGCTTTCTTCAATACATGGGATGTATGTTTTCTTGCTGGCTACTTATGATCTACTTTTAATCAACCTTTTTTTTTGACAACAGGGAATGAGTCCTAATAGTCCAATTAATCATTTCTTGTTTTAACCATTCTTATGTTCAAAAAGAAAATGTCACCTTACAAAGTAACCTTTGGGTGCTATGATTAGCATTGCTAAGCTGTTAATCATCTCACAGATAGCAAAGGTCTTATTTCAAAGGTTAGTCTCTTCACAAAGTTGGAAATGTGATTCTGTGTACAAGATCATTATTCTGTAATGACTCATTATATTTGTGTTTTTGTATTTTTTTTATTACTTTAAATTTTTTATTAATTTAAAAAGTTGTTTTTCACATTTAACAAGTATGCTTTGTAACAGGTTAAACTCAAATCTACCATTTTAAGACTATATATAGCTTGTCAGTAGTCTTTTTATGAATATTCTGCTGTAGCCTAAATATTTATTAGGAAAGCCAAAAGTAGAGTAGGCCTATAATTTTTTACATTTTTATTTATAAGTTTAATGAAAATTAACTGTATATTGTATAAGGCACAACAATTCCAGTGTTGTTTCCATTTGTTAATTGTCATGCTACAAACTTGAGTAAAGTAAGCACTGTTTTTCACATTATAAATTCAGAAGGAAACTTCACATAGGGCCGTCATCATAACTGGATCCCAGTTTGATTCAAAGCATGGTCACCTTCTTTGTCAAGCTGGAATGTTGTCATCAGTTTTGTATGGATTTTCCCTGAGCACCTACAATTTAATTTTAGTGTGCTTAAATCTGCTTTTAGGTTTATTGGTGACACTACACTGACTTGGTCTTAGTAATTTAGAGGGACTGCATGTGTGTTTGTCACCATGCTTTCAACCTTGCACCTATTATTGCTCGGACAGACTCCAACCAACACAGGAAAAAAGAAATAGAAAACTGATGGAAGTGCAAATATAAAAACTGAGCATTAGTCCAGGTTAGGTTATATTAAAATGTCCAAGTCTAATTTCACACAAGACACTCTTGTGTCCAAAAAAGCACCCTTGTATGTCACCAATTCAGGGTCAGTAGGAAATCTAAATTCTTAAGTATAAAGTTTCTTACTGACTTATAGGTGCTATAGAGGGTAAGCAGCAAACAATTTCCAGACATTTATTAGCACAACTGCAAATGTGTACATATAGGTGATCCAGTGTTTGATGTAATACATGGAAGCACTAACAGGATCCATTATCAGATTACTGAATCTAGAAGTGGAAGAAATGTGAATGGCTGGTCTAATATGCTTAAATAAATTTCATGAAGGATATTTTTGCTAGTTTTCCCTTGCTTAAATGTAAGTGTCCCTTGTCTCTGCCTAAAAATGCCTCACTACACACATCTGGGATAACAGCTCCAGATTCTGAAAACAGCCTTAGAATCATTGATGAATTTCTCACCTCCTATTTAAACTGGATTTTAATGAACTTGAAATGCAGTAGATTCTATTCTTATTGTTTGTGTGTGTGTGCGTTTTTTTTTTTTATTTTTTTGTATTCGATTAGCTTAGTCTGCAACAAGATATATACTCACTGAGATCTGCATTATCCCTACATGTGCACTGGATGCACAGCAGAGTGATACATAAAAAAACTAATTTTCCACAGCCCGAGATTACATCTCAATGAATGCATTCATTCATTTTAATATTCATTATCTTCTTTTGTTAAACAAGTAATGCTGTTATATCTGTGTCAGCATGAATTTTCCAAAGATAATTTATACCAATTAATTGTTAAATAAAAACTATTTAAATAAGATTGCATGTCTTGGCTGGTATACAACACACTGTGTACCTTTACTTCCATTATTATATTAAACGTTATTCCTCCATATCTTTTAGACTAAACTTTATTCAAAGGCTTGTTACTTACCCACATAATAAATATCAGTAGGATTAAATTGCTTTTATTTTAATCTTAAATACTGGTTAAACTCATTATTTCAAGTGTTGAAGGACAAAACTCTTAAAAGTCTACTATTATATTTACTAGCTGATTGTAAACACCACATATCCTCATGTTAAGATTAAAACATCAGTACTAAAATAGACATAGTATATTAAAAGGATATTTTTTTCATACAGAGTTTCAAACTTATCAGCTCATTACTTTTGCTAAGGTATTGAGATGAATGCAGAAAGAAAATAACACAAAACACAATGCATAAGTAATTACATGCTGTATGCAAAAAACTTGTTATTGGCATGGATTGCAAATGCAGGCTTTCCATCTGAGTAAAATACAAGTGAAGAGTCTAGTGAGCCTTAATACTTTATATTTTCAATAATAAATGCACCATGAGACTAAAAGTCTTTTTCAGATCTGTCATGCACAATAAACATGAATTCTCTTAAGTCTTTTATATATTTTATTTCTCTAATTTTATAAATAACAATGCTAGTAATCCCAGAGTCTTATTTTCTACAATTGATCGTCTGTTAAACCCAGGTAACACAAAGGAGTGCCCCCAGAATACTTCCAGTAAAACCTGTGAGAACATTGTTGTATTTTTCAATCAAAAAATTAATGATATTAGAGATAACCTAGTATATCTCCCCAACACTGCAGAACCTCCAAAGCCCCGGTACTCCATTATAAACAAATTAAATGCTTTCACCAGGATAGATTTACCTGAATTACATAGTATAATCTCTCAACTGAAACCCTCCACCTGTGTCCTTGACCCAATACCAACCAGGTTTTTCAAAGAAGTATCAGGCGTGCTAATTGACAATATTCTGGACATAGTTAATTCGTCATTAGATACGGGGGTCTTTCCAGACTGTCTTAAGACTGCTGTAGTTAAACCCCTGCTCAAGAAAAATAATCTTGACCCTTCTGCTTTTGAAAATTTTAGACCCATCCCTAACCTGTCCTTCTTAAGTAAAATCCTAGAGAAGGCAGTCATTATGCAGTTAAATGACCACCTCAATAAACATGCTATTCTTGATAAATTTCAGTCAGGTTTTAGAACAAATCACAGCACAGAAACTGCACTTGTTAAAGTAGTAAATGACTTGCGGGTAAATGCAGACAGAGGCCATTTATCTGTTCTCATCCTCTTAGATCTGAGTGCCGCATTTGACACCATTGATCATAATATTCTTAGAAATCGCCTTAGTCAATGGGTGGGCCTCTCTGGCAGCGTCTTAAATTGGTTTGAATCCTACCTGATAGGGAGAACATTTTTTGATAGTTGTGGGAATTACAACTCGAAGACACATGATATCCAATATGGTGTTCCACAAGGCTTCATCCTGGGTCTGCTGTTATTCTCAATCTACATGCTTCCGTTAGGTCAGATTATCTCAGGGCACAACGTGAGCTACCACAGCTATGCTGATGACACACAGCTGTACTTATCAATAGCACCTGATGACTCAAACTCTCTCTATTCACTAACACAATGTCTTACTGGTATTTCTGAATGGATGAATAGTAATTTTCTCAAACTAAATAAAGAAAAAACTGAAATTTTAGTAATTGGCAATAATGGATTCAATGAGGTTATCAGAAATAAACTTGATGCATTAGGATTAAAAGTTAAGACGGAAGTAAAAAACTTAGGGGTAACTGTTGACTGTAATCTGAATTTTACATCGCATATTCATCAGACCACTAGGACAGCATTTTTTCACTTAAAAAACATAGCAAAAGTTAGACCTCTTATATCATTGAAAGATGCTGAGAAATTAATTCACGCTTTTGTTTTCAGTCGACTAGATTACTGTAACGCACTCCTCTCAGGACTACCCAAAAAAGACATAAATCACTTGCAACGAGTGCAGAATGCAGCTGCTAGAATCCTAACTAGGAAAAGAAAATCCGAACACATTTCTCCAGTTTTGATGTCACTACACTGGTTGCCTGTGTCATTCAGGATTGACTTTAAAATACTGCTTATGGTTTATAAAGCCTTAAATAATCTCGCTCCATCTTATATATCGGAATGTCTGACACCCTATATTCCAAATCGTAACCTTAGATCCTCAAATGAGTGTCTCCTTAGAATTCCAAAAGCTAAACTTAAAAGAAGTGGTGAGGCGGCCTTCTGCTGTTATGCACCTAAAATCTGGAATAGCCTGCCAATAGGAATTCGCCAGGCAAATACAGTAGAGCACTTTAAAACACTGCTAAAAACACATTACTTTGACATGGCCTTCTCCTAACTTCACTTTAACTTAATACTGATACTCTGTATGTTCAATTCATCATAATAACTATTAATGGTGGCTCTAAAATCCGTACTGACCCCTACTCTCTCTTCTGTTTCTTTTTCTGGTTTCTTTGTGGTGGCGGCCTGCGCCACCACCACCTACTCAAAGCATCATGATGCACCAACATTGATGGACTGAAAGCCAGAAGTCTATGTGACCATCATCATCGAGTCCTTCCATGAGAACCCTAAATACAAAGAAGACAGTTTGATTTATGTTAGGTAGATTGCCCATAGGGGACTGGGCGGTCTCTTGGTCTGGAATCCCTACAGATTTTTTTTTTTTTTTCTCCAGCCTCTGGAGTTTTTTTTTTGTTTGTTTTTTCTGTCCACCCTGGCCATCTGACCTTACTCTTATTCTATGTTAATTAATGTTGACTTATTTTTATTTTTTATTGTGTCTTCTATTTTTCTATTCTTCATTTTGTAAAGCATTTTCAGCTACATTTTTTTTTGTATGAACATGTGCTATATAAATAAATGTTGTTGTATATATTTAATGGAGGAGCCCCATCTCTTCTCAGAACCACCTATGGTGAACTATTGTGATTTACATATCGTTGTAACTGAACACTTTCTCAAAGATCCAAATTTATCAATATATTGCTTGATTTTTTTTTTACTTTTCCATGAAAACTTTATACTAGTAGACATATATGGTGGCACAGTATGGCATACGTCTGTCTGATAGGTCCAGAGTTCTGCCCCAGTCACTGCCTGTATAGAGCATGTAAGCTTGCTCGGTGTCAGCATGACTTTACTGCCATGCACATGTATGCTCCATTGTCAGTTCTGAATTTGCAAAGTGTTAAAGATAGTGGGTGTCTGAATGCGTATTCTTTGTGATAGACCACTGCTCCATCCCCAAAGCTGTTGCTGCTAGAATAGACCCTGGCACCCTAAAATCTTCAGTTTATTGGATTATACTTCCAGGATAAATAGGAATAGGGTCACTTGTATTTACTTAAATCTTTGGCATGCTTGTCTTTTAATATAAAGCACAAAAACATTAATGGATATTGGTACTAAATAGCACTGCTGTAAATTAGCTGTCCTTGCTGGATCAAAAGGAGTGTCTTGTGGGGTTTTGGCGGTTTGAATATTTAGGGAGGACAACACTAAGGCACCTTCAAGTGATAATGCCTAGGTCACAGCAAGCTGTGTGGAATCATACCTCTTAAATGGAATGGGAACACTTAAAGTGCTAAAGTGCATACAGTAATTGTATCTTTTAGCCACTTTAATCTACACAGAATTTAATTCATGGAAGTTATGAGGTCTCCAGATTTTCTAAGGTCTGTATTGACAATACGATCAACTATATTTTAAATATTTAAAAAATCTCACAACACACCATTTCTTTTATATACAAGTTAAAAAATTTGTCAAAAGAAACCTGCCTAAGTTCCCTAACCTTTCATCAATATCTGCCCTTCTGAATATCTGTCAGCCAGGAATGAGGAGAATATCAGTCATACTTCTAAATTTATCAACTAGACGATCACAGACAACAATAAGAAAGGGACCTTTGGTCAATATGTCAAACAAAAAATGGAATTCAGTCTTTCATTATCTACAGTTTTCATCAGGCTGAAAAAAGCAACTGTAATTCAGCTTAAAACTGTACACTGGACATATCTTTAAAGATTAAAATTAATGCTACATATATCAGGCGCTACATCCTAAATGTCAATGATGGCATCAAGCATTTGTCTAGCAAGGTCGAATGTTTTGATATTGTCCTAAATTAAGACAATTCTGGGATAATAATTGCTTATTAATTACAATGTATTTTATCACAATTCTTCCAACTCCTTTAATAGAACTATCGACAATAAATTCATATCAAACTCCAATCAAAAGTGTACAAAATGTTTTTTTTTTCAACAGCAACAATGAAATCAGTGAAAAGATTCATCCATCATTTTATAATGCAGTCTTCTCTGGGTACAAAAATGTACTATTACAATAATAAGTAAAGAAAAGCCAAGCAAAATGACATCTTTTATTGGCTAACTAAAAAGATTACAATATGCAAGCTTTCAAGGCAACTCAGGCCCCTTCTTCAGGCAGTTCCAGTTTCTGTATTACATCTTGCCTGAAGAAGGGGCCTGAGTTGCCTTGAAAGCTTGCATATTGTAATCTTTTTAGTTAAGGTGTCATTTTGCTTGGCTTTTCTCTACATTCATAATGGCTAACTTGATACAACACCCTAGTACTACAGTAATAAGTAAGAAAGATAGAAAGCAGAAATATTATCTGTCATGTGTGCTTCTTTATCTAGTAAGAGTCAATGAAGGAAAAACAATCAACACATTTAACTTGGCTAGATCAAATGTTAATTGTCACACATATGAGTGCTGTCTGCTTCTCCCAATGTCTTAAAATGAAGGATGAAGAAAGGAAGTGGCTTAACTATTCTTCACTTTCTCTCTTACCAAAGAAGAACTTAACACTTTAGAAAAAAAGCGATGTCCTCCAAGCACCATCTGTCAATCCCTTTTTTTGGATCCTGCAGGCTCAAAAACTCAGTGTCTTCAGGAGGAAGCAGTCAGCCAGGACCATAATATGAAAGAAGTTACACTGCAGTCAACGCTGAAAGTTACTTACAAGCCTCAACAGAGGAAACCCATTAACCAGTACAATAAAAAGCACTGCTTTTGTTGTGTTTTCATCTATTTTATTTCAGGATACAGTGTAGATTTTTCCCATTCTCAATGTGTCTACGCAGCTGTCCTATGGGTGTTACCTTTCTGCATTTTAAGGTGTTTGGATTATGAATTGATCATTTAATACTGACTTTAGGTTGGGGCGCAATTGTGCCCTATGTTGGTCTGGCATTTAATTTACCATTGGCTTCTACTATGTGCTTTACAGCCTTGCATTGATGTCAGAAAACAAATGAATGAATAAACAATTTTCATCAGCTGAGGTACAAAAAAATCAAAGGAAGTCAGTTACAGCTAGTTGGCTGCTTTAGATATGTTCACACATACATCACAGTAAGCCAATTGGTAAGTAATAAGATAAAAAAAGACAATAATCATTTATTCATGGTTCAAATGTTTATTTGAACCCATTAACTAGAACATCCCTGCTGCCCTGGAGCCACTACAGTTTGCATACCAGTGTAACAGATCTTTGGATCATGACATTTCCCTGACCCTGCATATTGCTCTGGGCCATCTGGGAAAAAAAAAACTATATCAGAATGCTGTTTATTGACTATAACTTTGCTTTAAACACCATTGTGCCCTCTAGTGTGGTACTAAATCTCAGAGACCTTGGTCTCAGTATCTGGCTGGGTGTTTCACATCCTGAGAAATAAGTCCCAGTAAGGACCGACAAAACTAACTCCTCCACACTGTTTGCCAACATCAGTGTTCCACAAGGCGACTGCTTAAACCTACCATTTACTTATGAGGGCAACAGCATCTTCAAGTTCGTGGACAATACCACAGTGATTGGCCTCTTCAGCAACAGGACGGAGGTGATGAAATCACTGAAGGGTACTATAACAACAGCCTCTCCCTGAATGTCAACAAAACAAAGGGGATCACTGTTGATTTCAGAAAGAACAAAGGCAGCCATCCTCCACTACACATGAAAGGCTCCCCTGTGCAGACAGATAGCAGCTTCGGGATCCTGGGTGTTCACATTTCGACAACTGCTTTTTGTGATCTGTCAACACCATCTGCATACCAAAAAAGGCTCAGCAAAGGTTCTTTTTCCTGACAAGGCTAAAGAGCTTTGGCACAATTACCAAAATATTAATTAACTTTTACTGCTGCACTACTGAAAGTATCCTGACCGGATGCCTCACAGTATGGTTAGGTGACTTCACTTGCTAGGATTGCAAACACCTCCAATGGATTGTCCCTACAGCTTCTGAAATATTTGTGGCTGACCTTCCAAAACTTCATACCATCTACTCAACTACCCAGCTCATCCCCTGCTTTCATAATCTAATTTTATCTTATCCAATCTAATCTAATCTAAACTAAATTCTTTAACTAAGAACAAGGTCATGCTGCTGGAATTTCAACCTAGGGCTCTAGAACTGTAAGCCAGTAGTGCTGGACCATTGTGTTATAATATAATGTCATCTTTCTTTAGATGTATATTGTGAATATGATATAAGTGCCCTCCTTATTTACCCTCCCACATGCCTGCATACAACTTGTATTTAACAGAATGTTCTTTTGAACGTTCTGCATAACCAGCACTGGATTGGGAATTGAGTGACTGTAACTTGGCACATTATTGTGTTGTGTACATAGTGTATTGTGTAATTGTGCTTTGAGACAATATGCCAGGTGTGGTGACCCTAACATACACACACAGGGGATGGTGTTTCAGCAGTTCAGCCCCAAAATAAGTACTGCTTAAGGCCTCAAAAGGCAAGAAATGGCCTTGCATATAATGAAAGAATCTTTCTGAAAATGGATGGATGGATAGATCTGGGGAAGGGGTACACAATAGAGACCCCCTGTTGCAAAAGCTTTAAAATTGTATAATATTATCCTCACTTTAATTAAACTCTTAAATCCTTTCTACTCTTTATTGAATAGTCAAAAAAATGAAGCATAGTATTTTAGCCTTCTCTTATTTGACTTTATCATGTTGTCTTAAGTTGCCATATACTTTTCTGATCCTTAAGGAATCTGAAATAGCAGATTGACAATGCAAAACAAATTATTTTTCTTTCACTTGTATGCTTTTTAAAGCTAGAGATATGTCTGTCCCTAGAAATCCTGCAAAAAAGTCTATTTACTGTACACGTCCTTCACAGTTGTTCTCCTTTAAGTTCACACTCAGGTGTAGGATCCTAAATCAATTTCACTGAAATTAGATATTACAGATAACTTAATCTATCCCTCTATCTCTAGGTCAAGGCTTCTGATTTTGATTCAGTAAGTGAGAAACTCTTCCTTTTCCTAGCTTTCTGTATTTAGCTGGTCAAATCAAAAACAAAAATACATCTTTTAGTTTCAATTCCAATGTAAAAGAAAAGCACAGGACAATGCACAGATAAATTAAAATTTGATATAGTGTGTTCTTTGATCATTGTGCAGAAGAAGTATATTTTTTCATCTTTACATTTATTTTTTTATGCTGTACATAAACAAGCCAAACAGGCTTAAAAACTGCTTATTTAAAAGATAAGTAAAAAAATATTATGAGCATGACATTGTAAAAAGAAGCTGGAAGAATTTAACAAGCATGAAATGATCTACCCAGAGGACATTTATCAGTATTATGTACAATGTTAAGTGCTTAACTGTATTAGCAATTGAATATGAGCAATGAATATATTGTATTATGCAGAAGTATATATAAGTGAAAGTAGCTATTTTGTAGATTCTATAAGTGAACCTGCTCATTATTAAGAGAGTGCTAAGACATCAGACAGCGGAACACTTGTTACAGATGGAAATAAGCAAAAAAGCATTGACATAAAAGTTAGAAGGCAGGTGTTCTCAATTACCAAAATTGAAGGGGAGATAGCTAATGGTCGAGAAAAATATTATTTATCAATTTGATGGCAGCAAAGCCTAAGTGATAAATTTAGTCACAACATAATTTGTACTTATTAAAAGAATATCCTCCGGAGGATGTTTTGTAAACTGTTGATGACTCAGGTTCTTTACTTTCAGATTTTGAGCTGCCAGAAGAAAGTAAAAATGCAACAATACAAACAGTGCTACTTCGCCATACATGTAATCAGTTGCTTTGAATTACATTACAGTATATGCTTCAAAATGATCATGTATGGAACATTCATACATTTTTAGTTGCATGCTTCACACAGTTTGAGTAATAAATAGAATTTGTATATTTTTTTTACAAAAAAAGTGATATTTCCTGAAGAAGAAAAATGTCAGAGTAGTAAAGTTGATTAGAAAATGGATTAATTGAAATATTGGAAAAGAATCCAAGAAACAGTTCTTCCAAAAATATCTAAGGACATTTGAAAGAAAGTAGCAATTCATGTGACTAAAGTGGCAGCAGTGATGATTTAAAAAAAAATTCTGGATTAGATATTACAACAAATTAATAATAATAATTCTTAATTAAAAAATTATCATTTTTGGGTTTACAAAGCTAAAGAGGGCTTTGAAGACTTTATAGCCTTCTCATGTTTATATATTTGCCTTATCCCTTGACTATGGTAAGGGTGCCGTTATGATGCCATGATCCTTGTAAAGCCAATAATGAGTATGGGGTTGCATAGACATAAGAAACAACAGGGAGGAACTCTAGCCTGGTGATCCTTGTCTGATTATGGACTAGTCCTTAAGCCGACTCTCATCATAAAAACTTTAAAGAAAAGCACATTTCTGTTAAACAAAAAATCCATTCATTTTATTTCCAAATTATGATTTAATACAGTATATTTAATTAGCAAGCATGTACACAAAGCAGCATCCAACACTTGTGATGCTAATGAACTGATTAATTGTATCATTTTATACATGAATATTAGTAAACCTTCCAAAAGATCCATTATGCTCATTAAGTAAATTTTATCTCATTCCTTTGTAAAAATCAGAAGGTTGCTGGTTCAAATCCCATAAACACCAAAAGTGACTCTACTTCATTGGGCCTTTGAGCAAGGCCCTTAACCTGCAATTACTCCATCTTGGGTATGATGTTAATCTGCATCTAGCCCTGCATGTAGGCCCTCCAACCTGAAGGGAAAACCCTTGGGGTTGGTGGCAGAATTGGCACTCCAGCCACCATAAACAACCTCAGACTGGTTCCATTCCATCTGAACTAGTGTGGTGCTGAGGTGTCACACGTTCCCTGGCTGTACTCGGGTCCTAATCTAGGATCCTGAGGTGGTTTGTCATGTGGTGGGTGCGGAAATGCACTGTATCAGCGCATGCTCCTAACCTCCTTCTCCTCCTCCTATGTAGAAATGGTAAACATAAAAAACGATCATGTGTCATGACTGTGAAAGGTACATACTATAATTCACCATTACTTGATATGCTGGTCATGTTTTTCAATTGTTATTGTAATTCTAAATCATTCAAACATTTCCTTGCTATTTGGACCCCACTATTGTAGAAACTGAAATTGTTGTATCGTGTAAAATGTTTTATACTAACTATATACGGTACTACTTGAGCAGTTTGCCAGTGTTGATTTTTATAAAAGATTCATTTCATTTAAAAAGTTGTCAGCCTCTATGTGATTTTCTTTTACTTTCCCTTTTGGACATGTTCAATAGTAATGGAATGCAAGCAAGAATGGTTTAGTTAATTTTCTAATAACAGCATTAGAAATATGACAATCTGTAATACTACATGTTTCTTTATGTCACTGTATCTGGACAGTACTGTTATGAGTTTTATTCACATGTGCATGTTAACTGTGGCACACATGGGCTCAGCAGTTAGAATTGCTGACCAAGCATTGGATTAGATAGCCTAAGACAACTGGAGGCTTGTATAGTCAGTTTAAACACAGGTTAGGGTATTTCTGTCCTCTATCAGCACAGACCTTCTTTCCTTCTTGGGAGAATGAGAATCGACATGTAAGCACTATGATATTTCTGTATTTTGTGGGAGAGGAATTCAGCCCTTGTTTGGAAACGAGAAGACCAGCAAATGAAGCAAGAACCATATAAAAGGTCTGGACAGTGGCCAGACCCTTCGAGGCTGTGTCGACACCAGGTGTGTTGAAAAACCTCCCAGCGTAGGGACGGAAAAAATGGCTGACTGTGTTGATCCAGATTCCCACCTGGATAAAGTCTGTCCATATGCCTCCCCGTCTGTAACTGCGTAAAACGTCAGTAAATGTAAGCTAAAAGATATTTTGTCTCATGTGATTCTTGTACCGTAATCACGATGGGAGGGATATCGCCTTTTCTGGTATATTATGATATTGTTTAATTATTTAATAAGCCACAATATTAAAAGAACACATTTCCAAGAGAGCTAATGCCTCTGCAGGAAACATAATGGCGTAGTCGGCAGGATTGTGGCTACATTAATAATTATATTATTATATATTAATTATAATATTTTATATATATATTAAAAATATGCTTACACTGATGAATGGGAGGCTCGGTAATAATATTTGGGATATATATATTTCGGGATTGGTTGCGCATGGTCATGGACTCCGGCCGAGAATTAAAACTGCCTTAACATGCCTGGCCTGATTAATTTATCCCATCAAAAGACAAGAGGCGGACTTGTCAAACTCGGCACAGTGCATGAGGCTGGAAAGAAAGCCCGACATCTGTCGGCGAATCGTGGGAGCGTCTGCTACCTACGGTATCGAGTGAACTTTTAAGGTTGGACTTTTAAGTTTAACGCATAAGTGGGACTAAAATTGGACAAAATAAATGGAATACAACAAGATTGAAACTGATGGCACGAGACTGGCTGTCCAGTAAAATGAAACGGCACTCACAGGGGCAGCACAGATTAATTAATGGCCGTACGAAGCCCAAAATCTACCTAGAAAAGTAAATGCCGTGTTGGGAACACGTATTTAAAATAAATTACATCGCTAGCCTTTAGAAAACAATATTGAAGGCTATAAAGAACGGCGTTATTGTATATTAGTTGCGGCAGGCAGACAAGACATGCAGGCAATGCACTCACCTTGCCGTTTGCGTGGTAATCCAGCGGAGCTGAAAAAACTTAAAGATGAAATCAAAGCAACAGCGATAGAATCCATAACGTCTCAATCGCGATCGCTAAAATAATTTGTAGAAATCTTTAATGGCATCCAAGCAGCTCGATGCAAAAATACAAGCTTCGTCCACGTGTTACAAGCAGTCTAAAAGATGCCAGCTGTTTCTATCAGTCTACCTACAAGGGTAAAGGTTACAGGTTAAAGGTTTTGGCAAAACCCCCACCTATTTTGGTACTTTTAAGAAATTGCCGTGTGTTTAAACACACAGAAATAATTGAATTGCCTTTTAAATATAGCTTAAATAACGAACATACTTTATAAGCTAATGTTTAAAAAGAATTTGTAAAACGGTGTACACATATAGCTAAAATGCAAAAGAGCTCTAACAACAAAGTGGAAAAAGAATAAATACATTTGGGGTTGAAACTTACAATAAGAAACATGCCTTTGTACCTTCTGGTAAGTACTGGCCAAACTTTGTTTTAAGAAGGGATTATTTAGATAAGTATGAATTTGAAAACATGAGGCAGTTTCTCATAAGAACAATTGGTTTAAAGCAAATCAAAAAAGAATGTCTCCACTTTTGTTTAAAACTTATAAACGTGCAAAACATTTTTCTTTTAAACCCTGATCAAGTTTAAAGGAAAAATACTCTTTAATAATACTAAATAATAAGGGAGACAAGTTCTCACGGATATGTAGCATGTGCCCGATTGTGCATGAATGGAGGTTATGTATTTTGGGAACTCTTAAGGGAATGTATGGTGGCGCAGTGGTTAGCACACTTGCCCGGTGATATGAGATAAAGGTTCAAGCATGTATGTTTTCCTTGTTAAGTCAGAATATTCTTTGTGACCGCATAACTTTTCTGGGAACACTTTCTTGTTGTGGAATTGTGCTGCGTGATTTCCTCGCGCGTGGATTTTCTTGTTGTCGCAGAATTTCCGGATCGCCAATGGGTAATACGTTACCCTCGTTGACGCTGAGTCGTGATGTTCGCCACGAAAATTCCATGATCTGGAAAATAGCGTATGAAACTGAGGTAAGAAGCATTCCTAATATTTTCAGTAATATCAGCTTGCGGCCTGAGATGTTGTTTGATTAATAATAAGCATGAAGGAAAAGACGTGCTTAAGTATGTTGCATGGTGAAACCCTATAGATAAACAAAAAAGCACAACCTCGAGTGAGTTTATAGCACGTGTGCTAGAAATCGAGAACTTTATTCTGTGAATGAAGTATTGTTGTAAAAGAGAACGTGAGTATGTGAATACATGTGAAAGAATGAAGCAATTGCCAAATACTGTGTGTAGAAATGACTGAAACGAGTGAAGGTTGATTGTCTGTTCTCTAGTGAACGAATTTCTGCTTTAGCTAAGTAATTCTACTTGGACATGAAGCAGAGTTTAGAATCTAGAAAAGAAAATAAAAGACGAATAAATTATTTTTATTCAGAGTCTGGGGTGGCAGATGCGTGTTTATGTCATTTGTAAGTCTGTCTTTCTATGTTGTCAGCTGACTAAGAATGTTAAACTGTAGAAATGGGAGACGTCCCATATAATAATATTCAAAGTTAAATGTAATACATGTGAATATCAATAGTGATCATGACTGGTGATTGATAACACAATCTGTGCCTGGTCTGTGTTTTGAAGCCTGCAAACAGATGCAGAGTTTAAATAACGCCATGACTTATTGACCTCGACGAATCTCAGAATAGCTTGTAACATGGTCAGTTAAAGAGAAGAATTTTCAAATCTGAATTTCATGAAAAGTGTTATAAGCATAAAAGTTGCATTTAAAATCTATAGATGTTCTTTTTCTCCAGATTCAGCAAATCCACTGACCAACGGATGAAAAACACAAACTATGTTTCTATACAAGTTGCAAAAAATAGCTTAATAGCAAGTTTGGGCAGAGCAATTGGAATAATAATCTAATCGAAGGATAGTGAATATTTATCAATCATAAATTAATGAACAGCAGCTATTAGAATAATTTTCTTGCATGCTGATTTAGTGCAAGTGTTAAAATGTTTTTAAAGAAAAATGCAAACAAAAACACTAGACTGATTTTGTTCTTTGAAAAAACAGTATAGAGGGTTTACATATTTTGATGTATGACAAATGATTATTATTATCACTTCAGTAATTACAAAATGTATTAGAAATGACATACATGTATTGATTTGTTTCTGTAAGTGATTAATTTTAGGAAGAGTTGTTATTGCATCAATGTATTACGTTAATGCTCAGTGATAATGCACACAGCTAAATGGATTATGCAGTTATACATTAGAAGCATTAGTCTATATGAACTGTTATAAAATCTTACAGATTTTGTCTTTTAATAAGATGAGCTATATGATATGGATGTTATAAGATATTTTTGTTTAACACTTAAATTCAAATATGTAACATCCTGTTATAATGTAGGCAATGTGTGAATTTTGTGTAATGTATAATGATCCTACTGAAGAAACATTGTCACTAGCATAGTTTAAATGTATTACTCTATTTCTTACTGTTATTTTATGAGACTGAACTGCGGGTCTAGAATTGTCATTTATAATGCTGCATTTGTATGATACATATGATTGGGAAATAATTGCTTTATGTTATGTATTTGCTCTACCTTCCACCCTTCGCTAGTTTAGCATAGCAAGTAGCTTAATTAAGTTTAGCCATTAAATTTAGTGGTTAAAGCCTCTCCATTCAGTGGTAAAGTTTCATGAATGAAGTAACAGGTGGTGTACACACAAACGAAGATTTACAGAGACTGTACTGCACTAATGACTTTTAATCTGTTGCACATACCTGAGAATAGCTGGTGAAGAAACACTTGCTTTCCAGAGGAACGGAGTAAAGAACTAAAGAAAGATTGCAAGTCCAGCTACTCAGATTTGATGCCATGAACTAAGACAAGTTTTATGGACTGTGGCAGGGACAGGCTGTAGCCACTGAGGTGATGTGACAGCTGTTGAAGGCTCCCATGAATGACCACTGAATACAGTGCAAGCTTAGAGGAAGTGAACCTCTGCTAAAAGGGACAGTCACCATGTGTTCATCTTATGAGCTCCCTAATGATAAAAGGACTGTTTACTTTCTGTTCCAGTAACAACAAACTTTAGTGCCTTGAAGCAGTCACACTTTGTTCAGACGGATCTGCAAAGTTACCAATCTGCAAAGCCACCAAGAAAGAGACTTTGTTAACAAACCACTGGGTTGGACAAGGCATATATATATATAGCAAGTCTAGGAAATACTTGATACTATTATAAGAAGGGCTCAAAGGTATGAGGATATGCATGATTTATCAATGATGTGAACTTGTAAATTGGTAACTTGGAATAGAACATCTGATAGTGAAGTTGGGGAGGATAACAGATAGTGAATGAACAATTATGCAATAATACTAGTTAAGAACAATTAATAATCATAGCAATGAAGCTAGAATAGCATCTGAGTTATGTTACAACTATTGTAACTCATAAAGGGATCAGACATCAAAGGGTGGGCACATCTAGCAACATATTGAAGCTAGAAATGATAGAAGTGCCAAAGAATAGTGTAATCCATCAAGATGCTATATAGGATTGTAATATAATCTGATGCTATGACACCCACTGCATGAATTCAGTAATATGTAGACACAACACAGACTATGTAAGAAATAACAGGGCAAAATCTCCACTAACACCATTGATGAGATATCACTACTTGATAACAGCATGTTAAATGTAACTGTTTGTCCATGTTTACGCTGGTTTTAGATGAATGGTACAGAAGCTATAGTGATACTACATCTCACATGTCCGCAAATGACTTGAAATATTGACACTGTGATGGGGGATCAAGTACCTTTTGTTTTGTGGATATGACTTTCAAATATTGTTTTTTGTCACAGATCCAGTGACAAAGGGTGGCTTGTAATACTACATGTTTCTTTATGTCACTGTATCTGGACAGTACTGTTATGAGTTTTATTCACATGTGCATGTTAACTGTGGCACACACGGGCTCAGCAGTTAGAATTGCTGACCAAGCATTGGATTAGATAGCCAAAGACAACTGGAGGCTTGTATAGTCAGCTTAAACACAGGTTAGGGTATTTCTGTCCTCTATCAGCACAAACCTTCTTTCCTTCTTGGGAGAATGAGAATCGACATGTAAGCACTATGATATTTCTGTATTTTGTGGGAGAGGAATTCAGCCCTTGTTTGGAAACGAGAAGACCAGCAAATGAAGCAAGAACCATATAAAAGGTCTGGACAGTGGCCAGACCCTTCGAGGCTGTGTCGACACCAGGTGTGTTGAAAAACCTCCCAGCGTAGGGACGGAAAAAATGGCTGACTGTGTTGATCCAGATTCCCACCTGGATAAAGTCTGTCCATATGCCTCCCCGTCTGTAACTGCGTAAAACGTCAGTAAATGTAAGCTAAAAGATATTTTGTCTCATGTGATTCTTGTACCGCCGTAATCACTATGGGAGGGATATCGCCTTTTCTGGTATATTATGATATTGTTTAATTATTTAATAAGCCACAATATTAAAAGAACACATTTCCAAGAGAGCTAATGCCTCTGCAGGAAACACAATCGAGAAGGGGCAATTCAGTAAATCAAGCTCATTTGTTTAGTTAATAGTTAAGCCATCCCAATATCTCGTGCAGATACATTTTAAATGTTGTTGAAGTTTCTGCTTCACCTATAGTTTATTCCAGATTCCCAAATTTTGTTCCTTTTTTATTTGTATTTTCCCTGCTGAACTCATGTGCAAGAGAAATACAGTACAGTATTGGAAATGATCTAAGACTACTTGTCATGTAGTATTTGTTTAGTTGCCTGACATTAATGAAATAAAGATGCTGAATTAACTCTTTTCAGAACTTCCCTCTCAATACTCCCAAGGAGTTGGCAAGGACAAAGATAGCCAGGCTTATTATCACTGCATATACAGCAGAGTGTGTAACATGCTCAGTAAAAAGATGTTAATGAGCAGGATAACAATGGGGTTGGAACTTATTGTAATTTATTAAGTGCATTACCAGGAAAAGAAAAATATCTGCTGTTTGTAATTTATATAATATATTAGATATAAAGTCCTAGAAGAAAGTTATAATACAGTCTGCTTTTTCATTCATTAACATAAAAATGCAATTAACATAAATTTCAAGTGTGTGTCTTATGCAAAACCGGGCTTCACTGTTAATACTAGTAACCTTCTTCAGCACATGCTGTGTAATCTTTAACATCTGGAAAAGCAGATGGAACCTCTGTTTAATGGTTTATCTAAAGAGAGACATTTCGAAGCACAAAACCCTTTGGAGTAAATATTTATGCTATCTACAGGCAAATGACCTTCACTCTGAGTGACAAACATGTGGCTTGTTCATTTACAAGTGCCTGTGGTTACTGTTTTCATGAACAGAAATCATGCATTTCACTTCTGCATTTTTCAAGAGTTATTGTGAACAGAATTAAGCTGTTAAAATTGCCTTCTTAACTTGCACATTTAAAAACTGAAGATTGAAGCCTGCTTTTAAATATAACATTATTCAGTAAAGAAACAGATATCGATAAAAAAATAATTTAAGTGTATGACAATATACTTTATTCCTAGATATTTCCACCATGATTACCATTCTACAGTGTATGATTCATAAATATTTTAGCGCATTACTTGACCTATTTTTGTTAAATGTTATAACCTAATATCATGCCATACTTAATAACAATTTCTGGATAATTTCTCAAGTACTGATTAAATTACAGTTTAGAGAATGTAAAGATAACGACTGTGTGCATTTGAGGTCAGCCAATATCTCAAGATCATTTTCATCCTTAGGGAACTTATAACTGCGGTCAACCCGGTTTCTCAGTCAGTACAATTTTGTTCAAATTATTGTATATAGAGGAGCTACTCCCTGCAGCACGCTTGAGGCAAATATGCATGCTTCAGGACATGGCAAGGCTCATGCCTCCTAATCAGCACCACTTTCACTAAAGAAAACAGTGATAAACCACAGAGGAAAGTATTTTCCACTGTTTAAGATTTTTACCTTTGGCAGTTCATTGTGCTGGGATGAATTTTATTTTGCAGGAATAATCATGAATATCTTGCACTGTTTACTCTGGAAAAGGATGCATTTATTACTGTTAGAGTGTCGGCATAATGTAAAAACATTGTTTTGCCAGTACACATGGTTTACATTTTTTGTTAACATCTCTTTGCCCTGACAAACTGCTCTCCAGCAGAAAGGCACACAGTACATATTTTGCTTGAGATTTTCCTCTTTATTGTATATCCAAAAATATAAAAATGCATAATCATAATTTAAAGCATTGAAATTGTCATCAAAAATGTGCATAATGCAATATTATACAATGCCTTCAGTTGAAAAGTGTGTTCTCTCCAGTGGGAATTAGTTTATCAGCAAAGATCTGAAATGGAATTTGTTACATTACTAAGTTAATAAATGAAGAGTCATAAATACAGATCATTTTAATATAGTTAAAATAAAATACCATACATCATTTCCATTAAAATGCATTAATCTGTTCAATTATTCTGTTCTCTCAGCATTCATAAACTGTATATAGCAATCCTTAAGGATACGGGAATAAACTGTTTAAATGGCTTATTTGAATTGCAGGTGTTTGTGAGCTCAGAAAGATATTAACTGTCTCTACTCAATCGACTTCACTACAGGTTTGCTTAAAAGTCTTTTGAAGTTTACAAAGGCTACATTTTATGAATGAGCTTTGATCTCTGACCTTAAGTATTATGTTTTAGGTTTCATATTATCTAAAAAAGGCATGTTTGAATGAACAAGGGTAAATCAGGAGACCTACCTTCCAGACCACACATATATGTGCTTCTAGTTTATTTGCTCTGGTGTTTTTTTAATTTAGTCGTTGTAACTTTATATAATTTGACCTTTCTATTAATAAATTTTAATGCTTGTAGGATTTTCCTATTGTCTTATTATTATTGCTGGAATAGTATAACCTTTCCTTATGGACACATGCTTGAATGCAGCCTCTGAGGTTTGCAATCATTTCTTGAGTATTCTTTTAATAGTTAGGCTATGTATTATATGTAGGACACCTAGTTACCTAGTTAGTCTCTGAAGTTTTTATTTTAAGGCACATACTAAGGAAATCATGGTTAGTCACTGTGATTACTTTTGAAATATCATTTAAGTAACAAATGTTAAGTTAGTACCTTAGCCTGTACAGCTTAATTATGAAGCACATGCTAGTTAAATATTGCTTAACCTCTGAGGCTACATATGAAAAATTAGTGCATTCAGAGGATGTATAACCTTAGCCATTGTGAACAACAGTAAGTCAGTCTACCCAAATATTACTTATAACTAAATCACTCATGAAGGCAAAGTTAGTCTTTTAGATTAAAAGGAATACTTTGTAGATGGATTAATAGTCCTCTCTTCTGTTGCTGGTTAGTAGACATGAAGTTGTAGCAAGGAAAATTAAGTACAGAAAATGTTAAACTCATAACCAACTAAAGCAGTCATAAAATAATATATACAGTGGTTATAAAACCTTTTACCGCCTAGAATGTTTTTTCATATTTTATTGTCGCATTGCTTTGAATTTTTGGGGATTTAGTCTGGGTTTTCTGACACTAATCAACAGAAAAAAACTCTTTAGTGTCAAGGTGGAAACAGATTTCTGCAAAGTAATGTAAATTAATTACAAATATAAAACACAAAATTAACTAATTGCATAAGTATTCTATACAGTATTTAGTAGATGCAGTTTTGCATTGACTCTGTTTGAATAGGTCTGCATTAATTTTGTATATCTGAACAATGCAAACTTTTTTCGTTCTTCTTTGACAAACTGCTCGGCTTTTGTCAGGTAGCATGGGAATTGTGAGCAAAATATTGTGAATGACTAGCCATTTTCAACAACATTTATTATATAGCACATTTTCATATAAATAATGTAGCTCAAAGTGCATTATATGATGAAGAAAAAAGAAATAAAAGACAAAATAAGAATTAAAATAAGACAACACTAATTAACATAGAATAAGAGTAAGGTCCGATTGCCAGGGAGAACAGAAAAAACAAAAAAAAACTCCAGACAGCTGGAGAGAAAAAATAAAATCTGCAGGGGTTCCAGCCTCCTCTGGGCATTCTACTTAGCCTAAATGAAACAGTCTTCTTTGCATTTAGGGTTCTAATGGAAGGACTTGATGATGATGGTCATGTAGACTTCTGGCTTTTACTCCATCGATGTAGTAACATCATGGTGCTTTGATTAGGTAGTGGTGGTCGCCACCACAGAAAACCGGGAAAAGAAACAGAAGAGAGAGTAGGGGTTAGTATGGATTTTAGAGCCACTATGAATAGTTATGATAATAAATTGAATATACAGAGTATCAGAATTAAATTAAAATGAAGTTATGAGAAGGCCATGTTAAAGTAATGAGTTTTTAGCAGTTTTTTAAAGTGCTCCACTGTATTAGCCTGGCGAATTCCTATTGGTAGGCTATTCCAGATTTTAGGAGCATAACAGCAGAAGGTCGCCTCACCATTTCTTTTAAGTTTTGCTCTTGGAAATCTAAGAAGACACATATTTGAGGATCTAAGGTTACGATTTGGAATATAAGGTGTCAGACATTCCGAGACATTTCAAGTCCTGCCATAAATTCTCAGTTGGATTGAAATTTGGACTCTGACTTGGCCACTCCAAGACATTAACACCGTTGTTTTTAAGACATTTCCTGTGTAGCTTTACCTTTAAGCTGGGGTCGCTGTCTTTAGAAAACAAATCTTCTTCTAGGACAGAGATTTCTTACAAACTGAGTAAGCTTCTTTCTCCAGGATTTCGCTGTGTTTTGCTGCATTTATTTTGCCTTCTACTCTCAAAGCCTTCCAGTGCATATTACAGAGATGCATCCCCACAGTATGATGCTGCCACCATCATGTATCAAGGTGAGAGTGGTGTGTTTTTTATAATGTGCAGTGTTTGGCTTATACAAAACATGGTATTTAGTCTAATTGTCATAAAGATTCATTTTTGTCTCATTAGACTATAGAAGTTTCTTCCAACTGATTTTAGAGTCTCCCTTTGAGCCTTCTGGCAAACTCTAGCTGAGATGTCAAGTGAACGATTTTTAGCAGTAGCTTCCTCTTTGTCACCCAACCATAAACATGTGGCTGGTGATGCAACCAGTCTGCTCCAGTATCCAGTAACTTCTTGGGAGTTATCAAAGGTTTCTTGTTGGCTCAGTTTTGTGCATAGTTGGATCTAGAGAGATTTACAGCTGTGCCATTCTCTTACTATTTCTTAATGATTAATTTGACAGGACTCCCAGAGATATTGAGAGACTTGGTTATTTTTTTTTGTGTCCATCCCCTGAAATTAAATCTTTCTAATTACCTTTTCACAGAGTTGCTTGGAGTGTTCTTTTGTCATAATTCTGTAAGTTAGGCTACAATACTGACTACCCACAGCACAAGTTGGACCTTGCAAATGCAAGTGCATTTATACTACAATCAACTAAAACCCTTTGACTATAGAAAGGTGATTTTCATTTAACTAATTCTGCAACTTCTAATACCAGTTGGCTACATCAGTTATTTATGTGTGTCATATGTGATGTTCAATCTGCAAGTGCATTTGAAAACTAACAAAGAGTTCAGTTATACACATTGCTCCAGCCTCTGTGATCTTTGTCTCTAAAGCCGCTGTCATATTACACTAAATTGGCCTTAGCGTGTGTTTGCTTTGTATTAAGCGGGTTAGAAAATAACATGACATGACCATGACATAATACTTAAGCAATCAATTATTTTGTGTTTTATATTTGTAATTGATTTAGTGCACTTTGGAAAGATCTGTTTTTATTTTGACATAAAAGGCTTTTTTCTGTTGACCAATGTCAAAAAACCAAAGTTAAATCCACTGTAATTCAATAATGTATGAAAATAAAATGTAAATATTTTAAAGGAGGTGAATAATTTTTATAGACACTGTATTGTGAAGGAGGACCTACTGTGACTGCACATTATTTTATTCCATCCAGGACAGGAATCGGAATACAAGACACCCTGGCATAGTGCACATTGGTAATGGCTACTGCTAGTGGCCATAGCAGTGTAACTGGGCAGCCATAATTATGCAGGGTTCATGTTATAATGTAGTATATTAAATACTAGAGACATTAGTAAGAGTGCTTGGAAACAGTTCTTTGCCAGAGTTTAAAGGTCTATACTGACCACCCATAATTTATTGTGATGTTAGAAATAGGGTGGCCATACATTTTCTATTTACTGTTTATTTTTTGTACCCAATACATTCAGTACCCTGCAGCCTTCTGTTATTAATATTTTGATATTTTGTTACAATAAAGATAATTATACACACACACACATATACATACACATATATATTGTGAAGACCAGGAGCGCACCTGCCTCCCCAGCCTGACACAAATAAGCAACAATACCAGCTCAGTCCAACAAAACCCTTTTATTCACAGAATGGCACCCAAATCCAGAGCAGACTCCAAGGACTGATGCCAACAGTCACAAGCACAGTGAAACTCCATCTCTTTCTTCCAGATCCTTGCAGTCTACTTTCTCTTTCACATGCAAACCTCACAAGTGTTATCCTCCGACTCTGGACTCTTCTGGGAAGTGGCTGGCTCCATTTTAAATCACTCCAGGTGGTTCATTAGGGAGGTCTGGAATTGCTTCCAGATGCAGCTGAAGCCCAAAGTAGGGCTCTGCAGTTCCCTCAGTTCCCATAGCTCCCCCTTGCGGTATCCACGGATCCCAAAACGGCTGTGCCGGCAAATAGTAATTCCCATACAGCCCTGCAGGAATCTGAGGCACCGTTGCAACCCAGGGTGGCTGCTAAATAACAGTTCGGTGAAGATAGTCCTCTCCCTCTGTCCTTCCATTTTGGTGACATTCCAGCTGGGTAATGCCACCGACTGCCATCCGTCACAATACATATATATGAATGTATATATAAATGGAAGATTAATTAATCCATTCCCAGACACTAAACAATACCATTTCAATAAACTTAAAAAGCAATACACATAATTTAAGGTAACAATAACACAACTAAATGCTCTAAATAATAAATTATAAAATGAAAACAATAAATAAAATGCGTAAATACAGTATAATAAAATGAAATTCATGGAGGCACACATAGATGCAGAGGTTCGGTGCTCTTCCTTTCAGGGATTTGTTGGTACTCTTGTGTCTGTGTTGCTGTTCGTCATAATGACATTCTGCTCTACGAATAACATCTACAGCCGGCACAAATAGGACTATGCAGTGAAGTTACAGCTGAGTTTTTCTGCTTCCACAACATCCCAGCAGCTTTCTGGCTCACCATGGATTAACATCTCCAGAGGTAGGAGACAGAAGCAGTGCAGGGACAGGAGGCATAAGCAGATCTACAGAGCTGGTGTGCATGCAAGGCTACAAGCTGAAACTTCCTAGTATTTTTCTCTCCAACGCAAGATCCCTCACTAATAAGATGGACAAATTGAAGCTAAAGGTTAGAGCGAATAAGATCATTAAGGACAGTTGCATTCTGCTAATTACAGAGACCTGGCTTCATTCACTCATTCCAGATACAGCTATCGAGTTATGCCTGTATGTCAACAACAGCTGGTGTACTAACATTTAGACTGTACACAATAGATGATGTTTACGCTCACACGCACAGTTCGAACTTAGAAGCATCATTTGAACTCCGGATCATATTTCTCTTGAGTTTAGTGAGTTGAGTTTAGTTTGAACTCAGGAATGTTCAATGTTTTGAAAAATTTTGCAAAAAAAAACACCTGGTTACAACCGGGTTTAAATCAGAACTGAATACAGATGGGAAACAGAGACTGCTATATGGTGGAGACAGGGAGGGAATGGTCCAGGGCGGCCGGAAGAGGAAGTGATGCTTTTGGTAGGTGGGTTCAGAGGAGGAAGATGTCATCAGGTAAGGATACAAGTGATGTAATCAGAGGGAGGGTTGATGGTAAGGCCACTGTTTGAGTGGTTCTTTTACTGGTCTGCAGAGGGACAAAAGGAGAGGGGGGCAGATGACAGCGCCAACCCCTGATCCGGCTGAGAAACAACATTATTTCAGCCTATCAGCTTTCTCAATATATATATATATATATTACTCTGTGTGGCATTATTTCTGTTCAATGTTGACTCAAGGGCACTCACTATTGTCCACAATATTCTACTGTGGGGGCAACATGATGGCACATTAGTTAGTCAATCTCTAAAATCTGCAATGCACAGTATTTCTGAGATAGTCACTGAGGCTGGAATATCCTCTGTGAATCTGTGTGTGTTACCTTCAGGTACACCTTTTCCTATGGATGTACAGTACACTTTAGGTTAACTGGAGACTGTAAAATGGCCCACTGCAAGACAGGGCATGTATTACTATACCATATAATAAATGTGTCTCATCAAGGATTTGTTCCTATTTTGTGCCTGACACATCTGGCAAAGACCTTGGCTCTCCATGATAGTTTAAGGGAAAAAAAGTAGTTAAAGAAAAGTAATGCAGAGAATAAGGAATATTTGCATGAACACATTTTTTTGAATGGCTTGCCACACAAATACAATAAACAGGTTAAAAAATAAATGTATTTTTCAAAAATTGTGAATAAATCAATACTTTGGCTACTGTGACCAGATATCTTGGTTTTCCCAATGTGCAAGATAGCTTAAAAACAACATTTACATTTGTTTCTGTATCTTGTGCTTTACATCTGTCATCACTCTGCTGCCTAGCAACCATTGATCACCTGGCCTCCTTTTTGATTGGGTGTCAGTTTAGGAGAGCTCTCAGCTTATAGACTTCACTTACTCTCAATCATTTGCTTTTCCCCTATTTGTTATCCTTAGCCTTCTTAATCTTTTGCCTGTCTCACATCCAAAAAAAATTCTTTGCCTTTTTTTTCATGTTACTCATTGGTTTCTCTTCTATTTTTCATCCTCTGCCCAGAGGATAATCTAGCAGTGAAGTTAGTGTATGAACAAGAGGTGAAACATACACAAGAGTCATGTTCGTTGTGTCTGATTCCACAAACTTGGTGCCATAATCCATCAGTTTTGGAATCATTTCAAGCCTCAGAAGGTAAAGGTTAGTGGTGGAAAATATAAAAATTTTAACAGGACTTGAGGAAACTTGTTAAAAAGTGTACATACTGTACTTATTAATTGTATTACCGTTTAGAATTTAATATTCCAAATAGAAGATATCAGTAACAGATATTTCTTTTGATGAGATGACTAAGACAGTTGTCTCTTATGCACCATGAAAAGTAAGTAATGACCTCTATAGCCTAAATTTAGGTTGTCAAGTGGGATCACACTTGTCAGCTCCTATACACCACTATCTGTTTTATGTTTCAAATTTTTTTAACTACCTCTAGTATTCTCAAGTCTGCTTGTCTTACAACATATCCTTTATGTCTTAACTTGCTGCTTTTTTGTTTATTTACTGTTAATTAGCTTGTTCATGGTGATTGTCCTTGTATGTATGGTAATAATTTTTTGAAAACAAAAAGCCCTTTTTTTTTTACCATACTTGTCTCTTAAGGATTTAATCCAGACAAGTACCTAAACACTCCTGAGTCCAAAACTAAATTATCCAAATCTATAGAATTAAGTCTTTAAAAAGATAGTTCACACAAGAGAGCAAACTATTATCAACTAGATTTCATCTAATTAAACCTGGAAAATTCATCATGTCATCTGTTAGGTGTTTCTCAACCACAGCAGTTAGACTTTGAACCTGAGACAAAAGTTTTCCTGCTAAAGAAATGAAATACATAGTCACTTTACATCCAGCTTTTTACAGTTAACTAATTTGACGGTTGTCCAAATTGTACTTAACAAGATAAAACTCAAACAAATCAAATAGGATGATGCAAAATTTTGGCACTATAAATTATTTTCAGAATGTGAGGGTTCACTTTCAGAGTTCTACATAATTGACTATATGTACAAATATCTTGCTGGAAAATATCAACTGCTAATTGTCTAATATTTGCCTTTGTACATCTCTCAATTGATCAATAAAATGTCATTTAATGAACTGAAGCTTACTTTAGCTATAGCTAGAAAATTAGACTTTTACTACATACTAAAATTTAATTTGATACATATTTAATACTGAAATATATGGTACTGTTTAGATTAACTTTTTATTTTTTCACAAGGAATAAATCAAGGAACAAAGAGTAGCAGCATATTGATGCCTTGGACCATTATCAGTTACCAAAAATCTATGGGTTGCCTTCTGGATTGTAGCAACCCTTCCAGTACCAGTTTTTTTAAAACTTAAGCTCATCCTGACACACTTGAGGTCATCCATGGCATGAGAACATATAAGCAGCTTGGCTGTTATCAGAATCAACTCAGACCTTTCACTGAAGCGGTCATGTGATGAGGGTGCCACTGAACACCCCAAACCCCAGACACACAAGACTCAACACAACTCCAGGTTTTAAAAAAAGGATTTTTAATCCAAACAGCTCAATTCTTTTATTTTTTCTATAAATTGCAGCATTCTGATTCAAATAAAAACAAGCAGCATAAATGAATGATAATTTGTTCTCTGTTCTACAGTATTTAACTTTTTTATTTAAAATTCTTTTCAATATCTTCTAAATTGTTGTGTATACATTACATGTATTTCTCTAAACTATTATATTCTAAAATAAATAGATTAATCTACTTCATTTCATTCTTTAACTTCTTTTTTCCTTCTGAGCCAAATCTGTTAACATTTGGTGAAATCAGAACAGAGAAGAGAAAACCTTGGGGATTGTGTGCCTAAGTAAATCATGCTTCCAGCAGGGAGACATACAAAGGTCTTTTAACACTCACTGAGGTTGGCTTGCTGTTTTTTCTGGCAGAATTCTAGATACTTAACAAGAACTTGTATTTGTTCTTGCTGCCTTCGCAATTCTCTGCATATAAAATGTTTACAAATGTATACAAATACATTCCTGTCACACCGTTCCTTCAAAAGCTTTAGTCTTTGTTTTTCCTTTTCATTACTGATACAAAATATTTTTGCTAGAAAACATCACTTAAAGTGCCCCAAATGGTCATCACTTAAATTGAGCATACATTTTAATATCATGTTTCATTCCTATACAACAAAGTTGGTTTAATTCAGTCCTTGAAGACTGCAGTGGCTGCAGATATTCATTATACATCTCTCTCTCTCTATATATATATATTTATATATATATCTCATAGGAGATTATTTTCATTCTTCTATAATTTTAGACCTCAGTGCTTTGTTCAGTCACTTCAGTTTGAGGCAGATGTCTTATTTCTGTTTAAAACATTTTAAAAAGTAGTGTAACAAAAAATAAGTGGAGGCAGAAAAAGGTTTGGGGATGGCTACCCCCATATATGGAAATTTCGGCACAAAAAGAAAACATGTCTTTACAGAACCGAGTCCACAAATGAACTGACTAACATTAGGAAGGCGGTTCTACTTATATGTAGCAGATCAGGAGGATGGTTCTGGGAGGCGAAAGTGATGTCATCTGGAGACAGGACTTGTAGCCCGAAAGTGACCTATGAGGGAGGGATCTTCAGTTGGTCTGAAGAGGGACGTTGAGAAAACAGTGCCAACCCCTAGTTTGGCTGAGAGACAACATTATTTGAGCCCATAAACCGTTTCCAATGCGTGTGTGTATGTGACAGTAGTCATATGTTGATCAGCCCACACAGGTGTACTAGCTGTTCTAAAGCACAACACAATTATTTATCTCGCCAGAAATAGACAGACCTTTCAAATTTTGTGACCTCAAAGTAAATATATTTCTGTCCTCATAAATGTCACAGAAGTGAAAATGAAAAGAAAAAAATATATAAATGGAATGCTATTAAACATGGAACCTAGGTTTGTTTACAGGCCAGTATTTACTAGACTAAGTCAATGAAAACCAGGACCCCCCCGAGACCAGGTTTGCCTTTGTGATCCTTTTATACTGTTACTTTCAAATACTTTTATTTTTCTTTCCTATACTTTAAACAATATTATAGTTAATTAGGTGAACATTTTAAAATTTACTCATAATAGAACTACATTAACTTGAATGGAAACCTGAAATTTGTTCCCAAACTCTAGATGCCTCAGTACCTTCTCTGCTCTCTTTTCAATAGGGGACTAAAATGCAACATTCAGAAAAAACTAAACAGGGATACCGCACATATCAGGGAGTTAATCCAAGCCAAGAAGATCAAATAAGAGAATGACAAAGAACTGCCCATTCTGGTCACATGCTGTCAAAGAGTAATAAAGAGGATTAGACAGATAGAAAGGCAATTCAGCCATAGCTGCTAGCTGGGAAATGAGAAGAGATTCCAGACCATTACATTCAGTAAGACACTAAATATTTAAAATTGATCAATGTGTAATTTTTAAATTTGGTCGTCCACTTTGAAAAAGAACTTTCCCCCTTCAGATTTCTGTGGACAAGAGAAGCCATTCACATCATCATTCTGTGGAATAAATTCCACCAGCATATCTTGTGTTAAACTGTTCTTTATGGATTTTATTTAAAAAAAACATGAATATTTTGTACTTGATTTGATTACTGTCAAATTAATATTTCAATAACATTTCCAAATTCTTTATAATCTTTTGAATAACTAGGGGGTTCTGCCCACTGCTCGTTTCACTTGCCAACCCCGGTATGGGCGCTACACGCTAGCCACTACATGGCGCTGCGCTTGTGTATGGGGAAGCGGTAAGTACAATGTAAATGATTAGGATGTGGAGAAGGATATGAGGTAGGAGGTCTAATAAATCTTTGTTTTTACAATTTTGAAATCATTTTGAATTTTTTTTTTTTGCATGTTTATTGGATATTTTTGAAGATGCTTATAATTTTTAGCATTCTGTTGGTTTCTGTTTTTTTTATCATTTTTTCGTTAACAAAATTTGCCATTTTCAAAACATTGTTGGATGCAGGCACCACCATTTTGTATCTATTTGTGCATGGCCACCACCATGTTATTTATGGTTACTCTGCATGCTACTGGTCACTTGACAAATAGATCATGTGATGTGTCTTGTCATCAAGCTCCACCTATATAAGATGGCACTGGCTAGGAGCATCCATACAAGACTGTACTGAAGATAAAAGAATCAATTATTATTATCAATTATTAGTGTTAGTTATGAGCAAGAAAAACAAACTAGTGTTAAAGATTTTCCTCATTTATGAATTTGGCTTGGTGATATGTTGTTCTAACATTGTCAGGAAGTGTCAATGCTTTTTGGCATTATCTATTCTCTGTATTTTTATTACATTTTTAAAAATCGCTGTGGACATTAACTACCTACATATTGTTCATAATCGCGAAAGTTGAGGAAGGAGGAGATGAATGTGAAGGATATGCAGATATGGAGGAGAATCAATAAGGCATCTGAATCCCAGTGGCAGAGAAAGAGATAGATTTTAATAATACATTATATATTGTGATATCCAGGTGCTAATATCAATTTCTTTCAAGGCAATTTGTAATCCAAAAGAAAAAAATTTGATGCTAAATTGTTATTTTAGGAAAACAAGATGATACCCAAATCCTGTGTAACTAGCTTGAGTATAATATTTTGAAAGGTAACAATATAATTGACTTTAATTTGGAGCATCATATTAAAAAAAAATAATGATAACGTGAAGAATGTTTGGATTCTACAGACCCTGAATTGGACTATGATGGTTTAATAATGATATGTTATACATGTGTAAATGACATTATAGTTGAGCAAATGTTATTTGTTAAATATATCTTAAACAGAAAAAATAGTTTCAATACAATGTACTGTATCATTGATACCATTTGAGATTTTGGTAACACCTCAGCTTAGGTACATCAAAAATGCATCTATTACTCATTTAATCCTTTGTAGCAAGACCTTAACAAAAGCTTCTTTTGGTCTCCATAACACATACAAAGTATCAACAGATGGACTATTCATCTCTGTGCTGTGTGGCATATAGACATGATGGCAAAATTACTTATTAATATGAAGAATTCACAGGTCCTATACTATATCAAGAGAAATGTGTCTCAGTTAAGCCACCTCAGGCCACCCCAAAGTGAAGTTTTGTTAGTAGGTCACATTGCATTGTGGAGAAACATTTTTGTCCTCAACATTTGAACATTAATTATGCTGTGACATCTCATATTATTTTAAGAATGGATAAGAGGACACATTAATATTTGGATGGAGTATTTGATAAGCATTCTCCACTTCTTTTTTAAAAGCTATCATCCAAATTAACTACGATACAATGCAGAGGCATTACTGCCTATTCCATTACAAAACTCTGAATCAAAACTGCATTAATAAACATATTAAGTCTAAGTATCTGCAGAAGAGGAGAGCCTTTTGAGGCCTTTGTTTAAAAGGCAAGGGACTCCGAAGAAGGGGTGAAGGTGGGCAGCTTGTTCCACTAACGAGTCTATTATCAGTTATTACTGCTCAGAAATGCCGCAGTCATTTAAATTCGATTAGCCTACCTGTAACTCTGTGAAATTCCTCTTTGATGGTGATTTATTTATTCACGTCTTGTTATCCAGCAAATGAGTATGTGTCTGTTTGTGCAGGCACTGCTTCAAAGTAAGGATTTCACTTAGTAGATATGTGTGGCATATTTAATGTTGTGAAGAAACAATATTCATGATTTGTATGAATGCCTACTCAAATCCATGTCCAAATTTTTGATGTGTGATACTGAAAATGTCATGCTTTAGAAGACTGCCCAAATATATTAAAGACAGTAACGTTTATGCAGACACTTCCCTGGACATGTCTAATTACATTAGTTTGAGCAGAATTTGCTCTATGCCGATTGTTCATTCAAGGAAAACATTTTCAACATTTCCTGATCTCTGTATTTTCCCTTAGTGAATGTATGCCTATCTGCTCTCAAATAGCAATTTTTCGCTGTCTGCTTAGGATTCCCAGTTTGACTCTTTGTTTGAAGCAATCTACTGTATATAATTGTCCAGAGTAGAGTCTCTGCTGGGTTCTGGTGTCCATGTAGATGTATTAGTGGGGTTATTGTAGCTGACAAGAACATTGCATAAAATGATTATTTATGTGCAGATCACTTAATGTGGTCTACTTAATTCTGTGTATGAAAAGTTCCAACACTGCATTCTATGTGGGAGAAACTGGATACGTGTATTGAATTTACACAGGTTCCACAGTACTAGGGTGTTGGACCGTGTTAACCATTATGGACATGGTAAGAAGTTAAGCAAAATGACAACTTTTATTGGCTAACTGTAGTACTGCTGAGGTCAGTACGTGTTATTTATTTAAGTTATATGCAGTCTAATGGCAGCTACATTAACAAATACAGTTATGGGTGATTTGAATAACATGAGTTTTTTGTAGAAGTAACATTGTAATAATAAATTGCAGTGTGTCAATCACCACAATTTCTTAGTAAAAACCCCAGTTATAATTGTTTTTACAGCTATATCTTTCTATAATGCCTGATGTTGACATTTTTCCAAACAAAACCTACTTCTCTGTTTGTTTTCATAATTTAACAACTGCAAGTACTTTTGTCTTTTTAATAATGTATTATTCTAAAATATTTCTATTTTTCAGTTAGAAATTATAAAGCATCTTTCCTTCATTTTTCTTAAAGTTTACATGAGAAGCCACATCAGCTTCTTATGCTTAAATAAATGGATGACTGCCATATTTCAAAACAGGCCCTGCACTGCTCCATCTCCTTTACGGGAAAACATTCTTTGAAAGAAGACAACAGGTTAATTTGTTATGCTTCTTTACATATGCCATTGAAAATGGATTACATATTACCTATCTGAAAATACAGACACCAAAGAGAGTGAATTATTATACTGTAGTACTGAATCATCAAAATCTTTTAATGTCTTATACCTTCCTTTTTCACTTTACTGACTATAAACTTATGTCTACTGTAAGCCATCACTTCTACTGTAGGTTCCAGATAGTGAATGTATCCATACATTCGATATTAAAATCGAAAGGGCAAGTACAGCAATTCTATTTAGTAAATTTGCAAAAGTCTAAAAATTAAACCAAAAAAATACATGCTAGAATTTGCACCAAATAAGTTTCAGTAATTGTTATACAAATACAAAACAGTTAAAAGCCCACTTATTCTTCCAATGATTCTACTCACACAATTCAAGCTTGACTTCATAGATAATGGTACCCACCACTGATTTCAACAGATTGACTGTTCCAGTGGTTGACTTAAGTCCTATCAATGAGACCCAGTAGTACATGCTCTACAATTCTGGACAAAACACAGTAACAGCAACAATTAATGGCATAGGATAAGCCAGAGGATGCTGTATGGCCCAGTGAATCATTCTGTAGTGTGAGAACATAAGCTTCATAAAGAAAAGCTAACTTCAAAAGAATGTATTTCAACTGTGCTCAAGCTTTAATATATTTCAATGTATAATCTTTTTAGAAAATATGTCTGCCTATTTCTAAGATAAATCATTCTGTTTGAATAAGAGTGTTAAAATTATTACACTTAATAGCATTCAGCCTTTGAACTATTGTTGCATTGTTATAAGTGAAGTGAATGTTTCCTTCATGTTATTCATTTTGCTGATTTAAAAACGACACACTATTAAAGATTATTCAATTTTTCTCTTTAGTTAAAATATTTAACTCTAGTAACTGAAACAAAGTTGCCAGTGTGCTAGTTCAATTTGCACCACCCTATTAATATTCTGTATATAGACACAAATGTTTAAATCCTCACCTTGCCCCTATATGTTTGGCATTTGTAGGTACATTCTATGTCACTTAGGTTTTCTCCTTTTATCGAGTTCCCTTGCATAAGCCATATAATTAGAATTGTTTAATTCACTCATTGACTTGCAACATGCATGTCTTCAAGTACATTGATTCCTGCCTTGCATCCAGTATTCCATGAGATGTCTCAAAAACAAGTTTGGCAATCAGAACTTACTTAACATTGAAATATAAAACAAACCATGGAAAAGGTTTTTCTTAATATTATCACTTGTAATTAAAAAAGATGGATACAGATATTCTAAATATTTATCTATTGTCACGCACATGTGTGTTTGGGAGACCGTTTACAGGCTAAAATAGAAGCAATTACCCGCCAAACCCGGGGTTGGTGTTGCCCTCTTTTTCCTCTCTCCCTATTGAACAACTGAAGAATCCACACAATAACATCACTTCCGTTTCAGACCTTCAAGATCCCACCTCTTCATGCTGTCTTTTCCTGTTCCAGAATGCCTTTCACCCATGAAATCACCTCCTGCAACCTACTATATATACTACCTCCATTTCTCTTTTTGTCAGTTCCGTTTTAAACTCTGTCTGTGAAGATGTTATTTCCTTTGCTTGTGCTACAGTATATGGAGGATCCCCCCAAACCATTGTGTTTGTGTCCTTATTTTACATTATCTAGGCAGGATCCAACACTGAATGGAGTGCTAATGAATCACATGGTCGGCAGTCAACCTGATACATACACATGTATTTGAGATGGGAGAGAAAAACTGGAATGACCAGAGAAAAATCCTACATAGACTTGGGAAGATTGTGTCAACTTAACACAAACAGCACCCAAGTTCTGAACCAACAACTCTGGAGCCCAGATGCAGGAGTACTAATCACAAAACAAGGTGCAAGGGAGTGATCGGCCTTTGGCAAGATCCTGTTTATTAGAAGGTACACCCAACTGTTAGTTGATGAAGAAACGGCAGTTAATCTTGCATGCAAATTCAAGCAATGACATTCCACGTGAGCGAACATGTTAATATCATGTTCTAATTCAGTTCAGGGTAGGTGTTAATAGGAGAGATGTACAGGCTGGCCTCGCTTTATGAACAGGAGCTAATATGTTAACATAATAAAATGAGATTTAATAACCTAATTACAATTAATTTAAACGCAAAATATATTTAAGCATTTCCTGGCCCCAAAGATGACCCCTGCTTTTTCAAATAACACCAAACTATATGCAAATTGACAGGATTAGTTTAATATTAATAGTCATTAAAACAAACTCAAATAAAAAATTACAGTATATAATTAAATAATGTTTAATAAAGTGCTTTACTTAGACTGTCTCACTTCTGCTTCCAAATTTAAAGGAACCGCTTTTCAGTTTTCTTGGGCTTTTATCAGTAGTTCACAAACATTTTGCAATTGTGATGCCCCAGATAATGTGAGAAGTCACACAAGAATCACTGAAGACAGAGTGAGGGCAACACGACACATAAAGACACAAGCCCACCTCAATCCAGTGTGTGCATCAGTCCTGCCCTGTTTGGTGACCATCTATGAGGACATTGTCTGTAGTGTGGTGTGGAAATAACTAAGACTAGGACTGCACATCTCCAGCATCCAGCAGTGCCCCAAACATTCAGCCCTGCCTCATTCGGCAGGCTGCAGCAAGGTTTACTTGAAATGACTGTGCAAACTATCGAATGTTTGAACCAATGATGCACATTTTAAAATCATCCCACATTCATTGTATACATGAATTTTCCTAAAGTGATGAAGCTTTTATTTTAAATAATTGACTGAGTAAAACATTATGTGAATATGGGTTTCCTATTTGCATTCTGGCTTAATTTTGCAGTAATGAATGTGCCTATGAAAATACATCAGTGTAAAGGTAGTCATTTATGTTTAAAAATGTAATAAAAGTAAATGTAAGTAAAAGTAGACAGAAAATGTTATCATCAAAATATACTAAAGTAGTTCTACTTTGTTACTGTACAACAATGTCTTTGTTACAGTGGGATTAACGATGTCAAATTAGCTTTAATGGAGCCAGCAGTAGCAATAAGTCTGTTGGGAATTTTAAATTGAATAGTTTTAAGTGAGAGTTTTGTAGATGATTTAAAGAAATGGGGCATTTACTATAGGTCAGGAAAGGGGTGATATATTCATTTATATTTTATCATTTTACCCTTTTGTAGTCAGACAATATATTTTCTGTTAGGACCATTGAAATATTCAGACTGGCAGAATGGATAACAGATTAAATTGCAGCAAAAGAGAAAAATAAGAGTCTGTATTGTTTAATAAGGGAAAGAAAGAAATGTGGGCAATGGACAGAAGATAACAGAATACTTCCACTAGTTTCAGGATTACAAGAGAAAGCATGTTACTATGGAACTTCAGCATGAAACCTAAAAGAAATGCTTTAGCTATAATAACGTTCATCTTTACGGCTGGTTTAAAATCATCTTTATTTCTGATCAGTCCTCATTATGGCACCTCAGAATGTTGTACATCTCATTTTGGAAGATTTTAGTCAATTTTTAAATAGTTTATATTTTTTACTAATCTAACAGTGCAATCATCCTAATGCCATTTTTGGAATTTTTGTCTTTTTATTAAGACAAAGCTGTTTTGCAGAGTTTTTAATGAGTACAGCCATCACGTTTATTGGTGGTATGCCTGTTGCCGACCACTTCATTAGGAGATCACATGACATGCCGTGCCATTATTCTCTATCTATATAAGCATCTTGTAATCATGGTTCTGGATCATTTTCTGAAAAAGAAAGCAAAATAAACTTTTTGAAGAATTTGACTAGTTAGAAGCAAAGAAAGCAAGTTAGTGGTAGGAGTTTATCACAATGTTGTTTTTGACTTTGACGATTATTTGCACGTTTTGTTACACAGATGCCTGCCCATTTTTGACTAGAATTGTGTCAGTCCCTTTTGTGTTTTTCATCTATTGGTACTGCTTATGTTCTTAAAATTACATCTACAGTACTTATTGTTTTCAAGGTATTCACAACAATATTTAATATGCAATAAGGAGAGTATCATCTGTACACAAGCTGCAAGTTGACACTGAAGCTGACCTAACCGAATAAGACTAAAATCCAAAATAAGGCCAATGAGTTGCATATAACTATACAATACAATACAATACAATTTATTTTTGTATAGCTCCAAAAACACACAAGAAGTGCTGCAATGGGCTTTAGTAGGTCATGCCTCTTGACAGCCCTCCAGCCTTGACTCTCTAAGAAGACAAGGAAAAACTCCCAAAAAACCCTTGTAGGGAAAAAATGGAAGGAACCTTGGGAAAGGCAGTTTAAAAAGAGACCCCTTTCCAGGTAGGTTGGGCGTGCAGTGGGTGTCAAAAAGAAGGGGATCAATACAATACACAGAACAGAACAAATCCTCAATACAGTATAAAAAATTAAACATTTACAAGTTGGAGCAGAATTTAACAGTAGATGATATCACATAATATGATTTGGATTTGTTTAGAGTCCTGGAGACCTCAGCCATCAAGCTGCCTCCCCCATTTGGCCAATTCCACAGCTGAAGACACGATGGGCCAGCCTATCCGATGAAAGGACCCCTCTACCCCACGATCCTCCATCAGGGATGACTTTACCTTAGACAGGCAAAACAACTGGGCAGGTGGCCATGGCACCAAGTGCCACATTTGAGTGCCGATAATTTCTTCACTGTTTCTCTGAATTGCTTCATTTCTTTCCTTAAATGGCACCCAAACAGAATGAAATGTGAAGTGAGTGAGCCAACAGAAGACCAGCTAAGTCAAGGCCTCAAACTCCAACCAATTTCACTCCTGCCACTTGCTTAATCAGGAGCTGATTCTTGTTGTGTAATAGCATACATTTCTGAAATTGTTGATTTTCTTTTTCTAACAGCACTGTTAAAATCTTTTTGGGGACCTGAGTAGATCAACATTCGTGAGACCTGAGGAATGCAAAGATTATAGAAGGACTGGGATAGAGAGCATATTAAGAGCATTACCTTCCCAGGAGTGCTAGATGGCATGGTCACAGTTGGAAGGTCAAATAAAAAAAATAAAGATCCAAAGGGTAAATGTATTAAGCCCAATAAAAATAACAGGTAACACCATAGTTCATCACTGCAAAAAAGGGCAATATAATATTCACTTGGTCAGTCATATATTACATATATGTAATATATGTGTAATATAGATAGAGCTAGTTATATAGCTGAATGATACATTATGAACATATACAGTAAGAAATGGAACTGGAAGAAGAATATAACTATCCATTATCCAACCCACTATATCCTGACACAGTGTCACGGGGGTCTGCTAGAGCCAATCCCAGCCAACACAGGGCGCAAGGCAGGAACAAATAGCGGGCAAGGCACCAACCAATCGCAGGACACACACCCACACACCAAGCACAAACACACACAATTTAGGATCGCCAATGCACCTAACCTGCATGTCTTTGTCAGTGGGAGGAAACCAGAGCGCCCAGATGAAACCCACACAAAACACGGGCAGAACATGCAAACTCCACGCAGGGAGGACCCGGAAGCGAACCCTGGTCTCCGTACAGCGAGGCAGCAGCCCCGAAGAATATAACTAGAAATTAGTAAATGATTTGAAATTCTGAGACCAGAAAGAAAACCTAGCTGGCACAATCCTTTGAGAAATAAAGAAATTGTCAAGTAGGGCACATAACAAGTGTACTAGAGTAAAAAAAAAATTACAAGCTAAGGAGAGAGAATATTTAATATTAGATGAGCAGTAACCTTGTACGTGGATGTTGCCATTAAGAACAAGAAAATTATCTGTGATGTTGCCAGATCAAGGAAGAATTCTGAAAAGCTTCAGAGAAAAGAAAAACATCCAAGAGGAGGGGAATGGCAGCAATTGTAATTTACAAATTTCCTTTTATCTAAATTAAGAGGAGAGACAGAAGTACATCAATCTGTCTTATAAAAAGTTTTTTTTTTCCATGGTTGCTTGATTTTGTTTTAAATTTTGCTTTTAGTGGCAAAATTTAGTATGTAGCCACCTGAGAAATTAAGCAAACAAGTGGCGAAGACTCATTTTTTTCAAATAATCAAAAAAGTTGCCAGCAAAACAATTTAAAAGCAATGCATTTATGTTGTGGAAACTCAGACATAAACACATCGTGCCTTTTTCCCTTGTGCATTGATCAATCAGAGTGACCCTGAAAGAGGTAAAAACATGAAGAAGCAGGTTCTTATATTTAAAGGAATAGTGTAACTTGAAGACACACATCTTGGTTTTATTGGTAGAAGTAGATTATAAAGATATGGGAACAAAAAAAAAATAATTTTCTTAACCATTGTAGTGGGTTTGGGTGTAGGTACCATTTACTTTATATCTTAAAAATGAAAAAGTTAGAACATTATTTTAAACACGGATGTATTGTTGTTGTCTATCGGTGGTAGAGGAAATAATGTTTACTTTTGAGATATTAAGTTATCTTTTGCAGTCATTTAATCTATTATAACAACATACACTTTCAATGAGACTGGTGTCCATGAAAAATCTTATCACATAGCACATTCCTAACTCTTCTCAGAATTTTTAGGAGTGATTTATAAGTTCAAATAATTATTGATCTATAGTAGGTAATACCAAATCTCCCATAAAGACTTCAATGTGCTAACTATTATAGTATATTCTAGAAAGATTAACAGAAGCATTCCTTCATCATTAGAATTAGCATTTTTAGTGATAAATTAGTTTCCTGGAATACTTTGGGAAATGTGAACAAAATCATTAAAAGTTGTAACACATATCTTAGACCTATAGATTTTTATCTTTCTCAAGAGATACAGAAATGGCTTGGTTAATGAATCATGGATAGAGTGATGAGTGTCAGTATTCTATTAAGCAAATCTCATTTTAAGTTGACTTTGAACTGACTTACAAGAAGACACAATCTGAATAACTGTCATAAGAACAAGAAGCTTATAGCCTCTGCTTCTAATACTCTCATTTATTATATCATATAGAATCTGGCTCTTGAAAAGTGTCCATTTGAAGACCAAAAGCAAATTATATATATATATATATATATATATATATATATATATATATATATATATATATATATATATATATATATATATTTACATAATTTCCACCAGAATAAAATTTAATTTTATTTATTTGTGTTTTAGTTATGTACTGAAGTGACGGTGTTATCATTGCAAGTCAGAGTTTGTGCACAATGCAGTAGTAAATTAATTATGACTGTGGTCCAATAAAAATTTCTACATACTCCAATAAAGCTAACAAGCCATACATCCTGCTGCTGAGGCAGGATTTGTGGTCTGGGTAATTTATTCTGGCACTGGGTACAAGGTAGGAAAAAACTCTAACATGATTCCAGTACGTTACAGATCACACTCTCACTTACTCATGATGGATTCATTTATATTCACCTGTTAAATGTCTTTAGGAAGAGGGAGGAAAATCCAAGTACCCTGGGGAAAAAAAACACATACGGGGAGAACTTGTAAACTACACAGTGACCCACGGTATGTGCTCGAAATTGACATTAGATAATCCTGGATCTCCAAACAGACCCCAGGTTAGTATAGTACAATCTAAAACCAGAGGATTAGCCTTTGCCAGAACATTGCATTTCAATTATACCACACAATGACGCCTAGGTTGATTTGAATTAATGCACATTCACTGCATACTTTAAAGCCCCCGTAAGTCAAGCACTGAATTTTTGATCTGCCCTGGACAACAGTTTGTAAAAATGGCGCAGAACCATTTACACCAGTAGAACAAGAATTGCTTGTGGCAAAGTATGGAGATCACGAGCAAGTCTTTCAAGAGGGGTGTAATACAGCAGCTTCTGCCAATGAAAGGGAAATGACGTGGAGGAGAATTGCTCACAGAGTGAATGAGTAACACAGTCAATCACTGAAACCCATATGAACCTTGTGTAGCCAATGAGTATATTCTGGAATATGTAATCTTACTTAAAACAGTACATTAACTTAAGAACTGTATTTATTTTGGCAATGTAGATGAAATATGAAATAACTGTAATATCAATTACGTGTTCTTCATGCATTGACTTGTTGTTTTGGCTGCATTGAACCATGTCATATCGGCATGCATATGTTTATATTCCAGGTGCAACCCAAGTGAAATTAAACACACCCTGCAGCAAGTTAAAGTCAAATATAAAAATGTAAGTATTGATATTACTTTTAAATGCTTGTTTACAGAACTTGCTGAGAGTTAACATCTCGAGGGATTGTTCATTATGTGCCCAACAGGAAGAAACCTGAAGGGTGGAAAACAGGTGGTGGTTCCCTGCCTCTACCTCTTACTCCAGCTGTGGAGCTGGTCCTCAGCCTGAACAAGGACAGACATTACATGGAGAGCATTCCAGATTGTGGCTCCTTTGAACTGCCAATTTCTACAATGACAGATGGAAATCCCTACAGCAGAAGTGGGTGTCATTATACATTTACTTTTGTAAGGGACAGCATTTCCAAAGAGCCCCTGACCCATTCTCAGATTCTATTTGTGTTACAGGATGATAGTGGTGTCCACAATTTCTGACAGGCCCATAGCGTTATGCTACACATTAGGACAGGCATAACCTCTCAACATACAGTTCCACAATAACATCTTTCTAGTTGTAATTGTCCAGGATTTAACCAGCAATTGCATGTTCTCTGTTGTGGAGGCACCATCCACCTCCATACCCCTTAGGACAGTCAGTACAGACTTTCGTTTGCCTATTGTATCTAGTGGAACACATTATGAATGCCTGTGCCATCACATTGCAACTGCCAGGCCCATCTGGAGAAACAAATCCAAAAATCAACCATAGTTGTCTTAAAATCAAAAGAACAAAGTATGAAATGAAATTTAAAAATTTTAAATGACCAAAAAATGTGTGGCCTCAATTAAAGTAACAATGGCAAAATAGATCTGTCTGTGTCCAGACAAATTTAAAATGAGCATATATTTTTCATAAAACAATATCATTTCTGAGTTTCAACATATGATATGTTGTTTCTGTTCTATTTTTAATTAAATGTGTGTTTAAATAACTTGCAAGTCATCAGATTCTGTTTTTTTTTTACATTTTACACAGCATTACAATTGTTTTGAGAATGGGGTTGTACACTTTTTATCATTTCAGGTGTTATCTGTTATTCAAATACCATATTTGCTGAGGGTCATTTGATTTTATTACCAGCAAATAAATAAATAAATACATGTCAGATGATGAATATACTCAATTTAACAAGTAAAGATTCTTTGAGGGAAAAGGGCATTACTCTTCTAAAAGGTTTCTTCTTAGCAAAACCCTTATTTCTTTTTAGCAAAAGAGTCATTTTTAAACATAATCTATAATCTATCCAATAAACATCTCAACACCAGTGATTATTTTTAACAAAACCAAAAAATCCTAATTAAAGTGAGATTTTGTTTCATTAGTGTGACTGCCACTGTAGCCACCGATAATAATTAGTCTCATCTTAAATCACTGAACTTGCTACACACAACTAGATTAAGATCTGCAAGCACATGCTTTGGATTTACTGCTAGTCTTCAAATAGAACTCGGTCATTTCAGCTAGCATGCTGGACTCGTAGGTATTGCTACATTTATTCCATTATAAAATACTGCATGTCTAAAACCTGATATTTAAGTAATTTTGTAAATCTCATTTTGCTAAATTTGAAAGTTCTATTGTTATAACACTTGGAGGAGGCAATTGGAAAAATGGTTAAAATGCCATAGCTTATTGAATTTTCCAAACTTTCCCTTTGTTATGGTTGTCAATTTAGTGCTCATTTTTAGACAGATAGATGTGACCAGTATAAAATGGAAAACAGAATTCTTGGTACTTCCCCTAGTGAGGAAGAAGCTTGAATTTGTGCTGAACTTTTAAAAAATATTTGTCTAGACATAATCAGACTCACCTTTATACTCAGCACTGGCCCTGAAACTTCTCCATCAAGGATGACCTCTTTTCTCCTCTAAATGAACTCTAATAGGAGAAGTTGTGGTTAGGAGTGTAGGGATGCTTATTAACCTCCTTATGTGCAGTACGCTCAGAGTACTGACTTCAAGTTGCAAAAGTGAAAACTGTGGTGTCTGAGTATGAGTTTTTAGATTCAGTTTTTTGGGTGAACTTTCCAAAATTGTGTGGGATCTTGTTCACTGACTATATCATTTCTGCAATGGAGAAGGCAAAACCAGTTCTAAGGTAAGTCAAGGTCACTCTGCCTTGCTTAGCCCAGAAATAAAAAAACAAAGGACTTTGAAAACAGATGTGAGTTACTTTGTTGAGGAGTTCTCCAATTAGATTATGAAGTTAAAGAACTAGTATTTGTATTATTGGCCAGAGCCAATTTTCAGCATCTTTTGCAAAGATTCTTTATGAAGGTAAAGAGTAAGGTCTGTTTTGTTTATATAGATAATGTAACAGTCTTCCGCTTTAGCATGAAGCAATATAAGAACCATCTGGAAGCCGCATTTCTCAAGTTGCTTCAGGCTCAGATAACCTAACCATCCAAAAGTGCCAAAGGAAACAACCCAGTGTTTCTTCAAAAGATAAAGCTTATCGTAGATTATCCACCACGTAAAGGATCTGAGAAAATCTGCAGAGGTGCCTAGACATGGCTGATTGGTACCACAAGTTCAAACCACACTTTCCAAACATCATTACTCCACTTAGCAACATGAATAGGAAAAGTCATTAAATTGAGGTGAGTAAAAGATTCTAATGATGATTTTCAAACTTTGAAGAGGCCTTAAAGCAAAGCTGGACATGACATCAACATTCCAGGTGCACACTGATGGCAATAATGTTAGGCAAGGCACAATACTTGTCCAGAAGCCGGACAGAAAGGAATGACCTGTACCCTATGCTTCTTGATGCCATAGTGAATAATTCTTTCTGACAAACGTTTGATCATTTTGTTAGCCGTGGACAAATTTCAACACTTACTGGAAGGAGTCTGATTCAAGGTTTACACGACCACCATTCACTTCCTGAGTTTTCATTTCTCTGAGCATAAAATGCATCAAGACTCACTTGGTAGATTCTGGGGCTACATAAACAGGATGAGGTACTGTATAAAAAAGGACGTAGTATACTTGATCCCAATACCCATTTGCCATTTTATGCTGGCAATGAAATCATCATGGTTTCACATGCCTTTGAGTTTGAGGGGCATCAACATTATCAAGGTAAATGTTATGTATACCAAGGGATATTGAAGAACTTAAAGAATGCTATCTACACTATTAGATTACATTTTTACTATTTTAATATATTTCACAGGCTTTGAATGTTGCTTAAACATGTAACATAATGTACGTATAATGTCACAAAATGAGCCACGGAGCAAAAACCTTCTTTACCTGGTAAAAAGTTTTATATATGTAGTTTATTATCTGTATTATAACAGGAAATACAGAGGAAGTTTCACCCTGTTTTAAAATAGGTATTTTAATAAGAAAGTAAAGATTATGGAAACAGTCACAGATCTCTCTAAACAAAATGCAACTTTCAAGATAAAAAGTTTTATGAACAAGCAAAGGTCGAAACCAGGAAGACAATACTCTAATACTCTTGATTTTGGGAAAACCAAAATCAAGAGTCAAAAACCAGAATAATTACGTACCACCAGAGTCAAAATATATGATAAAAGTCATAGCTATTAAAAGAATTTGTTGCCAGAAATCATATTGTAACACAAAGGAAGAATGCTAGTCTTATCTTTGTTTTATCCACAAGCCAGTGTTGTGATTAGGAGTTAGGACCATAGCGAATAGGGTGTGAGTCCATCCAGAGCTGGCCAAGATCTTCACTGGCCATTCCAAAAGTTATTATTTGAGGCTACAGCCTAATCAGGCTTGAAAATGACTTTTAAAGTTATATATATAAAGTTATGTATATAAGATACTTCTTAAGTGAAAGGAAACCATGAAAACCTTTGGCTTAATGAGGCTGTCCATAAAAGGAAATTTTATAAACGAGGGTATTAATTTAACAAAATAGAGATTGTCACATATGTGCGCATGGGAGGCAGCTAAAGGGCCTGAAAGAGAGTAACCCCACGCCAGACCAGGGGGTGACGGAGTGCACTGACTCATTTTCTCACTTTCCTGCAGACTGTTCACAGGAAATTCCGCCTGGCCATGATGACGTCATTTCTGATTCGAGCCCTTTTGAAAACGTCACTTCCAGTTCTGAGCACTTTGATGACATCACTTCTGGTCAAGAACCCTTGAAGGAGGGTTCTTCCATTTCCGGCTCTTTTGATGACATTTTTCTCCAGGTTCAGGCCTATGGAGGAAGATATTTCCGGTCATGGCTCCTTTGATGACATCATATCTTGTTTTGGCCTTTAAACCCGCCATCTTACAACCAGAAAATCAATTCCGTATTGGAGTCTGACTTGTGCACATCAGTGCGATAATATCAAAATCCATTCACTGTCCAGCCAGGGAGAATATACGGGTGGCTGCCCCAAACCTTTTTTATCACTTCTTGGTCTCATTCTTGTGACAAGATATATAATGGAATGCTCAGAATAGACAAAAAGGAGATGCTTAAAGGACAATCCTAAGTGAACGAAACCCAAAACTCAATCCAAAGAGGAAATCCAATAAAGAAAAAAGGTCAAGGGTCACTAAATTCACACACAAAAAAAATACACTTGATTCCAGTAAACTTCGATGCACTCCTAAATTACTCTTTTCCTTAACTTAAATAGCCAGAGGGAGATGTCAGGAGTGGTGAGATCAGGGTGGCCCTTCTTCTCGGGATACCACGAACAAGACAAAAGGAATGGATATACATTTAGAAGGACAGTAAATAATTGCAAAGTAATAAACAAAATCAACACTAATCACAAACACTCATGATAAAAAAATAATTCTAATGTAATAAAAACAACAAGAAAAAGTTACATGTGAAGTTGATATGTAACAACCAGAAAGTGCATAATGTTGACTTTTACACTCTAGATCTGATGTTGTCTAGTCAGAATGCTCAAAATGTTAGTACATGTATATTTACTTTTAAACATCATTACAAATGTATTTAAATGAAAAGTAAATGGTCTCTTTGCATTCTTCTCATCATACTGCAGCAGCTCCATCAGGCTGCATGGGGGCTTTGGACCATTGAAACAGAATAGATGCTTTCTGTCTGATGTGTAATGTTTTATGTATCATTTCAAAATGGAAAAATTAAAAAAAAATGGGCATAGACTGCTGCTTAACTTGCTACAGCCTTTAAAAAAGTGCGCACTTAACTGAGATGAAAGATTGCCACTTGGTCAGTAAAGCAGACATGGGTAATGGTTTTCAGTCATTTAAACTGACATGGTCCAGTGACAAGATCACCAACTGGGATCGGCAAATATGACACATCCTTAGAAGTTGTGTAATGTGACATTAAATTTGGTTATAATTTGATTACAATTAGCACCTCGGCAATAACTTTTTTGATGCTCTTCTGGCTCTGTTTGAATCTTTTGACTTAAACCCTCACTAACCTTTTACCAGTTCTTTTTTTGTTTTCTTTTATATGCCACTCCATGACTATTTTGTTCTCTTTGGACTGAACTATTCTCTTATAATTAAATAAGTAAGACAGAAATTAGCAGACCTCGTTGAAGTAAATAGGCTGTAAATATCCTACAGTTTTTTTTCCTATCTGTGGGCAAAGGTTACCTCAAAGAAGCATCCATTTTGAACAACAGACGTCCTGTGTACTTTTTAAGATGTTTAGTTATCATCCCAAAAATTGCGTTAGGCCAAATTCACTAAAGAATTGTTCTGAACTCTTTATTAATTTCACTACACCTCCTTATTAAGACTTGGACGGCACAATTTACTTGGTACAAATGAGCTCATAATGTGGTACTTTACACTTGAAATTGGAGGTGGATATTTGTAGTATCTCTTATATTTAAGTAAAAGCTTTTTCATGAAAAATGCTATGCTTAATGTAGTAACATTATAGGTTAACTTGTAACACTAATTTTTTCATTGTGGGGCTATTTGTAAGTGCGCCACCTGCTCTATTGTAATGTAAAGTAGCCCATTGTTCTTGTGAACTCCTGCTAATGCAGCATTCTACGTTCCAGATTGACAGTTAGTATTCATGCACTAAAGTGTTATTAAAACAATGATTTAATTAAGTAATATCAGAGCACACTTAACTAATTTGCCCATTATGCTGTGCTTTATAATAAGTCTCCAGTGGCTCACTCAGCACATTGAACATGACTTACAATATTAAACATTCATTCAAAGATCATTAATTAATCATAAACTAAAAGGTAACAAATAGAAGAGCTATTATTTATTTATTTATTTATTTATTTATTTTTGCAAAACATTTTACTGAAAGGAATAAGCTAACAAGCTGAACAACCAATTAGAGTAGCTAATTTTAAGTGCGTGCAGTCTTTGGAAATTATAATGTAAATCTAAACAGGTATTGAGCCTAATTATTATAAAAATGGCTAACTTAAAATAAAAACACGAATTCCAAACTGTATTTACACTAGATCATTCCAATCAACAACAACACAATGCTCAGAAGCAATTAAAAATGTGAATAAAAAAATTACTTTAAAATGTGTTAGCTAGTTCATCACGTGGCTTCATGCTGTTTTCCCTTCAATCCTTGCTTGGAACAAAGATGGCTGGGATATTGTGACATCATGGGAGCTTCGCCATGTAACACGGTGTGCAGGGGCATGTGAGTGTCATTGAAGGGAACATTCTGCCGTTTAACACTCCTTTAGCTTAAGTTATTCCCATAAAATTTAATGTTTGTGGATTTAGATATTAGCTTTTTTGAGTTTCCAGACTTTCATTTTTTATTCTGCCATATAGTCTCATTAAAAATTAGTTTTAAATCAGTAACAAGAGATTTAGGAAGATGTATCATCTGTTTAGCTGTTTATTTCACGCTAGTGCTGGAGTTTGTTAGTTTTTGTTTTCTACCACCTGCTGTATTGTTTTCTTAGTGCCTGTCATGACTTTAATAACACAGTCCTAGATGAAAATTACAACTACATAATTTAGTTTTACATACCTGCTGCATAAAACATATTGTAAAAACTGGTGCTGGAACTTTATAATGTACTAGTTAACGCTATGAGGATATTTGCATAATTTTGGCGGATTTGATAAAATAAAAACTAAGCAACATATTGACCTCAGCAAAAAAGTGCATAACCCATGTTTTGCACTGAAAACCTTGATTAAAGAATAGTCTGTAAAAAAGGATCCAGCAGAATTCAGTTAATTATCGAATAGCATACTTGATACCTGCCCAAGTTATACAGTGTATATAAGCTGGCTTGCAGGAACCACAAACACATGTTTGTGAACATCTGGAATAAACAACAAAATAGTGCCATGTAGACTTTTGTGTGCTTTTGAAAAGTGTCTGAATGAGATATTGGGACAACTTAGCTATTTAACAGATGGTTGAGCTTTAAAATAAAATGCTGAGCTCTAGAAGGGTGTCCCTGCAAAGGCAATAATGAGGGTGACATTAAGGGCGTTCTGCTTGGCTTTAATTACCTGAGTATAATTGGCTCTCTTCCTCACGAACCATCATTTTAGAAAGTGATGAGCTTGACGGACTAAACAGCCTCCTTTGTCCTTGGTAAAACTTTCTATCAAGTTATCTGTAATTAAGATATGAGAAAAAGTCAAAAGACACCAGTTTTACCTGAAGTGACTATTTTTTTTTTTTTTAAATTAGATATAGTAAGGATAATTTAGCTCCCCTGCCACATTTTCATTATAGGAGAAATATTAGAGAATTATTTTCATAATCCAAGGATATAGCATATGAATACATATTTTTCATCTTATAAAACTTATAAATATAATTCATTTCAGGTATAAACAAAATTTTAGTTTTTACAATGTATTTTACAACCCATGTTTATTTCATCACAAGCAAAGATGATGATGTTTAATTAAATAAAAATACAAAGCATTGTATCGCAGTTTATTGTTAAGCGTATATTTTAATCCAATTATTTTCTAAAAATAACAATTAAAATCCTGCATCACTTGATTGTCATTCTAGAATAAGGGTATATATTTTTTTTATTTTACTTTAATTTTATTGATTTTATTCCAATCATTCCATATGGATAGATCAATTTTTACAAAAAATGGGATTGAAAACAAATCAACCCAACCCCCACCCCTGAGAATTAGAGCATGGCCAACGGAGTAAAACAAAGCTGGTCAAAATAAATAAATTGATGAGTTTAATAGGCAGATAAAAGCAAGAAAAAAAAAAGAAATGCAAAGAGAATTATTTCCTCAGTGCTTATTCTAAAATATTATTGATTAGATCCTGCCAGGTTTTGAAAAAGTTCTGCACAGATCGTCTAACTGAGAATTTAATTTTTTCCAATTTCAAATAGTATAAAACATTGGTTTCTCACTGACTTAAAAGAGGAGAGTTAGGATTCTTCCAGTTTAGCAAAATAAGTCTGCGTGCCAATAGTGTAGTAAAGGCAATCACAGTTTGTTTGTCCTTCTCTGCCCATCTGGAAGAACCCCAAACACAGCTGTTAATGGGTTAGGAGGGATTATGAGTCCAAAGCTGTCTGAAAGGCACTTAAAAATTTTTGTCCAGAATGGTGTTAATTTGGTGCAGGCCCAAAACATGTGACCCAGTGAGGCTGGGACTTGATTGCAGCGTTCGCAGGTTGGATCTTGCCCTGGAAACATTTTGGACAGTTTTAAGCAAGACAGATGTGTTCGACATATAATTTAGTAAAAGGGTATACTTTTGTCTATTTTTTCACATATTGTTAATGATCTCCGTATATGTAGAGTTGCCATATCTATCATTTAAACAGCTTACATGTGTCTCTGGCTGATTTAGTTTGAAAAACAGAGGCTCCTAAGCATGACCATAATTTTGTCAATTTATTGCTTAAAATGTGCTTGTTTTAAAAGTGACACATTGATCAGCATGCATTGTACACTACCTCAGGGTCATTCATAAGTAATTACTTAACAAGAAACAAATTATTATTGCAATACAGTAAACCCGAAAATAGAAGAATCAATATTTATTCTCAAGAGCTCACATTAATACATAAAATGATTTGTTCTTTTGCACATTGTGTTTTGAAACACCAAAGCATATTTCTTTCTGTGGAAGAAAGTACACTCTTACTGCTTCCAAGTTAATTAAGAACATAATTAGAGCAAAGGGCTGTAAATTAAGTACTTAAGTAAGTGGTTCATTACATGAGGATATACTACCACCTCTGTGCAAAAACAGAACTTCTGGCATTTTTATGTGAACATTCATTGTTATAACACCATGTCCAGATCAAAAAACATCAGAAATGACATTGGAATAATGTTTTGCTTCTTGTGAGTTTTAGGTTATTTTCATTCTACAGTTATAGTGAACAATTATTAACTAATAGGAAAGATTCTAAATAAGAGACAGCATTCAGAGTATTTAGGTTAGATTAGCTGATGACGCTAAGTTGGTCTCAGTGTGGATGTGTATGTGAGTAGGTTCTGTAAAGAACTAGTTCGCAGTCCTGTTTTCTGAAATGTGCCCAGTATTACTGGCACTCTGGCTCTACAAAATACAGTGATTCATATCAAATGTTAGATGCTGATAAAGCCACACAAGCTGTTGTGTCATGGGATGTAGCTTTTTTTCATACATGACCTATGCATGTTGGCAATTTTTTCTAATAAGTGACAATACAAAATCTCTAATGCCTTTGTCACCTTATGTTAATTTGATCTAAATATAGGACTCACTGTAGGCTAGATTATTGTTTGTTATGTTCTGACACGTAAAAAATAAAGCTAAAATATATGCATTGCAACATGGCAACTCCTTGCACTGAGAATGATGCCAAGGGGAACAAAAGTGTACAGAAATAGTGTGATACTTACTGTATAAGTAATGCACACACACACAGAGAGAACACATAATTCAAATTAACAGAGTGAGAGGGAGGGAGATGTAACATTCTGTTTCAACTCTGGGCCTTTATTAGTAGATTTGGAAAACCCGTTAAATGAATTGAGTGTATGACCATTTTTCTTCTTACTAAGTACCACAAAGGCATCCTTCTTCAGCTCATGTCTCTCTTTCTTTCTTTATACAATATACAATTCTGTAATCTTCCACCTGCCAGAAAGACTTTGCATTCGTGGTTTCTATTAGTTAGAGTTAACTTAAGTATTATAGTTAATTCTTGTTGTTATGGACTATTTGAGACAAGACAAAGAAAAGATCAAAACCTCAAGCAAAACTAACACTGACTGAATTTCTTTTACTATTGTATACTCTGCCACAAAAATTAAATAAATTAATAAATACATACTGTAAATAAATAAAAATTAAATATTGTCTCTTAAATCTAGGCTCAGGCCTTACTAAGGCCTAGTGTTCAAAATGGAATGTCCCAAACCATTAAGTAGGTTTTGGCCTATGTAGGCACAAACAAAGGGAATGTCCAAAATAAGAACAATCCTAAACAATCATCAGTACCAAACAGTAATAAAGAGAGAGAGAGAGAGAGAAACTGTGAAAAGCCTGGAAATCCACAAGGAAGGTTCTCCAACAATACTCAGTGAAGACATGTTGGGCCTGAGACCATCGTAAATGTATAGGCAGGAGGGGTCCTATAGCTTAAAAGCTATGGATGGTCTGCCCTGTGAATCTCCATATAAAGGGGACTGGGCACATATACAGCCTAGAATATAATCCATATATACTGTACATAATAAACAAGGACCAAAAACATGATTAATAGTGTAATTATGAAGTTTTTTGGATTTAATTCAGTTCTGATGATCATCTTGTTTGTGATTGAGAGCGCTGCAGTTCTGCTCCTGTTGCCTGGGTAGGCACTCCCGTCATGAGGATGCATGTCTCTCAAGGTTGTAATCCCCAGGTAATTGCTACAAATTGTTTAAAAAGTCACCCATTTTACTGTGTCATTATCTTAGCTGCTATACATTCCCTGAGTATTTTCTAGTTTTTGAACTAATTTTTAGGTTCCTGACTTAGTTCTTCTGTCCTCAATTTTGATACAGCTTCATTGTTTCGGTTCTTTTCAATCTTTCAATTTTGACCTTTTTCTATTTTGTGTCTGGCTCCTAGTTTATTCAATCTCTTGTTGGTTCGCACGCATTACAATAATAAGCAAAATACTATTTAACACATAATGTATTGACCCCTTTCTTTTTAACACCCACTGCACGCCCAACCTACCTGGAAACGGGTCTCTCTTTGAACTGCTTTTCCCGAGGTTTCTTCCATTTTTTCCCTACTGGGTTTTTTTTTGAGAGTTGTTCCTTGTCTTCTTAGAGAGTCAAGGCGGGGGGCTGTCAAGAGGCAGGGCCTGTTAAAGCCCATTGCGGCACTCCTTGTGTGATTTTGGGTTGTACAAAACTAAATTGTATTGTATTGTATTGTATAATACAATTAGATCCAATAGAAATGTACTTGAGCCAAGGATAAAATCCTGGCTAATCCATAACACTAACCTACGAAAGACGTCTGTAATACTTTGCTCCACCATGGGATGTCTGCTATTGCTGGGTGAGAAGTTTTATAGTGGGACCTCAAATGACATCAAAATCCCTGAGAATTTTTCACATGATGGCAACAGGCTTTAGAATCAAAAAATATTGTTCCATCCCAGAGTAGCTTGTGCTCATTAGAGGTTAGGTAAAATAATTGAGTATTCATGCTTGTCAGCACAGGGTTAGGTAAGTATATAAACTCTTGTGAATTCCTCATATGGCTTCTGAAGTCCAAGATAAGTTATATGGGAATTGCATTTAGGTAGCTTTAATCTGTTTGTCTTATTTTAAATAGGTGTTAAAAATTTTGAAGCAGTTGCTCTCACGTGACACTGTAATAAAATATGGAATGTACAGTATACCATGGGCATTATTGTGATAAAGAAAAGATTTTACTTTCTTTTAAAGAATCTGTCAAACACCTAATAAATGACTTTTATTAGAAAATCCATAATAAGGTTTAACTATGGAGTTAATTGGTCAACTGACATTAAAAATATATAGAAATGAATGTCAAAGTTTTTCACTAGATGGAACAGCATTAATTGTCATAATAGGATTTTAATGTCCATTGGCAAAACCTGCAGCATATTCAACTGGACTCACTCAGCCATGGATTTCACAGATTCAGAGAGTACATATTGTCATTACTGGTATTCTATAATTTTAAACTCATAACACTTTTTTGCCATTGTGCCTTTCTCTAAAGCTGTAAATTTAATTCATTTGAAAACAATTAGTAGAAAGAGATAAATACTACATAGGATATTTAGTTCAATAGGTTCATCTTGTTTTCAGTAAGGTTATACATGATAAACCCAAATTTTTGATTATGATTTTAGGCATAAGTAATTACCAAACAGATTGGGACTTTTTGAAGCTTCAGTGACTTTCTCCTTTAAAACAACAGACTTGAAAAAGATTCAAAAGGTCTGTTACAGTGAAAACCAATTTGACCTTAATGCCGACAATTATGTCTCCCATCTGCATTTCAGAGTGGTTAAAAAGTTTCAAAATTATTTGAGTTACTGAGCTGAACTGATATCTGTCTTACCCATGTTGCATAAACCACAAGTTAGCTATGTGGTCATATGCTTACAGCATCTAAAATGCAAACATTTTTGTAAAATTATTGTTAGGTAAATATGGAAAACCAGAGTGGTGCATGAGCATGACGTTTGCTCAAAAAGAATCAAGCTTTTGAAGACAAGTCTAAGGAGGTGAATCTTGAATTTCAAAGCTTGATACCTATTGAACATGCTTCATGTTCATGCGCTACTCTGATTTTCTGGGAGTATTTATCTAATGATATTTTAGCCAGAAATGCATGTGTACTTAATGTTTGGAGCATATGACTGCAATAAATGACATATGAATTATGCAATTTTAGTAATTTCAGATTTATTTTTCTTTTTGTTCTTTATTTTGCCTTATACAATTTCTTGCATTAGGAATTTGTTAGTTTTCACATGCCCCTTGGGGGTCAGAGCCCTGGGTCAGCCATTGTACCTCACCCCTGGGGCAACAGCAGGATAAGGACCTTGCTCAAGAGCCCAGCAGAGTAGGATCTGTTTTGGCAGTAGCAGAGATTCGAACTGGCAACCGCAGAAACTTAGCATCAGAGCCTCCACTGATATTCTACAGTATATTGGATCCCTGCTAATATAACAGGTGTCTAAAATACTATGTTTAATTGTTTGGAGCCTCATGCAATTGTGATGATATTCACTATGTTGTATGTTTTCCTGTTGTATTTCCCTACTCCGTTTATTGTGTTAATGTTATGTCATCGGTGTTATCCTCTCCCAGTATTCATTGTGTTACTGTGAGAGAAGGTAAGCAAGCTGTTATACACTGGTTTAATTAATTAAGTTTAAACTATTTGAGTAACAAGCAATAGTAATAGTAATATGATATTCGCAGTGTACAGTTTTTGCTTTGCAATGGTTTGAATGATTTTCTATTCATTTTGGTTATATGTTAATGTTAGCATTCAACAGTCTTTCCATGTGTTTTTTGTTAATATGGTATCTGTTTTAATATTTCAGGTATGTTATTTTTTCTGCTTTCTCATATACAAAGTATAGGGAAAGTGTTGGAATTCATTATGATGAATTTCAACATTTTAGGGTTAGGGTTCAATAGGAGCTCCATGCCATAATTACTAAAACCAAAACTGAACCACAGTAGGTATACCTTGTTATAAGCTCCAAGAATTTACTTAGCAGTAAAGCTGTTTTGGTAAATGATATTATATTAAGGACAAAATCTGTGTCTTCTCACTGAAACCTGGCTTAGTAAATGTGACACTGTTCCCCTAGCTTAGGCTGTCATCAGATGGATACTTGTTCCTTCATAAGTCTGGAGATTCTGGTCGAGGAGGAGGCCTTAGAATAATTCATTGTAACAAAATGCAAATCACGACTAAAAATTTAGGCGACTTTACATCCTTTGAGGCATTCATTTTAAATATTAAAACAGATTCCAACACAATTATAGTGCTAGTCTACAGACCACCAGGGCCATATTCATTGTTCATGACTGAATTTAGCAACCTTTATCTGATTTGGCTATAAATTGTGATCATGTAATACTGATGGTGGATTTTAATGTACGCATTGATGTGGAAACTGACACTTTTAGCAAATGTTTTACTTATTTGTTAAATTCAGTAGGATTTTGTCAGATTGTCAAAGGTCCAACTCATAATCATAACCACACATTAGATTTAATTATAACTTACAAAGTTGAAATTCAAAATTTAAATATTACTCCATTAAATGAAGTTATTTCTGATCACTACTTAATTACATTTGATTTAGTCCTGTTCTTGCCAACGCACTCACAGATTAAAACAAAGACAGTGCGACATCTAGATTGTAATTCTGCTTCAAAATTTATAGATACCTTGAGTAAGTCAAGTGTAATTGTGGAAAACCATTTAGATCAGTTAACATCAAATGTAAACGTGGAAAACAATTTAGATCAGCTAGCATCACATTATAATGTGACCTTGAGAGATGCTCTGGACACAGTGGGTCCCCTTAAAACAAAAGTGATCAAAGCACATAGAAACTCTCCCTGGTTTAATGAAAACACTCGAGCTCTTAAATTAGAGTGTCGAAAACTGGAGCACAGATGGAGAACAACAAAGCTACATGTCTTTCAAATTGCATGGACAGAGAGTGTTAAAAAATATAAAAAAGCTCTCTTTAAAGCTTGCTCAGAATACTATTCTACAATAATAGATAGCAACAATAAAAATCCTTGGGTACTGTTTAGAACAGTGGCTAAATTAACAAATGGGAATTCAGATCTAACAGTGCAAAATACCAACAGATATTAGCAGTACAGAACTTCTTCATTGAGAAAATAAAAAATATAAGATCACTGGTCTCAGCATCACAGTACAAACCGCATACTAGCTTAGCAGACCCTGCCTCACATTGTATTCAGCACTTAATCCTGTTACTGAGCAGGACGTCTTAAATTTAATTTCTAAAATGAAACCCACTACTTGTTCCCTAGATCCAGTGCCAACAAAACTAGTAAAAAGTGCAATGGATGTTCTTGCAGTGCCTATTCTAAACATTATCAATAGTTCATTATTGCATGGCACAGTACCTGATGCACTAAAAGTGTCAGTCATTAAACCATTACTTAAAAAGTCAGACCTAGACCCACACATACTAAATAATTATAGGCCTATTTCAAATTTACCATTTCTCTCTAAAATACTAGAAAAGTAGTGCCAATCAGCTTCAGTCACGCCATATGCATTATAACTTATTTGAGAAATTCCAGTCTGGTTTCCGCACTAGTCATAGTACAGAAACGTCACTAACACGGGTTGTAAAAGACATTCTGATATCCTCTGATGAGGGAAACTCCACTGTAATTATGTTGTTAGACTTAAGTGCAGCATTTGACACCATTGACCATTCTATTTTACTGCACAGGCTAGAAAATGATGTTGGGCTTACAGGCCTGTGCTCGCTTTTTAGTTCTTATTTATCAAATCGATTCCAATATGTACAGAAATGTGCTGACAGTACTCAATCATTATACACAGAAGTTCAATATGGTGTCCCACAGAGCTCAGAACTGAGACCTTTACTGTTTTCAATTTACATGCTTCCACTGGGATCTCTCATTAGGAAACATAATGTTAATTTTCACTCGTATGCAGATGACACCCAGTTATACCTTTCATTTAGATCAAATGAAGTTTCTCCGATGTTGTCTTTAATTAGTTGTGTTAGTGAATTAAAGGATGGATGAGTGGATGGATGAGAACTACTTGTCTTTAAACACAGATAAAACAGAGATGTTAATTGTTGGAGGGAATGACGCTGATCACAACAATATTTTGTCCTCATTTAACTCAGCTGGAATCCCATTAATTTTACTGAATCAGCCCGCAATCTAGGAGTTATCTTTGACTCTAGCATGTCATTTAAAGCGAATATTATAAAGTTCTCCAAATCATGTTTCTTCCATCTTAAAAATGTTAGGAAATTAAGGTGCTTTCTAAATAAACAGGATTCTGAGAAATTAATTCATGCATTTATTTCTAGTAGGATTGACTACTGCAATGCGGTGTTCACTGGTTGTTCAAACTGTTCTTTATACAGCTTCCAGTTAATCCAAGAATTATTACAAGAGCAAGAAAATATGAACACATAACTCCAGTTCTTAAATCCTTACACTGGCTCTACGTTAAGTTTATGGCAGATTTCAAAATCCTCCTTTTAACATATAAAGCATTAAATGGGCAAGGTCCGCTTACTTGTCTGAACTTATCATGACTTACAAACCAGAGCACATTAAGATCTCAAGATGCCGGTCTGCTTATGATTCCAAGGATTAATAAAATAACAGTGGGAGGTCGAGCTTTTAGTTACAGGGCCCCTAAACTGTGGAATGGTCTGCCTGCTACTATAAGAGATGCCCCTTCGGTCTCAGCCTTTAAATCCTGGCTGAAGACTCACTACTTCAGTTTAGCATATCCTGACTAGAGCTGCTGATTAACTGTACAGACTGCAGCTCTGTTGTTAGTCATTTAGCACTAAAACATAAGTAACATGACAGTTATAATTTGTTACTAACCCTAACCTATTCTGTTTCTCTTCTCATTACTCAAATGTGGCCCACCTGCCAAGTTGTTTTGCCTGCCTAAGGTAAAGTCATCCCTGATGGAGGATCACAGGAATCATGGGAAAGAGGGGTCCTTTCATTGGATTGGCTGGCCCAGCACTGTTTTAGCTGAGGAATGGCCAAATGGGTGAGGCTGCTTTATGGCTGAGGTCTCCAGGACTCTAAACAAATCCAAATCATATCATGTGATATCATCTACTGTTAAATTCTGCTCTGTACTTATACTGTATTGAGGATTTGTTCTGTTCTGTGCATTGTATTGTATTGACCTCCTTCTTTTTGACACCGCTACATGCCGAACCTACCTGGAAAGGGGTCTCTTTTTGAACTGCCTTTCCCAAGGTTTCTTCCATTTTTTCTTTTCTTTTCTTTTGGGAGTTTTTCCTTGTCTTCTTAGGGAGTCAAAGCTGGGGGGCTGTCAAGAGGCAGGGCCTGTTAAAGCCCATTGCGGCACTTCTTGTGTGATTTTGGGCTATACAAAAATAAATTGCATTGTATTGTATAATATCCCAAATGCACAACTCATTGTTTGAGCATTTTTCACTTTACATCTCCCTCATTTGCTACTTGTGTTGTATGTGTAGCTGGTAAACTTAATGTTTCAGCATTGCAAGATTGGGTTCTAAATGTTTTCTGTTTGGAAAGCTGTTTTGGTAAGTTGCTTGTTACTGATGAAGCCATTCTCAAGGCAAAGTGTATGGATTTGGTACCTTTTCTTTCACCTTACTATAATTGTCAATCAAAGTTTGTCATATTAATTGCTAAGTTATGTAATGTAGCTTTACAAGTTGGAGTAGGTCTGTACCATGGTGAATCCCAGCAGAACCTGCCTAATCAGAATGTATGTGACAATCATACTAATAACAAGTAGTAGACAGATTAGCAATCTACTTGTACTTTTAAAATTTTTGATATATTCCTTTTTACATTACAGATTACTTCAGAGCAATCAGGACAGTAATGAGGAAGTTGTAGAGTCATACAGAGACTGGACAATATAGAAAATACCCTGCAAATTAAAAATAATGTATATGTTGATGTGGAGCTTCCGTTTTCTTCCCCCCTCAACACAGGGGAGTCTCTGAAGGATATGGATTCCATGCTCTTTCAAGACCAGAAGCTGTGGTATAATGGGTCCGTGGCTTCAAAAATATGGCCAGTTTTAAATCCAGACATCCGT